>NC_091987.1:95047388-95647388 GCF_044704955.1 Pristiophorus japonicus
CCCCCATATCTCTCCTCCCCCCCCATCTCTCCTCCCCCCCCCCCATATCTCTCCTCCCCCCCCATATCTCTCCTCCCCCCCCCATATCTCTTCTCCCCCCCCCCCATCTCTCCCCCATCTCTCTCCGCCCCCATCTCTCTTCCCCCCCCCATCTCTCTTCCCCCCCCCATCTCTCTTCCCCCCATCTCTCTTCCCCCCATCTCTCTTCCCCCCATCTCTCTTCCCCCCCATCTCTCTTCCCCCCCATCTCTCTTCCCCCCCATCTCTCTTCCCCCCATCTCTCTTCCCCCCCCATCTCTCTTCCCCCCCATCTCTCTTTCCCCCCCATCTCTCTTTCCCCCCCATCTCTCTTTCCCCCCCCATCTCTCTTTCCCCCCATCTCTCTTTCCCCCCATCTCTCTTTCCCCCCCCCATCTCTCTTTCCCCCCCCATCTCTCTTTCCCCCCCCCATCTCTCTTCCCCCCATCTCTCTTTCCCCCCCATCTCTCTTTCCCCCCCATCTCTCTTTCCCCCCCATCTCTCTTTCCCCCCTATCTCTCTTTCCCCCCCATCTCTCTTCCCCCCCCCATCTCTCTTCCCTGCCCCATCTCTCTTCCCTGCCCCATCTCTCTTCCCTGCCCCATCTCTCTTCCCCCCACCCCATCTCTCTTCCCCCCCCCATCTCTCTTCCCCCCCCCATCTCTCTTCCCCCCCCCATCTCTCTTCCCCCCCCATCTCTCTTCCCCCCCCCATCTCTCTTTCCCCCCCCATCTCTCTCCCTTCCCCCATCTCTCTCCCTTCCCCCATCTCTCTCCCTTCCCCCATCTCTCTCCCTTCCCCCATCTCTCTCCCTTCCCCCATCTCTCTCCCTTCCCCCATCTCTCTCCCTTCCCCCATCTCTCTCCCTTCCCCCATCTCTCTCCCTTCCCCCATCTCTCTCCCCCCCATCTCGCTCCCCCCCGATCTCTCTCCCCCCCCCCCGTCATCTCTCTTCCCCCCCCCCCATCACCCCCCCCTCCCCATCTCTTTTCCCCCCCCTCTCACTCCCCCTCTCTCTCTCCCCCCCTCTCTCTCCCCCCCTCTCTCTCAAGAACAGGAGTAAACTCTACTGTCCCTCGAGCCTGCTCCGCCATTCAATAAGATTATGGCTGATCTGATCATGGAGTCAGCTCCACTTCCCTGCCCGCTCCCCATAACCCCTTATCCCCTTAACCTCTTATCGTTTAAGAAACTGTCTATTTCTGTCTTAAATTTATTCAATGTCCCAGCTTCCACAGCTCTCTGAGGCAGCGAATTCCACAGATTTACAACCCTCTGAGAGAAGAAATTTCTCCTCATCTCAGTTTTAAATGGGCGGCCCCTTATTCCAAGATCGTGCCCTCTAGTTTTAGGCTCCCCATCGATGGAAACAATCTCTCTGCATCCACCCTGTCAAGACCCCTCATAGTTTTATACATTTCAATAAGATTACCTCTCATTCTTCTGAATTCCAATGAGTAGAGGCCCAACCTACTCAACCTTTCCTATAAGTCAACCCCCTCATCTCCGGAATCAACCTAGTGAACCTTCTCTGAACTGCCTCCAAAGCAAGTATATCCTTTCATAAATATGGAAACCAAAACTGCACGCAGTATTCCAGGTGTGGCCTCATCAATACCCTGTATAGTTGTAGCAAAACTTCCCTGCTTTTATACTCCATCCCGTCTGCAATAAAGACCAAGATTCCATTGGCCTTCCTGATCACTTGCTATACCTACATACTATCCTTTTGTGTTTCATGCACAAGTACCCCCAGGTCCCACTGTAATGCAGCACTTTGCAATCTTTCTCCATTTAAATAATAACTTGCTCTTTGATTTTTTTTCTGCCAAAGTGCATGACCTCACACTTTCCAACATATTATACTCCATCTGCCAAATTTTTGCCCACTCATTTAGCCTGTCTATGTCCTTTTGCAGATTTTTTGTGTCCTTCTCACACATTGCTTTTCCTCCCATCTTTGTATCGTCAGCAAACTTGGCTACGTTACACTCAGTCCCTTCTTCCAAGTCGTTAATATAGATTGTAAATAGTTGGGGTAACAGCACTGATTTCTGCGGCATCCCACTAGTTACTGGTTGCCAACCAGAGAATGAACCATTTATCCTGACTCTGTTTCCTGTTAGTTAGCCAATCCTCTATCCATGCTAATACATTACCCCCAACCCCGTGAACTTTTACCTTGTGCAGTAACTTTTTATATGGCACCTTGTCAAATGCCTTCTCCTCCCTCTCTCCTCTCCCCTCTCCCCCCACCCCTCTCCCCCCAGCCCTCTCCCCCCTCCCCCCTCCCCTCTCCCCCCTCCCCTCTCCCCTCTCCCCCTCCCCTCTCCCCCCTCCCCTCTCCCCCCTCCCCTCTCCCTCCATCCCTCTCCCCCCAGCCCCCTCCCTCAATCCCTCGCCCCCTCCCCTCTCTCCCCTCCCCTCTTCCCCCTCCCCTCTTCCCCCCCTCCCCTCTTCCCCCTCCCCTCTTCCCCCCCTCCCCTCTTCCCCTCTTCCCCCCTCCCCTCTTCCCCCCTCCCCTCTTCCCCCCTCCCCTCTTCCCCCCTCCCCTCTTCCCCCTCCCCTCTTCCCCCTCCCCTCTTCCCCCTCCCCTCTTCCCCCTCCCCTCTTCCCCCTCCCCTCTTCCCCCCTCCCCTCTTCCCCTCTTCTCCCCTCTTCCCCCCTCCCCTCTTCCCCCCTCCCCTCTTCCCCCCTCCCCTCTTCCCCCCTCCCCTCTTCCCCCCTCCCCTCTTCCCCCTCCCCTCTTCCCCCTCCCCTCTTCCCCCCTCCCCTCTTCCCCCCTCCCCTCTGCCCCCCCCTCCCCTCTTGCCCCCCCTCCCCTCTTGCCCCCCCTCTCCTCTTTCTCCCCCCCCTCTCCTCTTCCCCCCCCCTCCCATCTTCCCCTTCCCCCCCTCTCCTCTTTCTCTCTCTCTCCTCTCTTTCCTCTTCTCTGTCTTCTGTCTCCTCTCCTTTCCCCTCGCAGGTGCAATTGAGTGCTCTCCTTTTATGGTCATGAACATTTCATCAGTTAACGTGTAAGGGCCACAAAAGGACTACAGGTCCCATCCCCAAAGCAGCAAAAAGAACGGGCATGCGCAGTGGTGATCCTCCGAAAATACCCGAGTGGAGAGGCCTCCAACTGACGCGCACTCATGCTATTTGCCGCCGAGTCCCGCTGCCGGCTGCCGTCCACACAACGGCGACTAAAGTGGCTCCTGACAGGACCCGGCCACGGTGGATGCCAATAACGGACCTCCCGCCCAGTGACCGCTGAGAAATGGGCGGCCATCAATTTTGGCCCCCAGGGAACTGAATTCTCGCTAGCTCAAACATAAGCCCAGTAACTATTCAGCATCTGTTGTGTGTTCTAACTCTGTTCCCTTACACAGTATGGCTGAGTAACCTTTTTGAAGTCTGTCAAGTCCTGTGCAATCACTTTTTAAACAATAGTATTTTTAAATGGGTGGACCAGACCCCTTGGTGGACATTTGTCCTCTAAGTAATTGAGCCATATAGTTCAGGAAAGGCTCCAGTTTAATCACTGATCTGTGCTAAGTTAGCTGATCTTAGCTGGGATCATATTAGGGGAGCTGCATTTGGCTTCAGTGACTCAGGATAAGGAATGATGAAATTGCCCGGATTCCCACTCCCAGATTCTATCTAGTGACCCTTTGGGGAAAGTACTTGTGTTGGTGGCATTGAACGGTGCCCACCAACAAACTGTGGCTGTAGTGTGTAACATCTAAAAGATACATGGCAGCAACTCGCCAAGGCTTCTTCAACTCCCAAACCCGCGAACTCTACCACATAGAAGGACAATGGCAGCAGGCACGTGGGCACACCATTATCTTCCAGTTCCCCTCCAAGTCACACACCATCCTGACTTGGAAATATATCGCCAATCCTTCATCGTCACTGGGTCAAAATTCTGAAACTCCCTCCCTAACAGCACTGTGCGAGCACCTTCAACACACTGATGCAGTAGTTCAAGAAGGCGGCTCACCACCACCTACTCAAGTGCAATTGGGGATAGTAATAAATGCTAGTATTGCCAGTGATGTTCATATTCTGTGAATGAATTAAAAAAAAAAACGATGCTACCTCTCATGGGCAAATACTTTGCTGACATTCACTGTCAAAAGCCCCACATGAATAATGTCCACTTGGGCAAAGGACTGGGGCAGGCATCGGGACATGTATCCATATCCAGACAAGGAATCAACACTTCAGGTGAAAGGAATGGAGAAAATTGATGGAGAAAAATTATTGAAACATAAAAATCTACGTAGAACAAATCTTGTTTTATTTCAAACAAAAGGATGTTAATTATAACTCTCTGTGCTGGTTTGATTATCATTCTTTAATTATAAGACCACCCACAGCAGCAATGCACCTGGAAACTGACCCCATCATTCAGATACCTGTATTTAAGGTGAAAGGAATCAGAAACCATGAAAGGATGAAGCTATAAATCGTAATGTGAAAAAGATATTGCTAATCTTTAATATTCCAATAAAACATTGATTTAATGAAAATAAAAAAGACAGCAAATAAATACTAAAAATTGTGAAAGATAGACATAGAAAACTAGAACCCAAATTCTATTGTAACAATTATATTGCCCAAGTTCCCTCATGAGGTGATTCAAATTGAATACAATGGGATGTTCTTGTTTATCAAATGGTATTCTGCTTCATTGGTACAATAGTGCAAAATTTTACTTGCACATTTAAAAGAAAAACACAATTACAGCACTGTTGTTTGAACCTGGTTGCATAGTTGTAATTAAGATAAATAGTGTTAAACGTCTGTTTTTTAGGCTGCCATTGTGGGGTCCAGCTGCTGTTGAACATCACAAGACTCGCAAGAGCCTGGGGATGTCCCTGTGGCAGCAACCAAGCATGGAGGAAATCCTGTCGCTGCTGGACAGGGAGAAAATGTTCCAGACAATCATTAACTTTCCTCAACATCGACGTATCCTGCCAGAGGTACATTTTAGTTGTATTACTATCCATTATTTGTTTTTTTTCCTCTTCCTAGCTTATCTTAATATATCCTGAGGACATTAATGTAGGCAGATGGAAAGTTCAGATAGACATCACTCTGAACATGTCCCATTTTATCTCTAGCTGTATTTTATGACGCAGTCAGATCCATATCACTATTTTTTTTTTCTGTTCCAGGAAGGAAAGGAATTGTTATTCAAAGGATACAGTATTAAGGAGCCTCACAATCTCTATGACCCTTGCTTCTTACTGCCTCTCTTTAGTGGATTAATTTCTCCAGGTATGCAAAAATGTTGTTATATTTTTTTATAGACAGTCTTTCCAACTAGAAACTACTGGGCCTACCTGCATTGAAAATGCATTGAAGGATAGTTTGAAATCCAACTTTGTTTCTTGTTAAAACTCCTTCATTTTTTTGCATTAACAGCAACAACAACTTGTATTCATATAGCACCTTTAACGTAGTAAAATGTCCCAAGACACTTCACAGGAGTGTTATAAGACGGGGAGAAAAAATTAACACTGAGCCAGATAAGAAGAAATTACAGCAGATGACCAAAAGCTTGGTCAAAGAGGTAGGTTTTAAGGAGCGTCTTACAGGAGAGTAGAGAGGCGGAGAGGTTTAGGGAGGAAGTTGCAGAGCTTGGGGCCTAGGCAGCTGAAGGATGGCCATCAATGGTTGAGCAGTTACAATCACGGCTGTTCAAGAGGGCAGAATTTGAGGAGTACAGATATCTCGGGGAGTTGTGAGGCTGAAGGAGATTCCAACGATAGGGAAGGGCAAGGCCATGGAGGGATTTGTAAACATTAACAGTACGATGTGGAGCTATGTGTAAAATTTTAATTAGCTAAAGTACTCGAGTACATCTCTTGCATTACCTTTTGCTAAGCCTGTATGAATGATGGTTTTACAATTGTCTTTAAAAGTTGTCTCTACACATTAACAATCTATTATTTGAATTGATGCATATTAATTGTAAGCATACCTGTCAGATGTTGTAGATTGTCAGGCAATATCTTAATTTCAATGGCAAAAGATACCTTTTCTGCCTGTACAGACTGTGCTAGGGATTCATAATTTGAGAGTTCAATACTTTTTATTTCACTGGACATCTGGCTACATCGTTGATTGAAAATCATGTTGGTTAAAGATCATTGCTTAGATTTCTTCAGTTCTGTACTAGAATTGGAAATGTATAAATGAATGTCTTAATGTGATATGAACACCCTCGTTACCATATCTTTAACAACCACTCTCCACCAAGGCATCCTTTTAATGATTTAAAAATGCAAACGGCATTATTTTAAATACACTTGTTAAAAGCAAGAAACGTTTAATCCTTCCAATTTCACACACTCTTGGATCCAATAACTTTAAAGTCTGCCATTTCTTCTTTTTATGTGCTGACGTAAAAATGATTAGAATAGCTGCTGCATTTTCCTACGTAGCAATAAGAAGGATGATAATGAGAGCCGTAACGCGGTAATGTATAAATTCCAAGTTTGTTTTAATATTAGCACTCTAAAACTATTTTAAAACCATCAGCAGCTTTAAGTGGATGTTGTGCATTATGTAGCTCTGAATTTGAATACCGTTGGAGAGAAAGTGCACCTTTTACAAGAATAGTGTGTCTTTGTCTTTATTCAACAGGCTTGTTCTTATTTGTTGCAGGTGAGGGAGGCCATTCACTCCATCTTAATTGATCCGTGTAGTCCTCCCACTGCAGCAGTTTATTGTTTTTTGAATGATTCCAGGATATTTATCTGCACTACGTTATCTGGATCGCATTCTATGCGTTGATTGCTATTCATGTGAAGAACTTTCTAATATCAGTGCTAAATTTGCCAGTTGCTGATTTAACCAATGATTCTGCATCTTCCAGCCAGAAGCTTACCAAAGTAATAATTGCATTACCTCCAGAACTAAGTTCCCTCTGTTGGATAACTAATGCATTCTTAAATGCTATAAAAAAAAATGTAGGAAAATGACCCCAATTCCCACTGTGCATCCTAGGCCTAGATTTAGCCTTGAGGTGAATTCATTGCGAGGAGCCTGTTGTGAGGTTGGGAAACCCGGAAGTACAGGTTTCTGAATGTCCTGCAGAATTTAACTGCAGGGCCCCTTTCAGTCTGGTTCCCGCCCACAGGCAGCCTGATTGACGGGCTGGAGGCCTTTTGGGTGCGAAGCCTACTTCACAAGCCTACGAAAGCAGGTAGGTATACTGGGGGAGTGAGCGAGGTCATAGGTGGGGGGGGCGGCGGGATCGCAGGTGGGGGTGGAGGGGCCGTCCGGAATCGCAGGGGGTTGCAATCCAATGGTGTCTGGAGAGTGGGAGGGGGGGGTGTGGGGAGGAACCTGATTGTGTGGGGTGGGTGGGGGAGTGCGATGGAGGTCAGGGTGGGTGGCAGATGATGGGCAGAGCGTACAATGATGGGCGGGTGGGGAAGCAGACAGGTGGCGGGGGGGTGTGTTTACTAGATAACTTGTTGGACCTGGAGGAAACACTGCTCTCCTGCTGGCCCACAAGCAGTTCTGAAAAGGCACTTACCTTATGGATTCAGCCCTTCTCGCCTCCATTACGTTGGCAGGTTTCTCGATGTCTTTGAAAATCCAGCCACCTGTGAGTAAATGAATTTTAAATAAAGGCAATCCACCTCATTATAATAATTAAATGACCAACCTGCTTCCCGTGAGCGGATTGGTCGCCCACCCGTCGTCGTGCCACCGTTAAAACTGGAAGTGGGCGGGTTTGAGGTGAGTTCAGTTTCTGTTCTAGATTGTTTTAACATCTGGCACAACCCCAGCTCACCCGTTTTTTGGTGTTAAGCTTCAGTCCCTAGAGTCTGCATCCACGGGACTCAAACCTGAGCACATAGAGCTTCACGCATGCAGTCAAACACATGGCATAAATTGCCATTGACTGGCCTTCTACTGATGTTATTTTTAATGATTAAAAAGAGCCGGTGAGATCCTTCTTCTCGATCAGTAAAATGTGAATGGTGGCACAAGTTTGTTTTCCGCTCTTCTTGGAAGGACTTCACACCTGCCCCTTTTACACTACGGCTCAGTGTCCACCTTTTCGAGGCAGTTTCATGAACAGTGCCCCAATGAGAAAATTCCTTTTTTAACAACTGCAGCACCCAAAAAGGCACCACACCAATGTCAAAACTGCAGTGGAAAATCAAAACACTGAACTAATAGAAGATTCAAATCCTTTGTAGGAGTTTTAGCTTGATGATGTGGGTTACTGTGCAGGTTAAAGGTAGTGCCTGCAATAAAAAAAAACACCCCTGATTTTGGTCATCTATCACTGATTTCTGTTACTGCATCCTTGATTTGATAGTTCAGAATTGACAGTACCTATAACATATCATTTCAAACCCCCGAGCTTAGATTCATTGTATCATTTACATTGAAATATTTTTGACACATCTCATTGCCAAAAAAAACAAAGAGGGGCAAAATTCCCCTCATCCCTGGTGGCCTAGTGGAGGCCATCAAAGGGCCTGCAGAAGTCGAAGCATCCCTCCCCTTTAACAGAAGGGGATGGGGGGAGTGTGTTGAAACGTGTCGGTGCTGTGCAGAGAGGTCGCGTAGCACTCCTCAATGCACCCATTTAGAGCCCCCGATCCCACCCCGAAAGGATGTGGAGAGCGCGACATTGTACTCCACTTAATGGGGGGGGGGGGGGGTGGAGTGGAGGGGTAACCCCAAATTCACTTCCGGGGAGGACCTTCTGCACTGGGCACTGAATGTCTGACCCTGGAGAGGTTACCACCCCTAACCGGGGCGATGGGGAATTTCAGCCCCCAAGTAGTTTTGTAATTTCATCAGTTCCTGGGCCAGGCCAGTAGATGTCACACTCTGCACACCAATGTGCTCATCAAAGGAGCAAACTGGCTCTCCCATCAGCTGACACCATTATCTAACTGCAAGTAGCAAGGTAGCTGTGGGAGCCCTAATGGTTGGGAAGGGGCAGAATATTTAACAGTCGTGGTATCATTTAAAATTCTCTATTTTAAAGCAGAATTGGCTGTTAATTTGCAATCACATCCAACCTGAATGGTTGGCTGACTGGGGAATAAGAGGAGACCAAACGCCCTGCCACGCACAGTTTACACTATGTTGGCTTCTATCCTAATTCTCTTGAGGGACATTCCTATTTCTCAAAAGAGAAGCTGTGTAACACCAGATGGTGATCCAGTGAAAACTCTGGGCTATCAATCCAACATTAGTGTCCACCTAACTTAATCATGCCTCTTGCATTCAATCCTGATCACTTGTATTCCACAGATGGCATTTCCCTGGTTCCCACAGCACAGGACACATGATTGTCAACATTTCTACTTAGGGTCGCCCCATCCTTCAGCTGATTTCCTGCCCATGCAGTAACGATGGCCCCTTGTGTTCATGTGCTCATCAAGCCGGGGGATATTGGTGTAGGAGAAGCAAGCTCTTGTCAGCATAAAGCGTTCCTAGGTCAAGTGTTGCAGCCAGATACAGAATAATACTTGCTTTGCTTTTCCCCTCAACAACATTTTAAAAGAACTTAGCAAAGAGATAGCAGAGGCACTATTACACATATTAATTTGTTAGAAAATGTTGTAGTACCAGAGGACTGGTGGATAGCTAACGTAGTACCTTTATTCGGTCGGAGAGGCGGGAGTCCAGGGCAGCATCGGTGAGGCCTATAAAAAGGCCGAGCAGGAGTTCGTGAGGCAGTCGGAGAGGCGAGAGTCCGGGGCAGCGTCGGCGAGGCCTATAAAAAGGTCCAGCAGGAATTCGTGAGGCAGTCGGAGAGATGGGAGTCCGGGCAGCTGCAGCAGGGGTAGAAGTTAAACAAAGAAGTAGAAAGAAATCGAAAGGTGACGTCACAGCCAAGGGGATAAGTGATTGGCTGGTGATTGGTGAGTACTTTTTCTTTTCTTTTCCTTATCGTTAGGTAACCTTTATCATTGTTGTTGTCAAATTAAGTTAATCTAGGGGTTAAGTCATGGCAGGAGAGCTCGGACACGTGATATGTTCCTCCTGTGCTATGTGGGAAGCATCCCTGACAACTACATGTGCGGAAAGTGTGTCCTGCTGCAGCTCCTGACAGACCGCATTGCAGCACTGGAGCTGTAGGTGGATTCACTCTGGAGCATCCACGATGCTGAGGATATTGTGAATAGCACGTTTAGTGAGTTGGTCAGACCGCAGGTAAGAGTTACACAGACAGATAGGGAATAGATGAGCAACAGAAAGAGCAGTGGAAGGAAGGTAGTGCAGAGGTCCCCTGCGGTCATCCCCCTCCAAAACAGATATATCATTTTGGGTATTGTTGGGTGGGGGGTGGCGGCTCATCAGGGGAAGGCAGCAGCAGCCAAGTCCATGGCACCGTGGGTGGCTCTGCTGCACAGGAGGGCAGGAAAAAGAGTGGGAGAGCTATAGTGGTAGGGGATTCTATTGTAAGGGGACTAGATAGACGTTTCTGCGGCCGCAAACGAGACTCCAGGATGGTATGTTGCCTCCCTGGTGCAAGGGTCAAGGATGTCTCGGAGCGGTTGCAGGGAGGGTGAACAGCCAGTTGTCATGGTGCATATAGGTACCAATGACATAAGTAAAAAATGGGATGAGGTCCTACAAGATGAATTTAGGAAGCTAGGAGTTAAATTAAAAAGTAGGATCTCAAAGGTAGTAATCTCAGGATTGCTACCAGTGCCACGTGCTGGTCAGAGTTGGAATCGCAGGATAGCTCAGATGAATACGTGGCTTGAGGAGGACATTGGAACCTGTTCTGGGGGAGGTGGGACCAGTACAAACTGGACTGTCTGCACCTGGGCAGGACCGGAACCAATGTTCTAGGGGGGTGTTTGCTGGTGCTGTTGGGGAGGAGTTAAACTAATATGGCAGGGGGATGGGAACCCATGCAGGGAGGCAGGGGGAAGTAGAATGGGGGGGAGAAGCAAAAGATAGAAAGAAGAAAAGTAAAAGTGGAGGACAGAGAAACCCAAGGCAAAAATCAAAAAGGGCCATATTACAGCAAAATTCTAAAGGGGCAAAGTGTGTTAAAAAGACAAGCCTGAAGGCTCTGTGCTTCAATGTGAGGGGTATTCGTAATAAGGTGGACGAATTAACTGCACAGGCAACAAATAATGAACATGATATAATTGGCATCATGGAGACATGGCTCCAGGGTGACCAAGGCTGGGAACTCAACATCCAGGGGTATTCAACATTCAGAAAGGATAGACAGAAAGGAAAAGGAGGTGGGTAGCATTGCTGGTTAAAGAGGAAATTAACGCAATAGTAAGAAAGGACATTAGCTTGGATGATGTGGAATCTGTATGGGTGGAGCTGCAGAATACCAAAGGGCAGAAAATGCTAGTGGGAGTTGTGTACAGACAACCAAACAGTAGTAGTGAGGTTGGGGACAGCATCAAACAAGAAATTAGGGACACGTGCAATAAAGGTACAGCAGTTATCATGGGCGACTTTAATCTGCATATAGATTGGGCTAACCAAACTGATAGCAATACGGTGGAGGAGGATTTCCTGGAGTGTATTAGGGTAGGGATGGTTTTCTAGACCAATATGTCAAGGAACCAACTAGAGGGCTGGCCATCCTAGACTAGGTGATGTGTAATGAGAAAGGACTAATTAGCAATCATGTTGTGCAAGGCCCCTTGGAGAAGAGTGACCATAATATGGTAGAATTCTTTATTAAGATGGAGAGTGACACAGTTAATTCAGAGACTAGGGTCCCGAACTTAAGGAAAGGTAACTTTGATGGTATGAGACGTGAATTGGCTAGAATAGACTGGCAAATGATAGTTAAAGGGTTGACGGTGGATAGGCAATGGCAAACATTTAAAGATCACATAGATGAACTTCAACAATTGTACATCCCTGCCTGGAGTAAAAATAAAAATGGGAAGGTGGCTCAACTGTGGCTAACAAGGAAAATTAAGGATAGTGTTAAGTCCAAGGAAGAGGCATATAAATTGGCCAGAAAAAGCAGCAAACCTGAGGACTGGGAGAAATTTAGAATTCAGCAGAAGAGGACAAAGGGTTTAATTAGGAGGGGGAAATAGAGTATGAGAGGAAACTTGCTGGAAACATAAAAACTGACTGCAAAACCTTCTATAGATATGTGAAGAGAAAAAGATTAGTGAAGACAAACATAGGTCACTTGCAGTCAGATTCAGGAGAATTTATAATGGGGAACAAAGAAATGGCAGGCCAGTTGAACAAATACTTTGGTTCTGTCTTCACGAAGGAAGACACAAATAACCTTCCGGAAGTACTAGGGAACCGAGGGTCTAGTGAGAAGGAGGAACTGAAGGATATCCTTATTAGGCGGGAAATTGTGTTAGGAAAATTGATGGGATTGAAGGCCGATAAATCCCCGGGGCCTGATAGTCTGCATCCCAGAGTACTTAAGGAAGTGGCCCTAGAAATAATGGATGCATTGGTGGTCATTTTCCAACAGTCTATGGACTGGAGGGTAGCTAAAGTAACACCATTTTTTTAAAAAGGAGGGAGAGAGAAAACGGGTAATTATAGGTCGGTTAGCCTGACATCAGTATTGGGAAAAATGTTGGAATCAATTATTAAAGATGAAATAGCAGCGCATTTGGAAAGCAGCGACAGGATCGGTCCAAGTCAGCATGGATTTATGAAAGGGAAATCATGCTTGACAAATCTTCTGGAATTTTTTGAGGATGTAACTAGTAGAGTGGACAAGTGAAAACCAGTGGATGTGGTGTATTTGGACTTTCAAAAGGCTTTTGACAAGGTCCCACACAAGAGATTGGTGTACAAAATTAAAGCACATGGTATTGTGGGTAAAGTACTGACGTGGATAGAGAACTGGTTGGCAGACAGGAAGCAGAGAGTCGGGATAAACGGATCCTTTTCAGAATGGCAGGCAATGACTTGTGGGATGCTGCAGGGCTCAGTGCTAGGACCCCAGCTCTTTACAATATACATTAATGATTTAGATGAAGGAATTGAGTGTAATATCTCCAAGTTTGCAGGTGACACTAAACTGGGTGGCAGTGTGAGCTGTGAGGAGAACGTTAAGAGGCTGCAGGGTGACTTGGACAGGTTAGATGAGTGGGCAAATGCATAGCAGATGCAGTATAATGTGGATAAATGTGTGGTTATCCACTTTGGGGGCAAAAACCTGAAGGCAGAATATTATCTGAATGGCGACAGATTAGGAAAGGGGGATGTGCAATGAGACCTGGGTGTCATGGTTCATCAGTCATTGAAAGTTGGCATGCAGGTACAGCAGGTGGTGAAGAAGGCAAATGGTATGTTGGCCTTCATTTGAGTATAGGAGCAGGGAGGTCTTACTGCAGTTGTACAGGGCCTTGGTGAGGCCTCACCTGGAATATTGTGTTCAGTTTTGGTCTCCTAATCTGAGGGAGGACGTTCTTGCTATTGAGAGAGTGCAGCGAAGGTTTACCAGACTAATTTCCGAGATGGCTGGACTGACGTATGAGGAGAGACTGGATCAACTGGGCCTTTATACACTGGAGTTTAGAAGGATGAGAGGGGATCTCATAGAAACATATAAGATTCTGATGAGATTGGACAGTTTAGATGCGGGAAGAATGTTCCCGATGTTGGGGAAGTCCAGAACCAGGGGACACAGACTTAGGATAAGGGGTAGGCCATTTAGGACTGAGATGAGGAGAAACTTCTTCACTCAGAGAGTTGTTAACCTGTGGAATTCTCTACCGCAGAGAGTTGTTGATGCCAGTTCATTGGATATATTCAAGAGGGAGTTAGATATGGCCCTTACGGCTAAAGGTATCAAGGGGTATGGAGAGAAAGCAGGAAAGGGGTACTGAGGTGAATGATCAGCCATGATCTTATTGAATGTTGGTGCAGGCTCGAAGGGCCGAATAGTCTACACCTGCACCTATTTTCTATGTTTCTATGATTCTATTAAGGGATAGAACATGTTCAGGGAACTATAGACCAGTTAGCTTAACATCGGTGGTAGGAAAAATAATGGAATCCCCACTAAAGGAGACAATAGAAGAACATCTTGAAACCAAAAATATAATAATGAAGTGTCAGCATGGATTTCAAATGGAAAGTCTTGCTTGATCAACATTGTATTCTTTGAAGAGGTAACAGCGAGAGTAGCCAAGGGTAATATGGTGAATGTAATTTATCTAGATTTTTAAAAGGCCTTCGACAGGGTACTCCATAATAGACTAATGAATAAGGTCAGAGAATGCGGAATCTGGGGACAAGTAGCAGAATGGATTGCTCGCTGGCTTCAAGACAGAAAGCACAGAGTAGGGGTAAAGGGTAGCTATTCGGATTGGCAGAAGGTGGAAAGTGAGATCCCACAGGATCAGTGCTGGGACCAATATTGTTCACAATTTATATTAACGATTTAGACTTTGGAATCAAAAAACACAATTTCTAAATTTGGGATGACACCAATTTAAGGGAGAGGGTTATGGGAGATAGTCAATACTGAGGAGGACTGCAAAAAATTACTAGAAGACATTAATAACCTTGCAGAATGGGCATATAATTGGCAAATGAATTTCAACATACATAAATGTGAGGTATTTCCATTTTGGTAAGAAAAATAAGGAAGTCACATATACTTGGAAAATAAAAATCTAAATGGGGTAGAAGAGCAAAGGGATCTCGAGTACGAATACACAAATCACTAAAAGTAGCGACGCAGGTTAATAAGGCCATAAAAAAGCAAACCAAGCACTTGGGTTTATTTCTAGAAGAATAGAATTGAAAAGTAGAGAAATTATGCTAAACTTGTATCGGACCTTGGTTAGACCACACTTGGAGTACTGTATGCAATTCTGTTTGCCATATTATAAAAAAAGATATAGAGGCACTGGAGAGGGTGCAGAGAATTTTGCAAGGATGATACCAGAAAAGCGAGGTTATACCTATCAAGGAAGGATGAACAGGCTGAGTCTCTGGTCTCTTGAAAAATGAAGGCTGAGGGGTGACCGAATAGAGAGCTTTATAATTATGAAAGGTTTTCATAGAGTACGGCATACAGTTTTGGTCTACTTATTTAAGGAGGGATATACTTAAGGAGGCAGTTTAGAGAAGGTTCATTGGGTTGATTCTTGAGATGAAGGGGTTGACTTATGAAGAAAGACTTATGTAGGTTGGGCTTATACTCATTGGAGTTTAGAAGAATGAGAGGTGATCTTATTGAAATATATAGGATAATGAGGGGGCTCGACAAGGTAGATGCAGAGAGGATGTTTCCACTCATGGGGGAATCTAGAACTAGGGGGGCATAGTTTCAGAATAAGGGGTTGCCCATTTAAAACTGAGATGAGGAGGAATTTCTTCTCTGAGGATTGTAAATCTGTGGAATTCTCTGCCCCAGAGAGCTGTGGAGGCTGGGTCATTGAATATATTTAAAGCAGAGATAGTCAGATTTTTGAGCGATAAGAGAGTAAAGGGTTATGGGGAGAGGTCATGGAAGTGGAGCTGAGTCATGATCAGATCGGCCATGATCTTATTGAATGGTGGAGCAGGCTCGAAGAGCCAAATGGCCTACTGCTCCTATTTCTTATGTTCTTATAAGTCAATGCAGAGGGAGTGCTTCAACTTGTGGCGAAGTGCAAAACTAGAGGCTATCAATATAAGATAGTTACCAAGAAATCAAATAGAGAATTCAGAAGATACTTCTTTACCCAGAGTAGTGAGAATGTGGAACTTGCTACCACAGGGAGTGGTTAAAGTGAATAGTATAGATACATTTAAGGGGAGGCTAGCTAAGTATATAGGGGAGAAGGGAATAGAGGGTTGTGCTGATAGATGAGGAAAGATGGGAGGAGGCTCAAGGGGAGCATAAACACCGGCATGGACTGGTTGGGCCAAATAGCCTACTTGTGCTGTATATCCAATGTAGACATATATTAGCTTTAACCTCAGAGTATGTGAACCTGCCAGTTTTCTTTTGTCCCTGCTAACAACAATGCTGAATTTTGTGCTTTGGATTCAAAAGGCCTTCATTTAACTTAAAACAGGAGCATGGCTGTCACCCTTTGCAAGTCATGATCTGCTTACAATTATGAGAATGTGCAGTATTATAATGAACAATTTTGTTAGTGGGTTGGTAATTATGGAAAAAATCAACCGTTCTCACATTTTTTTTGTTAAAATAATAACTTTTATTTATATAGTGCCTTTAACGTAGTAAAATGTTCCAAGGCGCAACATATTAGATATTGACAAGGGAGGGAAAGAGAGAAAAAGCAGGCGAAGGAAGTGTAAAAGAGGTAAAAGTCTCGGGCCTGAAGAAATGAGAAACATTACCTCCATATTCTCTGACAAGGGAGTTGAGACTACCAAAACTCATTTTACACAGAGCCCTAACACGGTGCAGTCCATTTTACCAAATATATAACTTGTATTTTAAATATGATTTCCCCTTATTAATTTTACTATTTAAAATGTTTTTAAAAAAACAGTAAGCTCTGAACATTTGTGTTTCTATCTGTACCTCGTGTAATTTGAACCTTATTCCTGCAACTGTTTTCTTTTGAATTCTGTCTTACTGTTCACGTGAACTTGTGCCAGTGGAGTTTTAACATCTGTGTTTAGATAAATGTCTTCTGCTATTATCATACAACATTGTGATGCAATTTCTTTAAGTCTAGGACTCCATAATTAATGAGGATATATGCTGCAGGTTATTTGTAGATGTGGTCAGCGATGAGACTGTTGTTTTTTAAAAAAAATTTAACTTGTCATAATTACACTGTCAAAATAGTATGATGAGCTTTCATAAAACAAAGCCACTTTTCTGCCCCCTCTCCCTAAATAGTCCACAATCTGCCCTTCTCACTGTCTGAGCTGGATTTTAAATAAAAAAAATTGTCCTGTCTCTAGCAGCTGATATATAGCTGCTCTGTGAAAAGTAGTCACTTTGAAATATGAAAGAAACTACATAAATCTATCAATGAAAGGTTCTTTATAATTTCAGATGCATTTCACTTTTCAAGGTTATAAAAGTAATGGTGATTTTACGACTGTAGCTCAGAATGAAGTTGTCCAGTTCAAGAGCATAATCTCTCTTTTTGGGAGGCACATGTTGATTTTTTTTAATTTGGAAGATTTTGGTGTCAACGTGAATCTGTCAACGAAAGGTTCTTTATCATTTCAGATACGTTTCACTTTTCAAGGTTATTAAAAGTAACGGTGATTTTACGACTGTAGCTAAGACTGAAGTTGTCCAGTTCAACATAAGAACATAAGAAATAGGAACAGGAGTAAGTCATATGGACCCTCGAGCCTGCTCTGCCATTCAATAAAATCATGGCTAATCTGATCATGGACTCAGCTCCACTTCTCCACCCGCTCCCCATAACCCCTTATCCCCTTATCATTTAAGAAACTGTCTATTTCTGTCTTAAATTTATTCAATGTCCCAGCTTCCACAGCTCTCTAAGGCAGCGAATTCCACAGATTTACAACCCTTAGAGAGAAGAAATTCCTCCTCATCTCAGTTTTAAATGGGCGGCCACTTATTCTAAGATCATGCCCTCTAGTTCTAGTCTCCCCCATCAGTGGAAACATCCTCTCTTCTTCCACCTTGTCAAGCCCTCTCATAATCTTACACATTTTGCTAAGATCACCTCTCATGCTTCTGAATTCTAATGAGTAGAGGCCCGACCTACTCAACTTTTCCTCATAAGTCAACCCCCTCATCCTCGGAATCAACCTAGTGAACCTTCTCTGAACTGCCTCCAAAGCAAGTATATCCTTTCATAAATATGGAAACCAAAACTGCACACAGTATTCCAGGTGTGGCCTCACCAATACCATGTATTGCAAGACTTCCCTGCTTTTATACTCCATCCCCTTTGCAATAAAGGCCAAGATACCATTGGCCTTCCTGATCACTTGCTGTACCTGCATACTATCCTTTTGTGTTTCATGCACAAGTACCCCAGGTCCCGCTGTACTGCGGCACTTTGCAATCTTTCTCCATTTAAATAATATCTTGTTCTTGATTTTTTTCTGCCAAAGTGCATGACCTCACACTTTCCGACATTATACTCCATTTGCCAAATTTTTGGCCACTACTTAGCCTGGCTATATCCTTTGGCAGATTTTTTGTGTCCTCTTCACACATTGCTTTTCCTCCCATCTTTGTATCGATGGGCATAATCTCTCTTTTTGGGAGGCACATGTTGGTTTTCTTTTAATTTAGACGATTTTGGTGTCAACGTGAAGGTTACTTCTCTTCTGTGCAAAGTCTTCCTCCTGTATCTGTGCAATGTTTTTCCACTTTTGGTAACTCGAGAGATGATTTTTAAGAATGCACACTCTCAGCGTAGCTCCTCGCCCACCTGGAGCACAAGCAGGAAATCACGGACACCTGCAGTGCCCCAATGTACAACCTCTCAGGCGAGCCTCCAGCCTGGGAGCAGGATTTAGTAAAATCAGCCTTTCTGTGTCAGCTTGGCCCAGGTTGATTGAACTCTTCGTCTCTTAGTCAGACATTAATCAAAAGATTTTTTGTTCAAGCACTATTCCAGGACTTTAATATACAAGCTAGGCTGATACTTCAGTGCAGTATTAAGTACTACATCGTCGAAGTGCCATTTTCAGAAGAGATGTTAAGCCAAGTCTGTTCCAGTGGTTTTCAGTGGACATTAAAAATTCCATGGCACTACTTGGAAGTTCTCCCAGTGTTCTGTCCCACATGCTTCTCTCCACTAGCCAAGACAAATTAGTTGGTTACTCATCTGTTTGTTGGATCTTGCTTTTTACAAAATGGCTGCTGAATTCAGCTACATAACAAGAATTACTTTTCAGAGTAAAGCACTTAGAGGCATTTCTGAGAGATGCTATAAAATGTACATCATTCATTTTTTTGGTTCACGTGCATTATTGCTTGAAGGTTGAGGTTATACAAAGACGATGTGCACATTGGGCCAGTTACTTCATGCATGTGTTGCGAAGCGTTGTTATCTTCATAAAAATCTGTGCTGGGAATGAAAAATGTTTCCATTTTGGCGCATACACCAAAAGCAGAGTAAATAAGCAAAGCTCCCTTAATATTAGCCTCACTGATGTGCCTGCATGTTAAAAGACTGCCTTCTACTGCATCTGTGTGAATTTTTCAGTCTGGCAACCTACAGGCATCCTAGCAATTTGCCCA
Organism: Pristiophorus japonicus; assembly: GCF_044704955.1. NCBI lineage: Eukaryota > Metazoa > Chordata > Chondrichthyes > Pristiophoridae > Pristiophorus > Pristiophorus japonicus. Next base: position 95,066,563 of record NC_091987.1, read on the forward strand.
ATCAATTGGTTATGTGAAAATCACATGCTTCAACAAACCCCTAATTTTTATATAATTACTTCATCAAGCACGTCTCCCATGTGATGGCCTGCTCCTGGGATGGCCTAGGAACAACAAGATAAGTAAGATTTTGTTCTGGAATTTTCAGAAGGCTCTCTAAGCTCCTAATGTTGCTTATAGTTTCTATTATATTCTAGGATTCATAGCTAATAGTTTTGTAGTCTTTTGACGTGCCTTTAAATTAATCTGTTTTATGTGTATTCTTCCAGTTTAAATTTGTGTGTGAGCTTGGTGGAGGCTGACTCCTCTTAAAGCAGTTTTAAATAATCTGATGAAAATTGCTTGTTTTAGAACTGTTAGAGGTAATCTGCCCTTGTGCTTACAGCCAGATCAGTCTATAAAGCAACAAATATCTAATGCACTCGGGCAAATAGTGGAAGTTTTCCTGTTGCGCCAGAGATATCGCCAAAAGTATAATTTGTCTCTTTTTTATAAAGTTACGCAGCCTGGTGAAAGCCCCACCTCCATACAATAGAGCTCAGAACTTTGTATAGCGATTCAGCCTCTTGTACGAGGGTGCAACCTAGGAAAGCCATTGCTGCACCTTTTTGGTCCCTGCTTCTACTGTGCTTAGTATATGTATTTAAAAAGAACGTTTGGAGCATTACTTCTTAGAAGTCTTTGTTTTATTATTTAAATTCAGTCAGTGATATATTCTTTGGCCTGATAAAAGAAGAACTTTCCTTACACTGCCAATCCCAGGTTGCAAAGGAGTGTATACAACCGATTCACACTCTGGTTGCCAGGTGATCAGATGGAAATGAATAGAGAATGCAGAGACTGAGCGAATCAAATGTAAATGATAGACAAGAACTGCAATCAATTTCTACTTTCATCCATTCCAAAGAACGGTTCATTCTTGATCCATGATGTTATGGTACGGAGATAGTGGATGCTCCTGTTGCTCCGAAAGCACATGATTTTCTCCAGAGCCAATCAATATTGCATAAATGCCAATGGGTGCTCTCAATCACAGAATAACAAAAACCCTATTACTACAACAACTTGCATTTATACAGCACCTTTATTGTAGAAAAACATCTCAATGTACTTCACAGAGGCGTAATCAAAAGGATGGACACCGAGCCAAAGGAAGCGATATTAGCTGTGGCTCATTTGTAGGAATCTTCCTTCATTGTCGAACGTGCTGTCTTTCGGATGAGGTGTTAAACCGAAGCCCCATCTGGCCCCTCTGATGGATGTAAAATATCTATTTCAAAGAATAGCCAGGGATTTACCCCCAGTGTCCTGGCCAATATTTATCTCTCAACCAACATCACTGAAGCAGATTATCTGGTCATTATCTCATTTATGTGGGATCTTGTGAGCAAATTGGTTACCACGTTTCCCACATTGCTACCCTTCAAAAGTACTTCATTGCCTGTAAAGCACTTTCGGACATCCTGAGGATGTGAAAGGTGCTATATAAATGCAAGTTCTTTGTTTAAAAACTTGGCCAAAGAAGTGGGTTTTAAGTAGGGCCTTGAAGAAGATGGAGGTGGAGAGGTTTAGAGAGGGAATTCCAGAAAATGGGGCCAAGATGGCGGAAGTCAGAAGGGAGGAGGGAATGTATGAGACTAGAGTTGGAGGATTAGAGAATAGTAGGCTGGAGAAGATTACAGAGATAAGACGAGAAGGCCGTGGAGAGATTTTAAACATGAGAATGAGAATTTCATTATTTGAGGCATAGGGGGACCAGTGTGGAAAGGCGAAATGACCGAGCGGGACTTAATGAGGGTTAGGATATGGCAGCAGAGGTTTGGATGAGCTGAAGTTTACAGAGGGTGGAAGATGGAAGGCTGGCCAGGAGACTATTGGAATTGTCAAGTCTTCAAGAGACAAAGATATGGATGAGGGTTTCAGCAGCAGATGAGCTGAGGTAAGGATGGAAATGATAAATGTTACAGAGGTAGAGGTGGAGAAGAGGATATGGGATCAGAAGAGCAGGATGCTGAGGTGATGACCAAGGCAAATAATTTTACTTTTCTCACACCTTTTGTAGTGCCTTTCTGGATTTTCTATTTTTGCTGAATTATGGGAAAATTTGTGTTTTGGATCTATACCACTGAGAACTGAGTTGAGGCTTAGGAACTCGCTTCACCTACAAAACTTGCACCCAGCAGAGAGGAGACCTTCCTCTCATCAACTGAACTTGAATCCAGTTACTATAGGGCATGTTAACTCACCACACCATCTAGTGTCCCATAGCCAATATGGGGTCTCGAGTCCTTTCAATGCCAAGTATAATCCCTATTTACATGAACACATCAGTTTATCTATTTTATCACACCATGTTGAATCTATCTCAAGTAACATATTATCCTGTTTACGTGTAAAGTATAATTCTGCACGGTGAAGCCCCCAAGAATGGAACCGTGCAAAATTACTCTAATAATTCCACCTTGTCTTCATTTTTTTAAGCGCTTGAAAAATAACATTCCCTACTTTGTAATTTGTTCCAATAATTGCACCCCTGATTACTAGGACATATCTGAAGCAAGCTCATATCCCTGTCTCTTGCATCAAGTAAATGGCAAACCACATTAATTAGTTCAAAATTGAATTACAATGTTAAAACCACAAAATTAGAGAAACCATTGCAGGAAAAATATTCGCGACTTGGATATATGTAAGCTATCGGGATCATGTTAGGAATTGTATACTTCCTATGCTTTGCTGCGTCAAAATTATTTGTACAGTTTCTAAAACAATCCATTGTTTAAATCCATTTTAATGCGATGGGAGGCGTACCTCCAGAGTAGACCTCCGACCCGTGAAACCTTTATGAATCTACTTCAGGCGCCCAGGCTGAGAAGAGTTCTGGTCTCGGGTTTCCAGGCGGATAGCAGCGTAAAGGCCCACAGATTCCAGAGACGCAGGCGGTTCAGAAGCATCTCTGGAATCGCATGGGCCAGTCTTCCAATCACAAAGGAGGGTTCCAGTGCCATCATTTACAAAGGAAATCCCCTAAGCATCTGAACCACATGGAAAATCAGTATTGCTAGTGTAGCAATTGCCCACGAAACTCTTATGCCTGATAAGCATTTCATCAGCATAAGGGTATATATAAGCCTTAAAATAAACATATAAAAATAAAAAATTATGCACATACACTTTAAATTAGTTTATGCGTATATGTATTATGATATGCAATGGAATCCCCAATTAGTTACACAATTTACATAATTCTAATAAATATAAATGTACTGAATTTCAATTTTATTTATAAGTATCTTCATTGAACCAATCTCAATAAAATGTAATTTTTTGATTAAATAATTTTAAATATCTTAATCTGGACAAATATATGCATACCCTTATGCTGATAAAATGCTTAAAAGCCATAAGAGTTTCGTGGGCAACTGCCAGGCAGTTGTTGGGCAAAAAGCCCAATCTGCACCAGCAATACTGATTTTCCATGCGGTTGACTTGACAGATCACAAGTTACGGATGTTTACGCCATCAGGGAGACCGCGATTTCAGGTCCAATGCCTTTTTTATATTCTTGTGTTGCTTGGTTAAGATGGCAAGCAACCAAGCTTTGCCAAAGTTGTTGTACAACCAAACATTTGGAGGTACAGTGAGAATAGCTAGGGTTAACTGGATTCACTTCTAGGCATATGCTTGTGTCCTGCTGCTGCTTAACACAACGTCGCCAATGCACTGCTTCACGAGACTGTGTGAAATTAAGTTCAAAACAAAATGCAGTCACATGCAAGAAAAACTCAACCATCAATTTTCCCTCCTCTAGCTCAGAAACTGTCTTGTCTGTTTTAATGAACGTGTCTGTTTGCAAAATAAGAGCAGTCTGTACCGACTAAGTAATATCCATTATGTATAAAGTCAAATGATTCTGTGATCTATTAGGTCAAAAGGACAACTTTAAATGGAACTAGCGAATAATGGAACTCTTGACTTGAGTGCTGTGCACACAAATAATTTTAATAAAAGAGCTATGACTATTAACTGAATATCAGATTCTGGGGAATGTTTAATAGTCCTTAGTTTTGTACTCATTAACGTAAGGTATGTTAATATTGTAGAATAGAATGTTTCAGCATCGGGTACTTACAGAACAAGTATAGCACAGATTAGATGCTGGATAAACTCGCTCTATTCTGTCCAAAGTCTGCTTCAACCTAACCCTCAGAAGAGCATGCTTCCACCCGCTCACCTTTTACAGGTGTGCGATTTACATTTCTTGCACCACTTTTCTTGTGCCACCCCCCCCACCCAGAGTTAATTTGTCATTAGGGTGGGGGGGGGGGGTTGGATGGTTTTAGTCACTTGGGTATCTGACATACAGAAATCCCATCACCATACTTAATAGTCTCCAGATCAAACTACTGTGAAATCCACACAGATAAGAGTTTCTATTACAAAAGTTTCCATTGCAAGAGTTTCTATTAGCCTGATTGTAGAATGTACACTGACTCTGCATAGGATCACATCTCATTCACTTAAGATCAGAAAACTAAGCACAGGTTGATCAGAGCCAAGGCTTGGGCAACCCCAAATGTATTACTGGATTTTAACTAGCTAAAACGCAACCTTATTAGTACAGAGTACTCATAAAACTTCCTGCTGCTTGTCCAACCAATACCACTCGATCTAATGGGGTATTGGTTGACAAGGTTACCTTGAGCCAAATGAGGAAAATATTAGCTCCAAATGATGGGTCTACTTCTCCATGCTTTTAGTGAGCCAACCCAATAGGTCACTCGGACATACCAGATTCAAGTATCAGATTACCAATTCTGACACACGGTTGACTTGGTTCTGAGCTTCAATTGCCAGAGTTGTCATCGTGGAAACACCAACACCAAAAAGAATCCACTTATCGTTTTCCTTTCCCCTCTAGAGGATAGTCACTTATTGTCACTAGACAACGGACAAGGGTGTGATTGAAACCTTGCTAGATGTGCAAAGGGTACCAAGAGCTCCTCATCATGAGTTAGAGCAAATAAGGCAACTCACCAAACAAATGTGAGTGCCTTGTCACCATGTTCTTATGTTCTTATGAATGTTGGGGAAGTCCAGAACCAGGGGTCACAGTCTAATGATAAGGGGTAAGCCATTTAGGACCGAGATGAGGAGAAACTTCTTCACCCAGAGAGTGGTGAACCTGTGGAATTCTCTACCACAGAAAGTTGTTGAGGCCAATTCACTAAATATATTCAAAAAGGAGTTAGATGTAGTCCTTACTACTCGGGGGGGGGGGGGGGGATCAAGGGGTATGGCGAGAAAGCAGGAATGGGGTACTGAAGTTGCATGTTCAGCCATGAACTCATTGAATGGCGGTGCAGGCTCGAAGGGCCGAATGGCCTACTCCTACACCTATTTTCTATGTTTCTATTTTCTATGTTTCTATGTTCCTGACCACAGAATGGATCTTGTCAAATGTTGGAGGTATGGAGTTTTGATAGAATCTGCTTGCCTCTCGACAACTCCTTCAAAGTAGACAATGAACTCTAGATATACGAGTACTTGTTCTCATATCTGGTCTCCACAACCCTGCAAGATATTGGCGTTCCTCTAACTCTGGCCTCTTGAGCATCCCTGATTTTAATTGCTCCTCCTTTGGCAGCCATGCCTTCAGCTGCCAAGGCTCCAAGGTCTGGAATTCCCTCCCTAAACCTCTCCGCCTCTCTACCTCTTGCTGGAATATTTTTGAGGATGTAACGAACAGGGTGGATAAAGGGGAACCAGTGGATGTGGTGTATTTGGATTTCCAGAAGGCATTTGACATGGTGCCACATAAAAGGTTACTGCACAAGATAAAAGTTCACGGGGTTGGGGATAATATATTAGCATGGATAGAGGATTGGCTAACTAACAGAAAACAGAGGGTCGGGATAAATGGTTCATTATCTGGTTGGCAATCAGTAACTAGTGAGGTGCCGCAGGGATCAGTGCTGAGACCCCCAACTATTTACAATCTATTAATGACTTGGAAGAAAGGACCGAGTGTAATGTAGCCAAGTTTGCTGATGATGCAAAGATGGGAGGAAAAGCAATGTGTGAGGAGGACACAAAAAATCTGCAAAAGGGCATACAGGCTAAGTGAGTGGGCAAAAATTTGACAGATGGAGTATAATGTCGAAAAGTGTGAGGTCATGCACTTTGGCAGAAAAAAAATCAAAGAGCATGTTATTATTTAAATGAAGAAAGATTGCAAAGTGCTGCAGTACAACGGGACCTGGGGGTACTTGAGCATGAAACACAAAAGGTTACAGCAAGTGATCAGGAAGGCCAATGGAATCTTGGCCTTTATTGCAAAGTGGATGGAGTATAAAAGCAGGAAAGTCTTGCTACAGTTATACAGGGTATTGGTGAGGCCACACCTGGAATACTGCGTGCAGTTTTGGTTTCCATATTTACGAAAGGATATACTTGCTTTGGAGGCAGTTCAGAGAAGGTTCACTAGGTTGATTCCGGAGATGAGGGGGTTGACTAATAAGGAAAGGTTGAGTAGGTTGGGCCTCTACTCATTGGAATTCAGAAGAATGAGAGGTGATCTTATCGAAACATATAAGATTATGAGGAGGCTTGACGGGGGATGCAGAGAGGATGTTTCCACTGATAGGGGAGACTAAAACTAGGGGACATAATCTTAGAATAAGGGGCCGCCCATTTAAAAGAGAGATGAGAAATTTCTTCTGAGGGTTTGTAAATCTGTGGAATCCGCTGCCTCTGAGAGCTGAGAAGCTGGGATATTGAATAAATTTAAGACAGAGATAGACAGTTTCTTAACCAATAAGGGAATAAGGAGTTATGGGGAACGGGCAGGGAAGTGCCATGATCAGATCAGCCATGATCATATTAAATGGCGGAGCAGGCTCAAGGAGCCATATGGCCTACTTCTGCTCCTATTTCTTATGCACCTCCTTTATGACGCTCCTTAAAACCTACCTCCTTGACCAAACTTTTGGTCACCTGCCCTAATATCTCCTTATGTGGCTCGTTGTCAGATTTTGTTTGACTACGCTCCAGTGAAGTGCCTTGCAAGTTGTTATTAAGGGAAGAGCAGGGGGATCTTCTATTATGCCACCCAACATTGTTCCCTTGACCAACCCAAGTAGTTAGTCATTTCATCTTACTGCTGTGTGTTCTGCCAACGGAAGAACAGTGATTGCAGTTATAAGTAACTCTTTGTATATGAAGCGCCATGGAACTTTCCGCGATCTGTGATATTCACTGGAGTTCAGAAGAATGAGAGGGGACCTCATAGAAACATTTAAAATTCTGACGGGGTTAGACAGGTTAGATGCAGGAAGAATGTTCCCAATGTTGGGGAAGTCCAGAACCAGAGGTCACAGTCTAAGGATAAGGGGTAAGCCATTTAGGACCGAGATGCGGAGGAACTTCTTCACCCAGAGAGTGGTGAACCTGTGGAATTCTCTACCACAGAAAGTTGTTGAGGCCAATTCACTAAATATATTCAAAAAGGAGTTAGATGAGGTCCTTACTACTAGGGGGATCAAGGGGTATGGCGAGAAAGCAGGAATGGGGTACTGAAGTTGAATGTTCAGCCATGAACTCATTGAATGGCGGTGCAGGCTAGAAGGGCCGAATGGCCTACTCCTGCACCTATTTTCTATGTTTCTATGTTTCTAAAACATCAGAAAAATTAAAATGTGAATATTTTTATCTTTGCAGAGACTGTGGTAGACTGCTACAAGTTTGTGGATGTTAATGCCTTGGGGCTGACTGTGGCGGCTCTGAGCAGTTATGATCCTAAAGTAAGAGCTGCTGCCTATCACGTCCTGGGAAATTACTACATGCACCTAGAGGCTGCTCGTTTTAAGGAGAAGCGGCAAGTAAGTGAAATGTACAGTATGCAATTTGCATCAATCCCAGACTACTGAATTTCCTTTACAGCTTACTTATTTTTAAAGAAAAGGAAAACCTTTTTAAATCCAACATGAGCTAATTTAGACATTTTATTTTCTGCGAGGCAAACACAGCAGACCCATTTAAGTTCTTACCGCGGTGACCTCTAGTAAAATGATAAGAGCTTTACCTGTGAGTGCAAAGTTGATATCAACAAATATTAAATTAGGAAAATCAAATACTAATTGACAAAGTGCCTGCTTCTAAAATGGAGTCAGTGTGGAGTTGCTTATCATTTTACTCTTGAGATGATCACACAATGTTCTCATTAAGCTATGCAGCCACACAGTCATTTGCAAGGTCCCGCGCAGTCTGCTCAATGGTTTGCACATTGTACATACCACACATTCGCAAAAATTTAAATGGGCCGCGCAGTGGGGGCAGGGAGGCTGCGTAGGACACAGCGTGACTTACGGGGATCACGCCCCATTTAAAGTCATTTGAAAAAAATATTTTCTCTTCTGTCTTGTGTGCTTCCCATACCATGTGCTATCTATGATGTCTGGAGATCTTCTCCATAAGGGGAAACATAAAGTTGTAAGTCACCTTGACCTGGCAGTGACTGGTTTAACAATGCCAGTCCAATGCGTGGATCACAACTGTGAACCCTCGCCAGCACTCCAGGACGCAAACTGCACCATCGAGTCCTTTTTGAATCGTCATCTCTGTCAGCTTCCTCTTTCAGTTCTTAACACATCTTGTCAATCTTATTAATGATGCCTTATGATGGTTTGACATCTCATATAATGTAAAGCAGCACTACTTGCATTGGTGCTGATGTGATAGTTTTGTTTCATATTCAAGCACCTTTTGCTGAATTAAACTGAACAAAAGGGCTTGATTGGGGGCCTCAAAATCCATTCTTGCTGTCTTTTAATGCGTTTTAGACCACTAACCCATACAGAGATGATGTGAAAATGCACTCATTGAAAGGGGGAAAGTCTTCATCCAGAACAGAACTTGAAGATGGAAATTCGTTTTTGAAAGATAGGAACATAGGAATTGCTAGACAAATAAAGATCAAGGACCATCTTGATCACCTTCCACCATCCTGGTAGTTGCATGGTACAGCAATAAAGGAGTTGTTGTCTGGATCTGTTAGTCTACAACAGACCCAGACATGACAGAGGAAAGCACCAGTAATGGAGCACCTTGGGAATAGTAGGTCCAAAGTCACCTGATCCTCCCAAGCATGCTGCACTTACTGCATGTCATGTCTCAAATTACTTGTATAGTGTCTCCCAAAATGTTATTTGCTGAAAGGAATCTATCCAATTTGTATTTGAAGTACTCAGTACCAAATGCTTCCACTGTTTCCTTGGCGAGTCTATTCCATAGATTGACCACTCGCTCACTGAAGTAATCTTTCCTCAGCTTAGTTTTGAATTTACCTCCTTCAAGCATGCGCCATGTCCTCTGGTTCTACTGTTCTGGACAAGGTGAAATAGCTTGTCACAGTCTGCATTATCTAGTCCCTTTTAGAATCCTAAAAACAGCAATCATATCACCTCTCAACCTTCTCTTTTCCAGTGAGAACATGCCTAATTTACATAATCACTTCTTATAATCCGATCCCTCCCATCCTTCAGCATTCCGATTTCTCTCTTCTGTACACTTTCAAAAGGTGCAATATCCTTTTTGTACTGTGGTGATCAGAACTGTACACCGTATTCTAAATGTGAATTATAAAGTGATTTACAAAGTGACAGGATTATCTCACTATTTTGGCTCAATGTTGACCTTTCAATACATCCCAACATCTGATTTGCTTCTCCCACCGACACCGAGTCGCTTTGTTGCAATGGCTTCAATTTATTGTCAGTCAGGATCCCCAAATTGCTTTCATTTTCCATGCACATTATTTTCTTTCCATTTACGTGATTGGATTCATGGCTTTGCATTCAGCCATGGGCGAGTGTCCAGCGCTCCAATTTGTGTCATTCAAAATTACTTCACTTTTCTTTCTGTTGTCTAGCTACTGTATCTATTGGATGTGGTGAAGAATGGGATCCGACAACCTAATGTCAGGTTCACCTTTTGCTTGGCACTTTATATTGCTAAAGTTGCACAACAGATGCTTAAACCAGGTTTGTGAAAATAGTGTTTTCAACTTTCTGCTGTCTATTACAGTATGTGATACTGTATCCAGTTAGGCAGACAAAGATAGAATGACTGATGCACGTTGATTCAAAATAAAAGCACTTTTTGATTTCAATTCGAGGAAGAGTTTTGAAATGGTATTTCGCAGAATCAATATTCTATCTAGCTGAGATGATGTTGATCTCCGTTACTTTATGACTTGGAGCACAAGGGTAAGCGAGAAAGAGTAACTTATTACGAAGTTAAGTGAAACTGGCAAGATATTTTTACCGTAGAAATTCAGATAATTTTAGAATAAAATCTATCATCCAGATCCTTTATTAACTATTAGTGCTTTTAGGGAGTCTATGGCCTAGAAATTCGTCTCGGGCGGTAGCGGATCGGGCCTGATATTCAGTTCCATTGCAGTATATGGAACCGAGTATCACCTGCTGCGTATAACAGGCGGCTGATCCGATACCGCCCAAAACGAATTTCTAGCCCCTAGACGTTTATCAGAAACCCTGAGCAGAAGTGCTAATTTATTTACAATTTTAAATACACTATAGCAATTCTCCTGTGAACATGCTAACAACCACAACTTTGCTGATCTGGAACAAGATAGAACATGGAAGTATGCATGAAATGGTACATAACATGACATGTAATGGGAACTATTAAATGGGGACTATTAAAGTGTCAGAAAATATTGTACTAGATTTGATTTAATTAGGATAATTCTTTATGACTTAACATGAGCGATAAAGATCACTGGCGATTTGATTTATGGAAGACTAAATGGTAGTGGCTGAAAGAGCTGTCGCATGATTTGCAAATCGTTGCCATTTTTGCATAAATGAGATAGCCCATCGCCTGAAGGAAAACTATTTGCTTTCCTATACAGTGTAATAACACACTTAATGCAGCATTTATTTTGTTATCTACGGTGGCTAAATTCAGTAAATCATAAGATGGTGTTTGCTCTGATAAGTTAGTCTCTGCTTGGTGAGCTCAACTTGTGCTATGTGGGCATCCATGGCAGATTTTGTTGTTTCATTTCCTCCTGGTGGAAGATTTTAGGGGTTGATAAGAACATAGGAAAATATGGATCCATGCAGCCCTTCAAGTCTGCTCCTTCAACATTTGCACTGTCAGAGGCTCTCTTTTAATCTCCTGCAGGAAGCAAATACCTTCAGGAAAAACTCTGAAACATTTCCCTGGCCCTGAAGATATTGAAACAATAATTTTAGATTAGCAATTTAACATCTGTATTGTTCGAACTTTATCAATTGCATTCTACAGATAACCTTTCCATGGTTTCACTGGAGCTTGGGGAATCATAATGTTCCATAGGGTATTTGTTCATCTATGTCTATACATCCCCGTCAACTCCCATTCTTCCATATTCAAATCACCTTCTTCCATTCACAGCATTTAGTGGGAATCTGTCCCAAATATCTACGACTTTGGAAGGGGCGGGGGGTTCTTCTGATCAGTAGGTTTGGTTGAAACTCTCCATTTCCAGCTTGTCTTATCTAATTTTGTGATGCTAATACAAGTTTAAAGAACCTGCTAGCATAGAATCATACAGCACAGAAGGAGACCATTTGGACCATTGTGCCTGTGCCGGCTCTTGAAAGAGCAATTAGTCCCACTCCCTCGCTCTTTCCCCATAGCCCCGCAATTTTTTTCTTTTCAAATATTTACCCAATTCACTTTTGAAAGTTACGATTGAATCTGCTGCTGCCACTCTTTCAGGCAGTGCATTCGGATCATAACCTGCTGTGTTAAAGAATTCTCCTCCTCTCCACCCTGTTTCTTTTGCCAATTATTTTAAATCTATATCCTCTGGTTACCGACCCTCCTGCCAGTGAAGCAGTTTCTACCACTGTACCCCATCAAAACCCCTCAAAATTTTGAACACCTCAATTAACTCTCCCCTTAACCTTCTCTGCGCCAATGAGAACAATCCCAGCTTCTCTAATCTCTCCACGGGACTGAAGTCCCTCCTCCCTGACACCATTCTGGTAAATGGTATCTGTAAATTATCTGTGTCTTTCTAACCTTTGTGACTTGTTTGTAATTGAATCAGATTAAAGATTTTACCACAATAGTACCCAGGCTGTCATTAATTTCTCAAGATTTAGAGAATTAATTTTCTAATCTTGACAATTGAATATCCATTAAGTTGCAGATTGGGAAATAAGATTCTGTTCATTTACAAAAGTCACGTGTTGAAATGGAGTAGACACTGGCAAATATAATGGGTGGAAACATCAACAATTAAAGAATAAGATGTGTTTATTGAAGCGTGCCCAGATTTATGGCTCTAGGTAGAAGTCCAACAGACCATAGTGAGAACTGGAACTAATACCTCAGTAGCAATGAAGCAATGATAATACTGCATACGCTTGTGATGCTAAATAATGCACAGCAGAAAGAAAACCCATTAAAATCTCCTCTTTCCATTTACAGTAATCTGGAAGAGCTAAATTCCAATTTCAGGTGGTCTTTGAGTCGTTTGTATAGCAGTGGTTTAGTAGCTCCTAAACCAGATAAAAGTATCCATATATGAAACAAAAATTCCTAACGAGGTGGATTTAAAAGTATTCATATAGTGTCATTAATCTTTTATAATATTTTATTTTTATTTTTCTCTCTCTTTGCCATGGCAGCTGGTAATTATTCCACCATTCATACCCCATCTAGACTCATCTTTTTGTTTCCTAACGTGCCATTACCATTTCAATTTGGCCATCATCCCTTTTGTCTCTCGAATCTCTCCTGCCTTCTACCCTATCACAGACCTTCCCTTTTGTTCTTTCCTCCTATCCTCCTTTCAGTGCCCCTACACATCCTTAAGAATCTATTCCATTGCGAACTTTTGCCAGTTCTGATGAGTCACAGACCCGAAATTTAACTTTGTTTCTCTCCACCGATGCTGCTTGACCCGCTGAGATTTCCAGCATTTTCTGTTTTTATTTCAGATTCCAGCATCCGCAGTATTTTGCTTTTAGATAAAATGTTCCTCGTTCTGGGTTTTTTTGTTACCACGTTCGATGCAATTAATCACTTAAATTTCACTGGAAAGTGAAAGTCAGCAATGCGTATTGGGAGCCTAATCAACTTTGCACAAACAGGTGCACAGAATTTCACTAATCACCTACAGTGGCCCTTGGCCCTTCACCTAGGTTTCAACATTTTTTTTTAAATCATAATGCAATGAAGTTCATACATGTTTACAAGGTTTAAAAAAAACAATTTTATTAAGGCAAGTTTAGAGCGTAACTTTTATTTAAATACTAAAAAATAAAACAAGAATGTGTTTGAAACATAGACAAAGCTTAATTTTCCTAAAATGAAAGAGTTGTTATTGACTAAAGGCTGATCAGTTCGTAATTGAAGAGCAAAGATCAAATCTAAATGTAAATTCCCAGTGTTAAGTTTAAAAGTTAACCTTTAATTGTGTAACGTGGCTTTTCTATGTTAAAATAAATTTGTAAAGTTTTTTTTTCCACTTACCTATAGAGGAGCACATGTACATGAAGATTAATAGTTTCCTTCTGGCACATCAGTATTTGGATTTAAAGAAAGTGCCTGGGTTTTTCAAGCTTTTCTACAGCTTTGACATGGAGGTAAAATTGTTTTTTTTTTTAGTTATGTTCTGCTCTTTTCTTGGTGATAAAAGGTCATTGAAGATATATATGACAGACATTCAGGAAAAATAACTGTTTCTTCAGTAACTAAATGCAATAAGCATTATAGTACTAACCTATGCAGATTAAAAAGGTCTCTGATTCAGTTCCTCGTGTGTTGAGTTAGCCAGACATAGCCTTGTGTATATGTGTGTGAGCCCTGGTTTAAGGAAAGGAAAATCTTGGGCACTGTTCACTCCAGGTCACAAACCATCTGGAAGTGCATGTGTAGATATGGACATTGGATGTTAAAAGGGTTGAACTTGGCAGTGATGTTCCCATGGGAACTGCCAATTTATTATCGAGGCTTTCTCATGACGAATAACTTCCAAGGACAATTACCATTGCCCATGGAACCATACAGCAACATAAGCCACTGCCTTAAATAGAGAAGGGATTTGGGGGAGAAAATTAAAGATTTGGAAAAAAAATAAACAATTATCAAATATCAGCCAAATCCCAATGTAAATGGTTCCAATTTCAGTGTAGGTTCCTTCTGTGGGGAGTTAGCACTGGGACAGGCACAATGGGCTGTAGGCCCTCCTTCTGTACCAAAATTCCCATGGTGGAAAAAGCATCTCAATTGTATATTTTTTTCATATTTCATCCTTCATTTTGCTTTTCAGCACAAGACTGAACGTGAATGGATTCTTGAACTTCTTATCAGTAGTTTAAAGGATAAACACTGCTACGATCTTTGTGATCATCAGAAAATCATCCATGTTCTCCTAGCCTTTTTTAACAGCCCATTATGTGATGAGACAGCAGAGGTAGGATACAGTTTCTATTTTGAAGCAGTGCTAAAATGACAGTAAAATCAACCATCTGACTCCAGTAGGAGAAGTGAAACTCTAGCAACAGGGAAAGTCATTGAATATTATAATTCATTTGGGTTTTAAATGTTTATGTTTTCAAATCATTTTAATATTTTTTGATTTAATTTTAAGTATCAGATTATTCAGATTCTATTGCGTGCTGCGCACATCACAAAAGCAGCATATCAGCTGATCAGAGACCACAACCTACTGACCTGGATATTGCATATCTTACAAAGAAGGTATGTTCTTAACTGTATGGTATCAGCATTCGTTCGAATTAATTGAAGATATCGTTCATCTATTTACATTAAGTCATTTATTGGCAAGCTAAAATGTGCTGAAATACTTTTTTTTTTCTTAATTTTTAAAATGTTGTGCATGGTCACTGTGCAATTCTTTGTTGCAATTTTATATCCTTATTGTAATGGAACGAAAACCTTTTCACTCGGGTTAAGAATGGTTATACAGCACACTGCAAAACAGCTATGAGAGCACAACGTAATTCCTGTGATATACTTTTTCTAAGATGTTTTGAGAATTCCAAAGACAGTACTCCTTATAGAGTGTGATTTACCCAAGATATTCATGATTTTATATTTCTTTGTTGTACTGTCTATCAAGTATTCTCTTGATTTCATTTGTAAAGTATATATTATACATAATCATCTGTTGAATATAATTGGAACTGATTTGGATTTTGTTTCCAGGGTTTTAGAAAACAGACTGATATCTGACCTAATCTCATTGCTCCACACCTTGTGGCGCACTAACTTAGGAAACAAAGAAAAGACTCGGAAGTTTCTACCTCTTCTGTTTATCAATGAATTTCTGTATGTTCTGACTGAAATGATACGGCACATTTGGTAAGAAATGTATCTTGCTTAATGGCATTCTGTAGGAAAATTATTCTAACTGATATAATCTTGCATTTACTTAGCACCTTTCATGTTGAAATGCTTCAAAACATTGATGTTATGCAGACAAACATGCAATGAATGAACAGTCAACATTTTTAGGTGGTATTGACTGAGGGATCGCTGTTCAGTACGTCAGGAGAATTCCCTGTTTTTCATTGAACAATGTCATGGGATCATCACTATCCACCCAGAATGGGAACTTAGTCTAACATCACATCTGAAGGACAGCATCTCCAACAGTATAGAACTCCTTCAGTAGTGCATCGGCATGTAAGCCTAGATTATGTGGTGTGGGTCTGCCCCATAGTGCAGAGTAAAACCAACTGAGCCAAGCTGACACACACATTGTGTGTTGGAGACTGCCTAGGTAGCACAGCCGGTTGTGTTTATTTAGATGGCAGGACACTGGTTCATGCCCATAGTGCTGCAATAAAACATTCCTAAGCTCAGGCAAATCTTCAGGGCAATATCATGATCAGACACCATGAACAATCAAGGAGGATGGAAAAATCAGTAGAGCTGTCAGTTATCTGCACTTAATAGATTTTAAAAAATATAAAACAACATTGTGGTTAAAATAATTCTCTAACGTGATTTCCTTTTTTTCATTGTCAGGATAAAGATGGAGACCAGAACATTTGCAGGATTTTTGCAAATGTTGAGTTCTGTTTTACATCATCGCTCTGGTGCTTTTGATGACTACAAGGAAATGGGATGGATTACGATAAATGAAAAAGTTCTGTCTCACACAGAGGCCTTGTTACTGTTACATAAGTGGAGTATTGTGGGAAGGGAGTCCCATATACAGGAACTGTTGCAGACTCTGGCCCATAAATGCAATGTTAACGAATTGCTCAGTAAGTTTTTCCTTTTTTCTTTGTGTTTTTTAACCAATCCATTTTAATATTGAAATATTATACTTTAGTATTCACAGGTGTATTAAACTGTGAGCTTGAAATAAATTGTGTTTTGACGTCTCTCTGAAGGACAGATGAAAAAGTCTGTTGCTTATCAAGAGGTCAGACGTTCTACTTGAATCTGAACTCATGAATCTGTTTTAATCATTTGGATATAGTGCTCTATATATTATTTCTCCAGGTGTTAATGTTAGTAGAGTGAATTTGCTAAGTAATTTCAGAGTAGCTGAAATCCTAATATGCTGAATCTCACTTCTATTCCACTACAAGTCATGAATCTGTGAAAGTGCTCTCAAGCTGCTAAGCTTACAAAAGTTACAAAAGTTATTTAGATACGTTTTCTCGACCCAGGTAAGGCAAGACCCGCACACTAAACATTCTTTTTTTACCCAAAATGTGTAACATGCCTGACAAGTGGCCAGGTTAACCCTGAGAGCTTAAGAAAGATGTCATACTTTTTATTTGCCTCAACTATGACACTGCTCTTAATATAACAAGGCATTGGCTGCATGGTAAAGCTCCATGCACTGGTCCAATGGTGAGGCTATATGTGTTTACAACAGTTTGAGTACATTGACCTTATTCACATGAAACCAAAGCAAAAACACTGCAGATTTTAGAAATCTGAAATAAAAACAGAAAGCACTCAGCCAGCCAGGCAGCATCTGTGGAGCGAGAAACAGAGTTAACGTTTCAGGTCGATGACCCTTCGTCAGTTCTGATGAAAGGGCTGATGAACGGTCAAAGACCTGAAACGTTAACTCTGCTTCTCTCTCCACAGATACAGCCTGACCTATTTACACAAAATGTGCTTCACACAATTCCGTGCTATCCTCCAGTTAGTGGAAGATTAGCTGAAATTAGTTCACTTAAATGGGGTACTTGCATTATTTGCAAAATGTAGGTTTGTAAGTTCATCTACTGACTGTTCATCTGTTACACAACTACTTACATTTAAAGGAATACCCGAAGACAGGTCATAAAAGTCAGCTGTCCCTCAGGCATCGACAAATTCCAAATTTTATCTTGCTTTGTTTAAGTTTTTTGAAGATTTTATTATTGCAGTGGCTGTAATGCGATGGTCATTCTTAATTTGTGCATTGACTACTGGAAGGATAGATACTATGGCCCCAAGTTTCCACATGATTTGCTCCTGATTTTTAGGAGCAACTGGTGTAGAACGGAGTATCTTAGAAATCAGAATTCTCGTCATTTAGTTTGCTCCAGTTCTAGTCTGTTTTAAACAGTTTCACTTTGGAACAGAATTTATTTTTCAAAAGGGGGCGTGTCCGGCCACTTACGCCTGTTTTCAAAGTTTCGTCAGTGAAAACTTACTCCAAACTAACTTAGAATGGAGTAAGTGAAGATTTTTGTACGCTCGAAAAAACCTTGTCTACACTTTAGAAAATCAGGCGTAGGTTACAAATCAGGCGTCGGGAATGGTGGGGGGGGGGCGGGGGTTTAAAGGGAAGTTTACAAACATTAAACACTTCAGTTTTACAAATAAAGAGCCATCATCAATAATAAATGATAAATACATCAATAATTCAACCAATAAATCAATCAAAAAAAATTAATATAAAATTTTTTTTTTTTTAATCAATAAATAAAACATTTTCTACTTACCGACTGCAGCACCGGGAGCCCTCCAACAGCGTGCTGGGATGCCCCCCCCCCCCCCCAGTGTGTCTCTGTCAGTGTCTCTATCTCTCTGTCTGTCTGTGTTTGTCTCTCATTCTCTGTCTGTCAGTGTCTGTGTTTCTGACAGCGAGGGGAGGGGGAGCAGGGGGAGGGATGGGGGAGATGGGGGGGGGAGAAGGGAGGGGGGGAGATGGGGGGGGGAATGAGATGGGGGGGGAAGGGGATGGGAGGGGGGGAGAAGGATGGAGATGTGGGGGGGGGGGAAGGAGATTGGTGGGGGGGGGATGGGAAAGGAGGTGGGGGAGGGAGGCTGAACGGGCAGGGCCCGTCCCCAGCACCAGATTTACAGGTAGATGGCGTTGGGTCGGGTCGGAGGGGTGATGGGAGGGAGGTCGGTTCAGTTCGGGTCGGGTGGAGGGAGGGAGAGGGAGGTCAGGTCGGGGGGAGGGAGGTCAGGTCGGATCCAGTCTGGGGGTGGGGTGGGTGGGGGGGGGGAGCGGGAGTCGGGTCGGGTCCAGTCGGGGGGGGGAGCGGGAGTCGGTGTCGGATCCGGTCCGGAGGCGGGAAGCGGGAGTCGAGTCGGGTCGGCAGGAAGCAGGAGCTGGCCGTGGGAGGAGCCTTATTCACGCAACCCCAGAGGCCATTCGGCCAGGGCTAGGGGCTGCGTGCTTCGGACCCCTCCCACACAGTTTCGGGCGCCTAGAGCTACTGCAGTTGCATGCCCACTGTAGCGCGCATGTGCAGAGGTCCCGGCACTGTTTTCGGCGCAGGGACCTCGCTCCGCCCCCTACAGCTCGTGCTGCGCTGCGCTGAGGGCCAGAGGACCTGCAGGGAGGTGGAGAATCTGGAGGGTTTTTTTAGGCACACTTTGTGGCGCGAAGTCCAGGTCGGGACTGCGCCGTTTTAGGCGCGGCTCCAAACTTGGGCCCTATGTTGCAAAATAGCACAGTTGGGATCAATTTACCAATAAAATTGCTGAAGGAAAATCCTTCTTGTGTTTTGTTATGATATACTTCCAGCATTTTGTCTGATTTTTGTTGCAGTTTATTTCTCGTGTGGTCACAGTGAGTTGTTTATGTAGACAGCTGTTCTAAATAGTGATGTTATGCCACTAATCTACCAGTGACTATGTTTATAACCTGAACACACAGCTGGCCCCAGCTATAATGAACATCAAGCAGACAATACCAACATTACATGTTTTGCATTAACATCTTACCCACCTGGTTGTTTTCCAAAGCCCTCTATTTACTTGATCATAAAGGAGTATTTTGCAGGAGGAGAAAATTAGAAACTTTTAAACTATAGAATGTTCTAAACTACAGACAGGAGATAAAAGTCATTAGCCTGCTAGGATGACTACAGATCATAGGTATGTAATGAATTCCTCTAAATGGAAGGTTACTCTTACCTGTATAAATGAATGCCCTTGCATACTACTGCTAATTCCACTGTATATGAATTGTATATGAATTTTTGCAGAAGTTATCAAGGAGAAGAACAAACCTAAAGTACTTGGTTGGGGAGCATCTCGGCACAGCAGAAGGAAGAGAAATGAGGCGCAAGAGGATACAGAGAATGAAGTAGAAGAGTCCTGTCTAAAGGAATGCAAAACCTCATTGAGATCCATATTCACTAACTGGGATGCAGTCTTCCCAGATAAAACCTTTGACGCCCAGGAAAGCCAGGAGGAAGTGGATAATGCTGTTAAAGCAACCACATGGGTGATGGTTAAATGGGTTATCGAGTCCGGAATTGACAGTCCAATGAGTGAATCTCAGAGCTTCTCGGTGCTGAGATGGCTTCAGAGAAATATCCTGGCTTGTAGTACTGTGACTCAGGAACTTCTGAAGGACGGTGTTTTACGGCATCATCTCCTACAGTTTTATAGTAGAGTCACCAATGATATAGATGCAGATGGTTTGAGAGGGGACCTTTCATGCCTCTTCACCGGTATCATGCTTCAGCTGCTGGAGATTCAAGGCCTAGTAGACAACGACATGTACAAGAGTGTTATCAAGCCAGTCTGTCTTCCTGCACTAAAAAACGAGGATGATGAAAAGAAAGGTGATTATATTTTCTTCTCTCCAGCCTTTGTTTTCTAATTGTCTTGTTGTGTACCACTCCCAAATATACAACTTCCTGGTACATTGAAAGAAAGCTCCATAAGTTATTGAATATTTTCCTCACTTCTGTTTCTCCCAAATTAATATTCAGCCACAGAGTAGTTCATTATTGTAAAATATTTGACCACAGCTGGAGCCACATCAAACCATTGTAAAAACGAATAAACTAGAATTTTAATGGAATACTCTACCAAATCTGTGTGTTTTGCCCTAGTTAAAATATTCTGGTAAGTCAATGTTGTAAAATAATATTAATACTGCTTTTTACTCACCTCCCTGAAAGGTTCCTAAAAGGGCCTTGTGTCTATATTAACACTAAAAACCTATTCCATTATACTGCTCTGATTGTGGTATTTATCTTGACTTGTCGCTTATTGTGGTAAGGAAAATGTGATTGATGGGACTGGTGTGAGTTTTGCTTCGTTGATATATTATGAAACTGCCACCAACATCTGAGTTGAAACTGGTGACACGTGAATTGGATCAGGTTGGTTCATTTGCCTTTTAACTTGTCATTATTCTAGAGGTATAAATACAGACTTTTGTGGTGATTCACAGATCCAGCCTGATTGATCAATTGCCCTTTTTTTGATCATTACTCTGCCATTTTTTTTTTATTCCTTTCCCTTTGTTCTGCCCATATACAATCGGCATGAAAGGCCAAAGCTTCAATAATGACCCGTGCCGTAAAATAATATTGTACGGTATGAAGAGACCTAAAGATCAAAGCACCTCCTTTATTTTTAGAGTGACATTTGATACACTGTTACCAACTTAGGGATTTAATTTCCTCTGGTAATGTACTTATTAATTAATAGCTGCATTAAAATGTTGCACAAAGGAATTTTACACAATCATGTTAACCAGTTTACTATCACAGGAAATTCAATCTTTAAAGTAAAATGAAGATGATGCCTTAGGTTTCAGGACCATTGATTGCTATAATCCTTAGAAATATTTTCAGCTGTGGCGAATCATCATTTCTATTTTAGAATTCAGTAGCACCCTCTCATATACAACATCTTTGTGCTGGCATGTCTCCTCAATTAGTCATATAAAGCACCCTCTCTTTAATGTGCTTCCCCTTGCAATTTACAATCATTGTGGCTTTTGAAGCATTTACTGTGTTTTACTAATCAAATATCAGTGTATCTTTTTAACAGTCACTTCAATGATCACATTGCTATATTCATATTTTTTTTCATTTGTTTTAAGTGAATTGGTTTTCATGTTTTACATTAAATAAAGAAATACTTGCGTTTATATAATGCCTTTCACAACCGCGGGATGTCCCAAAGCACTTTACAGCCAGCTGTAGTAATGTAGGAAATGCGGTGGCCAATTAGCTCACAGCAAGTTCCTACAAGAAGCAATGTGATAATGACCAGATCATTTGGGGGGGGGGGGTGATGTTGATTGAGGGATACTGGCCAGGAAGCCGGGGGATAACTCCCTTGCTCTTCTTCACAATAGTGCCAAGGGATCTTTTGCATCCACCTGCAAGAGCAGATGTTGCCTCAGTTTAACGTCTCATCCGAAAAACACCACCTCCAACAATGCAGCACTCCCTCAGTACTGCACTGCAGTGTCCGTATAGATTTTTGTGTTCAAGTCTACAGAGTGGGACTTGAACCCACAACCTTCTGATTCAGAGGCGAGGGTGCTACCCATTGAGCCATAGCTGACACAGCATAACAGAAACTTGACAAAAGTAGTTTACTCCATGTGAATTTAAATAACATTTCTTTTGAATTTCACCGATTAGTGAATTCCGAATCTCAACTGTATTGCATTGAGCAAAGATTAGGCATGGCCCTGTTGAAGTAGTGGCAGGTACAGGAAATATATCAGATGAGCCACTCTCGAGCAGCTCCTGATGGGCACCTATAACAACATCAACTACTTGTATTTATATAGTGGATTTAATGTAGTAAAATGTCCCAAAGAGCATCATAGGAGCATAATCAGAAAAGAATTGACATTGAGTCAAAGAAGGAGACATTAGGATGTGAAAGTTTTAAGGAGGATCTAAAGGGTGCAGAGATGGAGACATTTAGGGAGGAAATTCCAGAGCTTAGAACCAAGACAGCTGTGGACACGAGTGCCAACGGTGGGGCGAAGGATATGGGAAATGCACAAAGAGGCCAAGAGTTGGAGGAATGCAGGGTTGGAAGAGGATTGTAGCGTTGGAGGACGTAACCGAGATAGGGAGGAGCGAGGCCATGGAGATATTTGAACATGAGCAGCATTGCTGTTGCTGAAGGAGCAGGCTGCATGTACTGCCCTTTCAGCTACAGAAGCTCCATGGCATCAGGGCCTTTGATGGGGGAAAGAATGCCTGTCTCCATAAGAAGATAGCACACCCTTAAAAAGTAAAAAGAGTCCAAAAGTTATCTCCGTAAAATGTATCTTGCAGTTTTAAATGCAACTGTAACATTTTTAAGTTGTCAAATTCTCTCTTCTCTCACAGCCGCAGCATTGTTCCTGCTCTCTGATTACTTGTGGGACTTGTGGCTAGGAGCACGGGAACCTCAGCTCTTTCTGTCTCATATAACATTGATCTTGGAGGCCGCTGAAGAAACGCCAAGGTTTGGCAAGAGCCCTAAAGCAAAACAAAAGAAAAAGGCAACAGATGCCATCGTGTCTCTCTCTAAAGACATCCGTTCCCTTATTGAAGGGCAGTAGCTGAAACACCGCCTCTTTAGTTACACTTAAAAATACAGATTTTATTTTGCGAATATTTTACTCATAAAATTGATCATTGTATTGTGTGTTTGGATGATTTTGGCACCAACAAGAGATGCAGTATTTTGAATATAAGTCTTTGAGTGTTGAAAATTTATAACAGGTTTGTAATAAATCATTATTGCTCGATAAATACTAGTTAGTGTGCAAATGAATAGTAGTCTTACTTTTCAAATACTCGGGTTTTCCTGTACTAGATAGTAGACTGAGTCTTTCATACAATTTATTCGATCTAGCAACTGCTATACAGGTGCTTGCTCACAAGCAACAAGTTGTCCTTTAAAGCACCACAAGGAAGCCAATTCCCTAAATCATGAAAAGATTGAAAACCTCGCGCAGTTCACTCCTCCACCATCATCATCATCATAGGCAGTCCCTTGAAGCGAGGATGACTTGCTTCCACGCCAAAAAGGGATGAGTTCACAGGTGTTTCAATGTTCCAGATTCCAAACTAATATTCCAAATCCTGAACTACATCTTGAAGGGTGGAAGATGCCTGTGCATAGATTTTTTTTAACGTGTGGTGGCCGTTGCACACCAGCCACCATACGGGCTTGACAGAACTAGGTCTTGGTCCATTGGCAAGGATTACCCAAGATGACTGGAGACCAGCTCTGTTGCACGGACCTAGAGCGCACACATATCGCAGTGTGGACTGGCTCGTGCTGCCCCTGGGCTTTCGCCTCTTGTGAGCCCCAAATTCACTAGGCCCTGGTCACTTCCATCTACAAACTCTTGCCATTCTTTTATCCCTCCTGTTGTGCCTTCCCGCACTGCAATCAGCGACCTGGCTTCGCAGCCCTCACCCTTCTGCAGCAGCACGCACTGCAGTCCAGGACCGCACCGATTTCCGGGCCGGGCCACCGCATGCTGCTCCCTCCAATGGCCCCGGCCACTGAGTCTTTGTAGCACACTGATTAAAAAGTAAAACCAGCCAAATTGTTAGCTATCCGTCTATCATTTATCTGTGTTACTGTACTTCCCTGTATCAGGCCATATATCCTGACATCATTTCTGGCCGAATTATTTTTAGCCAACCACCATTCACAGTCTGCCATGACATCACTTTCCAGTCCACCAAAACAAATGAAATCGAAAAAAAGATAAAACCTCAGAAAAAGGCAAGAAATCACTTAAGTTCTGTATATTATGCAGAATCATTTACAATCTGCAACACATCCCAAGCATTAACACATATTGGGATTGACCAGGCCGATACATTTCTCATAATCACAGTTGTATTTCAACTCTTTGATGTGTTAATGCATGGAAATTGTTCCATACTATATTTTCCTAAATACAGCAGAATGAAAACAACACTACTTTAGGCCAATAACAGTATGTTGCCAGCAACTCCTGCTGAAAGAAAGACTTGCATTTCTATAGCGCCTTTCACAACCTCAGGATGTCCCAAAGCGCTTTACAGCCAATGAAGTACTCTTTGAATTGTAGTCACTGTTGTAATGTAGGAAACGCAGCCGACAATTTGTGCACAACAAGCTCCCACAAACAGCAATGACCAGATAATCTGTTTTTTTTGTGATGTTGATTAACGAGTAAATATTGGCCACGACACCGGGGATAACTCCCCTGCTCCTCATCTAAATAGTGCCATGGAATCTTTACGTCCACCTGAGAGACAAGACAGGGCCTCAATTTAACGTCTCATCCAAAAGACAGTATCCAACAGTGCAGCACTCCCTCAGCACTGCATTGGAGTGTCAGCCGAGATTTATGTGCTCAAATCTCTGGAGTGGGACTTGAACCCACAACCTTTTGACTCAGAGGTGAGAGTGCTATCGACTGAGCCAGAAAGTGGGCAGTGGGCTATCCAACTCATCCTCATACTAATTGCTTTACAATGCAAACTAACTCAGACGTTGATCAACTCCCTTATCTGCTTTAGCTACTATATTTTGACTAATTCAAAAATAAACCAGTTCCCTTTTTTATGAATATTCATTTGTTCGGCAGTTCCTCTCCCTTCTATTACCCTCCACAACATTTCAGTGAGCATTTTAGCAATTATTTCAACATGTGCTAAGAATTATAGAAAACAAGCTAAAACAATCTTGCGTGCTAAGAAATAAAAATAATTACATCCTCGGTTTATCGACCACAATTAAAGTTCAGTAAAAGCATAGTGTTTAGATTTTGCTGCATTTTGAGGAGGTAACCAGCAATTTTCAGTCCTTTAATTATCTGACATACTTGCCAGGCAACTGATCAAAAGAGCTTAACACCACTTTAATAGTCTATAGTTTGCTTTAGCTCTGTAGATATATCTCAGTAAAGTGACTGTTCTGTTGTTTTGTACATTCAAAGAGCAATAGAGATATCTTTGAACAATATTTCCATTTCAGTGTCTTTTTCGAATGATAAATCTGTGCCCAGTTGTACTCTTTCCATGTATATGTGGATTGGTCATGTTTTCCGAGTCATTTATGTTCTTAGATTTTCATTGACTAAAATTATAACTTTTTTTAACAAAATATGATGGTATTTAATTCTTTTGAAATATTAGTAAGATAACTCCAATTTTTTCCAGTTCTGACGAAAAGTCATCAACCTAAACCGTTAACTCTGTTTCTCTCTCCACAGATGCTGAGTATTTCCAGCATTTTCAGTTTTTATAACACAACCAAGATTTGGTGATGTATCAGTTTCTGAGACAACTATTACTCTTTTTTTCCTAAAGGAAAAGAAAGGCTTTCATTTATATAAAGTCTTTAGCAATCTCAGGATATCCCAAAGCATTTCAGAAGTACTTTTGAAGTGTAGTCACTGTTGTAATGTAGGAAATGCAGACGCCAATTGGTGCACAACAAGCTCTCACAAACAGCAATGAGATAATGATCAGAAAATCCAATTTTAGGTGTTGATTGTGGGCTAAATATTGGCCAGGGCACCATGGGCCCGAGGGGGCAGACGGGGCCTCGGTTTAACATCTTACCCCAAAGACAGCATCTCAGACAGTGCAGCGCTCCCTCGGCACTGCATGGAGTGACAGCCTAGATTTTTGTGCTCAAGCCTCTGGTGTGGGACTTGAACCCCTGACCTTCTGACTCAGAGGTGAGAGTGCTACACACTGAGCCAGTTGTTAGTTGCTTTGTGATTCCACTAGCCATCTATCTCAGTGTTGCAAACAACAACTTGCAGTAATAGAGCATCTTTAATCTAAAGAACATCCCAAGGTGCTTCACAAATAAGTTAAGAGAAAACAGCATTGATCCAGGAAGGGAGAGGTGAGGATGGTTGACTGAAAGTTTGAAGCAATTTGTAGATGAGGACTAGGATTTTACATTTAATGGGCTGAATTTTCACCACCATTGGGCACTTGATTTTGCAACTTTCCTCAAAATTTGTACGCTGACGGTGACTGTCAGCGCCGGATTTTCTGGTGCAGGTCTGGTTGAAAACTGATTTCCGTGCCGTTTTTGGCCATTTAATTGATTTTCGCCAACACCGTTTTTTTTTCAGGACGGCGCAAAGTGGCCTTAAGTATCGATCAGAAAAACCCTACGTTAACTTAAGGAAATCGGCGCTGAGTATATTTCTATGTTTTTGGAGCGAGGGAAGAAGACAATTTAAAACAAATTCATGATTTTTGCAGAGGGAACTCGGGAAGTAACTTGGAAAGTTAATTTTTCCCATAGAATGTTTTTGTGAATGGACAAATTGTGACTCCACCCCACCACCGAATCTCTGATCACGGAGCTCCAGGCACGGATCGGAGGAGTGCCAGCCGGCTGGCGGCAGGATTGCCACCTCGGCTGGACACGAGCACAGGAGTTCGGCACTTGGATTTCACCCCACCCCCCTCCCCCGGGCTTCTTTCCAAGCTGAGCGCTGAGCTCCTGTGTTTCTGTCCAGCCGAGGGAGCGATCCTGCTGGCATGCACTCCAAAGTGTGTATCGGAGATGGCAAACATACGCATTTCTGCAAAAGCTATAAATAGTGCCATAAATCACTGTGCATCACGTCTCCATAGAGACAGAGCTTCGTGTTGCGCATGCGCAGACCAGGGTGTGGTCCGTTCTACTAGGGCATCACCCAGCAAAGGTGTGAGTGCTTCAGTAAGTACTGTCTCACAATAACAAGAATAGCAAAATTAAGAATAATAATTATGGGTGCAAATATTACTATGCCTCATGTAATAAGGTTGATTTGCATGCATGCTATGCAGGGGCGACAGATAATAATGCAACACCACCGTCACAGAAACCAGATAGCTCGGGCATTAATGGGGAGGAGGCCATACCCTGATCGAATCTACAGGAACAGGCGCTCATACCTACACCTGAGTGAGGCAGACTGCATTCGCATGCTGAGATTTAGAATGGAGGTCATCACACAGATCTGCCAGCTAATCAGGGCAGACATACAGCCAAAAAGTGGCAGAAGGACTGCCCTACCTGTGGAAGTGAAGGTTACTGCAGCACTTGCCTTCTATGCTTCTGGCTCATTTCAAGCAGCAACTGGGGACAGATGCTGCAGCTCGCCACACATTGCTGCATTTGACAGGTGACTGCTGCACTGTATGCCAAAAGGGACCAGTTAATCAATTTACTTGTGACCACGCAGAGAATGCAAGACAGGGCTGTGGGGTTCTCCAGAATTGCTGGCTTCCCAAAGGTACAGGGTGCGATCGATTGTACCCACATCGCCTTGAAAGCACCGTTGGACGGCTCCAAGGTTTATCGCAACAGGAAAGGGTTTTACTCCCTAATTGTTCAGCTCGTCTGCGACGATATGCATCGGATCATGGCAGTGGATGCCAAATACCCAGGTAGCATCCATGATGCTTTCATCCTACGTAAGAGCATTCTATCTGCGATGTTTCAGGAGCTGCCAGAAGGGCACAGCTGGTTGCTCGGGGACAAAGGGTACGGGCTTGCCACCTGGCTTATGACTGACCGTCCACCCCCCCTACCTACGCAATCCCCGCACTGAGCTAGAGTGTCACTGCAACATGTTGCACATAACGAAACAGAGCATCATAGAGCGGACAATTGGCATACTGAAGCAGCGTTTCCGATGCCTGGACCACTCTGGAAGCTACCTGTAATACGCCCCTCACCACGTCGTCAGTTCATTGTTGTGTGCTGCATGCTGCACAACTTGGCTATCATGAGGGGACAGGTACTGGACATTGAACATCCTCCTAAGGGGGGCAGGGGGAGGAGGAAGAGGAGGACTAACCCATGCCACCACCTCAACCCGCAGGACGACGGTGGAGGAGGCGGCCTCGTGCACCTATGGCACTAGCTAGAGACTTGTGTCCGTGGCTAATCCATGATCGCTTTGCTGCCTGAAGGCTAAATGGCTCGACAGTGTTGACTCTTTGCACCTGTTTGTGTGAAAAAATAATATACATAATAATGTATATAATGTGTTGGTTTATGTTGCTTTAATTCAAAATATAATGTGCAGGATTCTGCTTAAATTAAAAAAATAATTAGGTTTACTAAACATTTGTACATTGTACTTAACTTTAATAAAAACATTTGTATCAAACTAAACTTTTCAATGAAGAAAGCAACAAGTAGCAGCAAGAAACAAACTCTAGCTGCAGGCATCTCTCCTCCCCATTATTCAAAGACCTTAACACTGTGCGCCCCTCTTTCCGCCTCTACCCCTACCCGTGCCCATTGTCGCAGACTTCTGCTTCCTCACCCTGACCCCAAGGTTTTTTTCTGTTTTCTGCGCGAAGGCACATTTGTTGTTGGTGGGGTTGGACAGGGACAAACGTAGCAGACAGCATTGTGGAAGACCCGGATTCCTCTTCGGACTATTCTTCAGCGTGTGGATGAACCCGCGGCACATTACCTGAGGTTGGTCTGGGGATTGGAAAGTGAGCGTCAGCAGTTGATGCTGCAAATTGCTGTTGGGCAATGGCAGCCTGGGTGTGTCCATTTATTGCAGCAGCAATTTCCAACATTCCCTCCCTAACCTGTCCCAGCACTGCATCAGCTGCCTCCGACATTCCCTTCCTAATCTCCGACATCCCCTCCCTCATCTGTCTCGACAGTGCTCCCCCATTCCTCCAGACAGTGTTGCTACTTCTACTGACAGTCCTGCTAATTCTACCCTCACCTCACCCATGGTGTCCAGCAGCGATCTCGTTAGCTCAGTACTCTCCCCACTCATTCCCATGAGCTGTCCTATGTCCCCTGCATCCTGCATTTCAGAAGGAGCTCCCCTTCCCACCCTCTTCGGCCATCTCCCAGGTGTGGCTTGCTGCAACCCACTGGGACCCACAGCCTCAGACTATACACTATGAAATGTCACGTTGGTTGTATCACTCAGCAAAGGACTTGGCACCCTCAGGGGGTTCACTGGCTCCAATTCCAATGTAAATATCTCAGTATGGGGTCTTCCTGCTGCCCTTCATTCTCCATCTCACCCTCGTCCAGATGTTGATGAATATCTGGACTGACGGCTTCCCGAACATGCTCTGCTCCTACTTCTGCTTCAGCTTCTGTCTCTTCCTGATGCGCAACATCTGAAAAACATAACAGAGCAGATGTTTGGTTAGCAGCAGAGGAAGGGGCAGGGTGACATGAGTACGTTGGTCACACAGTGCAGGCTCTTTTCAAAAACCACAATGCCAACCCAGACTGTAATTTGCAGGGCTTACCCTCGCTCGGTAACCTGGGCCCAGCATCCACATTGGTCGTTGATCTCTCACAAGATTCAATCAAATCAGTGATCCTCTGTTCCACGGCTGTTAGTTGCAGCCTACTTAGTGCACCTCCTCCAGTTTTTGACCTTTCTCGATTGATCTGTAACACCTTCCTCTGCAAAGATGAAAATAGAACTTTTTAAGAGAGGGTGCTTCTGCTGTGGTGGCCACATACACATATTAGTCACATTTACAAATGTAATTGCAGTGCATAAATAAAAATATTACTTACAGTAATTGCTTGGTCAAGGTCCTGCCACTTTTTGACCTCCGTGCCACTTCTTGGGGTCATGGCCACTGCATTGAACTCTTCTGCAACTTGGTCCCAAAGTTTTGCTGGTAGAGAAGGTTTCAGTTTTTGTCCCATTCTCCCTTTGTTCTCAAGCACATCCCATCTCCTCTCAATGATGTCTACCAGGGGCTCAACTTCTTCTGCTAGAAGTCTCTTGGCCTTTCCCCCTTCTCCTTGTCCTTCTCCTTCCTTTTCCCTTGGATCCATCTTTTGCAGCTAAAATTTTGTCCAGATCCAGCTCCGATCTAAATGTGTTCTCACAAGCTCTTGATCCAGACCAGGAAGTTCACTGTGGATGCGTGGGCACACCCGTCACGTGGAAAAGGTGATTTTTTTTTTCCGGCACATGTTCAGATAATTTTCGCCGCACACTTGAAACTCCGCCTCCAGAATTAACTTTGGGTACCTCAGCGCCAAAATTAACTTTTACTTTGGCGAAAGTTGTATTAATTTTTTCTCACCGCAATCGGGCACAAAAATATCGACCGTTCATCCTCCTGGGCAGCAAAAATCGACAAAGAGCAAAATTGAGCCCAAAATTTGGAGCTAATATATGTCAACAAGGAGAGGGGGGTAATCAGCAAACAGGACTTGGTGAGATAGGGTATATGAGGTAGAGTGCTGAATAAGTTAAGAGTTTATGGAGGATGTTCGGCCAGCAAGGTGAGTTTTAGTGTAGCCAAGTCTGGAGGTGATATAAGACGAGCAGAAAGGCTTCAGCAACAGAGGGGCTGAGGTAGAGACAGGGATGAGCAATGTTGTGGAGGTGAAAGTAAACAGATTGCTGATGGCTAGGACGTGATGTTTAACGGTCAACCGAAGTTGTTGTTGAATCAGGGCTGTCTGATTCAACAACAACTTGCATTCATATAGCACCTTTAACGTAGTAAAATGTCCCAAGGCGCTTCACAGGAGTATTATCAAACAAAATTTGACATCAATCAACCTGAGATAATAGGGCAGTTGTAGGTTTTAACGAGCATCTTAAAGGAGGAAAGAGGCAAAGAAGTTTAGGTAAGCAATTCCAGAGCTTAGGGCCTTAGCAGCTGAAGGCACGGCTGTCAATGGTGAACTGATTAAAATCTGGTATGCTCAAGAGACCAGGATTGGTACAGCACAGAGACCTCTGGGTTGTTAGGCTGGAGGAGATTAGAGATAGGGAAATGCGAGGCCTTGGAGGGATTTGAAGACAAGGATGAGAATTGTAAAATCAATTCAGCCTGAGGTGGTGATGGAGTCAGTGGCTAAGGAGCAGACTTTGTGGTGGATACCAAAGACAATGGCTTCAGTCTTCTCAATTTTGAGCTAGAGGAAGTCATGACTAATCCAGTACTTGATGTCGGACTTGATGCAGTCTGAGAGCACATTTGTGGCTTCAAGAGGAGTGGGGGAAGAGATAAAACCAATCTATTTGCAGCACAGAAGAAGTCCAATCAACCCATTGTGTCCTTGCTAGAGCAATCCAAAAGCAATCTCACTTCCCCTACTCTTTCCCTGTTTCAAATATTTATCCATTTTTTCCCTTAAGGGTTGCAATAGTCCTTACCTCTATTACAGGCAAAGCATTCCATGCTGTGTAAAGAAATTTCTCCCAATTCGCTTGATAGTTGTTGAGGTGGAATGTCGAGGTGCTGATCTTTTGCAGGTTTGGCTGAAGTCACCGTTGGCGGAAGTAGGCATCCATCCTCTAAATCACTGGTCAGGGTCTCTTTGGTGATGGACAGATTCATGTTTTGCGTAGACAAGGCAATGTCATCAGCGTATACGAACTTGCGGGACTCTGTTTCGTGCAGGTCACTGGTGTAAACGTTGAATAACCTGGATGCCAGGACAGAACCCGATGGGAGTCCGTTATTCAATGTCCTATATCTGCTCTTCTGGGTGCCAGAGTACACATGGAAGCGTTAGTTGCTAAGCATGGAGTTCAGAAGATCGTTGTTGTAGTGTATGCAGGCACCTTTGGTAATGACTCCACGAGGCAGAGTGTGGTACTTAAACTGTGTAGACTGTAGTCCTTTATTTGCAGCTCCTCGAGTGAGGACACCAAGCTGTGAGCTCCCTTTTATACTGGGTTACTCGCAGTGCGTAGGTAACCCTTAGGCCTCCAGCAGCAGCACCCTCTGGTGTGTACAGTGTAAGGTACATTCAGTGTTACAAACATCATATAACAATACAAGCATGCATTCATAACAGTTGTTCTGCAGGGTAAAATGGTGGAGAGCTTGAAAAGTAGTCTATGCTTCTATACTGTGTCATACACTGCTGACAGGTCCACGAGTGCTACAGCGATCTTGAGCTGGCGCTGGAAGCCTGCTTCGATGTGTGTTAAAACTACTACTTGGTCGCAGCAGTTATGGCTGCTCCGGCAGCCCGCTTGCTCCTTAGGAATGGTTGGCTCGATGATGGGGGCTAGCCTGTAGAGTAGTAGCCTCTCCAGCACTTTATAACAAGTGCCAAGTAACAAGATCAGGTGGTAGCTGGAGGCTTCACAGGCATTCGTCCCCTGCTTCAGGAGGGCAATTATTTTAGTCTCCCTCCAAATAGGTGGAATTTTACCAGTTGCCTGAGGGAAGAAGGAGGTCAACCATCTCTTTGCTTTGGGTCCCAGTGCTTTTAAGAATTCTGGGTAAACACCACCTGGACCAGCAGCTTTTTCCAATTTGGTTGTCGACAGGGCTGCGTTTAGTTCGTCCAATCTGAATGGATCAGACATAGTTGATGTTCTTGGTGCCGCCATCAAGTTTGTCGAAAGCAGCCGCAACCTGGCATCTAAATTCTTTGCCCACTGGAGCCTTTGATGTTTGCATCAATTGGGATGCAATGGTGTCTGCTCTGATGGTTGTCCTGTGATTCTAGGCTGGGTTTGCCCTGCCAGTTTGACGGAGCAAGACCCATGCTTTCCTGCTGGAGTGAGTGAAGTTAGTCTTCTCCACAAAGCACCTCTACCTTTCACGTCTCGCCGAGTTTAAGGACTCCAGCATTGGGGTGGCTGTGGCTGGGTTCTTGCTCAGCGAATATTCCTGGTAGAGAGCCTCGCTTTCTTCTGTCCAACAAGGAATATATGTCTTTCTAAACTCCCGAGATATACTGGGCTAGAACCTCCACTTTTGTGCTTATCGCCCAAAAATGGGCGTTATTTCCAGCGTGGACGGTAACAAAGGGTTCTCAGATTGCCAGCTTCTTGCCCATTCTCAAAGCACCTAGTCTCCATTTTTGAAAATGGGCGTTACCGCGAGCAATATGAAATGGACAGTAGCGTTAAATTTTTTTGACCTGCTGCCGTAAAGTGTGGCCGTCCTTAGCAATGGCATGGCACGCTCGATTCCCGTGATTCAGGAGTTCAAGGGTCATCATGACATGCGCAGACGAGGAGACAGGGAGTTCAGAGGGACTGAAGGCGTGTTTGGGTGTGGCTTTGGGAGGAAGGAAAGAGACTTTAGAGCTACACAGCAAGTAGGCAAACAAAAATTAGCTGTTACCAGCCACATATTTGCCCGAATTTGGCCTATAATGGAGAGAGAGGAGGAGGCATCACAACACGCTGTGGAGACTGACACTGGAGAGAGCAGTGAGGTGGGAGAGGAGCACATTGGAGGGTGCAAAAGAGCCAGGAGGTTCTCGGATGAGGCAAATGCCTCCCTCCTGCAGGAGGTCGAGTTACGCTGGGGTGATTTGACACAGGGCGTGGGAAGTCCACCCCAAAGGCCTACCAGAGGATATGGACCGAGATAGCATAGGTGACCAACAAGGTTCGTGAGGGCAACCAATGCTGAAAACTATGGAATGACCTTGTGGGATCCGCAAGAGTAAGTTTTACATTGATTTACATGTACTTATGTATTTATATAATTTGATTTGTAACAGTCATGAGTGACTATCAGCAGATGTGAGGTCTTTCAGTTTTACCAGGAAAGTTTTACTCAAAGCCTGCGGTCATGGTGTACGTCTTTAGGTAAAGACTGATAATTTTCATAACCGTCAGATGTAATCATGATTATTATGTGTTGTATTAGTCTCTGTGACAGTACCTAGCAATTATATCATGCAATGATCTCATGCAATGATCTCATGCCATGTCGTCCTGTCACCTTTTACAGAAGAAGCTATCGACGATGAGATCCGTGCAGAGGCGAATGGGTGGGGGGCCACCAGTCCCCTGCGACATCACTGAGATGGAGGAGCGGGTGCTCACACTCGTGGGGAAGAACCCCCGGACAGCCACGAATGCATCTGCAGACCTTGAAGTGATGCCACATGCGTAAAGCTTAAGCCATTGCGTGATGTGAAGTCAATAGATGCCACACCCACTCGTATCCGAACAATCATATATAATAGATGATTTCTAGAATTGTCCTAGAAATAATGATGGCCTAATGAAAATCATTGGAATGCATATGTGTTGATGGTCATGAAATGTGATGTCTGTGATGATTTTGAGAGCTGTGGTGCTTTTGTCGTGCATATGCTGTGTGTAGCACTGGAATCACCTTGTGGCCCTAGCACCCCCTTCTCCTCTAATAACCTCATTTGTGTTTTGCAGCTCAGCCAGCAGCGCGTCCCAAGGCAAGACCACAGAGGCCAGAAGGTGGGGCGCGGGGCTCAACTCTCTGGGCGATCCAACATCTGGTGCTGAGGAACTCCAATTCTCGCCCATCAATCCGCTGGGTCTGTTCTCCACGGATGAATGCGCCGATTTCGAGGAACCTGCATTGCCATGCTCCATTCCACCCCAAGGCCATCTAGTGGTCCTCCAGTCATTCCCGTCTCCACTCTGGAGGTAACGGCCCCAAGCACCTCGCCACAGGGCACCCCATTTGTCCCCAGGACGGCGCTGTGGACACGTGGACACGGCAGGTCTGTTCCACGAGCGCCACATGACAGCAGAGAGATGGTACAGTTGTCCAGGAGGACTGTAGACATTGGTGACCAGCTCATCGAAGCATTGGGGGGCATATCCCAACAACTGGCCACCATGACCGAGTACATTCCGCGGATGGCGGAGGCCCTGGATGCGATAGCCAGGAACAGGCCTCTCAGTGGTCCCCGAGCACGGCACTCCACCCCTAGCTTCCGCACCATCATTGCGAATGACAGATGAGAGCAAGGACCAAGATCCTGCTTCTGCATCAGAGAATGTTGCCCCCACGGCACCCCCCCCCCCGCTCCCGTACCCGTGCAACGACCGCATCTGCCTTCATCCCCCCGCCCCCCCCCCCCCCCCCACAAGGAGGCACCGCCTGAGGAGCTGCTCAGCCAGGCGCCGTGAAACGAGGTGGGGAGAAGAAGGGGAGGGGGAAGGAAAGTGAGGTGCATGTCTGCAGGTGATGGCTGTGTTATATCTCCATCTGGGTGAATGCAATTTGTTGTAATGTATGGGGGCTGGGGACCACCCTCCTGCTTTACCTTTGTATTCTGTGTTGCTGAACATGTTGAACATTTGATTGATGTCAATGGTGGAAAAAGTGGGGTGTGGGCGGGGGTTGGGTGTTATTGGCTGTGATACTTATGATTTCAGACCAATGTTGGTATAAAAAAAATGTTATTGAACATAACCTTGTTGCACACTTTCTCAAATAGCTGCACCGTTACACACTGGTGATGCCTTAACATGAAAGGGTTAAATATAACTTAACATCAATCAACGTAAACTTTAACTGGCACCAAGGTGATGGGCACCATTGATATCTGGGCTGCACACACATAGCAATGTGTTAGCGTTGTCACTCACATCAATGCTCTCAGGCAAATCATTCAGATATCAGCTCCTCACGTAAGAGTCTTGCAGCTAAGTAGCCACTACGGCCCCTTTCCTGCGATCTGGAGGGAGTCGTGGGCATGGTTGCATAGCCAGCCTGATTGTCTGGCCCTAGGTCAGCTTCCAGCCCCTCGTTGTCCTCTTCCTCTCTCTCTCCTGAGGTGGACCATCTGTGCCTTCTGGCAATTCTTGGCCCCTCATGATAGCCAGCTTGTGCAGCATCGAGCACACAACCACGAATTTACCTACTTGCTCAGGGTTGTATTGTAGCTCCCCTCCTGAGTGGTCCAGACATCTGAAGCGTTGCTTAAGCACAGTTATTGTTTTGAGTACCCCATTGCATTGAAAGTATAATAGCGATTGATCAGAAGCAATGATTTCCTCACTAAAATGCACTTGGACTAAAGCTCCAATAGTCCAGAGTCTGAAAATATGTCTGTTGAGATGTTCACTTCACCTGAGAAGAACTCCAGAGTAAATGCAAACTTCCCCGAAGTTGAGGCAGCCTTTTGAATGAAGCGACCTGCGATTTAAAAAATGTCAGCCACACCATTGGCGTTCGTTCAGAACAGTTCCGCTTTTTATGGGCAATTTTTTGGGCGAGCGATATTGTGCAAGATGGTGAAAGTGACGGTGGACGATCTCCTGGGTGTTAGTTTCGCCAAATGTGCTCTTTAAGTGGGCAGGCGGTATTATTGAATCTCGGTATTAATTCCATACGGAAAGTAATGCTGGCCAATATTGTGGGCGTTGATTTTGCCCATTCTGATGATTCTACCCAAAAAAAGTGGGCGGGCGGTAATATTTTTTACTGCCGTTAAGCACATGGGGAAAGTAATGCTCGCCGATAAGTTTCCTAAAAATGCCCGGCAGTTTCTATTTGTGCGAAAATGGGTGATATATGGGCGTTATACGTCATTTCAGCGGTAAAATGGGCGTTAAGCATGCAAAAAAAGTTCTAGCCCACTGTGTTTTGCGGTGGCTTTAAAAATTCCTGTAAATCTGCTGAAGGCATTGGTGGTTGGAGGAATCCACCTGATGTTGGTGTCAACTGATCTTTGGAAGGTTTCCCAGTCTGCTTTTTTGAAGTTCCATCGTGGCTTACGATGTTGATGTAATGACAGAAATTTCGATGCCAACGTTGATGATTGAGGGCCTGTGTTGACTGTTAGGCAGTCGATAAGAATGATTCTGGAGGCTATGAGTGGGTGTCCTTCGAGAGGAATCATAGGTCTGGGTTGTATTTTCTCTGTCACCTTGACAAGTGAACGGTACCTTCTCTGGTCATAATAGGCGGTCCCTCGAAACGAGGATAACTTGCTTCCACGGATGAGTTCACAGGTGTTTCAATGAAGGACCCGAACTACATCCTCAAGGGTGGAAGATGCCTGTGCGTGGATTTTTTTAACATGTGGTGGCCGTTGCACACCAGCCACCACACGGGCTTGACAGAACTTGGTCTTGGTCCAGTGGCAAGGATTACCCAAGATAACTGGAGACCAGCTCTGCTGCACGGATCTAGTGCGCACACATATCGCAGTGTGGGCTGGCACATGCTGTCCCTGGGCCCCTGGCCCCGAACTCACGCCTCCCCTGGGCCCCGATCACAGCCCTCCACAGGCTCTCGCCGATCCTGCTGTATCTGCCCACGCTCTAATCACTGACCTCGACCTCGATGACGTCCAAATGCTCCATGTGTGATAAGGGATTCACTGATTCGTCCCACCAGCTGACACACCACCTAGATCACACCAGAGAGAGGCGATTCGGCTACATCGTGTGTGGGAAGGGATTCACTGTCATCCCACCTGTTGAATGAGAGTGACGTCTCTGGTGAAGCCCACTGTACAATTGCTTCTCCATTATAGTTGGCATCTGCATAGCCCCACATTGTGTGATGGCCATTGAAGTCTCTGAGATGGGTGGATGGATGTTGACTCGGATGGCGTGGTGGGTCAGACCACTACGAGTGGTGGTTTGCAGACATTGGAGATTATTGGCTCTCCTATGCATATTGCTGTAGTGAAAACTCCGGAAATACTGGTATGCTTGAGTTCAGTGCAGCCTTCAATGCCTTGTTTAACATTGCATGCCAGACCATATTTCGGATGGTTATTGAAAGCGATTAGGTCAAAACCTGTGATAAGTCCTCTTGTGTTGAATTGGTGGTTGTGTTCGATGTGTGTTTCTTTAAGCACCAGGACATCATTGCTGTGTTTCTTCAGTTACCTTTTGAGGTATTCGCATTTTGAACCAGAGATGCCTTTGAGGTTAAGGCAGCATATTCGGATGGCTGGGCCTACATGTAGTTTTCTTTGAACCTGGAGAGGATCATCAATTTGCCTGGTTTGCGGCCATCACCTGGAAGTCGATTTAACAAGTTTGGCGTCCTTTGAGACAACATTGGAAAGAAAGACTTGCATTTATATCGCGCCTTTCATGGCTACCAGACGTCTCAAAGCACTTTCCAGAGAATTAAGTACTTTTGGAGTATAGTCACTGCTGTAATGTGGGAAACATGGCAGCCAACTTGCGCACAGCAAGCTTCCACAAACAGCAATGTGTTAATGACCAGATAATCTGTTTTTGTTATGTTGATTGAGGGATAAATACCCCTGCTCTTTGAAATAGTGCCATGGGATCTTTTACGTCCACCTGAGAGAGAGCAGGCGGGGCCTCGGTTTAACATCTCATCCAAAAGACGACATCTCCAACAGTGTAGCACTCCCTCAGTACTGCACTGGAGTGTCA
This sequence comes from Pristiophorus japonicus, assembly GCF_044704955.1. Classification (NCBI taxonomy): domain Eukaryota; kingdom Metazoa; phylum Chordata; class Chondrichthyes; family Pristiophoridae; genus Pristiophorus; species Pristiophorus japonicus. The sequence continues at coordinate 95,104,937 of NC_091987.1, forward strand.
ATCTAGATTTATCCTCTCAAGTCCCTGGAGTGGGATGTGAACCCACAGCCTTCTGACTCAGAGGCGAGTGTGCTACTCACTGAGCCACAGCTGACACAGTTGTGATCTAAGATCAGGTAACAGGGTGGGCCGTGAGAAGGCTGTCATCATCCACCCCAGTAGAAGTAGTCTCTGGATCTCAAGTCTCTTTTCATAACTATAGTTTTCCATTCTTGTAATCATGCTAGTGAATTGTTGTTATATGTTCTCTGTTGCGCTAATGTCCTTTCTAGAATGGGTTGCCAAAAACTGCTCCCAGTGCATTCACTGTGGCTATAACATTCCATGGTTGAGCTGGGCATTATCATGTAAATGTGAGAGCTGGCTCCATGCCTTTATATTATTTCAGCAAAGAACAACATGTAGATAAGTAAAGAAGGCTGCCAGAGATCAATCTCTGGGTGGCCTAGCAGCTGATGATGTAGGGGACGGAAGAGAAGCCATTTCTGGAGAAACATTGGCAGAGTTGGAATCAGCAGGAATGCAACTAGGAAGGGGCAGTCCCAAAGAGCTGAATAGCAGAAGACGGCATTGAAAGAGGATGGAGTGAGCAACTTTACCAAAAGCTGCGGAAGGGATGAAGAGAGATAATGTCCTACAGTCAAAGTCACAGAGGACATCATTTTTGACTTTCAGTTAGGCCTGTTTTGATGCTGTAAGACAGAAACCAGGTTAGGGGAATTTTGGATGAGATTAACCTGGATCTTGGAAGTGAGACACATTTGAGAATCTTGGAGAGGATTTTCACCTGATGGGCTGAAATTCATATCCATAAAATAACAAATTGCAACTGATGAGGTCGGGAACATGAAGCAAATTCAAGAAAAACAAATAGAACCAGTGAGGAACCAATAAGGACGTATGAGGAAAAAATGAAACAAGAGTACTGTATTTTTTTTTTTATTAGTTCATGGGATGTGGTCACTGGCAAGGCCAGCATTTATAGCCCATCCCTGATTGCCCTTGAGAAGGTGGTGGTGAGCTGCTGCAGTTCCTGTGCTGAAGGTACTCTCAGAGCTGTTATGTATGGAGGAAGTTCCAGGATTTTGATCCAACAACGATGAAGGAACAGCAATATATTTCCAAGTTGGCATGGTGTGTAACTTGGGGGGGAACTTGTAGGTGATGGTGTTCCCATGCACCTGCTGCCTTGTCCTTCTAGCTGATAGAGTTCACGGATTTGGGAGGTGCTGCCGAAGAAGTCTTGCCGAGTTGCTGCAGTGCATCGTGTAGATGGTACAAACTGCAGCCATGGTGCGTGGGTAGTGGCAGGAGTGGATGTATAAGGTGATGGATGGGGTGCCAATCAAGCGGGCTGTTCTGTCCTGGATGGTGTCGAGCTTCTTGAGTGTTGTTGGATCTGCATTCGTCCAGGCAAGTGGTGAGTATTCCAACCCTCCTCTGGCTTGTGCCTTGTAGATGATGGAAAGGCTTTAGGGAATCAGGAGGTGAGACTTGCTACACAATACCCAACCTCTGGCCTGCTCTTGTTACTACAGTGTTTATATGGCTGATCCAGTTAAGTTTCTGATCAATGGTGACCCCCAGGATGTTGATGTTGGGGGATTTGGCGATGGTAATACCATTGAATGTCGAGGCGGTGGTTAGACTCTTAACTTGTCGGAGATAGTCATTGCCTGGCACTTGTGTGGTGCAAATGTTACTTGTCACTTATCAGCCCAAGTCTGACTGTTGTCCAGGTCTTGCTGCATGTGGGCACGGACTGCGTCATTATCTGAGGAGTTGCGAATGGCACTGAACACAGTGCAATCATCAGCGAACATCCCCACTTTTGACCTTATGATGGAGAGAAGGTCATGAATGAAACAGCTGAAGATGGTTTTGCGTAAGACACTGCCCTGAAGAACTCCTGCAGCGATACCCTGGGGCTATGATGATTGACCTCCAACAACCACAACCTTTGTGCTATGTATGACTCCAACCAGTGGAGAGTTTTCCCCCAGATTTCCATTGACTTCAGTTTTACTAGGGCCCATTAATGCCACTCGGTCTAATGTTGCCTTGATTTCAAGGGCAGTCACTCTCAGCTCACCTCTGGAATTCAGCTCTTCGCCCACTTTTGGACCAAGACTGTAATGAGATCTGGAGTTGATTGGTCGTGTGAAACCCAAACTGAGTATCAGTGAGCAGGTTATTTGTGAATAAGTGCCGCTTGATAGCACTGTCGACGACACCTTCCATCACTTTGCTGGTGGTTGAGAGTAGACTGATGGAACAGTAATTGGACAGATTGGATTTATCCTGCTTTTTGTGGACAGGACATACCTGAGCAGTTTTTCACGATGTCGGCTAGATGTCAGTGTTGTAGCTGCACTGGAACAATTTGGCTAGAGGCGCAGCTAGTTCTGGCGCACGTCTTCAGCATGACAGCCGAGATGTTGTTGGGGCCCATAGCCTTTGCTGCATCCAGTGCGCTCAGCCGTTTCTTGATATCATGTGGAGTGAATCGAATTGGCTGAAGACTGGCTTCTATGATGGTGGGGACCTCAGGAGGAGGCCGATATGGATCATCCATTCGGCACATATGGTTGAAGATGTTTCAGCCTTGTCTTTTGCACTTATGTGCTGGGCTCCGCCATCATTGTGGATGAGTATATTCATGAAATCTCCTCCTCCCGTTAGTTGTTTAATGGTTCACCACCATTCATGACTGGATGTGGCAGGACTGCGGAGTTTTGATCTGATCCATTGATTATGGGATCGCTTAGCTCTCTATAGCATGCTGCTTAGCATACATATAGTCCTGTGTTGCAGCTTCCCCAGGTTGGCACCTCATTTTTAGGTATGCCTGGTGCTCCTCCTGGCATGCTCTTCTGCATTCCTTATTGAACCAGGGTTGGTGCCTTGACTTTATGGTAATGATAGAGTGAGGGATATGTTCTCATGAGGTTACAGATTGTGGTGGAATATAATTCTGTTGCTCCTGATGACCCACAGTGCCTCATGGATGCCCAGTTTTGCGATGCTAGATCTGTTCTATATCTATCCCATTTAGCATGGTGGTAGTGCCACGCAACATGATGGAGGGTGTCCTCAGTGTTAAGATGGAACTTTGTCTCCATAAGGACAGTGTGGTGATCACTGCTACCAATGCTGTCATGGACAGATGCATCTGTGACAGCTAGATTGGTGAGGACGAGGTCAGGTAGGCTTGTCCCTCATGTTGGATCTCTCACCACCTGCCACAGGCTCAGGCTGGCAGCTATGTCCTTCAGGACACTGCCAGCTCAGTCAGTGGTGGTGCTACCGAGCCACTCTTGGTGATGGACATTGAAATCCCCTACGCAGAGTACATTCTGTGCCCTTGCTCCCCTTAGTGCTTCTTTCAAGTGGTGTTCAACATGGAGGAGTACAGATTCATCAGCTGAAGGGGGGTGGTAGGTGATAATCAGGAGATTTCCTTGCCCGAGCTTGACCTGAGACATCATGGAGTCTGAAGTCAATGTTGAGGACTCCTAGGGCAACTCTCTCCTGATTTTATACTACTCTCGAAAGGGTTGTTTCCCTGGCTGGAGTGTCTAGAACTAAGGGGCATAGTCTCAGGATAAGGGGCCATTTAAGACAGAGATGAGGAGAAATTTCTTCGCTCAGAGGGTTGTGAATCTTTGGAATTCTCTGCTCCAGAGGACAGTGGATGCTGAGTCTCTAAATATATTCGAAGCTGAGATAGATAGATCTTTGGAGTCTAGAGGAATCAAGGGATATGGAGATCAGGCAGGAAAGTGTTGAGGTCGATGATCAGCCATGACCTCCTTGAATGGCAGAGCAGGCTCGAGCGGCCATATGGCCTACTCCTGCTCCTATTTCTCATGTTCAATTGCCGCCTCTGGTGGATCTGTTCTGCCGTATGGTGATGGTGGAATCTGGGACATTGGCTGAAAGGTATGATTATGTGACTATGTTAGGCAGTTGCTTGACTAGTCTGTGCGACAGCTCTCCCCATTTTGGCACAAGTCCCCAGATGTTCGTGAGGAGAACTTAGCAGGGCCAACAGGGCTGGGTATGCTGTTATCGTGTCTGTAACCGGTACTGAGTGATTCATCCGGTTTTATTATTATTGTTTTTTTGGAGCAGTTTGTTACAACTGAGTGGCTTGCTAGGCCATTTAAGAGTCAACCACATTGCTGTGAGTCTGGAATCACATATAGTCCAGACCGGGTAAGGACGGCAGATTTCCTTCCCTAAAGGACATTAGTGAACTAGATGGGTTTTTACAACAATTCAATAGTTTCATGGTCACCATAACTGATACTAGCGTTTTTTTATTCCAGATTTATTTAATTAACTGAATGTATATTCCCCTCTTGCCATAGTAGGATTTGAATTCATGTTTCTGGCTCATTAGTCCAGGCCTCTGCATTACTAGTTCAGTAACATAACCAGTATACTACCATTCCCGTACAGTTCTGGTCTCCATACCTAAGGAAAGACATACTTGCCTTATAGGGAGTACAACAAAGGTTTACTGGATTGGTTCCTGGGATGAGGGGATTGCCTTATGAGGAGAGATTGAGTAGACTAGGCCTATATTCCCTAGAGTTTAGAAGAATATGAGGTGATTTCATTGAAACATATCAAATTCTTACGAGGCTTGTCAGGGTTGATGCTGAGAAGATGTTTTCCCTGGCTGGGGAATCTTGAACGTGGGGTCACAGTCTTAAAATAAAGGGTCGACCATTAAGACTGAGATGAGGAGCAATTCCTTCATGCAAAGGGTTGTGAATCTTTGGAATTCTCTGTCCCAGGGAGCTGTGGATGCTCAATCATTGAGTATATTCAAGACAGATGTCGATAAATTTTGGGGAATTAAGGGCTATGGGGGTAGTGCAGGAAGGTGACGTTGAGGTAGAAGATCAGCCATAATCTTGTTGAATGGCGGTGCAGGCTCGAAGGGCCAAATGGCCTAATCCAGTTCTTATGAGCATTAAGTAAGACAGACAGACTGACTAAACAAAGGAGAAGGGAAATCAATCAAAGCTGTCTTAAGTATTTTTTTGAAAATTTGATTTCTTCATTAAGCTAAGGGTGTAACATTTATAGCATAATAAAGACATACAAATGATAACATTTACAAGGCAATAATGTCCCTGTACAAAATCATTTTCTGTGTTTTGAAATGATTCTTAACAACATTTTCCTGCATCCCTGAGAAGTCTGAGGTTTGAGTTCATGAAGCTTCCCAGACCAATCAGTGTCAACTGAAGAGACATAAGGTCTCCGATGTTCATCTGTGCCTATAACTCCCTAATAACTGGCAGCAAAAATAGCTGATCCAATTTACAGATAGGCAGATGAAAGTCATATCTTGTCCTATGGCCATTGTGGTCCAAGAGGAATTAGGTCTACCTACTTATTTGACTCTTAATTGGCATTTGCAGAAAAACAAACAAAATTAACAGTATAAATCTACTCATTTAATGGACAAGGGCAGAAGCTCCAAATGACTGCATTGGATAATTAACTATGCACCCAACGTTTTACTATTGAGGGACACATCCTGATATTAAATCGCAAAACACAGCAATTTCATTATAGAATTAAAATTGCCTTACTGCCGTTAACATATGGCTAGAATATAGGGTACTGATGAAAAAGCAGTCATGGTTCTAAAATCAATGCTCCCATGACAGACTGTGATCACAGTACTGGGAATAATTAAATTCTATATTGCAAGGAACCTAATCAACTGAATTTATTTAATTAGTATTAAATAATCTCAGATTCTTTTCAGTTTTCCCCTTTCATTTCCTGAAGGCATGGTTTCATACTTTGGCATAATTCCAGAGGTGTAGGATGTTTGGCCTTGGGATTGTCACGGATAAGCCCGATCCTAGCTTCACCCAACATCCACATCTGCACTTACCAGTTGGGCTCAGTGGCTAGTGGTCAGGGAGGGGAACCCCAACTGACCTTTCTTCTCCTTGACCTTGGGGTGGCCAATTGTGGCATCCTGCTCCTGGCTAACTGGCTCAGCACAGACTGGGAACTGATGACCCTGAGACCATTGCTTATCCCTTAGAATTCAGCAGAGGAGGACAAAGGGTTTAATTAGGAGGGGAAAAATAGAGGATGAGAGTAAGCTTGCAGGGAACATAAAAACTGATTGCAAAAGCTTCTACAGATATGTGAAAAAAAAAAGATTAGTGAAGACAAATGCACTCAGAATCAGGTCAATTTATAATGGGGACCAAAGAAATGGCAAACCAATTGAACAAATACTTGAGTTCTGTCTTCACTAAGAAAAGCCACAAATAACCTTCCGGAAATACTAGGGGACCGAGGGTGCTAGCGAGAAGAAGGAACTGAAGGAAATCCTTATTAGTCAGGAAATTGTGTTGGGGAAATTGATGGGATTGAAGGCCGATAAATCCCCAGGGCCTGATAGTCTGCATCCCAGAGTACTTAAGGAAGTGGCCCAAGAAATAGTGGATGCATTGGTGGTCATTTTCCAACATTCTATAGACTCTGGATCAGTTCCTATGGATTGGAGGGTAGATAATGTAACACCACTTTTTTAAAAAGGAGGGAGAGAGAAAATAGCGAATTATAGACTGGTTAGCCTGAAATCGGTAGTGGGAAAAATGTTGGAATCGGTTATTAAAGATGTAATAACAGTGCATTTGGAAAGCAGTGACAGGATCAGTCCAAGTCAGCATGGATTTATGAAAGGGAAATCATGCTTGACAAATCTTCCACAGCTTTTTGAGGATGTAACTAGTAGAGTGGCAAGGGAGAACCAGTGGATGTGGTGTATTTGGACTTTCAAAAGGCTTTTGACAAGGTCCCACACAAGAGATTAGTGTGCAAAATTAAGGCACATGGTGTTGGGGGTAATGTATTGACGTGGATAGAGAACTGGTTGGCAGACAGGAAGCAAAGAGTTGGAATAAACGGGTCCTTTTTAGAATGGCAGGCAGTGACTAGTGGGGTACCGCAAGGTTCAGTGTTGGGACCCTAGCTATTTACAATATACATTAATGATTTAGACAAAGGAATTGAATGTAATATCCAAGTTTGCAGATGACACTAAGCTGGGTGGCAGTGTGAGCTGTGAGGAGGATGCTAAGAGGCTGCAGGATGACTTGGACAGGTTAGGTCAGTGGGCAAATGCATGGCAGATGCAGTATAATGTAGATAAATGTGAGGTTATGCACTTTGGTGGCAAAAACAGGAAGGCAGAATATTATCTGAATGGTGACAGATTAGGAAAAGGGGAGATGCAACGAGACCTGGGTGTCATGGTACATCAGTCATTGAAAGTTGGCATGCAGGTACAGCAGGCGGTGAAGGCGGCCAAATGGCATGTTGGCCTTCATAGCGAGAGGATTTGAGTATAGGAGCAGGAAGGTCTTACTGCAGTTGTACAGGGCCTTGGTGAGGCCACACCTTGAATATTGTGTACAGTTTTGGTCTCCTAATCTGAGGAAGGACATTCTTGCTATTGAGGGAGTGCAGCGAAGGTTCACCAGACTGATTCCCAGGATGGCAGACTGACATATGAAGAAAGACTGGATCGACTAGGCTTATATTCACTGGAATATAGAAGAATGAGAGGGCATCTCATAGAAACATTTAAAATTCTGATGGGATTGGACAGGTTAGATGCAGGAAGGATGTTCCCAATGTTGGGGAAGTCCAGAACCAGGGGTCACAGTATAACAATAAGGGGTAAGCCATTTAGGACCGAGATGAGGAGAAAGTTCTTCACTCAGAGAATTGTGAACCTGTGGAATTCGCTACCACAGAAAGTTGTTGAGGCCAGTTCGTTAGATATATTCAAAAGGAGTTAGATGTGGCCCTTACGGCTAAAGGGATCAAGGGGTATGGAGAGAAAGCAGGAATGGGGTACTGAAGTTGCATGATCAGTCATGATCTTATTGAATGGTTGATGCAGGCTTGAAGGGCCGAATGGCCTACTCCTGCACCTATTTTCGATGTTTGTAATGGCAGCATGAGTACAGCAGCTTCTGTCAATTCCTGGCTGGGATGCTCGACAGACACGAGGAATTGGGGTTGAATTTCCGCGATGGTTCTTGTTGGTAGAAGATCCAAAGTTACAGCGGACGATCAGGAGAATCCCTACTGAAACTCGCGTTTTCATCTGATCAGCCCACGACTCTCTCGTTTGGGTGTATGAAAACCACAACCCCATTCCCCTGATGGTTCAGTGAGTATATTCAGAGAATCAGCTGAATGTTGCAAACCAAGAAAGTTCCAAGTTTGGTCCTGGTCTTTGAAGCGTTTGCTGATCTTAGCTTCTTAGCTTGTGTCTTAAGGAGTGGTAAATTAGCCAGGGTTCCTTACCTGACCACTATCCAGTAACACTTGATAGAAGTCCCTGTGCATGTGAACAGGATTGAGTTTGATCATGATGGCTCCTGCGGTTGCATTGCCTGCCAACACTCGCTCTCTACGATTACGAGAATAATGGTTACTTTGAAGAGATATTATAGGATAACACGCACTGAATTGTACCCCAGCAATAAATGGAATGCTTTTAGGAGGAAGGGAGGGGGGGGAGGGGGTGGCGGGGAGCACAGTTGCAATTGTTTTGTTCATTTAAATTCATTATTAAGCAAACTTCAAAATAGTCATCATCTGAAATATTCTGATGTAGTTTGTTGATCTTTATTTATATGTTGATCTGTAGTCCTTCATTGAGGAAGGGTTTATGAGTGTTGTCTATAGTGGGAAACATTCACTATGCTTGACTTGCCCCATTGCTGCTCCTGATTTTCACCATTTGCTTGATGATCACACAGTGAAGGGGGAAATGACCCATGTCATAAATTGTACTACACGGTGGCTTATCGAAGAGTGAAGCGTGAAGACCTAAACTGGCCTCCAGCCACCCATTTCTACCGCAACGCCTGGTGGCTAATCACCATTACGGCGATATGGTTAATCATAAACACTTCATCGGATTCACATGAAAGGAGAGGTTGGTAAAAGGGCAGTTCACGCACCATGCAAGTTTGTAGAGTTGAATTTCCGCGGGGCTTTTTCCAATCATTGTAAGATTGACGGATGGTCCACGAAAACCCTTGTAGGTGGTTTGCCTTGGTGGTTGCGAATCACCCCAGCCTATAGTTCTAGACACGGGAATTATTTGGGGGAACAGAAAACTGAGCCAGAGACAGGTCTTTCGGCCTCAATCGTACAATACTTTATTCGGTTCCCCACACACACACACACACACACACACACACACACACCAGTAAAAATAGCACCTGGTGGCATAAACAAAACAGTACAATAAAAAAACTGGCCCATCTTAACAGGCCCCTTTCACAAATTAAGACGACTAAGAAACAACACACTACAGTAATGTATAAGGTATGACTGGATTCGTCCAACAAATCCCACCTTACACACACTATAATCCATCACACACAACCTCCCCATCAACACCCCTAAGGCTTGGTTTGGGACACACAACACCCCTCACACTCGATTCGCTGGTCTTAATGGTGCCTGGGCTTGGATAATGCTCACCCAGATTATCCGTTGGCTTACTCGCTGCTTCTTCCTTGGGGAGCGCTTTCTTTTCCAACTCCGTGCCGCCGTTGCAGCATTCAGGTCCTGGTCTCGAGGGTACTTCCGAAGGTAGAGTAGCGAGGCTTTTGGCCCCTCATTGGTGGGTTTCCTCTCTGTCCCAGTCGGAGTGCACAGTTCTTGAAGAGAAGAAAGAGAAATGGCAGCAAACTGCCTTCTCTTATACGTTACAGTCCATGCTTCTTCCTGCCAAAATAGAGTATTTCCTTTGTCTGAAGCGATTGTCTGAATGGCCCATCATCCCAGATCTTACATTCGTGTATTCTGTTGATGGCTTCTGCCTCAACTGGGTCTGGGACTTAATGGCAGTTTTTTGTTCGGTTTCCCGCCTTTCGGGACTATCTCATCCAGGTAATGGCGTCACTGGCTGTTGATGGGTTTCTGCTTCGCACCCCATCTTGGGCTAAGTGGTTTCCCATTACTGAACAATCCTGCCAATTGCCTGGGATGAGTTTTCTCTCCTGGCCATTGTTGCCCAGAGACCTCAGTCTGCTCCAGACAGTTTCAGCAAACAATGAAACACAATATGTAAATAGTACAGTGTCTAACATGTTCTTTAATAAAAACCTTCTAGCATAAGCACTTTGTCCAATATCCTTTAATATCTTCTGGGGCCTGCACCGATGCTTACACTCTAGAGGAATTAATGATCCAGAATTTGCTAGCAAAATAACAGCAAGTTTAATGTTCACACCATTATTAGTGTGTGAATAACTCAGTAATTTGTAGTGTGGAAGAGACACCCCATGAGTTGCGAATCTCCACATATTCCTGGGAGATTGGCGCCACGGTTGAGGGTGCGCTGCCTCTCAAAAACAGCAGTTCGCCCTCAACCCCGCCATAAGTTTCAAGAAGTTTCCACATTCACACATTAATTACGAATTAAACTTGCTGCGGAGTATGGAGGTAGTGGTTATGTCACTGGTCTAGTTATCCTGGACTAATGATCTGGAGACCTGAGTTCAAATCCCACCATTTTGCTGGGGAATTAAAATTCATTAATTAAATAAATCTGGAATAAAAAACTAGTATCAGTAACTATCGGGTTATCGTAAAAACCCATTTGCTTCACTAATGTCCTTCAGGGAAGGAAACCTGCCATCCTTACCCAGTCTGGCCTATATATGACTCCAGACCCACAAGCAATATGGTTGATTCTTAACTGCCCTCTGAAATAGCCTAGCAAGCCACTCAGTTGTATAAGGTGAATCACCACCACCACCTTGAGGACAATTCGGGATGGGCAATAAATGCTGGCCTTACTGGTGATGCCTATATCCCATGAAGGAGTTTTTTTTAAAAAAGTTAGGGCTGGTATTTAAAGATCCTTTTAATCAGTTCCTGCTGTTCCTGCAAAGGCACACAACCCAGAAAGGATACAATTCGAACTGTGGAGTCTCGTTCTGGAAGGTAGTAAATTGTTATGAGGTTTTTTAAATTTAATTTTCTTTTTATAAAAAAAAAGTTACTTTTTCTTTCTGTCCCCTTTTTCTCTCAGCCCAATCTTTTTTTCCCTCTCTTTCTGTATCTGATTTGATTCTAACTCACTCTATTTTCTTTTCCGTTCCTCTGTTTCTTTCACAATCCTTAAAACTCATTGGTTAAGGAGATAGACAGCTGGTCCCCTCGTTCACTAAGGTCCCAGATGCCCCATGCTCTCACCACGCCATTATCAGCTCACACTTCCAGCAATATGCAGCATAAAAGTTTTTTGAGGGGAGAGGTCTAACTAACGAGGGGGTTTGTGCCTAAGTCACGGTAGACAGTCAAGAAAAGCCTCAGAGAAATCACTGGGGCTGTCATATTGCCCATTCTACAAGAGAAGAAAACAAACATTCAAGACAAACAAGTTAACCACGTGAAGAATTAAACTGTAATTAAGAGCAGTGCACTATGAATTAAACCAAAAAAATGACTATTTTCAACTAATATTTTTGGAGTACAAAAAGCTCCATTGTCCTGAAAGAGTTTGAATTTACAAAAACCATGTTCATCCAATAAAATAACATACACATGACACAAATCATTAACGTTCCATAAATATCTTGAATGATGAAAGGATTTGATAAGGGTAGATAGAGAGAAGCTATTTCCTCTGGTGGGGAAGATCAGAACAAGGGGGCATAACCTTAAAATTAGAACTAGCTTTGTTGTATATGCAGACTATTGATGTACTCTCTGTGTAGTCACTGTATGGTTGCATAAGATGGAGATTTGTTTACCTGATGTACTATCAATAAGGTTTACACTGTATATATATGCTGGCACCACTAGAGGGTGCAACTGGTGCAGACCAGGGGTTTCCTGCCCTGGTGGCAGGGCCCAGTATAAATGGCTGCACACCATGCTTGTGCCTCACTCTGGAATTTGGAATAAAGCACCAAGGTCACTACAGTTTGAGTACAACACATTGCCTTGGTGGAGTCATTCATAAGTACATTACAGACATCATAACTGGCATCAAGAATAAGGACTTTCACGTGATCATGGCTACCTTTGCATAATAAAAGAATTCGCAGAGGGTGATGATTGGGATGCCTTCACGGAGAAACTCGAGCAATATTTCATGGCAAACGACCTGACAGGGGAGACGGACACATTGGCAGAGTAGCGCAAGACTATATTGCTGACCAGTTGTGGGCCCGAGGTCTACCGCCTCGTCAGGGACTTGCTGGCTCCCACGAAGGCCAACGATCAGACATACGATGAGCTGACTGAACTAATTTGCGACCAACTAAAACCAAAAGAGAGCATCCTCATGGCCAGGCACAGATTCTACACTCACCGCAGGGTCAGGAGAGGGCCAGGAGATTGCAAAATATGCTGCCGACCTCAGGACACATGCGGCACTGTGTGCTTTTGGTACACACCTCAACGAAGCAATGCGTGACATCTTCATTATGGGACTCGGCCACGAGGGCCTCCTTCACAATCTATTATCTGCCGACACCACAATCAACCTGCAGAAGGCCATCAGCATCAGTCAGGCGTTCATGACCTTGACCTGAAGCACCAAGCAAATCATGCAGCCTGTGGACTCGAACACGGCAAGTACTGTACACAGAATGGTGCCTTTCACAGGCAAGACTGTAGAATGTGGCTCTGCCCAGGGCAGAGAGCACAGACCTCAGGGTTCCAGAACTTAGAGTTCGCCGAGGGGTGCTAATCGAGTAGCACCATGTTGGCATTGCGGAGGAAACCATAGGGCTCACCAGTGTCGATTTGCTGAGTGCGTATGCAAAGCCTGTAACACGAAGGGCCACCTCCAGCGTATGTGTAAAAGAAATGCGACTCACCGTCTAGCAGAGGAGTCGGTAGATGACTTTGAATCCAGCGGGGATTATGATGATTTGGCCAGAGAGGCAGCTTAACCCCAAGAAATGTATACTTGCCCTCTAGTGAAGATGGAAGTCGAGATAAATGGCGTTCCAGTCTTCATGGAAGTGGACACAGGAGCAAGCCAGTCAGTGATGAGCCAGGATGCCTTTGAGAGGCTATGGAACGAAAAACAACCCGAGCTGGTTCCAGTACAGGGAAAGTTGTGCACCTACACCAAGGAGCTGATCCCAGTCCTTGGTAGTGCGGATGTCAGTGTAATCCATAATGGCGTGGTGCACGTTACCTCTGTAGATTGTCGCAGGTGATGGCCCAACATGACTCGGAAGAAGGGGGATGGGGAAGATCCAGTGGAAATGGGAAGACCTCTTCACTCCAACAATCAATGTCCCCCGTGCTCAGAGGCAGAGCAAAACCTCACCTTCGCTTGGGCCAGACACCAGAGAACAGACCAGCGCAGCACCTGAGGAGGCACAGACCGTCCATCACGACTGCGTGGCAATGATCCGACCGGAACAACCTAAAAGTACCTTCCCGGCTCCAGTGGCAGGACTCCTGGGGAGGAAGATTGAATTCACAGGCACTCTTCCAGTTTTTGTGACAGAATCGCGGAAAAGAATGATCAAGGCAGTCAACCTCGAGGACAGAGGCAAGATGGCGTCCGTGTTGCAGCGAGGGGCAACGTGGCTGAAAAAAAAGATGGCCGCGGCAATATCACAAAGTGCAATGTTGAGGGACCATCACGTGGTGTCTAACAAAGGAGTTGACTGGGGTAAAGCCAGGTTCTCTTAAAGGAGACTTGCAACCAACTGAACTTAAAGAGACATTGTATGCATGGCAATCAATGCAACGAACTGATTAAGATTGTGAACAAAATGTTGTTGTGAATTGTCGGTCCTATTCCGATATGTAAAGAACAAAATGTTATTGAGAGATGTCGGGAATAGAATGTCCCCAAAAGTAGCAAATGAGCAACCTCAGGAGGGTGAAGGCACTGATCCTGATACCCTGCCCCAGGTCTATCCCACGCTGCAGTTACCCGATGACACTATTTGCCACGGAGCCGGAAACGAAAACGGCATCAATACGTGCAGTCGGCCGCCGTTGCCCAGCACCCGAGTGGAGATGGCGCAGCCCCCAGACCCAGTTGCTACCTCGGCCATGTCCGGTGGTGAAAGGTCAGAACCAACGAGTTCCCCAAACAGGACCTGGAATTGCCAAATTCCCAACACTGTTCGAGAGCAGGCAGAAGACTCTGCAGCCCTCAAAAGAGGACAGGGAGCCCACACACATCTGTGGCTCTGCCCACCACTAGGCAACGGCAAAGGCCCTGAGTCCTGGCTAGGTGAGCGAACCAAGCCCACCTCGCTAGCAGGGGGCGCAGCATCGCCATCAGACGACTAGGACCCCGTCCGGTTGTTCTGGAACGAGCGTCCTCGCATACTTGTATTGCTACTTCAGTACTGACCATGATTGAACCATGAATGCAATCTACCCAATCCTGGCGCATGACCATAAAACGTAATGAATGTAAGTCACTGAACCAAGGTGTCACGATACAAACTGTAAAAAAAAAAAAAAAAGTTTTTTCTTCCTTTCTTTGTACTTGCACTGTGTCCAATCCTGTAAGTTAATGTAACGGGCCAGCTGCATGATCTCGCTGTGGGGGCGGTGGGGAGAAATGGATGTATGTAGCCATGGACACACACATGGATCACACCCAGAACCCACTGGAACCTCCACTGCATCATCGAACCATCCAATCTGGTAACTACCACCCAACGTTGTGGCAAAAGGACTTGGGGGTTAACAGGGAGAGAGCCAAGCCAAAACACAGCCAAGGTGCAAGGGCTATTGGCACTTAAGTCTGGCGAGAGCTAAGCCAGAGCACATAGTGCAAAGGTAATTGGCACAAAGGATTTGGGGGAGAATGATGTTGTATATGCAGACTATGGATGTACTCTCTGTGTAGTCACTGTGTGGCTGCATAAGATGGAGACCTGATGTACTTTCAATAAGCTTTACACTGTATATATATGCTGGCACCACTAGAGGGTGCAACTGGTGGAGACTGGGGGTTTCCTGCCCTGGTGGCAGGGCCCAGTATAAAAGGCTACACACCATGCGTGTGCCTCACTCTGGAGTTTGGAATAAAGGACCAAGGTCACTACAGTTTGAGTACAACACATTGCCTCATGGAGTCATTCATAAGTACATTACAGACATAATAAGCTTGTTTAGGGGTGTTGTCAGGAAGCACTTCTTCACACAAAGAGTAGTAGAAATCTGGAACTCGCTCCCCCAAAAAGCTATTGAGGCTGGGGAACAATTGAAAATTTCAAAACTGAGATTGATAGATTTTCATTAAGCAAAGGGTATTAAGGGATATTGAACCAAAGCTAGTAAATGTAGTTAAGGTGCTGGTCAACCATGATCTAATTGAATGGTAGAACAGGCTCGAGAGGCTGAACGACCTACACCTGTTCCTATGTCACAAATGATCTTATTCCACCACTATTTTTATTATTTTATCTGTTCAATAAAACGGTTCAAAATTACTGTTTTGCATTTGGTCCGAAGTATCCTGGAGCTTGATTTTCAGACTTGGATACATCGACCATCTATTTTAGTAAACCACTTAATGCCTTTGTTAAAATAGATGTTATTTTGTACGCAGATATGCCACAGGAGATACTCTGAGGGCCATTGTCCTTTATGCTGCATGGTGATTTAATAAATCAGGAGAAGGAAAATTGCCACTGCAAATGCCATGATTGCTTCTCCTCCTCTGTACACCAGTTTGTTATATTCCTCACCTGCTTTGAGAATTATTTAGTGGAGGATAAAATCTAAATTTAAAATGAAAAGTTGAAAAATTCCAGCAGACTGTAAGATTTAGGATCACAGGTCACCCACAGGTACCCAAAGGGTCTTGAGAGTTATAAGGCAATTTATTAAGGGACTGATAGTTCAGATATAGTTGAACACAACACACAATCAGGATAGACTTAGTAGACATACGCCCGTGACAAATAGCTGTTATTAGTCCCGATCGGACAAATGGCTGGTGGTACAAACAGTTCTTATCTTCACCGTCTGCCCTGAAACGCCTTCTGGGTCTTTCTTTTACTGTCATTTTAGGAGTGGGCCTTGTCATGTATTCAACTGTCATTGTAACCCATGTATAAACTGACCTAAGTTGTACACCATGAGAACATTGACCACTAGGTGGTGAACTTGTGGGAGACACTCCTAACCTGGACTTTCAGGTATAAAAGGGGAAGCTCCACCCACCTTCATCACTTCAGTGCTGGCGAATAAAGGTTACTGGTCACAGAGTGACCTTCTCTCAAGTATGGGCCTCGTGTGCATTTATACGGTACAGTAAGGACATATTGGCGACGAGAAACTGGGATTTAAACCACGAGAGCATGGCCACTAGCAGCACAGATGAGAGGTACTGTGTTGGTGATGATTGGGACGATTTTATTGAGAGACTACAGCAAAGTTTCGTCACTAAGGAATGGTTGGGACAGGATTCGGCCGACAAACGCAGGGCTCATCTCCTGACGGTTTGTGGATTCAGGACATACTCCCCGATGAAGGACCTTCTAGCGCCAGAGAAGCCGGCGGACAAAACTTTTGAAGAGCTCAGTAAGTTGATCGGGGAACACTTTAAACCGGCGAGCAGCATGCACATGGCGAGACACCGGTTTTACACGCACCGGCGGTGAGAAGGACAAAGCGTTCCAGACTTCGTGGCAGACCTCTGGCAACTGGCGAGCCTATGTAAGTTCCCAGGTGCATGCAGGGCAGCGATGCTGCGAGACTTTTTTATTGAGGGCATCGGGCATGCTGGGGTTTTCAGGAAACTGATTGAGACCAAAGACTTGACCCTGGAAACGGCGGCTTTGATGGCCGAGACATTTATCTCGGGGAGGAAGAGACCAGAATGATGTTTGACAAAAATCTTGGCTTAAATGCCGCAAATGGACAGGGAGTCAACATTGTTTACACGGCACACAGTTCTCCAGGCAGGCAGGAGCAATTGGACATGCCCGAGCATGTAGTCGAACCCAAAGGGGGAATTCAACAGAGGCAATGGCTAGCTGAACGGCGATTCATGCCATCGCAAGGGACAATGCGGCCAGTAATGGGGCCATCAACACCTGTCAATGGTGCGCTTAAGGACAGTTACAGAGACAGTCAGAGACGATCGACTGGTAATAGACCTTTTGTTTCCAACAATGGCTCATGTTGGAGATGTGGAGGCAACCACCCAGCCAGAGCTTGCAGGTATCAGCAATATACCTGCAGAAACTGCAACGTCAGCTGTCACTTGGCGTGTATGTGCTGGAAGCCTGCAGCCAGGTTGATGTATGAGGCGGACGGGCCCGATGTAAGCCCTACGAGGCCAAATGAACACTGGGGGAAATTGCTGGAAGCTGAAGTTCAGCGAGTTCATGTGGAGCACATATACAGTTCATACACCAGGATGCCACCGATAATGATGAAAGTGCTCCTCAATGGCATCCCAGTATCAATGGAGCTAGACACAGGGGCTAGCCAGTCCCCGATGAGTATCAAACAGTTCGACAAGTTGTGGGCGTCCAAGGCCAGGAGGCCAAAATTATTGCCGATTGACGCACAGCTATGGACATATACAAAGGAGATCATTCCGGTGCTAGGCAGCGCCACGGTAGTCGTGACCCACAAAGATTCGGAGAAAAGATTGCCACTCTGGATTGTCCCGGGAGACAGTTCCGCACCACTGGGGAGGAGTTGGCTTGCTGTGTACTGAACTGGAAATGGGGTGATGTCAATGCATTTTCTTCTGTGTATCATGCTCACAGGTCCTGGACAAATTTGACTCATGATTTCAATCCGGCATTGGCACTTTCATTGGGAACAAGGTAGTGATTCACATAAACCCAGACGCCAGGCCAGTACACCACAAGGCCAGAGCGGTGCCGTACATGATGCGGGAAATGATAGAAGGCGAATTGGACCGCCTGCTGAGGGAAGGCATCATCTCACCAGTCGAATTCAGTGACTGGGTGAGTCCAATTGTGCCGGTGCTCAAGGCGGATGGGTCGGTCAGGATATGTGGTGATTACAAGGCCGCCATCAATCGGGTGTCACTCCAAGACCGGTACCTGCTACCGAGAGCGGAGGACCTCTTTGCGACGCTATCCGGTGGTAAACTTTTTTCAAAATTGGACCTGACCTCAGCTTACATGATCCAGGAGCTGGCGAGTGAGTCAAAGAAGCTGACCACCATCACGACACACAAGGGATGGTTTGAGTACAACAGATGTCCATTTGGGATTCACTCGGCCGCCGCGATCTTTCAACGAAATATGGAAAGCCTCCTCAAGTCGATTCCAAGGACGGTGGTTTTTCAAGACAACATACTCATCACAGGTTGCGATACTGAAGAACACCTCCACAACCTGGAGGAGGTGCTACGCAGACTGGACCGGGTAGGGCTACGACTGAAAAAGGCAAAGTGCGTCTTCCTAGCTCCAGAGGTAGAATTCCTGGGGATGAGGGTAGCAGCAGAAGAGATCAGACCTACTGCGTCCAAAACGGAAGCGATCCAGAGAGCACCCAGACCCCGTAACACGACGGAGCTGCGTTC
This sequence comes from Pristiophorus japonicus, assembly GCF_044704955.1. Taxonomy (NCBI): domain Eukaryota; kingdom Metazoa; phylum Chordata; class Chondrichthyes; family Pristiophoridae; genus Pristiophorus; species Pristiophorus japonicus. Next base: position 95,123,529 of record NC_091987.1, read on the forward strand.
GTTCCTGGGGCTCCTGAACTATTTTGGTAGCTTTCTTCCCAAATTGAGCATGCTGTTAAAGCCGCTACACGTGCTCCTACACAAAGGTCATGATTGGGTCTGGGGAGACAGCCAGGAAAGGCCTTTTGATAGAGCACGCAATTTGTTATGCTCCAAGAATCTGTTAACACTATATGACCCATGTAAGAAACTTATTTTAACGTACAATGCGTCGTCCTATGGGGTCGGGTGTGTGTTGCAGCATGTTAATGCCAAGGGTCAGTTACAGCCGGTAGCTTATGCCTCCAAAAGTCTGTCCCAGGCAGAACGGGGCTACGGGATGATAGAAAAGGAAGCACTTGCATGTGTATATGATGTAAAAAAAAATGCACCAGTACCTGTTTTGGCAGGAAATTTGAGCTGGAGACACATCACAAACTCTTAACGTCGGACCTCAAAAGTAGTAATCTCAGGATTGCTACCAGTGCCACGAGCTAGTCAGAGTAGGAATCACAGGATAGCTCAGATGAATGCGTGGCTTGAGCAGTGGTGCAGCAGGGAGGAATTCAAATTCCTGGGGCATTGGAACCGGTTCTGGGGGAGGTGGGACCAGTACAAACCGGATGGTCTGCACCTGGGCAGGACCGGAACCAATGTCCTAGGGGGAGTGTTTGCTAGTGCTGTTGGGGAGGAGTTAAACTAATATGGCAGGGGGATGGGAACCAATGCAGGGAGACAGAGGGAAACAAAATGGAGACAAAAGCAAAAGACAGAAAGGAGATGAGTAAAAGTGGAGGGCAGAGAAACCCAAGGCAAATAAACAAAAAGGGCCACTGTACAGCAACATTCTAAAGGGTCAAAGTGTAATAAAAAGGCAAGCATGAAAGCTCGGTGCCTCAATGCAAGGAGTATTTGGAACCCAGGAGAGGGCTCTGAGCTAGTTAGAGTGGGTGAAAGCTCAGATGAACAGGACCCAAAGAAAGAATGCAAAAGGCAGGAGGCAACAGAGCAGAGTAGCAATGGGGTAAGTGTAAACCACAAAGTGATAGGAAGGGACAATATGTATGAATCTAAAGGGGCTGCAGGAGGGGTCAAAACTAAAAATCATGGTTTAAAAACTAGTATTAAAACACTCTACCTAAATGCACGCAGCATTCGAAATAAAGTAAATGAGTTGGCGGCACAAATCATTACAAATGGGTATGATTTGGTGGCCATTACAGAAACGTGGTTGCAGGGGGGCCAAGACTGGGAATTAAACATACAGGGGTATCTGACAATTCGGAAAGATAGACAAGAAGGGAAAGGAGATGAGGTAGCTCTGTTAATAAAGGATGATATCAGGGCAGTTGTGAGAGACGATATTGGCTTGAATGAACAAAATGTTGAATCATTGTGGGTGGAGATTAGAGATAGTAAGGGGAAAAAGTCACTGGTGGGCGTAGTTTATAGGCCCCCAAATAATAACTTCACAGTGGGGCGGGCAATAATTAAGGGAATAATGGAGGCATGTGAAAAAGGAACGGCAGTAATCATGGGGGATTTTAACCTACATATTGATTGGTCAAATCAAATCGCACGGGGTAGCCTTGAGGAGGAATTCATAAAGTGCATAAGGGATTGTTTCTTAGAACAGTATATTACAGAACCTACAAGGGAGCAAGCTATCTTAGATCTAGTCCTGTGTAATGAGACAGGAATAATAAACGATCTCCTAGTAAAAGATCCTCTCGGAATGAGTGATCACAGTATGGTTGAATTTGTAATACAGATTGAGGGTGAGGAAGTAGTGTCTCAAACGAGCGTACTATGCTTAAACAAAGGGGACTACAGTGGGATGAGGGCAGAGTTGGCTAAAGTAGACTGGAAACACAGACTAAACGATGGCACAATTGAGGAACAGTGGAGGACTTTTAAGGAGCTCTTTCATAGTGCTCAACAAAAATATATTCCAGTGAAAAAGAAGGGCGGTAAGAGAAGAGATAACCAGCCGTGGATAACCAAGGAAATAAAGGAGAGTATCAAATTAAAAACCAATGCGTATAAGGTGGCCAAGGTTAGTGGGAAACTAGAAGATTGGGAAAATTTTAAACGACAGCAAAGAATGACTAAGAAAGCAATAAAGATAGGAAAGATAGATTACGAAAGTAAACGTGCAAAACATAAAAACAGATCGTAAAAGCTTTTACCGATATATAAAACGGAAAAGAGTGACTAAAGTAAATGTTGGTCCCTTCGAAGATGAGAAGGGGGATTTAATAATGGGAAATGTGGAAATGGCTGAGACCTTAAACAATTATTTTGCTTCTGTCTTCACAGTGGAAGACACAAAAACCATGCCAAAAATTGCTGGTCACAGGAATGTGGGAAGGGAGGACCTTGAGATAATCACTATCACTAGGGGGGTAGTGCTGGATAGGCTAATGGGACTCAAGGTAGACAAGTCCCCTGGTCCGGATAAAATACATCCCAGGGTATTAAAAGAGATGGCGGAGGTTATAGCAGATGCATTCGTCATAATCACCAAAATTCTCTGGACTCTGGGGAGGTACCAGCAGATTGTAAAGCAGCTAATGTAATGCCTCTGTTTAAAAAAGGGGCAGACAAAAGGCAGGTAACTATAGGCCGGTTAGTTTAACATCTCTAGTGGGGAAAATGCTTGAAGCTATCATTAAGGAAGAAATAGCGGGACATCTAGATAGGAATAGTGCAATCAAGCAGACGCATCATGGATTCATGAAGGGGAAATCATGTTGAACTAATTTACTGGAATTGTTTGAGGATATAACAAGCATGCTGGATAGAGGTGTACCGATGGATGTGGTGTATTTAGATTTCCAAAAGGCATTCAATAAAGTGCCACACAAAAGGTTACTGCAGAAGATAAAGGTACGCGGAGTCAGGGGAAATGTATTAGCATGGATAGAAAATTGTCTGGCTAACAGAAAGCAGAGAGTCGGGATAAATGGGTCCTTTTCGGGTTGGAAATCGGTGGTTAGTGGTGTGCCACAGGGATCGGTGCTGGGACCACAACTGTTTACAATATATATAGATGACCTGGAAGAGGGGACAGAGTGTAGTGTAACAAAATTTGAAGATGACACAAAGATTAGTGGGAAAGCGGGTTGTGTAGAGGACACAGAGAGGCTGCAAGGAGATTTAGATAGGTTAAGGGAATGGGCTAAGGTTTGGCAGATGGAATACAATGTCGAAAAATGTGAGGTCATCCACCTTGGAAAAAAAAGGGAATATTATTTGAATGGGGAGAAATTACAACATGCTGCGGTGCAGAGGGACCTGGGGGTCCTTGTGCATGAATCCCAAAAGGTTAGTTTGCAAGTGCAGCAGGTAATCAGGAAGGCGAATGGAATGTTGGCCTTCATTGCGAGAGGGATGGAGTACAAAAGCAGGGCGGTCCTGCTGCAACTGTACAGGGTATTGGTGAGGCCGCATCTGGAGTACTGTGTGCAGTTTTGGTCACCTTACTTAAGGAAGGATATACTAGCTTTGGAGGGGGTACAGAGACGATTCACTAGGCTGATTCCGGAGATGAGAGGGTTACCTTATGATGATAGATTGAGTAGACTGGGTCTTTACTCGTTGGAGTTCAGAAGGATGAGGGGTGATCTTATAGAAACATTTAAAATAATGAAAGGGATAGACAAGATAGAGGCAGAGAGGTTGTTTCCACTGTTCGGGGAGACTAGAACTAGGGGGCACAGCCTCAAAATACGGGGGAGCCAATTTAAAACTGAGTTGAGAAGGAATTTCTTCTCCCAGAGGGTTGTGACTCTATGGAATTCTCTGCTCAAGGAAGCAGTTGAGGCTAGCTCATTGAATGTATTCAAATCACAGATAGATAGATTTTTAACCAATAAGGAAATTAAGGATTATGGGGAGTGGGCGGGTCAGTGGAGCTGAGTCCACGGCCAGATCAGCCATATTCTTGTTGAATGGTGGAGCAGGTTCGAGGGGCTAGATGGCCTACTCCTGTTCCTAATTCTTATGTTCTTATGTCCCTTTTGGCCGACAATAAGGCCATAAATGCAAACGCATCGGCCCGCATACATAGGTGGGCACTCACGTTAGCCGCCTACGACTATACAATTCGGCACAGACTGGGCACTGAAAACTGCGCCGCTGCACTCAGCAGGCCTCCACTAGCCACCACCAAGGGGGCATCCGAGCATGCTGCTGAGATGGTCATGGCTGTTGAAGCTTTCGAAAGTGAAGGCTCACCCGTGACAGCCCATCAGATCAAAGTCTGGACAAATAGAGACCCACTCCTGTCTTTAGTCAAGAAATGTGTCCTGAATGGGGACTGGGCAGCCACGTACGGGGCATGCCCTGAGGAATTTAAACCATTTCACAGGTGCAAGGATGAACTCTCGATTCAGGCCGGTTGCCTACTATGGGGAAACTGAGTAGTCATGCCCCAGATGGGCAGAGAGGTGTTCATCAGAGAACTCCACAATGAGCACCTGGGCATTGTCATGATGAAGGCAACTGCCAGGTCACACGTTTGGTGGCCAGGGATAGATGCAGACCTGGAACTTTATGTTCGCAGCTGCAACATGTGTGTCCAGCTGGGCAATGCGCCCAGCGAAGCCCTCCTTAGCCCCTGGTCCTGGCCCGCCAAGCCATGGTCACACATCCATGTGGACTACGCAGGTCCTTTCATGGGAAAAATGTTTTTGGTTGTGGTAGATGCCTACTCCAAATGGATCGAGTGTGACATTCTTAATTCAAGCACATCCTCTGCCATGGTAGAAAGTCTTTGGGCAATGTTCGCTGCCCATGGTCTAGCGGACGTCTTGGTCAGCGACAATGGCCCGTGCTTTACAAGCATTGAATTCCAGGACTTTATGGCAGGAAATGGTATCAACCATGTCAGAACGGCACCGTTCAAGCCGGCCTCAAACGGTCAGGTGGAACGAGCAGTGCAGATAATCAAACGGGATGCTCAGAATCCAAGTGGGTTCCCTACAAATCCACTTATCACGCCTCCTGTTGGCCAATAGATCCCGACCACACTCGCTCATGGGTTCCACCTGCAGAGCTGCTAATGAAAAGGACGCTCAAAACCAGGTTATCCCTTATACACCCCACCATGAAAGAAATTATTGAGAGCAGGTGCTAGTCACAATGTGACTACCATGACAGGAATGCGAGGGCGCGATGTATTGATGTCAATGATCCTGTCTTTGTCCTCAACTACACTGCAGGGCCCAATGGCTCGCAGGCACTGTGATTGCTAAAGAGGGGAATAGGATTCTGGTAGTTAAACTTACCAATGGACAAGTCTGCCGCAAACACGTGAATCAAACAAAAAGGAGGTTCAGCAACCCCATAGAAGAAGCAGAGAAAGAACACAATGTGGAGTTCACTCCACCACAGGTGACCGAACACCGGAACCAAGTTGAGGAGAGCCCACTCACTGTGGGCAGTCTGGACAGGCCTGAGGCACCGCAAACAGCAGACACTCAGGCCAGCGCCCAACAACCGGAGCCCCAACTCAGGCGCTCTACAAGGGAGCGTAAACCACCAGAGAGACTTAACCTGTGATCCCAATAAGACTTTGGGGGGGAGGTGTAACCCATGTATAAACTGACCTAAGTTGTATACTGTGAGAACATTGACCACTTGGTGGTGAACTTGTTGGAGACACTCCTAACCTGGACTTTCAGGTATAAAAAGGGAAGCTCCACCCACCTTCATCACTTCAATGCTGGAGAATAAAGGTTACTGGTCATAGAGTGACCTTCTCTCAAGTATGGGCCTCGTGTGCATTTATACGGTATAGTAAGGACATAGTAGGCCTGGTGTAGGATATTGGCAGGACCATTTAACCTATGATATGTCGGGTTCTTTGTCTCAATTCTTGGCTGAAACCCTCCTCATCACATCCTCCCCCCAAGGCTGCAGTCACATATGCCATTCTTGTCCTTCAGATGTTTTGGAGCTGCCTGTTATCAGTTATTTATGTTCACACTGTTCAAGCTGCTTTAGCTATTGTACCTTGGAATGAATCATTTAATTCTAACACCAATCCTGATGAGAATTTTTGGTCTCAAGTTATTTCTTCCAATCCACCATTTCTTACAAGACGCATAAACAGTTTTATTAAATTATTTCTGTATTTATTTATACGAGTGACCCTTTGATTTAGTAGTGGCATTCCCACTTCAAGTCAGAAGGTGAAGGGTTCAAGCCCCTCTCCAGACAGCCCTAATGAGTGGAGACTAGACTATGGTCTCCAAATATTGGGCTAACACCCAGCGAGTTACTCACGTCCAGACGGAGTGACCAGTGGTGGTATTCCCGTCTCGGATCCAGAAAGTGTTCGGATCGAGCCCGACTTCAGCCAGCCACAACAAGTGGAGACTGGAATACTGGATTGATGTTCAGTGGGTGCCCCCCTCTCCCCGCCCCACATTATAAAGGTGGAGCCATTTTGCCTTGGTTGCAGCTAATCTCGGAGAAGTTACGCTGTAGATAGAAAACCGTGAAGAAGACAACAGGAAACCGCCTCAGCCATTCTTCCCTTCTAAGTGGGAGACTTGAATAAGGACCTGCCCTGGGACAGAACTCAATGGATGGAGGGAAAGGTAAAGGAAATAATATAAAATAGAATCACAGAATGGTTACCGCATAGGTCATTCAGCCCGTCGAGCCTGTGCCGGCTCTCTGCAAGAGCACTTCGGCTAGGCCCACTCCCCTGCCTTTTCCCCGTAGCCCTGCAATTGTTTTTCCTTCATAATTATTAATAATTAAAAATAAATTACCAAAGTCATTTATGGATATTTTCTTTCAACATATCAGGGACTCGCACATTTAAGGAAGTACATAATAAGACAATTAGAAAACAATAACTGGAGATAAGAAAATATAATCACCTTTCCTTTCATCATCTTGCACTTTTAGTGCTGATAGACTGGTTTGATAAACACTCAAATATATGTCTACCAGGTCTCAAACCTTCAGCAGCTGAAGCATGATACTGGTGAAGCGGCATGTCCCTCTCAAACCATCTCCATCAAGACCATTGGTGTTTCTATTATAAAACTGGAGGAGGTTATGCCTTGAAACACTGTCCTTCAGAAGTTCTCACGTCACAGCATTGCAAGACATGAAATTTCTCTGAAGCCATCACCTTTTTTTTAATAAAGAGAAAATTGCCAATCAGTAATGAAGAAGCAGACCAGGTTATCAACATGCTTCAGAATTGCCTGCGTCCCAGATCAAGCAGAGTTTGGACCAATTTGGTTTTGGAAACAGATAGATTTTGGTAACAAAATGATCACTGGATTTGGATGAATTTTCGTATTGATCCAACTTCTTTTTTGTACCAATGAGATATAGCAGGAAAGCATTCTTTTTTGAACTTGTTTTCATTGTGCAGGTGAAATAATAAGAAGTAATTAGTGTTGAGCGCTGAGTATTGGAGTTTTGTGTGTGTGTGTGTGTGAGTTTTGTGAAGCCTGGAAGTTTCTGTTAACCTGGAGCTTCCACCTCAGAGACACTACTATGGAGCGTTACCACAAATGGGTTGAAAAAGTGCTTTTGAATATTAGTAATGAATGTATCAGCACATTTGTATGACTATTTCAGTCTGCTATTTTAAAAGATAGTTGAGTTATTGTCGTGTTAAGATCGTGAATAAAATAATTTGCTACAAACATGTTTATTACTAACGTTGCATAGCGCAATTTCAACTCAAACGTGTATTACAAGTATTAAGTATTCCAAGAATCCAGTGAACTATTAAGACAAACATGAATGATTCATTACATTTCTTTTTGACTACAATGCTAAATATTGTGATACAACAGGTTTTCCCCAGTCCTGAGAATTGGAGGTTTATTACAGATTTTAGATAGTCTGATCATGGAATAACTTTGTTAGGAATTACAGTATTATCCATCAGTGACTGTGGTCCTTCAGAGACTTCAAGGCACTTCTGTTCATTGTTGAGATTTACATTGGCCACTTTTCCAGTGACAGCTGGCAATAATGATGAAACAGCACAGTTAGACATGTTCTCTCTCTGTACTTGAAGACTTGTTAAACTTTTGCGCTGATTTTCTTTGTGAATGGTCACTTCTGCAGAATAGGGGAAAATATTCAAGAATTAGGAAGAAATCTAGTTTGTCATTTTCTGCTTACAGATATGTTCTTGGACATATTACATAGAATTACATAGAATGTAGGGAACAGGTAATTTGGCCCAACTGGTTTAGACCAATGTTTATGCTTCACACGAGTCTCCTCCCACCACTCTTCATCTAACTATTTTAGCATAACCTTCTATTCCTTTGCTCCTCATGTGTTTATCTAGCTTCCCCTTAAACGTATCTATGCTATTCGCCACACCTACTCCTTGAGGTAGCAAGTTCCACATAATAAGATAAGATTGTCCTTGGTCTGCACCAAGGTACACTGGATCCCCTGAGCTCAGTGAACATTGCAAAATCGGCAGCACACACATGCCTGAATCCTCTTCCATTATTTAAAATGGGAGGAAAATCAGGTGGGTTTCTTTTCAGACATGTGACCTGCTTGTTCATCTGATAGTCACTTTGCTCAAGTAACCCAATGTCCTGGGCTCAAATCTAGGAAAATCTCCCCTATAACCTGTTCTTATGTTTAATAGAATAAGAAACTAAGAAATAGGAGCAGGACTAGGCATTTTGGCCCCTCAAGCCTGCTCCGCCATTCAACAAGATCATGGTTGATCTGATCTTGGCCTCAACTCCACTTCTCTGCTCGCTCCCCATAATCCTTGACTCCCTTATCATTCAAAAATCTGTCTTTCTCTCCACCTTAAATATATTCAATGACCCAGCCTCCACAGCTCTCTGGGAAAGAAAATTCCAAAGATTCACGACCCACAGAGAAGAAATTCCTCCTCATTTCTGTTTTAAATGGGCGACCCCTTATTCTGAAATTATGCACCCTAGTTCTAGATTCCCCATGAGGGGATACATCCTCTCTCCATCTACCCTGTCAAGCCCCCTCAGAATCTTTCAACAAGATCCACTTGCCTTCTAAACTCCAATGAGTATAGACCCAACCTGGCAGGACCATTTAACCTATATGTCGGGTCCTTTGTCTCAACTCTTGGGTGAAACCCTCCTCGTCACATCTTCCTAAGGTTGGAGTTGGACATGCTATTCTTGGCCTTCAGATGTTTTGGAGATGCCTATCATCAGTTATTTATGTTCACACTGTTCAAATAGCTTTAGCTATTGTACCTTGGAAAGAATCATTTAATTCTAACACCAGTGTGATGAGGCTTTTTGGTCTCGTTATTTCTTCCAATCCACCATTTCTTACAAGGCACATAAACAGTTTTATTAAATTATTTCTGTATTTATTTATACGAGTGATCCTTTGGTTTAGTAGTGGTATTCCCACTTCAAGTCAGAAGGTGAAGGGTTCACCAGACAGCCTTAATGAGTGGAGACTAGAATATGGTCTCCAAATATTGGGCTAACGCCCAGCGAGTTACTCACATCCTGACAGAGTGACCACTGGCTCAGGGGTGGTATTTCTGTCTCTGATCCTGAAAGTGTTCGGATCGAGCCCCACTCCAGCCAGCCCCAGCAAGCGGAGACTGGAATACTGGATTGATGTTCAGTGGGTGCCCCCCCCACCCACCCCCACATTATAAAGGATAAGTGGAGCCATTTAGTCTTGGTTGCAGCTCATCTCGGAGAAGTTACGCTGTAGATAGAAAACAGTGAAGCAGACAACAGGAAACCACCTCAGCCACTCGTCTGTCCTAAGTGGGGGACTTGAATAAGGACCTGCCCTTGGACAGAACTCAATGGATGGAGGGAAAAGTGAAGGAAATAATATAAAGTAGAATCATAGAATGGTTACAACATAGGAAGCCATTCGGCCCATCAAGCCTGTGCCGGCTCTCTCTGCAAGAGCACTTCGGCTAGTCCCACTCCCCCCACCCTTTCCCCGTAGCCCTGCAATTGTTTTTTCTTCGTAATTATTAATAATTTAATCATTAAAAATAAATTACCAATCTCATTTATGGAGTTTTCGTTATCATATCAGGAACTCGCACATTTAGGAGTAGTACATAATAAGACAATTAGAAAACAAAAACTGGAGATAAGGAAATATTATCACCTTTCCTGTCGTCATCTTGCTCTTTTAGTGCAGAAAGATAGACTGGTTTGATAACACTCAAATATATGTCATTATAGGACTAGAATTTCTCAAAAGCCCACCAGCGCCCGATTGTTGCCCAAAAAATCGCTACGGCTGGGAAGATAATCGCCGGCGAAAACGTCCCAGAAAAAAAATCCGCTCAATGAAAACTATGGGTCTGGCACCCCCAATCTGGACGTAAAGTGCAATTTCGGCTAGATTGGATGGTGCCTGAAGAAAATGGGCGAAAAATAAAAAAATGTTAAAAAATTTACCCCGAGGCTGCAAGTTCGGCCTAACACCAAAAAAAAATAATTAAAAAAAAAACCTAACTAAAAAATCCCCAAAACATTTTTAAATTAAATCACCCCAACAGATTTTGAAAATAAATAGTAAAAAACCAATCACTTACCTTTTTCTTGCAGATCTACTTACCTACCGCTTAGCTCTGCTGATCCTCGTGGGCGGTTTTAAATTTTTTAAATTTATACTTGCCTGCGGGCTCCCGTTCAGCCAAAAATCATGCCAGGGTGATCTGTGGAAGTTGCACGCCGGCAATCTGCTCCCCAGCGGTACTTCAAAACTGCTGGCGTGCTTCAGGAAGAGAATTTTTCGCTGACCCGGTTCTCGCTCAAAACAGCCAATTAAGCCGAGAAACCAGGCAGCGATGGAGTGCAAATTCTAGCCCTATATGTCTACCAGGCCTCGAACCTTTAGCAGCTGAAGCATGGTGCTGGTGAAGAGGCATGACATGTCACCTCTCAAATCATCTCCATCAAGACCATTGGTGATTCTATTATAAAACTGTCGAAGGTTACGCCTTGAAACACTGTCCTTCAGAAGTTCTCAAGTCACAGCATTGCAAGACATGAGATTTCTCTGAAGCCATCACTTTTTTATAAAGAGATCATTTCCAATCAGTAATGAAGTAGGAGACTAGGTAATCGTAAAACCTACTAGTGTGACTGAATCAGCTGTGTTAGTCCATTTGCACTGGACGGGCCACATGCTTCAGAATTGCCTGGGTCCCAGATCAGTTTGGACCAATTTGGTTCTGGAAACAGATAGATTTTGGTAACAAAATGATTACTGGATTTGGATGAATTTTCGTATCAATCCAACTTTTTTGTACCAATGAGCATTCTTTTTCGAACTTGTTTTCATTGTGCAGGTGAAATAATAAGAAGCAATTAGTGTTGAGCGCTGAGTATTGGAGGTGTGTGTGAGTTTTGTGAAGCCTGGAAGTTTCTGTTAACCTGGAGCTTCCACCTCAGAGACACTACTATGGAGCGTTACCACAAATGGGTTGAAATTGTGCTTTTGAATATTAGTAATGAATGTATCAGCACATTTCTATGACTATTTCAGTCTGCTTTTATTAAAAGACAGTTGAGTTATAGCCGTGTTAAGATTGTGAACAAAATAATTTTGTTACTACTGTTGCAGAGCACAATTTCAACCCATAAAATGTGAACTACAGGTATTAAGTATTTCAAGAATCCAGTGGACTATTAAGACAAACATGAATGATTCATAACATTTCTTTTTGACTACAATGCTAAATATTGTGATACAACAGGTTTTCCCCATTCCTGAGAATTGGAGGTTTATTACAGATTTTAGATAGTCTGATCATGGAATAACTTTGTTAGGAATTACAGTATTATCCATCAGTGACTGTGGTCCTTCACAGACTTCAAGGTACTTCTGTTCATTGTTGAGATTTACATTGGCCACTTTTCCATTGTCAGCTAGCAATAATGATGAAACAGCACAGTTGGACATGTTCTCTCTCTGTACTTGAAGACATTTGTTCTTGTTAAACTTTTTCATTGATTTTCTTTGTGAACGGTCACTTCTGCAGAATAGGGGGAAAATATTCAAGAATTAGGAAGAAATCTAGTTTATCATCATTTTCTGCTTACAGATATGTTCTTGGACATATTACATAGAATTACATAGAAAGTAGGGAACAGGCAATTTGGTCCAACTGGTTTAAGCCAATGTTTATGCTCCACACGATTCTCCTCCCACCACTCTTCATCTAACTATTTTAGCATAACCTTCGATTCCTTTCTCCCTCATGTGTTTATCCAGCTTCCCCTTAAATGTATCTATGCTATTCGCCACACCTACCCCTTGTGGTAGCAAGTTCCACATAATGAGATGAGATTGTCCTTGGTCTGTACCAAGGTACACTGGATCCCCTGAGCTCAGTGAACATTGGAAAATCGGCAGCACACACATGCCTGAATCCTCTTCCATTATTTAAAATGGGAGGAAAATCAGGCGGGTTTTTATTTCAGACATGTGACCTGCCTGTTCTTCTGATATTCACTTTGCTCAAGTAACCCAATGTCCTGGGCTCAAATCTAGGAAAATATCCCGTATAACCTGTTCTTATTTTATTAAGCATAAGAACATAAGAAATAGAAGCAGGAGTAGGCGTTTTGGCCCCTCGTGCCTGTTCTAGCATTCAATAAGATCATGGTTGATCCGATCTTAGCCTCAACTCCACTTCCCTGCTCGCTCTCCATAACCTAAGATAGATTTTTGAATGATAAGGGAGTCGATCTCCACCTTAAATATATTCAATGATCCAGCCTCCACAGCTCTCTGGGGAAGAGAATTCCAAAGATTCATGACCCTCAGAGAAGAAATTCTTCCTCATTTCCATTTTAAATTATGCCCCCTAGTTCTAGATTCCCCCATGAGGGGAAACATCCTCTCTGCATCTACCCTGTCAAGCCCCTTCAGAATCTTTCAATAAGATCCCCTCTCATTCTTTTAAACTCCAATGAGTATAGACCCAACCTGCTCAACCTTTCTTTGTAAGACATTACGGGGCCGAAATTGATGGCCTTACCGCCCACTGCCGCCGACTTCCACCCATTTCTGCCGACATTCCTCTGGTCAAATTGCCCAGTGCCACTTTCAACGTGGCCTGGAGCGGGCGGGAGGGAGGTGAGAGCCGCCGGGAAGCGCCCGCTGACATCAGTGGACGGCCGAATCGCGCAACTGAGCTCCCGTCCACCGAGATGCCATATTGATGCGGGCGGGGGTCGTCGGGACTCGGTGGCAGAACGGGGGTGGACCGCTGGCTGGAGGCTGGTCTGTCCCCGACGGTAAGTAGGAAGATGCTGACGAAAAGGTTAGTGAACTTTTTGTCATTTATTTCTTTACAGGGACTTACCTGGATTTGGTCCCCTGAAGGTCTTCAGATGGGTTTTTTTGTTGATGCTTTTTCTTTCCAGCTCTTCGACCCTCCATGGGCCCGACTTCATCCTCGGCGGCACTTGGGAGGCATGTGCCTTTGCCACCGAGATTGGGAGCTCCCGCCGTCTGCCACCCACATTGGCGGCGTAAGTCGTTCATGTGCCATCCGCCGACCTTCGAGAGACCTTCTTCATGAATATCCTGCCCAAAGAACCGCCAGGGACGTCAGCAGTCCTTTGGGCAGCACTTCGGCGGGCGGAGCCCTTCATCAATTTCGGGCCCATAAGACACTATTAATAAGAATAATATATAAGAACATATTGAGCTTATGACGTTTGTCCCCCTACGACTCCAACTAATTCAGCTAGAATTTAATTGCATTTTGAATAGTTGGGTTTAAATTTATTCATTTAAACCTGGTAAAATAAATAATTGTATTTATACAGTGCCTTTCATGACCTCAGGATGTCCCAAAGTGCTGAGCCAATGAAGTACTTTTGAAGTGTAGACACTGTTGTAATGTAAGAAATGTGGCAGCCAATTTGCACTCAGCAAGTTCCCACAGAGAGCAATGTGATAATGACTAGATAATCTGTTTTAGTGATGTTGATTGAGGGATAAATATAGGCCAGGACACTGGGGATAACTCCCCTGCTCTTCTTTGAAATAGTGCCATGAGATTTTTTATGTCCACCTGAGAGAGCAGACAGAGCCTCAGTTTATCATCATAGGCGGTCCCTCGAACGAGGATGACTTGCTTCCACAAGAGTTCACAGATGTTTCAATGAAGGACCCAATGTTCCAGTCCTGAACTCCAATTGAGGGGGTGGAAGATGCCTGTGCGTGGATTTTTTTTAACATGTGGTAACCATTGCATACCAGCCACCACACGGGCTTGACCGAGCTAGGCCTTTATCCAGTGGCAAGGGTTAACCAGGACGACTGAAGACCTGCTCTACTGCACACATATCGCAGTGTGGGCTGGCCCGTGCTGCCCCTGGGCCCTCGCCTCTTCTGGGCGCCGTACCCTCATTCGCCGCACCTTCACCCACGATGTTCCAGGGCCCGGCGCTTCTGCTCTATTTATAGCCCCGACCTGCGGTGGTGTTCTCTCACAGGTCATGCCTTGCCGGTGACAACATTCACTGTACGCAGACACAAAATATTTCTTCAGACTGAGAAAGGAATGAAAATTCCTTTTTATAATGCAGCGCAGCTCCAACCCGAAAAACAACATTGTTAGTAATAGACCTTTTTAAGAAAAATAAGTGAAATATATCCATTTATCTGGGGGCTGAAAGGAAAGATTGCTACAACCCAGTTATTCCCCATCATAAATTCCAGACTCAATCAGGTTGACAACAAATGAGGGTCACTTAAGTTATAAAGCAGCACTACTTGCATGGATGCTGATGTGATAGTTTTGTTTCATATTCAAGCACCTTTTGCTGAATTAAACTAAACAAAGGGGCTTGATTGGGGGCCTCAAAATCCATTCTTGCTGTCTTTCAATGTGTTTTAGACCACTAACCCATACAGAGGTGGTGTGAAAATGCACTCATTGAAAGGGGGAAAAGTCTTCATCCAGAACAGGACTTGAAGATGGAAATTAGTTTTTGAAAGATAGGAACATAGGAGTTGCTAGACAAATAAAGATCAAGGACCATCTTGTTCACCTTCCACCATCCTGGTAGTTGCAAGATGTAATTCCCTTCATAGTGCAGCGCTGGCTTCAAACAAAAAAACAGTCTCACACTATCCGTGTGATGGGACACGGACGGAGATGAGTCAAGGTTACTGTCTCTCCAGTTCAGGCACACTCCACAGGGTAGATACAGAGACATGGTTGACTTTGGGCAATCACCAATTTATCTTCTCCGTGTTGCAAGCCGCCTCCTCGCTAAGCTGAAAAGAGACAAGTGCCTTGACCACAACTGTAAGTGTGGACCCAGGCAGTTGTATAGTGCAGTATCATCAGGTTACATTGACCACTGCGTATCACGGGCAAATTGTGTCGACACCTCTATAAGCGCTGGGGACGGCATTGGTTAAAATCAGCAGCAAGCGAGCTCTTCTAGGAACACTGATCAGCTCTTTTTGAGGCTCTGTGTCCCACATTAGAGGTTATGCGCCGGGAGTCTGGAAGGTTGAGACTTACACAACTTAAGTGACCCTTATTTTTTGCCTCAGTTTAACGACTCATCCAAAAGACAGCACCTCCAACAGTGTAACACTGCCCTGGAGTGTCCGCCTAAGTTTTTGCGCTTAAGTCACGAGAGTGGAACTTGAACGCACAACCTTCTCACTCAGAGGCAAGACTCTACCAATTGAGCCGCAACTGATACGGGAGACAAAAGTGTTATGATAGTTGACTAAAGGTACGGTTGAAGAGGTTTGATGTTCAAAAACAGCACAGAAGGAGACTATTTGGCCCGTCGAGCCCATGCCAGCTCTCTGCAAGTCCCACACCCCACCTTTTCCCTGTAGTCTTACATATTTTTTTTTCCTTCAGGTACTTATCCAACTCCTTTTGAAAGCCATGATTGAATCTGCCTCCACCACCCTTTCAAGCAGTGCATTCCAGATCCTAATCATTCGCTGTGTAAAAACGTTTTCCCTCATGTCGCCTTTGGTTCTTCTGCCAATCACCTTAAATCTGTGTCCTTTGGTTCACAGCCGTTCTGCCAATGGGAACAGTTTTTCTCTATCTACTCTGTCTAGACTCATGATTTTGAATACCTCTATCAAATCTCCTCTCAATCTTCTCTGCTCTAAGGAGAACAACCCCAGTGTCTCCACTCTATCCATGTAACTGAAGTCCCTCATCCCTGAAACCATTCTTGTAAATCTTTTCTGCACCCTCTCTAAGACCTTCACATCCTTCCTAAAGTGCGGTGCCTAGAATTGGACACAATACTCCAGTTGTGGTTGAACCAGTGTTTTGTAAAGGTTCATCATAACTTCCTTGCTTTTGTACTCTATGCCTCTATTTACGAAGCCCAGGATCCCATATGCTTTTTTAACTGCTTTCCCAACCTGCCCTGCCACCTTTGCCAGATTTGTGCAGATATACTCCCAGGTCTCTCTGTTCATGTATCCACTTTAGAATTGTACCCTTTAGTTTATATTGCCTCTCCTCGTTCTTCTTACTAAAATGTATCACTTACTAAAATGTATCACGCAATTTTCTGCATTAATTTCATCTGCCATGTGTCCGTCCATTCCACCAGTTTGTATGTCCTCTTGAAGTCTATCACTATCATCCTCAATGTTCACTATACTTCCAAGTTTTGGGTCATCTGCAAATTTTAAAATTGTGCCCTGTATACTCAAGTCCAAGTCATTAATATACATCAAGAAAAGCAGTGGTCCTAGTACCAACCCCTGGGGAACACCACTGTATACTTTCCTCCAGTCCAATAAACAATCGTTCACCACTACTCTCTGTTTCCTGTCACTTAGCCAATTTGGTACCAATGCTGCCATTGTCCCTTTTATTCCATGGGCTTCAACTTTGCTGGCAAGCCTATTATGTGGCACTTTATCAAAGGCAAATGATTTCTTTCTTTAGGGAAGAGAAAATCAACCAAGATCCTCCCACTCCTTATTTTTAATCCCATGATTGTGCTGGATATGCATATGTCTAGACAGGATTGTTGCATTGATGTCCCCCCATGACTGAATTCACTGCTCACACGTGATTAATGGGCCTTATGGTAAGGTTTCAGTCAGCGATCAGCATGCATGAACGTCCCAATATGGAATTGCTGCACCTCCCTATCTCTGTAACTTCCTCCAGCCCTACAAACGCCGAGATCTCTGCGCTTCTCCAAATCTAGTCCCTTGCGCATACCCGACTCCCTTCGCTCCACCCTCGGCGCCCGTGACTTCAGCAGCTTAGGCCCAAAGCTCTGGAATTCGCTCCCTAAATCTCTCCGCCTCTCTCTGCTCCTTTAGGGCGCTCCTTAAAACCTACCTCTTTGACCAAGCTTTTGGTCACAAGTCCTAATATTTCCTTTTGTGGCTCAGTGTCAAATTATGTTAATCGCTCCGGTGAAGCACCTTGGGATGTTTTACTACTTTAAAGGTGCTATATAAATGCAAGTTTTTGTCGTTGCTGTTGTTGTTCAGGAGAGGAAGGGAACAATTAGCAAAATAGAAAATTGCAAAAATGTCCCCATTCGTGGACCTGCAAGCTTGTCTCAACTTTTTCAAGAGCATTAGATTTAAGAGTCTAATCTAAACACAGAAGCCTCCATTCAGCAGTATATAAATGAATTCACTGTTTGAGCTGAACCATTTGCTACCATTGAACTATTGACAAATTTTGATTCATACAGATTTGAGCACCATCTATTGTGCAGACGGTTTAAACCCTGGGGCACTACAGCATTCCTTTTTGAAGTATCCTATATAAGGGAATATCATTATGCTTGTATGTAGCAAAACTAGGATCCTGCGGTGGCAGGGAGTCATGCCGCATAGGCTCACTTGCAGAAGCTCTAGCTCTTATTTTACAATTATCTCTAATCATCTGTAAAATTTGAAAAATTTCCCTAGGCTTCTTAATGCGGTAACTCTTTTCTGACTCCTTTTTAAGCCATAAGTAATAGCAACAATAGCTCAACCTGAAGTAAAAATAAAACCCATGTTGCATTTTGTAAAATGCATTTGAGCAGATTTATTGCTCGCTGCAAATTATTTACTATCATGAAATCATCATACCCGAGGGCTACTATGGTCTATTTCAACTAAGGACTGAACAGCTCCATTCCATGAGAAAAATATTCCAACTGACCTTCAATGCTCTTGGAAATGGTCATAATAGACCTGGATTTTGTAGTCCTCTTCCTACTAATCCTTCTAAATGGCTTGTTGGTTAACACCGAAGGCACTGAAATCTTTATCTGTAACCCATTTTAAATTGATTCCCTCCTCTTCTGGTGCTGCAATGGATGTCGTCCTACTGCTGTATCTTCCTCCTCAGTAGCAGCAGGTTACCTTTTGGCTGCAGAGATCCCACCAGGAACCTGCACTACATGAGTATCAAGGCCCAAGGTAAAAACTGAGCCAGGGTCACAGCAGCATCAGGGTGTGAGGCGAAAGTCCCACCCTAGTAAAACCCAGCCCAATGAGTACTTCAAAGTAATTCATATATCATTTATAAATGCTTCAAGAAGTTTCAGAGAGAAGTCAGTGCAGTACTAAGGGAGTGCTGCACTATCGGAGATGCTGTCCTTCGGAAGAGACATTAAACCAAGTCTGCCAGTTCAAACATAGAAACATAGAAAATAGGTGCAGGAGTAGGCCATCCGGCCCTTCGAGCCTGCACCACCATTCAATAAGATCATGGCTGATCATTCCTTCAGTACCCCATTCCTGCTTTCTCTCCATACCCCTTGATCCCTTTAGCCGCAAGGGCCATATCTAACTTCCTCTTGAATATATCCAACGAACTGGCATCAACAACTCTCTGCGGTAGGGAATTCCACAGGTTAACAACTCTCTGAGTGAAGAAGTTTCTCCTCGTCTCAGTCCTAAATGGCTTACCCCTTATCCTAAGACTATGTCCCCTGGTTCTAGACTTCTCCAACATCGGGAACATTCTTCCTGCATCTAACCTGTCCAGCCCCGTTAGAATCTTATATGTTTCTATGAGATCCCCTCTCATCCTTCTAAACTCCAGTGAATACAGGCCCAGTCGATCCAGTCTCTTCTCATATGACAGTCCTGCCATCCCAGGAATCAGTCTGGTGAACCTTCGCTGCACTCCCTCAATAGCAAGAACGTCCTTCCTCAGACTAGGAGACCAAAATTGAACACAATATTCCAGGTGGGGCCTCACCAAGGCCCTGTACAACTGCAGTAAGACTTCCCTGCTCCTATACTCAAATCCCCTTGCCATGAAGGCCAACATACCATTTGCCTTCTTCACCGCCTGCTGTACCTGCATGTCAACTTCAATGACTGATGAATCATGACACCCAGGTCTCGTTGCATCTCCCCTTTTCCTAATCTGCCACCATTCAGATAATATTCTGCCTTTGGGTTTTTGCCCCCAAAGTGGATAACCTCACATTTATCCACATTATACTGTATCTGACATGTATTTGCCCACTCGCCTAACCTGTCCAAATCACCCTGCAGCCTCTTAGCGTCCTCCTCACAGCTCACACCGCCACCCAGTTTAGTGTCATCTGCAAACATGGAGATATTACACTCAATTCTATCATCAATTCATTAATATATATTGTTAAGAGCTGTGGTCCCAGCACTGAGCCCTGCGGCACTCCACTAGTCACTGCCTGCCATTCTGAAAAGGACCCGTTAATCCCGACTCTCTGCTTCCTGTCTGCCAACCAGTTTTCTATCTACGTCAGTACATTACCCCCATTACCATGTGCTTTGATTTTGCACACCAATCTCTCATGTGGGACCTTGTCAAAAGCCTTTTGAAAGTCCAAATACACCACATTCACTGGTTCTCCCCTGTCCACTCTACTGGTTACATCCTCAAAAAATTCCAGAAGATTTGTCAAGCATGATTTCCCCTTCATAAATCCATGCTGACTTGGACCAATCCTATCACTGCTTTCCAAATGTGCTGCTATTTCATCCTTAATGATTGATTCGAACATTTTCCCCACTACTGATGTCAGGCTAAGTGGAAACAAAGTATCCCACAGCACTATTCAAAGAGCAGTGGAATTCTCCCAATATCCAGGACAATATTTGTCACTTCGTCAACATCACTGAAACAGATTACCATGTTATTTATCTTATTACTGTTTTTGTTTTAGGATCTTTCTGCACATAATTTGTTTGCATTACAACAATGCCTACAATTTAATTTTGAAGTGTAGTCATTGTCTTAATATAGGAAATGCAGCAGCCCATTTGTGCACAGCAGTGTACCACAAGCAGCAATGACCAGATGATCTGTTTTTGATGATGTTGGTTGAGGGGAAAATGTTGGCCAGGATACCAGGAGAACTCCCCTGCTCTTCTTTGAAATGTGTTATGGAATCTTTTACGACCAACTGAGAGGGCGGATGGGGCCTCTGTTAAACGCCTCATCTGAAAGACAGCACCTCCAAAGTGGCAACCTAGAGTAGGCAAGTCTCTTTATTGTAGCTTGAACCCATGGCCTTCTGACTCAGAAGATGAGAGTGTTACCTCAAAACCAAGACTAACACATTATCAGTGCTTGAAATCTTCACAGTTCTTGCTACCTCCAGGTGCCTCAAGATGTCTGGGGGTTTGAAAGGGAAAGTTTAGCTATGTCTGACAGTTCCCACTCTGTTTTACAGGTTTTACAGGTGACCTCATTGATTCTGCGCTGGCCCTGTGGAGGTTCTAAGTAGTGCGTGTTAATTGGATAGCTTTCATTGTTTCATGCTATGTTGCAATCTCAGATAATGAGTGATCTCCTCTTATCATAATCTTCCTTCTCTGCCTCGGTCAGGTTGGTGTCAGCTCATGTGTTTGTAGCTATGGATGATTCTCTGGATATGATATTCATAGAGCTTGCTATTAATTAATACTCAAATGTATTTTATTTATCAGGTGTAATTGAACATTAATGATTTGAAGAATAGTTGTTAAGGGCGCTCAATCATATATACACAAATCGTCGTGGAGGAGAGGCCTGTCTGCCACCGCTGGGGGGGGTGCCGATCGCCGTTGGAGGGCTGGAGGCCCGGAGGCCCGATCGCCTGGTCGGAGGCTCATCTGGCTCGTCGGGCATCATCGGGGTGTAAAGATTGGGTGAGGTAGGTGAGTCGATGCCGAGGAGGAGGCCGCCGAAGGGGGGCAGTAAGAGGTCCAGATCGCCGCCGCAGGAGGCCCAGTCGTCGTCGCCGATGGGTGGTGTGGTGGGAAGCCTGAGGTAGGCCCAAACTTGTGGGATTCGCAGGGTTGGGTTTTAAGTGGTTAAGACCCCCTATTGGGGTCTATTATGTCTAGGGGAAGTTTAGACAGTGGGAGGAGGGAGGTTGAGGGTGGAAAGTTGCCGGATAGTAGAAGATGGGAGCTGTTTAGCAGGGGAACTCCCTAGGGAGCTGCCACCCCGGCGGCCATCTTACATGAAAGAACAGGAGATACAGCAGCTGGCCAACAGCCATAATGTGTCAAGGCCACCTACGGTCCTAACACCCAAGGCCCCACCCCACTGCTGGCCAAGAACGGGGAAACACTCATCAAGGACATTGAGGCAGTCAGGGCCCGCTAGAAGGAGCACTTCAAAGATCTCCTCAATCAAGACTCTGCCTTTGACTCGAGTGTTCGCGACTCCATCCCGCAGCATGTTACCCACCACCACCTCAGTAAAACCCCAACACTGCACGAGGTAGAAAAAGCCACAAGACAACTTAAGAACAACAAGGCTTCGGGAGCAGATGGAATCCCTGCTGAGGCACTGAAGTATGGCGGAGAGGCACTGCTGACGCAAATACATGACCTCATCTCTCTCATCTGGTGGGAGGAGAGCATGCCGGGAGATCTGAGAGATGAAGTGATCGTGACCATCTTTAAAAAAAGGTGACAAGTCCGACTACGGCAACTGCAGAGGAATCTCCCTGTTATCAGCCACTGGGAAAGTTGTCACTAGAGTCCTCCTCAACCGTCTTCTCCCTGTGGCCGAGGAGCTCCTCCCAGAGTCACAGTGTGGATTTCGTCCCCTATGGGGCACAACGGACATGATTTTTGCAGCGCGACAGCTGCAGGAAAAATGCATGGAACAGCACCAGCCCTTATACATGGCCTTCTTCGACCTTACAAAGGCCTTCGACACTGTCAACCACGAGGGTCTATGGAGCGTCCTCCTCCATTTCGGATGCCCCCAAAAGTTCGTCACCATCCTCCGCCTGCCCCACGACGACATGCAGGCTGTGATCCTTACCAACAGATCCATTACAGACCCAATCCACGTCCAGACCGGGGTCAAACAGGGCTGCGTCATCACCCCAACCCTCTTCTCAATCTTCCTCGCTGCCATGCTCCACCTCACAGTCAACAAGCTCCCCGCTGGAGTGGAACTAAACTACAGAACCAGTGGGAACTTGTTCAACCTACGCTGTCTCCAGGCCAGGTCCAAGACCACCCCAACCTCTGTCGTCGAGTTACAGTACGTGGACGACGCCTGCGCCTGCGCACATACAGAGGCTGAACTCCAGGACACAGTCGACGTATTTACTGAGGCATACGAATGCATGGGCCTTACGCTAAATATCCGTAAGACAAAAAGGTCCTCCACCAGTCTGTCCTTGCCGCACAGTACTGCCCCCCAGTCATCAAGATCCATGGCACTGCCCTGGACAACGTGGACCATTTCCTATACCTCGGGAGCCTCTTATCAACAAGAGCAGACATTGACGACGAGATTCAATACCGTCTCCAGTGTACCAGTGCAGCCTTCGGCCACCTGAGGAAAAGAGTGTTCAAAGACCAGGCCCTCAAAACTGCCACCAAGCTCAAGCTCATGGTCTACAGAGCTATAGTAACACCCGCCCTCCTGTATGGCTCAGAGACATGGACCATGTACAGTAGAAACCTCAAGTCGCTGGAGAAATACCATCAACGATGTCTCTGCAAGATCCTACAAATCCCCTGGGAAGACAGACACACCAACATTAGCGTCCTCGACCAGGCCAACATCCCCAGCATTGAAGTACTGACCACACTTGATTAGCTCCGCTGAGTAGGCCACATTGTTCACATGCCAGACACGAGACTCCCAAAGCAAGCACTCTACTCGGAACTCCTTCACGACAAGCGAACCAAAGGTGGGCAGAGGAAAGGTTACAAGGACACCCTCAAAGCCTCCCTGATAAAGTGTAACATCTTCACTGACACCTGGGAGTCCCTGGCCAAAGACTGCCCTAAGTGGAGGAAGTGCATCTGGGAGGGTGCTGAGCACCTCGAGTCTCATCGCCAAGTGCATGCAGAAATCAAGTGCAGGCAGCAGAAAGAGCGTGCGGAACACCTGTTCCATCCACCATTTCCCTCAACGACTATCTGTCCCACCTGTGACAGGAACTATGGCTCTCGTATTGGACTGTTCAGCCACCTAAGGACTCATTTTAAGAGTGGAAGCAAGTCTTTCTCGATTCCGAGGGACTGCCTATGATGATGATTCACAAATCATTCTACAACCTCTAAATAGTTCAGTGCATCATTTTCACAACAAAGTTAATTTATACAAGGTAGATAATTGTTGTAGGAGGTAGGCACCTTTAGAATATACCAGAATACTAGGCATTAGGCACCTGCTAGATATATCTAAACGCATATAAGTTTAAAGTGGCCACACATAAAATGGCTGCCCAGGTATGATGGGAAATCAGGTAGTCAAGCTGTGAACTGTTGAATGTTCAATGACCGAGCAATAACCCTGTGAGGCCCACTATAGGAATGCCTTGGATGCAGGATAAGAATAATGAGGAGAGAACCCATCTCCCATATTCAAGGCCATAAACCAATTAATTCCCCAGGAAGAAAGAGATAAGAGAACCCATCTCCTGTAAACAAGGTTAGAAACCAATTATTTCTCCAAGAAGAAAGAACTAGTGAGAGAACCTATATCAATCAGCCCAAGCTGACAAAAGACGAACACATGGTTCCTGAGACATGGGGGGAATTCTATTGGGTTAAAATAACCTATATGTAATCTATAATCATTGTGATTGGCTTGTGTCCAGCCGTGATGGGCTGTGTAGCTGTAGTAAAATGTTTTGTAACTGTTGTGAAACATATAAAGGTGCATGTAATCCTTTGTTCTGTGAAGAGAAACCTGGATACGGTCCTGAGTTTTTCCTTCCCGCTGAGCGTAATAAAAGCTGCTTCAGCATTGGAACCGACCCTGAGTGTTGAGTGATTCTTCTAAGAAAACACTAACGCTAACAATAATAAAATATCTTTATTCACCAAATAAATGTGCTTACCAGTTTCTGAGGACTGGCTGATCATAGATATTTGGAAGACCATTTTACATTGTTGAAAATTGCTAACCCAGTTCTTAGGTACTTTTTCTTGCACCTCAGGCTATTGTTTTGAGTAGTCTTGTCTCATTTAGCTCATTTTAAGTCAGTGAGGCTCTCCCACCTGAAGGTTGTAGGTTCAAGTCCCACTCCAGAGACTTGAGCACAAAAATCTAGGCTGACACTCCAGTGCAGTGCTGAGGGAGTGCTGCACTATTGGAGGTGCTGTCTTTTGGATAATACATTAAACTGAGGACCCATCTGCTCTCTCAGGTAAACTTAAAAGATCCCATGGCACTATTGCAAAGAAGAGCAGGGGAGATATCTCCGGTGTCCTGGTCAATATTTACCCCTAAATCAATATCATTAAAAACAGATTATCTGGTCATTATCACATTGCTGTGCGCAAATTGGTTGCCTTATTTTCTACAACAGTGGCTACACTTCTAAAGTACTTCATTGGCTGTAAAGCGCTTTGGGAAGTCCAGAGGTCATGTAAGTCGCTAAATAAATGCAAGTCTTCATTTTTTTTCTGGCATGCAGTTATGTCTGACACATTAAGCTGGATTTTAATGGGGTAGATGGGTTGGAGGCGGTGGGGGGGCTCCAAGGTGGACAGGATACCCAGGAGAACAGGTTTCCCACAGGCCCTCCCGACTTTAATGGCAAGACCTGATTTGCACGCGAGGCCTCTGTTTCCCACCGACAGCTAGCCAGATGGAAAGGCTGGCTGGCTCCGGGCAGGTAGGCCTGCCGCACAGAGGAGGGAGGAAGAGATCGGCTGGGGGCCGGGGTCGCCCTCCGGAAGATCAGGGGGAGGGGCGTGGGGGGTGGAGATCGTGGCCAATCACCCGCGGATTGGGGAAAGCCTCAGGATCATTTGGAGGGGGGCGGGGGGGAGGTGGAAAAAAGATCAGGGCCGACCTCAGCACCATCGGTGGGGGGTGGTTGGGGCTCAAGGGACATGATCGGAGGCCTTGTGAGAGGTCTCCGATCATGGGTGGGTTAGGCAGGGACCATGGATCCAGGATGTAGGTATAAAAGTACTTGCCTCCTGGATGCAGCAGTCCTCGCCTTGCTGTAACTGCCGGGTTTTACGAGGTGTTGTCACTCTGTGTCAAATATGGCTTTTCAATGGGTACTTCTGCTCTGTTGAAACCCATGAAGCCTTTCGGTTCAGGTGTTGAAAATGTCAAGGCCTCTGTGCCAGTTCAAGACGAGAAGAGGCCTTCCTGAATATGCAACTGCGTAACTCAATCTGACCAGAGCAAACAGCAGCTCAGAAACTGGTACCATGCGAATTGTAGAAGGTAGGCTAGAGGAGGGGCCTTTGCACAATGAATTACTGGGCACAAATGTGCAGGAACTAGGGCGGAGGGGTGAATGGCTCAGGTCCCAGCTAGTCAAATGGCGAGATTGCTCTCTAGTCCTGCTGTCGGGAATTTAGCTGCTGACTTCGAGGCTCCAGACTACTGACAAAGGTTGATGGGTGAGTTTATCACATGGCGAGTCAGGCTGACCAATTTCACAAAAAGGTCCTACAACCAGTATAGGACCATTATTTTAATATAATGAGGTTTTTCAATACATCTGGCGCATGTCCTGGATGCCCACAGGGACCTAATCCAATATGGAGGGTGGTGCACTTCTGGCGCGAGATGGGCACACACACGCCGCCTGACATATTGGATCTTTAGATCCCTGTTTCATGCCTGCAAAATGAGTGTGGCATAATCCAATTTCTGGGCCATTGTGTCAAAAAAATTAATTTCTTTTGGGGCTTTCATGTAATTCAGAATCATAATGATCACCATTACAAGATTATATTGTTTTGCTGACATAGACATGAACATCTGTCTGAGTATTAACTACATAGAATTCTTAGTTTTATGATCTATATAAAACGTAACATTCATCTATCCCATCTGTTTATTCACTGTGCTAGTTTTCTAAAGGATCAATCAGCTTAACGCTCAGGTACCATAGCTGGAGCACAATATCCTGAGTTCAAAATGAAATGATTAAATGGACTATAAAATAACATGAATTTCATATTTTGACATCTATTATTATTGCCATTCAGTCATTCCATCTGGACTCTGTTAACCTTTATTTGATATTAATATTGAAGAGTTATTATCTCGTTTGTAGCAATTGCAGATCTTATTTACTAAAGATTTCATTTTGTTCTCATTCCTTCTCCTCCAATTTTCTCTACTTCTTTGCTGAAGGCATTGAACTCGGGTTGGGGAGTCAGTTCCATAGGCACTAGGTGTCCAACCGCTGCAGACTAGCAATCAGTGGAAGGCTGGACTGTGTAACCAATACAGTAGAGTGCAAGTCATGCTCAAACAGTGTGCAGTGCTCTGGTCAGACTACACCTCGAGTACTAGTCACCAAAACACAACTGCTGGAGAAGAGAAGAAAGAATTGCATTTATGTAGCACCTTTCACCACCACCGGACATCCCAAACACTTCACAGCTAATGAAGTACTTTTGAAATGTATTCACTGTTGTATTGTAGAAAACGCGGCAGCCAAATGCACACAGCAAGCTCTCACAATCAGCAATGTGATAATGACTAGTTGATCTGTTTTAGTGATGTTGATTAAGGGATAAATATTGGCCAGGACACCGGGGATAACTTTCCTGCTCTTCTTCAAAATAGTGTCATGGGATCTTTTATGTCCACCTAAGAGAGCAGACAGGGCCTCGGTCTCATCCGAAAGACGGCAACTCCAACAGTGCAACACTCCCTCAGCACTGCACTGGAGTGTCAGCCTAGATTTTTGTGCTCAAGTCTCTGAGCGGGACTTGAACCCACAACCTTCTGACTTAGCGGCCAGGTTGCTACCAACTGAGTCACAGTTGGCACGGCCAATGAGCCTAGCGCCAGATGTCTGTTGTATGAGAAAATACTGGAGAAATCTGTGCTTTTCAACCTTGAATGGAGGCATCAAGAGGTGATATCATATGTACTAAATAGTGTGGAAAAGATAGTGTGAGTAAATTACTTCAGACTAAATAACAGTAGGACAAAGAGACACAGGGTCAAACTAGGAAAAGGCAGGTTTAGGATTAATGTCAGGAAATTCTTCTTCACGTAAGGAATGACCAAATATGGATTGGCCTCCCAGATAGTGGTGGAAGCAAAAACCCTGGTTTTATTTTAGAAACAGCTGGATGCTGCAAATTGAGGACTATAAAGTTTTCTGGATGGATGAACTAAAATGAACCAAATGGCCTTCCATGTCCATGTTTATGCGATTGTTCACTATGGGCACATTGTTATGAGTGCAGTTGACTGCATTGACTAGATAATCATGCTGCGCAAGATTTTATTACCCTAGTGTGCTTAACAGTCATAATCTTTTCAAAAAATATTTGTCTATTTAAAAGAAACACATTTTGTCAGTCTGTTTCATGATTTGTAAATAATCTTGGGAGTTTATTTTGTCTCACCAGTCAACACAAATGGAAGAGCCATGCATCAGATGCTGACTCCAGGAAACAAAGCTCTATAGTGAGTTCAAAATGTATCCGAATTTAAATCACACTGAAAGAATGTGATAAGTAAAGTCCCATTGAAAATGAAAGAAAACCATGGGGGGTTTAATACATTGCTGGAAAAAAAGTTAGAAATAACTTTTTTTCCAGCATAATTTTCTCCACTCTTCAAAACGTGGCCTCATAATGTCAGTTTCATTAAGATTTTTTTTTAATTGCATCCAACTTTTACTTAATTGACTGTCTTATTTTTTTATTTCAAGCATGAAAACATCAGTGGGAAATTACATATTTAAAATATTACAAGGCGCTTAACACTGAATGGGTCAATAGCATTTCTCTCTCAAATTACTGCACTACATGTCTTGCTAATAGATTCATGGGTTTTGGGTGACACCAAGTAACCATTTCATCCTGCTAGGCTCTAGAAACACCCACTGTAATAGCTCTAGTAGTTTGACGTCCTCTCCACTGTGTGCTTACCTGCTGTCATAGTTACAGGCTTTCTGCTCAGTAAGTTTTCTGTCATGCAGAAGACACACAGTAAGGAGTGGTGATTTATGAAAAAAACAACTGTCGGAGGCATCAAGCCTCAAACCTAAATGTCACAGTGCGGGCAGATATAAACAGAACTGACAAATGATATATTATCCTCATCCAAATCAATATCCTTTTGTCTCTTGTGGCTGCAAAAAATAATCTATGTTGAGTCCCTGCTGATTTTCTGATTGGTTCATGCTAACGTCACGTGCTTTGCAGCTGTAAGATTGTGGCTCAGAATTGCCTCTATGATTTACACTGCTGTTGCACCTTTAATAAAGTGTTACATCTGCCACTGATCTCCAGAAGGAAATGCACGTAATTTCCTGGGTAGGCTCATTTGCAAACCCATTGTGTATAGAACGGGTGAAAGCAGCTGAACCAGCGGGAAATTTCTGTGCAGCCTTTTGATTGCACTGTTCAGTCTGTACTATTCAACAGATCACAGGGTGACAAGCAGGCAAGGCAGGAATACTACTTGGTTCTTTCATTTCTCTCTCAAATTACTGCGCTACATATCTTGCGATTATTTTTAATACATCTTCACATGAGTGGGGGATGGGGAGGGGCTTTGAAGGCAAGACAAACAGATTCATGGGTTTGGGTGACACCAAATCACCCAGAATTATCAGTCATGCCACCTGGAGCAAAGTGGCTTTGGCACTGACTGACAGCTCCCTTACCTCCAGGACTGCAGAGCCGTGCTGCCAAAAGGTCCATATACTCAGCAGGGGGGGGGGGGGCAAGTCAACACACTGGACACGTTTTCCTTGCCCCCCTCCCCGGGCACCAGCGCAGCCTTTACCCTCTTAAAGCAAAACACTTTCACAACTAGACCTTCACAGTGTTCTATGGTTGAGGACACTGCTCCAACTCCCTATACTGCATGGTGGCTATACAGCTCCACTAACATCCACAACCCCCAAACCCCTTCCTCCACTTTAATGCCATCACACCTCCGCGACTATTATTTTACCTCTCCTATGCCTCTTGCCACTCCTTAACTGCCAGCCTTACTCTCATTTATGTATCTCTTTGCGGGAGAAATTGGTGCACAATGCTCACCAAAGGCAGCCCGCCGAATGAAGTTTCTCCACAATTAAACCCCTCGTCCCCTTTCAGGACAAGGCTAGGTGGCTCATGAGAAAGCACTGCTTGCCATGGGAGCTGCTGAGGTTCGTGCCAAGTTACTGAGTGAGCACCTGCACTGTCGCCTTGCTATGCCTATGAAAAACTACACAGTCACAACACCACCCTCCCCTCCTCCCCTCCCCTCACACCAAACTCCCTCACTCCTTTGTCTCCTGAATCCCAAAAGGGTGATGTTCTCAACCTTGCCTTCTACCCTCACCTCCTGATGATCCGCCACAACAATGGGCATCACAGGAGGAGGAAGAGGATGGTGGTGAAGGTGATGGTGAAGACTAAGCCATCCAGGAGTCGCAGCTGCACGATACTCTGATCCCTCAGGACGGCAGCACATACAAGACGTCCCCCTCAGAGAACCATGTCAGCAGAACACATTCAGCACTGCAAACACATAGGATTAATACACAGGAAGATAGGAACAGGAGTAAGTCATTCAGCCCCTCGAACCCGTTCTGCCTTTCAATGAGATCATGGCTGATCTGTATCTTAACTCCATCTACCCGCCTTGGTTAGTTGCCATTGTACGATTGTTCTAAAGCATCATATGGTTGTAATGTGCATAACTGTCATGTTAAAATGCTCAAATGTACCATTCAGAGATGAATTGTTTTTATATAAACTGAAAGATGCGCAGGCTGACGTGTTTCTTTTAAATGTCATCAGGACTAGTGCAATGTGAACTGCAATTTAACAGATGGATGGGTAAAGGTTCCGCTCTGTGAGCTGGGTAAAGGTTCAGCTCTCCTGGCCAGGTGGATAAAGGTTCAGCACTGGTGGCTCAGTTAAGGTTCAGCCCTGATGACTATTTATTCCCTTTATCTCTAACCAGATCAAGTGGTCTCTGCCACCAGGTTTTTCTGAAGCTAGCACTGAGTAAGGAATGTTACCTATCTATAGTAGGTCAGCCCACAGCCTCCCCAGAACTCGCTGTGATCAATGTGCCAGGAGACCTACTAGCCGTACCATCAATGAGATTGACTGTCACATTGCCTATCCACTTCTTTAACCAATTGTGTATCTATAGTGCTCCTCAAGTACTTAAGGTCTCTGAGTTACAATTATTCAGCTCCTAGACATGGTAATCATGTCCAATTGTACTGTAGCAAGAGTGAGGAAATTAGTTTGACATTAAAGTAGAATTATAGGAATCCATGAGAAAGCTTGGCCCTGCTTGTCCCTATTGGCAGCTTCAGTATTCTGCATTTAGATCTGCCCACTGCTGGAACATTGCTGAACAGGCTGCAGACAAAAATAGCTCCATATTAATTGGACCGTTCAGCAAACAGCCAATTTTCACACCCAAAGCCTTTTCTTTGGGAGTGAAGTTCCTTGAACTTTCCGCTGCACATCGGTAAAGTTACGGTGGACAAGAAGCAGCTCCAAGGAAATTACCGACCTTTCCCAGACCTAATTACAGCCTTGGTCCAAACATAGACAAAAGAGCTGAACTCCAGAGGTGAGGTGAGAGTGACTATCCTTAATATCAAGACAGCATTTGACCAAGTGTGGCACCAAGGAGCCCTAGTAAAACTGAAGTCAATGCGAATCAGGGAAAATACATTCTACTGGCTGGAGTCATACCTAGCACGAAGGAAGGTTGTGGTTGTTGCAGGTCAATCATCACAGCCCCAGGACATCGTTGTAGGAATTCCTCAGGGCAGTGTCCTATGGGCCAACCATCTTCAGCTGCTTCATCAATGACCTTCCCTCCATCATAAGGTCAGTAATGGGGATGTTAACTGATGACTGCGCAGTGTTCAGTGCAATTCGCAACTCCTCAGATAATGAAGCAGTCCATGCCCACATGCAGCAAGACCTGGACAACATTTAGGCTTGGGCTAATAAGTGGCAAATAACATTCATGCCACACAAATGCCAGGCATTGACTATCTCCAACAAGCCAGAGTCTAACCACTGCCCCTTGACTTTCAACAGTGTTACCATTGCCGAATCCCCCACCATCAATATCCTGGGAGTCACCATTGACCACAAACTTTACTGGACCAGCCACATAAATATTGTGGCAACAAGAGCAGGTCAGATGTTGGGTATTCTGTGGTGAGAGGCTTACCTCCAGACTCCCCAAAGCCTTTCTACCATCTACAAGGCACAAGTCAGTAGTGTAATGGAATACTCTCCACTTGCCTGGATGAGTGCAGCTCCAACAACATTCAAGAAGTTCGACACCATCAAAGCAGCCCGCTTGATTGGCAGTCCATCCGCCACCTTAAACATTCACTCCCTCCACCACCAGCTCACTGTGGCTGCAGTGTGTACCATTTACAAGATGCACTGCAGCAATTCGGCAAGGTTTCTTCGGCAGCACCTCCCAAACCCGTGACATCCAACACCTAGAAGGACAAGGGCAGCAGGCACATGGGAACACCATCACCTGCAAGATCCCCTCCAAGTTACACACCATTCTGACTTGGAAGTATATCGCCATTCCTTCATTGTTGCTGGGTCAAAATCCTGGAACTCCCTCCCTAACAGCACTGTGGGAGTACCCTCACCTCACAGGCTGCAGCGGTTCAAGAACACGGCTCACCACCACCTTTTCAAGGGCATAACCCATGAACAAATTTTTTTAAAATGGACTCAACAAAGTACAAAGCTATGCAGACCAGTACATGAGGCCGAAGTTAAAAGTCTGTTCATATCCATGTTATCCATTATGTCAGCATTTGAACAATCTGAATTCTTCCTCTTCTCAGATGTTTCATTTCCAGTGAACACATGATTGGTTTTATGAGTCTCTCCTCATAAGTTAAAGGCATAAATCCTAGAATCATCCTTATCACTGTTCTCGGAACCTTATCCATTACATGAATCTTCTTTTGAAGGTAGATTGCTAAAAGTTATACATAGCAATGGCCTCACCAATGATCTATACAAGATTAGAAGGTTTGAATTATGGTCACAGGCCCTTGACATAAATTTCAATATATCATTAATTTTGTTGATAATAACTTCACACTGACTGAATACTATCAGTATATGATCAATTATCACACCACTGCTGTCAGATATCCTTCACTGCAAAGTATTTAACATCTGAGACTTGGGTTCCAGCCCAGACTGATTGGATGAAAATCTTCCCTGTCTGCAGGGTACATAAACCCTCAGCCATGTCTTTATCACCTCCAGACTCGACTATTCCAACTCTCTTCTGGCTGGTCTCCTATTCTGCAATCTCAATAAACGTTAGCTGATGCAAAACTCTGCTACTGTATCCTATCCCACACCAAGTCCCATCTGTAATGTATTTGCTTCATGGGCTCATACTTAAGAATTCATAGCAACACATTGCTGTTAAGAACTGGTTGGTTTATTAACAAAGGTTTAACATTATCAGTTCATCCACTAGGCTCATAACTGCACACCTCATCGTGGATGACCTAGACCTAACTAACTGGGGTTTTATTGAGTCT
Source organism: Pristiophorus japonicus (assembly GCF_044704955.1). NCBI lineage: Eukaryota > Metazoa > Chordata > Chondrichthyes > Pristiophoridae > Pristiophorus > Pristiophorus japonicus. Next base: position 95,156,495 of record NC_091987.1, read on the forward strand.
TGTGAACTGGCTAAGCCACTCACAATGCAACAGCTCAACAAACCTGTGAACATACTCACAGGTGCACACAGTACTCCACTCATCCATCACCCCTGTGCTTGGTGACGTACATAGACTCCCGGTCTCCCAAAGGCATTAATTTAAAATGTTCACCTGTGCTTAAGCCTGAAAGAGCTGTTTATTGAATGTTATGCTTTTCTCTTCTTTCCAGTTTCTGGCTTACTCCATTTGCTTTGCAGCAATTGCAGTGCTGTTCCTGGTCTTTTGTATATACAACATTGTAAAGAAATACAGAGAAGAGTCACAAGCATCTGAAAACATTTCTGGTTGTTTGGACTGCAGGCATGAAGTGTCAACAAAGCTGTCTTGTGAGCAGACATAATCCACACAGTGAGGCTGACTAAAGACAACTTCTGAAATGGACAATTTCAAATTTGTGTAGTTTTATGTGATGTGGTTCAGTAGTTACATTCACTGAAGTGGAATGCTGCTTGGTTTACTTCTATTTCTGCAGTGTTATTAACCAGGAATTTCCTTGGAGCTGCTCATGCACCTCAGCCATTAGGCGGGAAATTGTGTTAGGGAAATTGATGGGATTGAAGGCCGATAAATCCCCGGGGCCAGATAGTCTGCATCCCAGAGTACTTAAGGAAGTAGCCCTAGAAATAGTGGATGCATTGGTGATCATTTTCCAACAGTCTATTGACTCTGGATCAGTTCCTATGGACTGGAGGGTAGCTAATGTAACGCCACTTTTTTAAAAAGGAGGGAGAGAGAAAACGGGTAATTATAGACCGGTTAGCCTGACATCAGTAGTGGGGAAAATGTTGGAATCAATCATTAAGGATGAAATAGCAGCGCATTTGGAAAGCAGTGACCGGATCGGACCAAATCAGCATGGATTTATGAAAGGGAAATCATGCTTGACGAATCTTCTGGAATTTTGAGGATGTAACTAGCAGAGTGGACAAGGGAGAACCAGTGGATGTGGTGTATTTGGACTTTCAAAAGGCTTTTGACAAGGTCCTGCACAAGAAATTGGTGTGCAAAATCAAAGCGCATGGTATTGGGGGTAATGTACTGACGTGGATAGAGAACTGGTTGGCAGACAGGAAGCAGAAAGTCGGGATAAACGGGTCCTTTTCAGAATGGCAGGCAGTGACGAGTGGAGTGCCACAGGGCTCAGTGCCGGGACCCCAGCTCTTTACAATATACATTAACGATTTAGATGAAGGAATTGAGTGTAGTATCTCCAAGTTTGCGGATGACACTAAACTGGGTGGTGGTGTGAGCTGTGAGGAGGATGCTAAGAGGCTGCAGGGTGACTTGGACAGGTTAGATGAGTGGGCAAAATGCATGGCAGATGCAGTATAATGTGGATAAATGTGAGGTTATCCATTTTGGGGGCAAAAACACGAAGGCAGAATATTATCTGGATGGCGGCAGATTAGGAAAAGGGGAGGTGCAACGAGACCTGGATGTCATGGTTCATCAGTCACTGAAAGTGGGCATGCAGGTACAGCAGGCGGTGAAGAAGACAAATGATATGTTGGTCTTCATAGCTAGGGGATTTGAGTATAGGAGCAGGGAGGTCTTACTGCAGTTGTACAGGGCCTTAGTGAGGCCTCACCTGGAATATTGTGTACAGTTTTGGTCTCCTAATCTGAGGAAGGACGTTCTTGCTATTGAGGGAGTGCAGCGAAGGTTCACCAAACTGATTCCAGGGATGGCTGGACTGTCCTATGAGGAGAGACTGGATCAACTGGGCATTTATTCATTGGCGTTTAGAAGGATGAGAGGGGATCTCGTAGAAACGTATAAGATTCTGATGGGACTGGACAAGTTAGATGCGGGAAGAATGTTCCCGATGTTGGGGAAGTCCAGAACCAGGGGACATAGTCTTAGGATAAAAGATAGGCCATTTAGGACTGAGATGAGAAGAAACTTCTTCACTCAGAGAGTTGTTAACCTGTGGAATTCCCTGCCGCAGAGAGGAATTGATGCCAGTTCATTGGATATATTCAAGAGGGAGTTAGACATGGCCCTTATGGCTAAGGGGATCAAGGGGTATGGAGAGAAAGCAGGAAAGGGGTACCGAGGGAATGATCAGCCATGATCTTATTGAATGGCGGTGCAGGCTCGAAGGGCCAAATGGCCTACTCCTGCACCTATTTTCTATGTTGCTATGCCATAATCTCACCCCTACTCTTTTCTGTAACCTTTTATGGCCCTGCAATATTCCAATAATTCTGCATGCCTCTGACTCTGGCCTATAGTGTATCCTCCACTCCCTCATCCCAGCTGTGCCTTCAGCTGCCCACTTCCCAAGCTTTGGAATTCCCTGCCTAAACCTCTAACTTTCCACCTCCCTGAACTCCTTTCAGTCCCATTTTAAAACCTACCTCTTTGACCAAGCTTTGAGTCACACCTCTACTATCTCTTCCTTCAGCTTAGTGTCCATTTTTGTGTGATTAAGCTTCTGTGGATCATAGAATCATTACAGCACAGAAGGAGGCCATTCGGCCCGTCGAGCCCATGCCGGCTTCAGCTAGTCCCACTCCTCTGCCCTTTCTCTGTAGTCCTGCAAATTTTTTCCTTCAGGTACTGATCTAATTCCCTTTTGAAAGCCATGATTGAATCTGCCTCCACAACCCTTTCAGGCTGTGCATTCCAGATCCTAACCACTATAAAATTAATTGAAGAAATTCCTAGTATTTGGCCCCACCAATGGCAGCCGTGCTTTCAGCTGCCTGGGCTCGAAGGTCTGTAATTCCCTCCCCAAACCTCTCCGCCTCTCTACCTCTCTCCTCCTCCTTAAAGTTGCTCTTTAAAACCTCTCTCTTTGACCAAGATATTGGTCATCTGCCCTAATATCTTACGTGGTTCAGTGTTACATTTTGTTTGATAATGCTCCTGTGAAGCACCTTGGGACGTCTTACATAAGAGCATAAGAAATAGGAGCAGCAGTAGGCCATATGGTCCCTTGAGCCTGCTTCGCCATTCAATAACATCATGGTCATCAAGATGCAAGTCGGTGATTGGAGTGTGAGCAGGAGCGGCGAGGTCGGGGAAAAGGAGTGGCATGTGTTCGTAGAGGAACGGGATCGGGGCCCAGGAGAGGCGAGAGCCCAGGGGCAGCACGGGCCAGTTCACACTGAGATATGTGTAAGCATTAGGTCCGTGCAGCAGAGCAGGTCTCCAGTCATCTTGGTAAATCCTTGCCACTGGACCAAGACCTAGCTCTGTCAAGCCCGTGTGGTGGCTGGTGTGCAACGGCCACCACATGTTAAAAAAAATCCATGCACAGGAATCTTCCACCCTTCAAGATTTAGTTCGGGACCTGGAATATTAGGTCCTTCATTGAAACACCTGTGAACTTTTTGGAGTGGAAGCAAGTCATCCTCGACTCAAGAGACTGCCTATGGTGATGATGGCTGATCTGATCATGTACTCAGCTCCACTTCCCTGCCCGCTCCCCATAACCCTTTACCCCTTATCGTTCAAAAATCTGCCTGTCTCCACCTTAAATATATTCAATGACCCAGCCTCCACAGCTCTCTGAAGCAGAGAATTCCATAGATTTATGACCCTCTGAGAGAAAAAATTTCTCCTCATCTCAGTTTTAAATAGGCGGCCCCTTATTCTAAGACTATGTCCTCTAGTTTTAATTTCCCCTATGAGTGGAAATATCCTCTCTGCATCCACCTTGTCGAGCCCTCTCATTATCTTGCAAGTTTCAATAAGATCACCTCTCATTCTTCTGAACTCTAATGAGTAGAGGCTCAACCTACTCAACCTATCCTCATAAGTCAAACCCTCATCTCCGGAATCAACCTAATGAACCTTCTCTGAACAGCCTCCAATGCAAGTATATCCTTCCTTAAATACGGAAACTAAAACTGTACACAGTACTCCAGGTGTGGCCTCACCAATACCCTGTACAGTTGTAGCAGGACTTCTCTGCTTTTATACTCTATTCCCCTTCCTGATTACTTGCTGTACCTGCATACTAACTTGTTGTGTTTCATGCACAATGACCCCCAGGTCTCTGTACTGCAGCATTTTGCAATTTTTCTCCATCTAAATTATAATTTGCTCTTCTATTATTTCTGTCTTACTATGTGAAAAAGTGCCTTAAGACGTTTTTCTACATTAAGGGCGCAATATAAGTAAAAGTTGTTGTTGAAATGAATTTTAAAAACCTATCTATGATTCAGTTGGTTAAGGCAGCGAGCACCTCAGCCGTGCAGATCAGGAAAATCACAGGTTCAATCGCTCGTTTTTGCTGAGTTATCTGATCTTACCAAGAGCAGTGGCAGAGTAGGATATTTGCCCTCAGAGTGTCTGAATTACCAAGGGGGAAATCAACCAGGGTTCCCACTGCATTTCAATGACTCATGTATTTGTGGGTGTTAGGCAAGGACAGGATTGGGTTCAATTGGGTTCAAAAAGCAACAGGCTTTCTTATATGAACAGGATGACTTTGAAGTGTCATGAGGAGAAAGCATGGCTTGTCTTCTGATATATAAAGTAATTGTGAAAGGAAATAAGTGTAGGTAATAAAATATAACTTTAGTGTTAGGGTAATAAAACAAGGGTAGCAAATCCATTTGAGGAAATCTTGTTTATGGGGAAGTAATTCGGAAATAAACAATGGCAAACTGTTTTCATGAATATTCTGTTTTCAAAAGGTTTGGGAATAGATACACCATTTAGTCTTATCTATAGCATTTTCATTTGATGTAGTTAAAATATGGTGTATAAAGGATCATAATTTACAACAGTAGGTCAAAGTGCTTTAAAGATCCATAAACGGTAAAAAAAAGTCACTCTCTGTAATCAGTTAACATAGAAATATAGAAAATAGGTGCAGGAGCAGGCCATTCAGCACTTCGAGCCTGCATCACCATTCAATATGATCATGGCTGATCATGCAACTTCATTACTCCACTCCTGCCTTCTCTCCATACCCCCTGATCCCTTTAACTGAAAGGTCTACATCTAACTCCCTTTTGAATATATCCAACAAACTGGACTCAACAACTTTCGGTGGTAGAAACATAGAAACATAGAAAGTAGATGCAGGAGTAGCCCATTCGGCCCTTCAAGCCTGCACCACCATTCAATATGATCATAGCTGATCATGCAACTTGGTAATATGCTAGAATTCTTTTTTAAGATGGAGAATGACATAGTTAATTCAGAGACTAGGGTCCTGAACTTAAGGAAAGGTAACTTCGATGGTATGAGACAGGAATTGGCAAGAATAGACTGGCGAATGATACTTAAAGGGTTGACGGTGGATAGGTAATGGCAAACATTTAAAGAGCACATGGATGAACTTCAGCAATTGTACATCCCTGTCTGGAGTAAAAATAAAACGGGGAAGGTGGCACAACCGTGGCTAACAAGGAAAATTAGGGATACTGTTAAATCCAAGGAAGAGGCATATAAATTGGCCAGAAAAAGCAGCAAACCTGAGGATTGGGAGAAATTTAGAATTCAGCAGAGGAGGACAAAGGGTTTAATTAGGAGGGGGAAATAGAGTATGAGAGGAAGCTTGCTGGAAACATAAAAACTGACTGCAAAACCTTCTATATATATGTGAAGAGAAAAAGACTAGTGAAGACAAACATAGGTCCCTTGCAGTTAGAACCAGGTGAATTTATAATGGGGAACAAAGAAATGGCAGACCAATTGAATAAATACTTTGGTTCTGTCTTCACGAAGAAAGACACAAATAACCTTCTGGAAATACTAGGGGACCGAGGGTCTAGTGAGAAGGAGGAACTGAAGGAAATCCTTATTAGTCAGGAAATTGTGTTAGGGAAATTGATGGGATTGAAGGCCGATAAATCCCCAGGGCCTGATAGTCTGCATCCCAAAGTATTTAAGGAAGTGGCCTTAGAAATAGTGGATGCATTGGTGATCATTTTCTAACAGTCTATCGACTCTGGATCAGTTCCTATGGACTGGAGGGTAGCTAATGTAACACCACTTTTTAAAAAAGGATGAAGAGAGAAAACGGGGAGCTATAGACTGGTTAGCCTGACATCAGTAGTGGGAAAAATATTGGAATCAATTATTAAAGATGAAATAGGAAAGCAGTGACAGGATCGGTCCAAATCAGCATGGATTTATGAAAGGGAAATCATGCTTGACAAATCTTCTAGAATTTTTTGAGGATGTAACTAGTAGAGTGGACAAGGGAGAACCAGTGGATGTGGTGTATTTGGACTTTTAAAAGGTTTTTGACAAGGTCCCACACAAGAGATTGGTATGCAAAATTAAAGCACATGGTATTGGCGTGGATCGAGAACTGGCTGGCAGATATAAAGCAGAGAGTCAGGATAAACGGGTCCTTTTCAGAATGGCAGGCAGTGACTAGTGGGGTGCCGCAAGGCTCAGTGCTGGGACCCAAGCTATTTACAATATACATCAATGATTTAAATGAAGGAATTGAGGGTGATATCTCCAAGTTTGCTGAGACACTAAGCTGGGTGGCGGTGTGAACTGTGAGGAGGATGCTAAGAGGCTGCAGGGTGACTTGGACAGGTTAAGTGAGTGGGCAAATGCATGGCAGATGCAGTATAATGTGGATAAATTTGAGGTTATCCACTTTGGTGGCAAAAACACGAAGGCAGAATATTATCTGAATGGCGGCAGATTAGGAAAAGGGGAGGTGCAACGAGATCTGGGTGTCATGGTACATCAATCATTGAAGGTTGGCATGCAGGTGAAGAAGGCAAATAGCATGTTGGCCTTCATAGCTTGGGAATTTGAGTATAGGAGCAGGGAGGTCTTGCTGCAGCTATACAGGGCCCTTGTGAGGCCTCACCTGGAATATTGTGTTCAGTTTTGGTCTCCTAATCTGAGGAAGGACATTCTTGCTATTGAGGGAGTGCAACGAGGGTTCACCAGACTGATTCCCGGGATGGCAGGACTGACATATGAGGAGAGTGTGGATCGACTGGGCCTGTATCCACTGAAGTTTAGAAGAATGAGAGGGGATCTCATAGAAACAGATAAAATTCTGATGGGACTGGACAGGTTAGATGCAGGAAGAATGTTCCCGATGTTGGGGGAGTCCAGAACCAGGGGTCATATGCTAAGGATAAGGGGTAAGCCATTTAGGACCGAGATGAGGAGAAACTTCTTCACTCAGAGAGTTGTTAACCTGTGGACCCTGCAGCCTCCTAGCATCCACCTCGCAGCTCACAGTGCCACCCAGTTTAGTGTCTCTGCAAACTTGGAGATATTACATTCAATTCCTCGTCTAAATCATTAATGTATATTGTAAATAGCTGGGGTCCCAGCACTGAACCCTGTGGCACTCCACTAGTCACTGCCTGCCATTCTGAAAAGGACCCGTTTATTGCCACTCTTTGCTTCCTGTCTGCCAACCAGTTCTCTATCCACGTCAGTACATTACACCCAATACCATGTGCCTTAATTTTGCACACTAATCTTGTGTGGGACCTTGCCAAAAGCCTTTTGAAAGTCCAAATACACCACATCCGCTGGTTCTCCCTTATCCACTCTATTAGTTACATCCTCAAAAAGCTGTGGAAGATTTGTCAAGCATGATTTCTCTTTCATAAATCCATGCTGACTTGGACCGATCCTGTCACTGCTTTCCAAATGTGCTGCTATTACATCTTTAATAATTGATTACAGCATTTTCCCCACTACCGATGTCAGGCTAGCCGATCTATAATTCCGTTTTCTCTTTCCCTCCTTTTTTAAAAAGTGGTGTTGCATTAGCTAGCCTCCAACCCATAGGAACTGATCCAGCGTCAATAGAATGTTAGAAAATGACCACCAATGCATCCACTATTTCTCGGGCCACTTCTTTAAGTACTCTGGGATGCAGACTATCAGGCCCTGGGGATCTATCGGCCTTCAATCCCATCAATTTCCCTAACATCACTTCCTGACTAATAAGGATTTCCCTCAGTTCCTCCTTCTTGCTAGACCCTCGGTCCCCTAGTATTTTTAGGAGGTTATTCGTGTCTTCCTTCTCGTTGAATTGGTCTGCCATTTCCTTGTTCCCCATTATGAATTCACCTGATTCTGACTGCAAGGGACCTACGTTCGTCTTCACTAATCTTTTTCTTTAAAGACCGATCAACTTTTGCTGTGTATCTGTTCCGTATACTCAACTCTGAAGTCTCGTGCTTACTCGAAATGTGTTGTTGTGAACCAGCGAAGAAAGGAGGTTGATTGCTGACACCACTCATGAAAGAATAGTGACAGTCGACTAGTAGGTTCGTACATGAGCAATGGCCACTGAGATGAGGTACTGGAGAGCAGTTGGTACATATGCGATCACATTCCAGCAAGGAATCAATGTTTCAGGAGAGGAGGAGCGGCAGTTGGTTGAAGGTCTTTTCACTGCATGCTTATGTTTCAAGTTGACCGTTACATTTATCTGCATTAAAATCTTGCTTCAGTTGAGATGATGGATGGAATCTTTCAAACCTCTGCTGATGTCACTGTGACTGAGAGCACTGCATTGAAGCCACTGCCTAGACCCCACTAGAGTGGTATACCGTAAAGGCTAAATTAATATACCATACCATCTGGAGAACCTAATGCAAAAATACTCTCCAGATTTACCAATGATGAGCTGTAATAAATTAAATTATTTAGGGAGATGTTTTCTGCCACTGTTTAACAGCAATAAAGTTAGATGTCATTTTGAAAAATTCAATCTAATGTTATCCCACTCAACTGCTGCATACAATTGACAAGACAAACATACGCCTTAATAAAATGGGAGTTGACTCAGGAGATTCTAGAAATGTGACATTGCACAAATGAAAAAGTGCAATGATATGTGGTATGAATCAAATAATCACTGTAACTAAAAATAGTAAAGCTTAGCTCATTGAATGAAAAGGTGATTAAATCCACTTACTGTGCTGGTGTAGAGCCGGAACGTGACATCAACATAAGAATTATGAAGAGAAATATCATAAAGACAGCGAGACCAACCCAGAAGGCGATTACAATGGAATCTGAAAAGGGAGAACAACAATTCGATGTAATGCACCACCCATTATAGGAAGTAATGGGGTAGTTTAATACACAGTCAGGTATCGATTGTTAAGGGATCATCTCTAAATGACACACAAAATTATATGTAGCATTGCCACTTAATGAAATCAATTCTGCAGTCAGGACGAAACAATTTTCCATATATATGTACAGTGCCAGAGCTGCAGCACCTATTGCACCATCTGAAGAGATTTCTCCTTAGTTTTTAGTTGCACCTCTCCCCTACATTGCTTATCATTGGTCACCCAATATACAGGGTGAGCAATTGTGAAACAGCTTTTGATGAGTCTACTTCTGGCGAAATTGATGATCCACGGGTCTGAAAGATCACCGGGGTGGGTCTCTCTGACTAGTTTCCCATGTTCCAATCACCTGGGGTGACCATGAAGAACAACAACATGGTGTCTACCACTTTACTTGAAGTCTTTTGCAACCATGGGCACTGCAGGGCACTAGTTGATTGACAACGATGACTTAATATTAATTTGAACTTACCAGCACACATTTTTAGTTTGTGCAAGCTGTCCATTCTTCAACTGAGGTACCCTCCTTCTTGGTGAGGTTGGGGACAGTTGCAGTTGTCCTGGAATGTCAGGTTGTCTTAATTCAAAGCCAGTTGTCCCAAGGAATCTGGATTTGAATTCTCTACAGTGACACTTTTATTGCAACTTGAAATTGCATTTAATAGTGTCTAACCATGGCAAAGTTGTTTCCAGAAGCATGCCTCAAAGTCTTCTGCAACTATGGTGGCATGAACAAAATTTCTGTTTATTGGCTTGCATAGTATCAGAGAAGATTAGGAATTGAGTGCACCAACGGTGGCCAATGTGCAATATTCGGTTTGAAATACAATGACATATTTTGATTATCTGCTTGAAATCAGAGTGTCTGGCATCGCTTCACTATTAATAAGTTTTTATTGTTTCTCATATGTATGCTACTAATTAGAATTTCTCCTTTCATTAGTTGTTGGCATCTAAGGAAAGGTAATTGTAGTTTCCATATAGGTATTTGAAATGAATAGCAGAGTTTAAACATTGACATTACTATATTTAATGAACTAGAACTATAATTACCGCTTTACTTTGTCATTTGTGGGGGATTATAGTGTTTGCAGCCTACAGCTGCCTGTCATGTATGTAACCACAATGTAACACCATTGTATTACTGTATACACTCAACCTAGATACACACCTTGACCACAAGGGGTGAACTTGTGGAAGACACTCCTTACCTGATCACACAGGTATAAAAAGGGAGGTCCCACGCAGGATCATCGTCTTTGGAGTCCTGTGAATAAAGAGTTAAGGTCACAGAGTGACCTTGTCCCCAGAATGTGCCTCGTGTGGTTTCACACTGTAGAGTAATGACTTTACATTTGTTATGTATTGATGTGTGTATCGTCCTGGTACCTTAAATGTATAATAAGCACATTGGTACACCACAGAGAGAGCTGTGGTGGGAGACCTGAAAGTACCTGCAAGAGGCAGTATAAAAGGCTGACAACCACACCTGAGAGTCACTCTGGAGCTGTTCAATAAAGGACGAAGGTCACAGCAGTTAGATTAACACCAGACCGTGTGGAGTCAGTGATTTGTGTGCTACATACACCACAACATTGGCGATGAGAAACGGGAATTCACGACCCACGAGAATGGCCACCGGTAGCACAGAGGAACGGTACTGTGTTGGGGATGACTGGGACGATTTTGTCGAGAGGCTTCAGCAAAGCTTCGTTACAAAAGAATGGCCGGGGGATGCAGCAGCCGACAAGCGAAGGGCTCATCTTTTGACCAGCTGCGGACCAAAGACTTACGCGCTCATGAAGGACTTACTAGCACCCGAAAAGCCGGCAGACAAAACCTTTTAAGAACTTAGCAAATTGATCGGGGAGCACCTCAAACCGGCGAGTAGCATACATATGGCCCGACACAGATTCTACACCCACCGAAGCCATGAAGGACAGAGCATACCGGACTTCGTAGCGGATCTCTGGTGTTTGGCCAGCCTCTGTAAGCTCACAGATGCCTGCAGGGGGGAGATGCTAAAGGACTTCTTTATCGAGGGCATCGGTCATGCGGGAATTTTCCGCAAATTAATTGAGACCAAGGACTTGACCTTGGAAGCGGCGGCGTTGATAGCTCAAATTTTCATGGCGGGGGAGGAAGAGACGAAAATAATATACGCGCGCAATTCTGCCTCTAACGCGGCGATGGATCAAGGAGTCAACATCATCAATGCAACTCAGAGCCCCGCAGGCAGGCAGGGGCAGTCCAACACTCCCCAGGCAGCAATAGACCCCAGAGTAGGACTTCAACAGAGACAATGGCAGGCTGAACGGACACTCACGCCATCACAGTGGACAATGCGGCCCGGGATGGGGCCATTGACACCCACTAATAGGGTACTTAAGAGCAGTCAAAGGGACAGTCAGCGCGGAATGCCTGGCCATAGTCCTTTTGTTCCCAACAATGGAAACTTTAACTCATGCTGGAGGTGTGGAGGAAAACACTCAGCTAGATCTTGCAGATTTCAACAGTTTGTCTGCAGGAACTGCAATCTCAGTGGCCACTTAGCTCGAATGTGTAGGAAGTCTGCAACTAGACTAATATATGAGGCGGATGGACCAGAAGAGGGTTCTTTGAGGCAGGATGACTTTTGAGGCAAATCGATGGACGCCGAGGTTCAGCGGGTCCATGTGGCGAATATTCACAGTTCATACACCAAAACGCCACCAATGATGATGATGGGTTTTATTAAACGGTATCCCAGTATGCATGGAGCTGGACACTATGGCGAGCCAGTCACTCATGGACGTTCAGCAATTTGAGAAGTTATGGCGACTTAAAGCCAGTCGACCCAAATTAGCACATATTGAGATACAATTAGGGACTTATACTAAAGAAATCATTCTGGTGCTAGGCAGTGCAATGTTGGCTGTCACACACAATGGTTTAGTGAATCGGCTGCCACTCTGGATTGTCCCAGGCAATGGTCCCGCACTGTTGGGGAGGAGCTAGTTAGCCGAGATGAACTGGAAATGGGGGATTGTTCACGCAATGTTATCTGTGGAGCGAAGTTCGTGCTCACAAGTCCGAAAACAATTCGATTCACTATTCCAACTGACGTCGGGACTTTCAAAGGCACTAAGGTAGTGATACACATCACCCTGGACGCCAGGCCAGTGCACCACAAAGCCACAGCGGTGCCGTATGTGATGCGGGAAAAGATCGAGAGCGAATTGGACCGGCTGTTCAGAGAGGGCATCATCTCGCCTGTTGAATTCAGCGACTGGGCGAGCCCCATCGTTCTCGTTCTAAAAGCGGATGGCTCTGTCAGGATCTGTGGCGACTACAAGGCCACCATCAATCGGGTGTCCCTACAAGATCAATACTCGCTCCCGAGAGCGGAGGACCTCTTCGCCACACTGGCAGGTGGCAAGCTGTTCAACAAGTTGGACCTCACTTCAGTCAATATGACCCAGGAACTGGCCGACGAATCTAAACTACTGACCACCATCACCACGCACAAGGGACTGTTCATTTATAACAGGTGCCCGTTTGGCATTCGATCAGCGGCCGCGATTTTTTAACGAAACATGGAAAGCCTGCTTAAATCCATTCCTGGAACGATCGTATTCCAGGACGACATCCTCATCATGGGTCGAGACACCGAGGAACACCTCCACAACCTGGAGGAGGTGCTACGCCGACTGGACTGGGTAGGCCTGCGACTCAAGAAGTCTAACTGTATGTTCTTAGCTCCTGAGGTTGAGTTTCTGGGCAGGAGGTTTGCTGCAGATGGGATTCGGCCCACCAAATCCAAAACAGAGGCGATTCGATGAGCACCCAGGCCCTGCAACACATCGGAGTTGCGTTCATTCTTGGGACAGTTGAACTATTTCGGGAACTTTCTGCCGAACTTGAGCACATTGTTGGAGCCGCTACACGTGCTCCTGCATAAGGGTTGCAATTGGTTGTGGGGGGAATGTCGGGAACGGGCTTTTGATCGGGCGTGAAACCTACTTTGTTCAAACAAGTTGTTGACCCTGTACGACCCCTGTAAAAAATTGGTTCTGACATGTGATGCATCGTCCTATGGGGTTGGGTGCGTGTTGCAGCAGGGCAATGCTGAGGGTCAACTACAACCTGTGGCTTATGCCTCTAGGTCGCTCTCTCAAGCAGAACGGGGATATGGGATTGTTGAGAAGGATGCGCTTGCATGTGTCTATGGTGTAAAAAAAATGCATCAGTACCTCTTTGGTAGGAAGTTTGAATTAGAGACGGACCACAAGCCATTAACATCCCTGTTGTGAGACAGCAAGGCTATCAATGCCAACGCATCAGCTCGCATACAGCGATGGGCTCTCACGCTGGCTGCTTATGACTACTCCATCCGGCACAGGCCCGCACTGAAAATTGCGCTGATGCGCTCAGCAGGCTTCCACTGGCCACCACTGAGGGGGCAGCGGAGCAAAGCGCCGAGATGGTCATGGCTGTCGATGCCTTTGACAGCGCAGGCTCCCCCATCACAGCCCGCCAGATCAAAATCTGGACAGAGATCTTCTCCTATTCCTGATTTAAAAATGTGTCCTGACTGGGGATTGGGCGCCCGCACATGGAGCATGCCCTGAGGAGGTCAGACCGTTCCACAGACAGATGGATGAGCTCTCCATCCAAGCCGACTGCCTACTATGGGGCAGCCGGGTAGTTATGCCCCAGAAGGGCAGGGAGGCATTCATCAGGGAACTCCACAGCGAGCACTCAGGCATTGTGCTGATGAAGGCCATTGCCCGGTCACACGTTTGGTGGCCTGGAATTGATTCAGACCTGGAACACTGTGTTCGCAGGTGCACGACGTGTGCTCAGATGGGTAATGCCCCCAGGGAGGCCCTGCTCAGCCCGTGGCCCTGGCCCACTAGGCCATGGTCACGCATTCATGTTGACTATGTGGGCCCATTCATGGGAAAGATGTTCCTTATTGTGGAAGATGCATACTAGAAATGGATCGAGTGCATCATTCTGCATTCATGCATGTCATCCACCACCGTGGAAAGCCTACGTGTGATCTTTGCAACCCATGGCTTGCCGTACATCCTGGTTAGTGATAATGGCCCATGTTTCACAAGCTACGAATTCCGAGAGTTTATGTCGGGCAATGGCATTAACCACGTCAGGACTGCGCCGTTCAAGCCGGCCTCCAATGGCCAGGCGGAACGTGCGATCCAAATCATTAAGCAAGGTATGCTCAGGATTCAAGGATCCTCCCTACAATGCCGCCTGTCACGTCTCCTGCTGGCCTTTAGATCCCGACCGCACTCGCTCACGGGGGTCCCGCCCGCAGAGCTACTAATGAAACGGACACTCAAAACTCGGTTGTCCCTCATTCACCCAGTCCTGACCAACATAGTTGAGGGCAAGCGCAAGTCACAAAATGAGTACCAAGACCGTAATTCTAGGGGGAGATGTATTGAAATAAATGATCCTGTATTCGTCCTCAATCACGCCATGGGGCCCAAATGGCTTGAGGGCACTGTAATTGACAAAGAGGGGAAAAGGGTCATTGTGGTAAAACTCAACAACGGTCAGATATGCTGTAAGCATCTGGACCAAGTAAAAAAAAAGGTTCAGCATCGACACGGAGGAACCTGAAGAAGACCATGAGATGGAGCTCACAACACCGCCAGTGAACGAGCAACAAGAGCAATCAGAAGAATGCACAGTCCCTGCGGTCAGCCCGGACAGGCCGGAATCATCACAGGTGACAGACACTCACGTCAGTGTCCAACAACCAGAGCCCCAACTGCGGTGTTCCACGAGGGAGCGTAGACCACCTGAAAGATTAAACCTATGATCCCAATAAGACTTTGGGGGGAGGTGATGTCATGTATGTAATCACAATGTAACACCACTGTGTTACTGTATACACTCAAGCTAGATGCACACCTTGACCACAAGGGATGAACTTTTGGGAGACACTCCTTACCTGAGCACACAGGTATAAAAAGGGAGGTCCCACACAGGGTCATCGTCTTTGGAGTCCTGTGAATAAAGAGTTAAGGTCACAGAGTGACCTTGCCCCCAGAATGTGCCTCATGTGGTTTCATACTGTAGAGTAAGGAATTTACACTGCCCATGTGAGAACAAGTAGATTTCTGTACCTATAATTGGAAGTTGTCTTGTGAAAAGATACAATGTAATCTTGATGTGGTGGTACGATCATGGATTTCCAGAGTGTGACCAGTTGAGTTTCCAATATCATAATTGACTATCAAAAATAGAGCATCAGAAGGATTGTGTGAGTATTTTCAAATTTCAATGCAAGACACTCCACCTGAAATGGGCAGCACCTATCAATTTTTTGCATGAGATAGTGCCCCAATGGAGGGGGCAGACATTAGAGCTAAATTTAGGGCTTTGACCAAGAAAAATGAACGGGAATGGACTCTTTGTAGCGGTGTGGGGGTGGACTGACCGATTACCTCGAGAAATTCAGCTGATTCCCATTGAGTGATGACGAGGCAGCTGCTCCAAGGGCAGGTTTTATAGCTAGGTCCTGAGCATTGGGAATTTGTCTTTGGTGCTTCTGACGTGAATGGCTAATCCAAGAGCTTCAAGGAGGGCAAGCTGCTTCTCCGATACAGATATTGAAATCCTCGTCCAAGCTGTGGAGGGAAGGAGGCATGTACTCTTTCTGGACTCAGGAAGATCCAGTGGAAGGTGTTCGTGAATGCCTGGAGAGAGGTAGGTGTCGGAGACCTCAGTTCGCGACCACACCACCACCCAATGCTGCAAAAGGTTTAATGACATCACTCGAATGGTGAAAGTGAGTACATGTCCCTGACCACCCTCCTGGTGGCATGCCATTCTTGAGGTCCTTCCTGGTGCACCTCTCCATTTTGTGGTCTGACGCCATCTCCATGGCCTTCTACATGTCAGCTGGGTCCCTTGGCCGCTGCCTCGCCATCCGTTGTAGCCGGCGCCACCACCTTCTACGTGCCTCCCGGCCGCGCACAATGTGGAGGAGGCGTTCCGCTAACAGCACTGAGCCCATTTTTTTAAACTTGTTCAAGCACAACCTCCTCAAGCAGCATTCTCTCTTGCTGATGATGAAGAGGCAGGCCCACTAATTTACAAATCCGTTCTCACTAACGTAACTTTCAATACTTGTAAGCCTCTTTTTAAAAAAAAATATGGCCGACAACAATGGTGGGAGCCGCAGCGCGCCTTTAAATGCCGCTGACGGTCTTCATCACCATAGTGTGCACCCACCCAAAAACCTGTTGTTGGCCCCCGACAAGCGGCCGGAAGCTGATTTCAGGGCAATTTGGTTTCCGGGGCGGGGCCCAGGCAGTGCGCGCTCTGATTACATCGTTACCGACGCATTCGCAGGAGCGAGACGGAGGTGAGGGGAGCAGGGCGGTGACGTACACCACCGGAAAAAATACCTGGGGCAATGTCGCGAGCGTCGCACACTCCGCACCAACTGGGCGGTCAGTCCGCACCAACCTATAGCCGCCTCGTTCAGGTGGACACGGCTCTAATAGAAAGAGGCCGCAGGTAGTATTTAGTCCAACTCAGATTTTTTTTTTTACACAGTGCCACACCACAATTATTTGTCCCCTGAAACACATCACAAAGCCTTTAAAAAAGCAGCAGCTACTGAGTCAAAGAAACACTAGTCGACATAAGCTGTCAAATATCTACCAAAAGCATTAGGCCAGTTTTGTGAAATGTAAAATGCTCATTACACTTGTCCAGAAACTTTTTTGAGCTTTTGCACTGGAAATTCCTGTCAGCCAACTACTAAAAATGAGCAGCACCCGCTACAGAGCATCCGAGACTTGTATGAACTGGACAAATAACTAACTCTGCATGTTCTTAACCAATCAGATTGACGAATCATAAGCAGCGCAGTCAGTTACAATAATTAATTCAATGTAAAATTAGGTACAGAAAGCGAGTGAAAGATTGGATTAAGAGAGAAAGAAAAAAGACTGAATTTTTTTTAACGTTTTAATTAATTTTTGTGTATTTTTATAGCTCCAACAATCATTTTCAGTGTCAGTGAGGTTATTTTTAATAGTAAGACTTATCACGCCGTTAAATGTGTACTCACACTGGAATGGACCAGCCCTAGCCGCCTCTTGTGAGCTTATTGCCTATATATCAGGTAAGTACAGCAACTTCACGCCGTTCCATGCAGTGTTCCCTGTACGGTGCGCAGCCGCACACTGCTCCACGGAACCTGTACAGTCGACTTACCGGCATTTAATGTAGAAAATGCATATGCGTGGTATTTTGAACGGCCCGCGCAGCCCCTTGCACAGGGCTAAACAACATGGGTTCCAACAATGGCCAGTCTCTCGGCAAGATACTGTTATCGCGCAGCTTCTGGAGGAACAGAGTAACTCGGACAGCAACTCCTTGATTTACACATGTAACTGCGCATGTGCGATTGCTGGAAGTTGCTGTCTTATTTGCACATTAATAACGGTGAGTGTTGTTAGCCTCACCATTATTTTTGCTGTAAAATCCGGCCCAATATCTTTCTTTCAGATGCTGATTCCGATGTGCATTTCCAATACTTCTTGTTTTTATTTCAGGTTTCCAAAATTCATTGTTTTTCTTTCTATCCACACTATCTGATTTGCTGTCACTTCTCCAAGAATGTACTCCTCATCACAATTTCTTTCATTTCATTTTTTTATAGGGCATGTTTTGTTCCTCTGGATACTAATGATTCGAAAAGTCAGTGCGAATGCACATTGTGCCACGGAATTTCTTTGGTCCATATTAACAGCCTGGGATAATTATGTTCCTGGGCTAATCCAATGATGGACTACAAAACCATTAAATTTTTCTGTGAAACCTTTGGCCTACGCTCACCAGTTCATCACTCAGCGTCATTCTTGTCACTTTTCTCAGGGACCCAACTATACTGCACGCACTGGTAGTGATCATGCAATAGTTTTGCGAGTCCAGGCGTGTGCACCCACTGTGCACAGTTGGATTCCCAAGTGAAAGATTTGGGAATAATGCTGAGTAACAAATTGGGTAGAAAAAAAAAAGTGCCTCCGTGAACAGGGGACGGGGGAATAAGTGTGCCTCTGTGAATAGATGTCTGTGTGGAAGTAAGGGAATAAATTGTGCCTGCAAGAACTAGGTGGGCAAATTAATAAGTTTGTCTCCATGAGCTGAGTGAGTGGGAAAGAAGGTGCACAAACTCAAGGGAGGGGAGGGGAGGGGAGGGGGGGGGGGGGGTGAGATTGGCTGTGAACTCAATGGGTGGATGTGAAGGGGGATCAGAGTGACTCTGTGAATTGGTGATGGGTAAAATGTCAGTGCTACTTGGCTTTAAGATTTGAAGTTGTGTAATGCAATATAACTATCATATTGTTACTAATATTGCACAGTGCAATTTTAACCTGCTTGTATTCATTTGGGAATTCCAAACTCCAGGGTCACTGACATTGTTGGTCAGTGAACCTCCAGTAAAATGAATTCAGTTCCTCACAGTATAATCACCTCCACGGTGTGTTTGCAAAATCCATTTTCACAACCATATTTCTTTTAACACCTGACTCCAACATCGACTCATTCTCTGTGGAATCCAGTTGAAATTTCACCCTTCCTCAGATACACTCTTTGCTCGTATACCTATGTGATAGTTTATGCTTCTGTGATCTCTGCTCTTGCTATTTCATGCATTCCACTGATTTGATATCATGCCATTTGATGTCCATTGCTTTTGCTAGAAAAGGCAACTTAGAGTCAGGAAGAATGTTTTTCCAGATCCACAACTGAAGATTCATTCACTTTTTTTTGGGGGGGCCTCTTCACCAGCTGCTTGCCACCAAACCAAGGAGTTATAAAACTAATGTAAAATCTGCAAATGCTGGAAATACACAGCAGGTCAGTCAGCATCTGTACAGAGGTTAACTTTACAGTTAAAGACCCTTTATCAGAACCAGTCGGAGGAAGAGGGAGTCGGGGAGCGTCATCGGAGAGGCCTATAAAGGCTCAGCGGCAGCGTCGAGAGGCAATCGGAGGAGGGAGTCGGGGAGCGTCATTGGAGAGGCCAGCTGGTGCAGCAACAAGGGTAGAAGGTAAACAAAGAAGTAGAAAGAAATCAAAAGGTGTCGTCACAGCCAAGGGGGTAAGTGATTGGTGAGTAGTTTTTCTTTTTTCTTTTATCAGTAAATAACCTTCAGCATTATTGTTGCCAAATTAAGTTAATCTAAGGGTTAAGTCATGGCAGGAGAGCTCGGACACATGTTATGATCCTCCTGTACTATGTGGGAAGTGAGGGACCCTACCAGTGTCCCTGACGACTACATGTGCGGGAAGTGCATCCACCGGCAACACATGACGGACCGCATTGTGGCACTGGAGCTGCGGTTGGATTTACTCTGGAGCATCCGCGATGCTGAGGATGATGTGAATAGCACGTTTAGTGAGTTGGTCTTGCTGCAGGTAAAGGTTACACAGCCAGATAGGGGATGGGTGACCAACAGGAAGAGCAGTGGAAGGAAGGTAGTGCAGGGGTCCCTGTGGCCATCCCCCCTGCAAAACAGATACACTGCTTTGGGTACTGTTGAGGGGGATGACTCATCAGGGGAGAGCAGCAGCAGCCAAGTTCATTGTACCGTGGGTGGCTCTGCTGCACAGTAGGACAGCAAAAAAGTGGGAGAACTATAGAGATGGGGGATGCTATTGTAAGGGGAATGGATAGACGTTTTTGCGGCCACAAATGAGACTCCAGAATGGAATGTTGCCTCCCTGGTGCAAGGGTCAAGGATGTCTCTGAGCAGGTGCAGGACATTTTGAAGGGGGAGGGTAAAAAGCCAGTTGTCGTGGTGCATATAGGTACCAATGATGTATAGGTAAACGGGATGATGTCCTACAAGATGAATGTAGGGAGCTAGGAGCTAAATTTAAAAAGTAGGACCTCAAAAATAGTAATCTAAGGATTGCTACCAGTGCCACGTGCTAGTCAGAGTAGGAATCGAAGGATAGCTCAGATGAATACGTGGCTTGAGGAGTGGTGCAGAAGGGAGGGATTCAAATTCCTGGGACATTGGAACCGGTTCTGGGGGAGGTGGAGCCAGTACAAACCGGACGGTCTGCACCTGGGCAGGACCGGAACCAATGTCCTAGGAAGAGTGTTTTCTCTTGCTGTTGGGGAGGGGTTAAATTAATATGGCAGGGGGATGGGAACCAATGCAGGGAGACCGAGGAAAGTAGAATGGGGGCAGAAGCAAAAGATAGCAAGAGGAGGGCAGAGAAACCCAAGGCAAAAAGGGCCACATTACAGCAAAATTCTAAAGGAGCAAAGGGTGTTAAAAAGACAAGCCTGAAGGCTCTGTGCCTCAATGCGAGGAGTATTTGCAATAAGGTGGACGAATTAACTGTGCAGATAGCAGTTAATGGATATGATGTCATTGGCATCACGGAGCCATAGCTCCAGGGTGACCAAGGCTGGATACTCAACATCCAGGGGTATTCAACATTTAGCAAGGATAGACAGAAAGGAAAAGGAGGTGGGGTGATGCTGCTGGTTAAAGAGGAAATTAATGCAATAGTAAGGAAGGACATTAGCTTAGATGATGTGGAATCGATATGGGTGGAGCTACGGAATACCAAAGGGCAGAAAACACTAGTGGGAATTGTGTACAGACAACTAAACAGTAGTAGTGAGGTTGGGGACAGCATCAAACAAGAAATTAGGGATGCGTGCAATAAAGGTACAGCAGTTATCATGGGCGACTTTAGTCTACATATTGATTGGGCTAACCAAACTGGTAGCAATGCGGTGGAGGAGGATTTCCTGGAGTGTATTAGGGATGGTTTTCTAGATCAATATGTCGAGGAGCCAACTAGAGGGCTGGCCATCCTACACTAGATGTGTAATGAGAAAGGACTAATTAGCAATTTTGTTGTGAGGCCCCTTGGGGAAGAGTGACCATAATATGGTAGAATTCTTTATTAAGATGGAGAGTGACGCAGTTAATTCAGAGACTAGGGTCCTGAACTTAAGGAAAGGTAACTTCGATGGTATGAGACGGGAATTGGCTAGAATAGACTGGCGAATGATACTTAATGGGTTGATGGTGGATAGGCAATGGCAAACATATTTAAAGATCACATGGATGAACTTCAACAATTGTACATCCCTGTCTGGAGTAAAAAATAAAACTGGGAAGGTGGCTCAACCGTGGCTAACAAGGGAAATTAAGGATAGTGTTAAATCCAAGGAAGAAGCATATAAATTGGCCAGAAATAGCAGCAAACCTGAGGACTGGGAGAATTTTATAATACAGCAGAGGAGGACAAAGAGTTTAATTAGGAAGGGGAAAATTAGAGTGAGAGGAAGGCTTGCTGGGAACATAAAAGCTTCTATAGATATATGAAGAGGAAAAGATTAGTGAAGACAAACATGGGTCCCTTGCAGTCAGATTCAGGTGAATTTATAATTGACAACAAAGAAATGACGGACCAGTTAAACAAATACTTTGGTTCTGTCTTCACAAAGGAAGACACAAATAACCTTCTGGAAATACTAAGGGACCGAGAGTCTAGTCAGAAGGAGGATCTGAAGGAAATCCTTATTCGGCAGGAAACTGTTAGGGAAATTGTTGGCATTGAAGGCTGATAAACCCCCGGGGCCTGATAGTCTGCATCCCAGAGTACTTAAGGAAGTAGCCCTAGAAATAGTGGATGCATTGGTGATCATTTTCCAACAGTTTATCGACTGGATCGGTTCCTATGGACTGGAGGGTAGCTAATGTAACACCACTTTTTAAGAAGGGAGGGAGGGAGAGAGAAGGCGGATAATTATAGACCGGTTAGCGTGACATCAGTAGTAGGGAAAATGTTGGAATCAATTATTAAAGATGAAATAGCAGCACATTTGGAAAGCAGTGACTGGATCGGCCCAAGTCAGCATGGATTTATGAAAGGAAAATCCTGTTTGACAAATCGTCTAGAATTTTGAGGATGTAACTGGTAGAGTGGACAAGGAGAACCGATGGATGTGGTGTATTTGGACTTTCAAAAGGCTTTTGACAAGGTCGCACACAAGAGATTGGTGTGCAAAATTAAAGCACATGGTATAGGGGGTAATGTACTGATGTGGATAGAGAACTGGTTGGCAGACAGAAAGCAGAGTCAGGATAAACTGGTCCTTTTCAGAATGGCAGGCAGTGACTAGTGGGGTGCCGCAGGGCTCAGTGCTGGAACCCCAGCTATTTACAATATACATTAATGATTTGGATGAGGAAATTTAGTGTAATATCTCAAGTTTGCAGATGACACTAAACTGGGTGGCAATGTGAGCTGTGATGAGGACGCTAAAAGGCTGCAGGGTGACTGACTGGTTGGGTGAGTGGGCAAATGCGTGGCAGATGCAGTATAATGTGGATAAATGTGAGGTTATCCACTTTGGTGGCAAAAACACGAAGGCAGAATATTATCTGAATGGTGGCAGATTAGGAAAAGGGGAGGTGCAACGAGACCTGGGTGGCATGGTACATCAGTCATTGAAAGTTGGCATGCAGGTACGGCAGGCGGTGAAGGCGGCAAATGGTATGTTGGCCTTCATAGCTAGGAGATTTGAGTATAGGAGCAGGGAGGTCTTACTTCAGTTGTACAGGGCCTTAGTGAGGCGTGACCTGGAATATTGTGTTCAGTTTTGGTCTTCTAATCTGAGGAAGGATGTTCTTGCTATTGAGGGAGTGCAGCAAAGGTTCACCAGACTGACATATGATGAGAAACAGGATCAACTGGGTCTGTATTCACTAGAGTTTGGAAGAATGAGGGGATCTCCTAGAAACATATAAAATTCTGATGGGACTGGACAGGTTAGATGCAGAAAGAATGTTCCCAATGTTGGGGAAGTCCAGAACCAGGGGACACAGTCTAAGGATAAGGGGTAAGCCATTTAGGACTGAGTTGAGGAGAAACTTCTTCAGTCAGTTGTTAACCTATGGTATTCCCTACCGCAGAGAGTTGTTGATGCCAGTTCATTGGATATATTCAAGAGGGAGTTAGATGTGGCCCTTGCGGCTAAAGGGATCAAGGGGTATGGAGAGAAAGCAGGAAAGGGGTACTGAGGTGAATGATCAGCCAAGATCTTATTGATTGGTGGTGCAGGCTTGAATGGCCTACATCCTACATCTATTTTCTATATTTCTATGGTTATAGTGAACAATCCGGAAAACCCCTGCGGATAATCAATTTTTTGCAACAACGACTTGTTGGCAGTATTACCAATAAATAATAGCTTTTTTTAAAAAAAAAAGATATTTCTGTAAATATGTTTAAAATTGTTTACAAAGTTATTTGTTCAGAGGCAGCACACTGTACAATATTTTATAATGTATTCAAGCAACACTGACAGAGGATATACCACTTGGTCCTGATGAGTAATTCTATACCACTGTGGCAGCTGACAAGAAAATAGCAGAACAGATCTAGAGGAATTGGACGGAACAATGAGAGGCTGAAGAGTGAAGACATAAAGAAATGTCAACAGATATGTGCAGTAAGAGGTATGTAAACATTTTTGGTTTTGATTTGGGTCTCCCCACAAAATGCAGACTTCATGACAAGTGACCTAGTTTCAGGCCTCCATCTGTGCTGCTGTGAAACTAGCGACTATTACTATATATGTGATTGGTGCTCTGGAATGCTCTCCAGTATTAACTCTCACCCACAACAATAACAACTTGTATTTGTATAGTGCCTTTAACATAGCGAAACATCCCATGGCACTTCACAGAAGTATTGAGAGAAAATTGACACCGAGCCACAGAAGGAGAAATTGGGGTAGGTGGAGGTAGGTTTTAAGGAGTGTCTTGAAGGAGGAAAGAGAGGTGGAGCAGTTTAGGCAGGGAATTCTACAGCTTGGGGCCTAGGCAACAGAGGGCTCGGCCACCAATGGTTGAGCGATTGTAATCAGGGATGCTTAAGAGGGCAGAATTAGAAAAGCAGAGACATCTGTCGTGGGGAAGAGAGAGAGAGAGAGAGAGAGAGAGGGGGCTGGACGAGATGACCTGTTTGATGCTTGACCAATAGCTGCTACAAATGTTCACTTTGGTAAATGAGCAGCAGATCTGATCTCATTCACTGATAAATCTTGACTAATCACTGTGTGGTGTACACAATTGAAACTGTTTAGTTTTATATAGGTCTGCATTTAGATTTTTTAAATTGTCAATAATAACAACCTTTTTTTTATTCGTTCCTGGAATGTGAGCATCGCTGGCAAGGCCAGCATTTATTACCCATCCCTATTTAACATCTTTAACATCCCAAAGCATTTCACAAAGGCATAAATCAGACAAATGTGGATCGTGAGTCACAGTAGGAGGGATGATCAAAAGCTTTGGCACAGTAATAGGTTTCAAGGAGGGCCTAAAAGGCGGAGGGGGTTAGAGTAGGGGCTAGGCGTTTGTCAGGAAACAACATAGAAACATAAGACAATATCATTGAAAGAAATACTGGCGATTATATAGTGCCTTGTTGTTTCTCTAACATCTCAGAAGTACTTTATATACAATTATTACTTTGAAGTGCAATGTTATGTAAGTAAATGCAGCAGATATCTTGTAAATCTAAGAACCCTAAAACACCAGTGAGATGAATGACAGTTAATCAGGTTTTTAAGTGGTATTGGTTAAGGGAGGAAAGTGGGCCAGAATACCAGGCGAAGTCTCTACTCTGCTTCAGATCGCATCATAAGATCCCCAGAGCAGGCAGAATGAGCCTCGGTTTAATCTCTTATTGACACTGAATTGGATTGCCAGCCTAGATTCTTTGCACAAGTCTTGGAGTGTGACTTGAACGCACAACCATTGATTCAGAAATGAGTGCCACCAAGCTGACACTGCATAATTCATCTAATCTGGCACTAATGTATTATTTATTCCGATTTACAATATAAGAATTCAAAAATGGACTAATTAAGACTGTGTAAACTCCCTGCTGATGTGATAAAAGTTTAAATTAGTAGAGAAGAATACTGAACAGCGATTCGAAATGTACTTTGAATTTCACTTTGTCAGTTGCCATAGAAAACCCTGGAGTTTACCTGTCAATTTCTAGTCCATTCTTACTATCTGGGATAGATTGGATCATAAGATCCCATTCTCCCAATCTATCCCAGATTATAGACAGTTGGGCAGGTCATTCTCCAAGAATTGCCTTCAACCAGGTTGCAAATCAAATGATTATGTAAAGAAAAGCCGACTCCGACAATAGTCTTTGCATCTTGTTGGTATGAAAGTGACCAACCACGACCATCAGTTACCGACCTTGACATGGTCAACGGATCAAAAGCAGCCAATACTTCTCATAAAATCCATGCCGGGTAACGAGATGAAGACTGAAACACTTACACTTGTTTGCTTTGAGCCCGTCAAATGAAACCTCCAAATCGTAATATTCATATTCGTACTCGTAACTCTGACCGTTGATCAACGAGCCTTCGGAAGAGTTTATGAATCCTGCTGGCTCTTCAATTTCAGCCATCCCGATGTCCAGGCTCTTTTGGAGTCAATGCACAGAGCACCGATCAGATGCAGCATACGGCGAGAGTACGCTGTCAGTGTCCAAGTGCTGCCCCACCGCTGCAGTCACTGTGACGCGATGTTGCAATCTGGACACAGGCACAGCGCCGCCAGCCAACAAGCTTCTACCTGTATGGGGTGTAAAAGGATCTCCCTCTGCTGGTCAGCATTGAATTTACATTAATAATCTGAGCATCTGACGATCCCCCATCGCATTTAAAAAAAAAAATAGTGGATAAACTACGCAACTCTGTCAAAGAAATACAATTTAAAAGTTACCCTTTCCACTCGCCACCGGCCGAGCATAGACCTTAGCCCTTCCATTATTGTGAACCTTTCTAAGTAATCTAAACTGTTATCCCATGTAACGACTGTTTCAAGAATGTGCTGACTTCAAGCTGATCCGAGTACAAAATGCCATTTGCGCAAATTTTGTATTTCACGGCAAGACAGAAGCTATCATCTTGGATGTATTGAAATGCATTTAAATACAGAATTCATAATCCTCAAACAAGATTATAGATTCGAGAAAAACTCTTTTTCACACTGAAGCAGGTATGTCGAACAAACTCGCAGAGAAGATAGTGGATTCAAGTCAATTGACATCTTTGACATGGAAATGGATCAATATCTGCTGTCAAAGGGGATTGAGGCTTATTTATAGAGATACTAATAGCAGTATTTGATTTTATTTCAGGGGAGGTAGGGAAAGGAATTTAAGGAGTGTCATCATCATACGCAGTCCCTCGAATCGAGGATGACTTGCTTCCACGTCAAAAAGTTCACAGGTGTTTCAATGATGGACCTAAAATTCCAGGTCCGAACTAAATCTTGACGGGTGGAAGATGCCTGTGCTTGGATTATTTTTTAATGTGTGGTGACCGTTGCACACCAGCCACCACACGGGCTTGACAAAGCTAGGTCTTGGTCCAATAGCAAGGATTAACCAAGACGACTGGAGACCTTCTCTGCTGCATGGACCTAGTGCGCACACATCGCAGGGTGGGCTGGCCCTCGCCTCTTCTGGACCCCGATCACATCCCTCTACGAACTCTTGCCGCTCCTTCACCCCGACTCTGCCCACTCTCCAATCACCGACCTGGACCTTGACTTCACTTCACTGCCGTTGCTCTCCTGCAC
Organism: Pristiophorus japonicus; assembly: GCF_044704955.1. Lineage (NCBI taxonomy): Eukaryota > Metazoa > Chordata > Chondrichthyes > Pristiophoridae > Pristiophorus > Pristiophorus japonicus. The sequence continues at coordinate 95,183,265 of NC_091987.1, forward strand.
CAGCTCTCATTGCTCCCTGGAGTGGTATGCCGCCACTCTGCTCCTTCCGCTCCCCGGCCTGTGCGGCCCCCGGCCTGTGAGCACTGTCGGAGCAGGCCGGGGAGCGGAAGGAGCCGCGTTGCAGCCTGTGCGGCCCCCGACAAGCGAGCACCATCGGAGTGCTTGTGTACTCCTGTGCTCTCAGCATGGAGCCAGCTTTCAGGGAGCATGGAAAGAAGTATTTATATGGCACCTTTTATGACCGCCAGACATTACAGCCAATGAAGTAATTTCAAAGTGTAGTCACTGTTGTAATGTAGGAAACACGGCAGCCAATTTACAAATAGCAGGATCCCATAAACACCAATGTGATAATGACCAGATAATCTGTTTTTAGGTGTTGGTTGGGGGATAAATGTTGGCCAGGACACCAAGAACGCCCCCACCCTTCTTCGAAATAGTCTATCAGACGACACCTCCGACAGTACAGCACTCCCTGCATACAACACAGGGAATGTCAGCCTAGAATATATACTCAAGTCTCGAGTGGGACTTGAACCCACAACCTTCTGACTCCGGTTAGAGAGCTACCACTGAGCTTTGACACATACACACATAGTAAAAATGATCAGCCATCTTCATCGCTCAACTTCATGAGCAAGTTTTCCCTGCTATATCTAAACTACCCACAAGCTTTATACAAAGCCATAACTTTTCCAATGTTGAACTCAAAATCCTTACCAATTTTGGCTATCTTGCATCAACTCCCAAACAAGCTAATTAATTGCACAACCTCTGAAACCAGCTCTTCTCATTAGATCATAAAGGCATGAAGCCAACAGCCCACTCTTGATGTCATAATAAATGTAATACCAATTCTGGAAGGATTACAATATAGGGAAAGCTGTTCCTCATTCCCAGCTGAACAGAAGTAAATGACGACAAAAAAATGGCTGAAACTTATGATTTAAAAACTGATGCAACTGAGATCTGCTTAAAATACAATTTTCTTAAACTAATTCCCTTACAGATCTATTAAAATTACAGTAGCAGATGATTGGAAGAATGTTACAATCCTGTAACCGCTATGCAGTTCAGACAAAGGTTTATACTGGGAGAGCCTGTTACACACTCTCAGCCACAACTATCTTTCTTAATGTGTAAAGTCAGCTTCATGCTTTGTAAACTTTCCCATTGGATTTCATGTCTTTCATTGCAGGAGCCAATTTTCTTGTAAGTCAACACAGCTCCAAGTCTGTTTGTCAAACATTGGCAACACACCAATGTATTCTTATCTTCTAAACAGTAATATCTTTTACTGGACTAATACTGAATCGCTCTTAGTCTAATGGTTTTAGAGTATTCTTCTATTCTTCTCCGTCCCAGCAATGGAAAAGACCCACTTGTCAAAGTCATTGGGGTAGACGTTGCAGTCGGAGGCTTCCTGCGGGCAGACTCCTCCGACACGCAAAAAATCTACAAATTTACCTGGTGGTCCGGGAGGTTTGGAGATTCACGTCCTCTGCCTCGCCGGGTACCCGCAGGTAGAGGCCCACATATCCTAGGGGTGCATGCGGTTCGCCAGCACCCCTAGGATCACGTGGGCTGGCCTAACCAATAAAAGGGAATCCCCATTCATATTTGTGGTTTCCGTTTGTACAGAACTCCCATAGGTATGAATGGGAATCACTTTTATACAAAAAAATACACAACACATGAAATAGATTTTTTTAAATTACATATTTAAAATGCCATTTAATTAAATATTGAACATTTTTGCATTTTTTGTTTTTGTTTTAACGGGGCTCAAAAATAAACTTGCCTTATGGACAGGTCGTTAAAATTTTATTTAATTGTGCTGGTAAAGCCTGCTTTTACCAGGCGTAAGAATTTCAAGGGCATTGGCTGAGCAGAAGTTGGGGAAACAGCCCAACACTCCACCCACGGAGGCCCTTTTCTTTCGGGTTCATATGATCTGTCAAGAGGATTCTTGACATCGCAAGTTCCAGGTTTCAGCGCCTGCGCAGTGTATGCTAAACTCGAACTTGTGGGGCCCCTTCGGACACGTGCGCACTTTTTACACACCCGTAGGGGTTGAAAATTTGCATCCCCAATAGTTGAACCAGATAAAATGGTGAGATCTGGGTAGTTATCAGGCACAAAAAAACAATAGAATCGTATATTTCAAACTTGATTTAGAGTCCCTAATGGCTTAGTGTGTAAATACATCACGTGATCTATATATCCCAGTAAAGTTCCAGGTACAATTTCTGACATGCTATTTACGGTGGGGATGTTCTAAAAGACTCATTGTAGCATAGTTGAGCATGGTAAACTATTATTCTTGACCTGTCTGCAGCCTTTGAAACGGTTGACCACTTTATCCTTCTCCAATGCCTCTCCACTGTTGTCCAGCTGGGTGGGATTGCACTTGCGTGATTCCATGCTTATCTAGCTAATCGTAGCCAGCAAATCACCTGCAATGGCTTCTCTTCCTGCGCCAGCATCGTTATCTCTGGTGTCCCCCAAGGATCTATCCTTGGCCCCCTCCTATTTCTCATCTACATTTTGCCCCTTGCCGACATCATCCAGAAACACTGTCATTTTCCACATGATAATACCCAGCTCTACCTCACCACCACTTCTCTCGACCCCTCCATGGTCTCTAAATTGTCAGATTGCTTGTCCAACATCCAGTTCTGGATGAGCAGAAATTTTCTCCAATTGAATATTGGGAAGAGTGAAGCCATTGTTTGTTTTTGGTTCCCGCCACAAACTGCGTTCCCTAGCCACTGACTCCGTCTCTCCTCCCAACTTCTGTCGAGGCTGAACCAGACTGTACGCAACGTTGGTGTCATATTTGACCCTGAAATGAGCTTTCAACCACATATCCACAGCATAACAAAGACCGCCTACTTCCACCTCCGTGACATCACCCATCTCCGCCCTTGCCTAAGCTCATCCGCTGCTGAAGCCTCCATTCATGCACTTGTTACCGCTAGACTTGACTACTTCAATGCACTCCTGGCTGGCCTCCCACATTCTATCCTACGGAAACTAGAGATGATCCAAAACTCGGCTGCTTATGTCCTAACTCGTACCAAGTCCCACTCACCCTTCACCCCTGTGCTCATTGGCCTAGATTGGTTTCTGGTTAAGCAACGCCTCGATTTCAAAATTTTCATCCTTATTTTCAAATCCCTCCATGACCTCGCCCCTCCATATCACTGTAATCTCCTCCAGCCCCACAATCCCCAGAGATGTTTCTGCTCCTGTAATTCTGCCCTCCTGAGAATCCCTGATTATAATCGCTCAGCAATTGGTGGCCGTGCCTTCTGTTGCTTCAGCCCTAAGCTCTGGAACTCCCTGCCTAAACCTCTCCGCCTCTCTACCTTTCTTTCCTCCTTCAAGATGCTCCTTAAAACATACTCTTTGACCAAGCTTTTGGTCATCTGTACTAATTTCTACTTGTGCGCTCGGTGTCAAATTTTTATCGCATAATACTCCTGTGAAGCGCCTTGGGACATTTCACTGTTAAAGGTGCTATAAAAATAGTTGTTATACGTAACTAGCATGTGGCTGTAACTCAGCAGGCCAACAGGTGAGACAAAATTAGGGATTGAATTGGGGCCTACTCTAACAAATCATGTTGTTTTTAATTAACAAAGGTAACTTTGTTGTGCATGAAATTATTTCATGGCGCTATGAGTGTATGGACCATTAAATATGGTTATCTGAAATCCTTCTTTCCATTACTTTGATAGAGGGGTCAATGTATTTATTTTAAATGCTTGTGGTATGCCATAAGGTAATGATTATCTAAAGTCACAGTGACCCAAATAAATCTTCTCAGTCACTCTGCTCGTTCACTTGCTCAGGTTCCTTTTTGCCTTTCAGTTTCTCCCTATCAGTCACTAAGTCATTTAATGAGTCTGCACTGCCAGTGGGAGTCCTTTCCTACAGCAGTGCATGTTGGAGTTGGAAAATTGTGGATCGCATGTTCCTGAATTTCCAAAATGCACTGCCAGCAACATTAACTTTTGAAATCATCCCTTCTGTCGCTTGTCTCAAGGTGGTTCCATTTCTCTTTCTACCTGATGGTAAGTCATGATTGATAGCTGAAACTATCTGCACAGATTCTCTGCCTCTTTCATCATCATATATCTTTTTCAATGTTTATTTCAATCCTTTTGGCTTATAGTAGTCATGTGTTATTTGTATGTATAGAACAGGCTTAAATATAGCCTAACCATTTGCACAGTGCATCCCAGTTTCATATCCAGGACAAAAATGTCAAATGTGAAAGTTTTGAGATTTAAAGCTGGATTCCTCTTTTCTATGATGTTTGCATGATTGTATTTGGTCTTTTATTGTGTTGTGTAGAGCCATTCTATGTTTCTTATATCTTCAGTTTTTTTTAATGCTTAAAGAACTTTTTTCACCTACCACTGTCTATTTCTGTTGAAAGCTTCCCCAGCCAATTTTACATTTCTATTTGGTTGCTATTTTAGCACCTTGATTCCCAAAGCTGTAAGATTGCAAAATTTGTGGAAACGCTGCCCCCCCCCCCCCCCCCCCCCCTCCTCCAGTGTTTGGACTAATTGAAAAGGAAATTCGATTTGGGACTATCAACCAGAAAGTTTGGGATCCTAAAATGCATATAGAAGAAACTACGAGTTTTAACCAAGTTTGGGATTTTAAAAGGCATGTTGGGTCCGTGAGGAAAAGGGCTGCAAAAACCAGGGGACAACTAGCCTCTAAAGAAGCCAAATGTTGGGTACTGAAGTTGTCTCTGGTATTGAGGCTAAACAAATTGGAGAATTGTGTATACTCAAAAACCCTTCTTCCCCAGGAGACAATAACATAGCAACAATCAACCCAGAGATAGCCAGCCATAGCTCTAAGTATGAAACCTATCCAGCGCATGTATAATGTTAATAGCCCATCCAGCCCGCATGGGAAAACCCAGGCCTAGGCAGACAATGTAAATACCGAAACTCAATGTCCCAATCAAATGAATTTAACCGATCGGCACATCCGAAGCGAGTTATCATTAAACGAGCCTGCCAAAATATGACAAAGAATTACCAAGCCTGCCAAAATTAAAACAAATCGAGTTTGATTTGGCGCGCAGATTAGAAAGGCTCTCAAAGTATAATTGCCGCCCTGTTTTGAGGAGTCGCACAGCTTTCTGAGGACAACCTTCTGGGGCCTGCAGAGCATCGGTGTCTTCAGCCCCAACAACACTCCTGAGCCACACTGCTCTGCTACTGAAGAAGGAAGAACATCAAGGCAGAGAAAAGCAGTTCCAATTGACCTCGAACATCATCATCACGACAGTAACTGACCACAACCAACATGATAACATCGAACCACCGCGATCGACAAATTATACAAACTAAACTCCTCAAGAAGAAACCAAAGATTTGAAAGTTTTCCACTCTACAATCTGTTCCTAGCGACCAACAGGTAAAATATTACCTAAAAACATTTAAACCTACTACTGAAGGAAGGAAGTGGGTACTCGCCCTATAAATTCAATACGTGCCCTACTGCAACAGCGGACACTACCCAACTAAAGACTACGCAGCAAGAAGTCTTTCACAATGTTCGGGGTATGGCAAGCCGAACCTACAGAGTCCAGCGAACCCTGAAACCGTGAACCACCGCTAACTGACAAGAGGATTGGTGAGCATTATCCCTGTTTGCCCTAGAGTCCAATCTAGTCAGTGGGAGGTGTATTATTTTCTGTAACCCCTTTTGAACATCTGTTGAAGTGTTCCTTATTCCAGTGATAAGTTTTGACGTTGTACCTTTCTTTCCTTAATAAAATCAAAGTTTCTTGCACCAAAACCAGTTGTCTCTTGCATTTTGTCATATCCCCAAATAAATCCAAAGTCTAGAACCCAGGGAGTGGGAGCGATTCGAACCTGACCCGGAAACTACCCCCTACAGAATGGTGACCGCGGCAGGACTTTGGACAAAGGATGTGATGCAGAGAGTACTGTTTTTGGAGGAAAGAACTAAGATGGAAGAGGATTTCCTCATGTGTATAAGAAAGCAAATGTCACTAAGGAATGGGTGCTTGGTCTGCTACGTGCTGCAGCCCAGTGGACTGCAAGCAAAGACCATAAGGAATCAGTAGCAAAGGAATTTGGTTGGCCTGCTTACAGTGATGCCCAGCTCCTAGATAAGAACATCGAGTCACTGCAGGCAGAACTGTGGTAATGTGCAGAAACATCACATGACAGGGCTATGGTGGGAGAAAGGTTATGGGGAAAACTCCGTAAGCTAAAGCATGGAAAGGCGCAGCTAATGGAGAGGTTCCAGAGCAGCCAGGACTATTTTCAGTGTCCGGTCACAGAAGCTAAGAATAACAAAGGTACTGCAGGAAGAAAATACTCACCTTGCCCTTCAAGTAAAAGAGCAGGAGAAGAAATTAAGAGATGTACAGGCAGCTTACAAAGTAGTCAGCACTAATGGGTTTGAGTTAGGAGACCATGGTCCCTGCCAGCAACAAATCAAAAGTTTAACCCTTGCTCTGTCCAACGCCAAAGGCATGGTATGCCTAATAAGCCTGGGTGCGGCCCAGGTAAACCTGGAAGAAAAGGAGGAAACTGTTCAACCACCACTTGTGGCGCCGGTGTCTGTACTGGTTTGGCAGCAGGAGGGGCAAACGAGTTGCGGGACGGACAGGGATAGCGGACCACCACCTGTAGTGCCGAGTTTCAGCTTGGTCTGGCAGCAGGAGAGATGGGCGAGTCAGAGCAAGAGCCAGAGCTAGGGCCGATGTGCCCAGTCTGACAACAAAAGTTTGGCCTGCCCGTCGATGGTGGGGGTCAGAAGCCCCTAGAAAGTCAGTTCGTGGTTCCCCCACACTACCCAACAGCTTAGGGCTATGATAAGCCACCTGGGTAAGCTCGCTCCGAAGGGAGACCCCACGATCCACTTTATGGAAGTGGAGCAGGCAGGGGATATTAACGGGTGCGATGATGCCGAGATAGCAAAAATGCTGCTCCTCTCACTGGATGGCAAGCTGTATCAGTCCCTCTCAGCCGAGAGCAAAAGGGGACAGAGAACATGTGCCACCATCTGAAGACATTTTGGAAGCCATGGGCTGTAATGACTGGAGTCCCTTCTCCAAAGTGGAGAAGACAGTGCAGCTCACAGGGGAAACCTCAGAGGCTTTCGCCTGTGTATCAGGGCGCCTGTGGTGGGCACCTCAACCCGGATCGCCTAACCCAGGACGAGAGAGCCCACTGGCTCCGAAGCCTGGTGGCAAAAAGTTCACCACAAATCAAAGCAAAGGCTGAGGCCTGGTTTGACCCGAGAGATCCCCATGCCACCAAGGAGGGAGTGGCCAGGCAACTGACCCTAGCCTACTGGAATGGCAGAGGAACAGAAGAGCACTCCAAAGTAAGGGTCCACAAAATCAGACCTAGTCAGGATAAGAGGGAATGGCACCAGGAGGTGGGCAACCCCTCCTAATACGAAGTGGGCCTGCTTCGGGTGTGGGAAGAGTGGGCACTGGAGAAAGGATTGTAGGAATCCTGGGAAGAGTAGTGCAGGGAAAAATTCTCCAGCCCCTGCCCAAAAGACCGAGACAAGGAAACAAGTCTCTCCCCACACGTTTGACACATTCACGACTATGTTCCGAACCATGCTAGATGGCCCTGGGAGAGTAGCCGCCGCCACTGGTACCAAAATCTCATCTGCCCCATCCCATCCAAGGTAGTGACTAGGACAGGCACAGCCTGTTCACCTATGTTCCCTCGAGTACCATGCGTGGGGGAGACCGACCGTTCAGATGGAAGTGGAAAAAGTGAAGGGGATTTATCTGCTGGATACTGGTGCATCAAGCACCCTCGTCTATGCAGCTAACCCCGCCGCCTCACCTCCTGTCTAGCGGAGTCCCATACAGCTTAGTGGGTTTCACAGGCACCGAGTAGGCGGGCTTATTCTCCGTTCCACTCTCTCTTCATTTGGGAGCACTCCACACCAAGTGGATTTGTGCCCTAATGAAGTGGGAGCAGGAAGGGAAGGGAATTCTGGGCCACGGGATCCTAGTGGATTTAAGGAACCACTGTCTTTGGGGGGCAGTATGTACAGGATGGGAGAGTGAGGTGGTGGGTTTCTCAGAAAAACGGGGCAAAGGGACGGTGTGTACCATGAAGCCAAAGAAGGGTTATGACCTCAAGTCGCTGGTCAGTAACACTCCGATGGAATACCAAGAATATGTGAGACAAAACCTTTCGCCACTTACAAACACAACTGTAGAAGGATAAACGGGGTCGAGGTTAGCGTAGATGGGGACCCCATGACCCGACCGCAGAAACAGTACAATTTCCCCAGGGAGGCAGAGGTGGACATGGAGACAGCCTTGGGTTCTTTAGTTAAGCAGGGGGTATTGAGACCAATAGCCATCCATGTTAATTCTCCATTATGGCCGGTTAAGAAACCGGACAACTCCTGGAGAGCCACGGTGGACTATCGCGTACTCAACCGTAGCATCCCCGCCTGTGCACCCACGGTTGCTGCCGTCGCCGACCTCATTGGAAGTATCCCAGCCTCCGCGACCACCTTCATGGTGCTGGATATTTCCAACGGGTTTTGGTCCATCCCTTTATGAAGAGAAGACCAGTACAAGTTTGCTTTTACCTTTTTTTAAAGGCCAGCAATACACTTCCAGTCTCCCTCAAGGCTTCCACAACAGCCCCAACATTTTCCATCCATGTATGGCAAATTGTTTAAAGAGCTTCAGCAGACCCCAACAGTTGGTACAGTATATGGACGACCTGCTCCTATTCATCGATGAGAGGGAGGAGCATGGCCCACTGCTGGCTGAGCTGCTGGAGCTGCTGAAGGAAGAAGGGTTTAAAGTAAACCCCCAAGAAGGCACAGATTGGCCAGAAGGAAGTAAAATTCCTGGGACTGACTGTGTGCACTGGGGAAAGAGCCATTGACAAAGCTAGAAGGGAAGCAGTGCAGAAGTTATCAGCCCCCAACACAGTAACAGGAGTAAGATCTTTTCTAGGGCTGACCGGGTACTGCAGAGATTTCATCGAGGATTATGCAGCCATAGCAGCCCCCCTGCTCCGACTCCTACACAGGGAGTGTAGTGGGATTGGAACGAAGGTTGCGAGGCAGCATTTATCCAACTCAAGAAAGACCTGCAGACTGCACCAGCTTTTGGGCTATTGATGGGGGGGAAAAGAGTTTTTCGTGGAAGTAGCAGCCAGCGGGGACAGTTTGAGTGCCGTACTGCTCCAGGAGTGGCACGGCCGGATGAGACCAGTGTTCTACTCCTCCAGGATACTCACGGATGTGGAGAAGAGATACTCCAACTGTGAGAGGCACCTCCTAGCCACTCACTGGTTGTGAAAAGATCACTGATCTTCACAGGGGGTCCCCCATCACACTCCTTACCCACCATACGCCACTCAAATGCTCCTGGACGGGAGAATCAAGGACGGGACAGTGAGCAGTGCCCGCATCACTCGCTGGACCCTACTCCTCTCCCAGATGGACCCAGAGGCTCGTAGCCAACATGATCTATCCAGGGACAGCCCACTGGTGCTCCGTAGAAGGGATATGGGAAATTAACATAGGCTTTCGGGCCAGGTTACACCCCACAGGCCGAGAAATCTATGTAGATGGTTCAAGCACTGTATCTGCGGGTGAACGGCTCACAGGCTGCGGAGCTTATGACCCAGAGACAGGCATTGTCCTGCCGATTAAACTCCCCAGTACTATGAGTGCCCAGCATGCTGAACTGTCGGCGGTGGTGTATTTGGTCACACATCCCGAGGAATTCCCTACCCTGTACACGATTTGCTCGGACAGTATGTTTACATGCAATTCGTGTACAGAATACCTGGCTAGCTGGTCCCATCGTGGATACACATCTGCAGACGGGAGACCCCTGGCAATTAAGCCTTTACTGGAAAAGATCATGGTCGCCATGGGGGAGGAAGGGAAGGTCTATATACACAAAGTAAAGGCACATTCCACCACTGAACCCCGTAGCGAGGGAAACCAGCAAGCTGACACGTTGGCCAAGCAAGGTGCTTGCATGGGCAAGCTCTGGGATCCGTACAACCCAGGCCCCATTGCAGCGGTTAGGAGCGGGATTGGGACGACAGGCAGGGCAGGGGTAGCATTTCCCCCGGACCTGAAAACGGTTCAGACCCAAGACCCTGTCCTCAAAACCGTCCTGAACACGCGAGCTAAAGGCGTACGGCACCGCAGCAATTGCCATTAAAGAAGGCATGCTGTTCAGGGGGGAGCAATGGGTAGTACCGCAACAACACCGGAGAGAATTCCTCCAGCTGGGTCCAGGAGTAGGACATCCCGGACCTGAAACCACCTGGCAACAGGTGGTGTGCGCTGCCAACAATCCTGACCCCCAGAAAAGGAAGGTGTCTATGGGACATATCAGGAGGGTAGAAGGACCCTAGCAGTCGATCCAGGTCGATTACATCAGGCCCCTACCCACTACCCAGGGAGGCTACAAGTACTGCCTAGTGTTGGTGGATGTGTTCACCAAATGGGTGGAAGCCTTCCCATGCCAAACAGCTACTGCATTGGGAACAGCTGGGATCCTGGTCAGAGAAGTGTTCTCCCGATGGGGACTACCACAATACGTGGAGTCCGACCAAGGGAGTCACTTCACCAGGCAGGTGATGTAGGAGACCCTTAAGGTACTCGGCATCAAAGGGAAATGGCATGTCGCCCACAACCTGCAGTCATCCGGGCCTGTGGAGCGTTTAAACCGCACTATTAAAGAAAGGTTATGAAAAGAGTCGGGGCTCGCCCAAGAAGTGGGTGGAGGTTTTGCCACTGGTCCTCATGGGGATCCGGGCCAGCCAGTCAAAGAGCACGGGGTACTCCCCGTACGAGCTCATGACCGGCAGAGCCATGTGAACTCCCACCCATGTGCTAGCCCTAGTGCTCACGGAAGGTCAGCTCAGGGAAGCGAACCAGGACAGCTTTGTCAGGAATCTGTTTGAACACCTTAAACAGATTCACTGGCAGGCTGCTAACAACATGGGAAAACAGCATCAGAGCAACCGATTGCTGCTAGAGCCCCGCAAACACCAAGAATGGGAAACAGGGGACCAGGTTATGGTACGGAACTACGCTCGAGTAGAGGCTTTTGAGGCACTGTACATGGGGCCGTACCACATTGTCGACAAGGCAAGCCCCATGGTCTACGCTGTAAAGATGCCCCGCCATACAAAGTGGTTCCACATAAACCAGTGCAAACTGATAAATCCCAGGATAGCTGCTAAGTGCAAGGAACAGCCGGGAACAGTGAATCGTTCTAAGGACGGGGATTCTCAGCCAGCAGCCCCCGACTGTGGAGATCCCACAGGGGACGTGGCAGACCCACAGACTGTACCTAGAGGGGCGGTGAATTGTGTTACTGGAGGAGCTATTCCCCCCAATCATTTGGGACTCGGACGCACCCCCCAGTAGTCAGAGTCTTAAGAAGGACTCTCCGCACACCACGACCTAAGACACGGTGGTCACCAGCACCTCAATTTCAGTGGTTCAGCCCTGGGAGGTTGACCAGCTGCAAAAGAGCACCTAAGAATAGGGATCAGTCTGTGAGCAGGGACCCCCAGCCAGTAGCCTTGGGTGGCAAGGCACTCCCGGGATAGGTAGTGGTGGACCAGCCACCAACTGAGAGTCCCCAGCCTGTAGCCCCTGGCCATGCAGAACCCTCATTGAATGAAATGAACCAGGCAGAACCCTGAGTTAACGAAATGAACTTTACAGCACCCCTAAAGGGGCAGTGTGCTGTAGCACCGGAGGGGCCGTTCCCCCGATAATGTGGGACTCAGACCCACCACCGGTCAGAACATTCTGGGTCCTGCGGTACAGGCTGCCTTACCGCCGGCCACGCAGGAAGCCCAGAGGCCCAAGAGAAAAAGAGAAGAACAGGGATTAACTTGGCCACCCAGAGATGGGTGGCAGATGTATATAAATAGTTTGATGTGAGTTTTAAGAATGTTTAAGAGTTTAGCTTAGTTTAGGATTAAGAATGTAATGATTTCAGATCACCATGACCTCATGAAGAATGATTTCGGGTCAACACGACCTCAAGAAGACCACGCATAGAGAAGTAGTGAAACGAATATGAAATAGGATCTGTTATGAAAGAGTTTCGGCCGGCAGCTGGTGTCCAACTAGTGACCAAGACCTGGTAGTATTTGGGAAGGTATGTAAGAATCCATTCGGGAATAAGAAGAATCTACCTATGCAGCTATTAAAGGAGGCACTAGGGGGACAGACCTGGTAACATCCAGGAGTAAGAGTAAGAATCCACCTTTCCAGCTATTAAAGGAAGCACTGGCGACATGTATCTGGTAATGTTTTGGGGGAAAGGAAAAGACCCCACCTTTGTAGTCAGTAAAGGAGGCACTACATAAATGACCAAGAGACAGAAGTTAAAAACAGACACCAGTTCCGAGGCAGAAACTGGGATGTAGACAGCCCAGTGGGTTAAAGACTTTATTAAGCTTCCAAAAAAGAAATTAGCTTAAATTGTAACTTGATCACCTTTTGTCAAGGTGGAGAGCTTTTCTCAGGGCTGGGCTATCTGTTTTATGTGTCCCTACAGGAAGGAGATCGATATGAAAAGGGTCCTGCTCCTGCTCGCCCTGATAGGGATGAGCATCGGTGACCGAGGTGACGTGGAAGAATCCATTTATGGGTGCTCGGGGGAGAGAGCACTGATCGTAACTGCAGGGGGTTGCACACCAGGTGTGGAAGAGCTCGCCGTTTATTCCCACGAGGGAAGGTGGCCAGGGTGGATGGGATCTAACTCCACTCGCTACTCCAGCCAGAAGGGGTTTACTTACGGGAAGCTTCCATCCCATGCCCCAGGATACGGGTTGTTGCTGCGCGGGTCAGTGTTACGGAAGGAAAACGTGTGTGCTTGACTTGTAAAGGAAAGATTCCCCTGGGTAGATGGTGGTGGCTCAGGAAGCTAAGCAAGGTCCGTGGAGGACCAGGAATCTGATTGGGAACGACTTGGTAACGATGCGTACCGGACCATCACGGGAACATGGGGAGGAGTGAAGGTGTGTTGGAACAAGTGATGGGAGTCTGAACAAGGGAATTTACGTCTGCATGTGGCGATCAGATAAGATCTATCCCACCGGCATATCAAACGCCTTCGCCAGGCAATGGCAAGATGACAGGGAAGGGATGGGGTGGGATTCCAGTCTACATGCGTGTGCGGTCCCACACTCCTCACTCCCAATTAACGCCACTGAACTTATAGCACGCATTAAGAAACCCCTGCCCACAACCCCGCCAATGCGAACAATAATAGAGAGGTGTCCTACCACCACCAAGGGACCAGGGAACGGATTAGTATTGGTACCGAACCAGGAGCTTTTAAACCTTACCGAGTTGCACGTATCTGACTGGTGCCCGAAGGAAACAAAACAGCTGTACCAGGCCCTACTCAGAGAAATGCTCAAGAAATTTTATGAGTTAGACTTTGGCAACATAGACAAAGCAGATTTATACAACCATGGGCACAGGGAGACCAAGAAGGGGAACCTTGAGCGACATTTTTACTGCATATAATACAGAATCCTCTGTGATAAATAGCCTGGACAATATAGAACTGCAAATGCAAATAAATGGTCTAAAGAACCAACTAAGAAAGATCCTAAAAGAGGAAAACACAGTGGTGGGCTCAGAGCTACATGAGGACCAGGCTATGACGGTCCATTTAAAGGAGATTATTGCTGAGCTGGAAAGGCACGCACAAACGGTGAATGCACTCATACGGGAGGATAGGAATGCTTCAGACCAGGCTGCACAGAATGAGGTGCATGTGCTGTATGGGGCATGGTTGTTGGGAGAGGGCCACAAAAACCTGGAGGATTTAAAACAAGGTTTAGTCACCTCCTGGATCAGCAACAAGCATCTCGCAGCCCTCCACCCGTATAGTAATTCACTAAGCCCGTGTCAGCTCCGTCTAGCTTCTGAAGCCTACCCTGTCCCAGTGGATTGCGGGCATTCTAATCGCACCATCATGGAGATAGTACTAAGGATGCTGGTCATGGGTTGGACAGCCCGACCCGCACCGGTATACAGGGTGGAGAACATTGGAGTCATTCAAGGAGGTGCACACGTTCGTTTCACAGCGGTCCCACCGTATGTCATAAAGTGGGAGCACGTTATGACGGGTACTGACCTCTTCGGGTGCCAGAGCCAGGGTGCACACATAATACTGTGTCCCTAGCACTCAAACACTACTCTAAACCATAGTGCGGGTTTAAAGCTGCTGGCGCACAGCCTATCAACTGTACCATGGAGATAATGGCACAAGACCATGTTCCTCCACAGGTAGTATACATAGGGGGTGGGACATATTGTGTCACCACCAGTGCGCCCCACTACCAGCATGGACAACACTTCTGAGTGACAGCAGTTTTTGCTTTAAACCCGAGGCAGAAGTTCAAGTGGCCCAGGAACGGATTGTCCCCATTCCCGAACCCTCCACTGTCCACCTCACTGTGAGTAAAAACATCACCAACCTGCAAGATTATGTTGTACATTTTGGCTATGAAATCCCCCCTCTACCCGAACATCTTTCCGCTCTACTAGAAGCTGTAGTAATCTCACAAAAACATTTCTGTACTCTTGAACAGAAAACAATCTAGTTAGGGAGGAAAATTCTGGAGATCACAATTCCACCTTGGTGGGACATTTTAGAAACATAGAAGTCCCAGCCAGGGTCAGAATGGCTTCCCATGTTTTAGTTGTCTGCCAACTCACAATTATTCTCTTATTTATGGTGTCTCACTTGAAAGGCAGAGGCCGTCGAGTCCGGCACCAAAGGGTGCTGTACGCTCCCTGGCCAAATTTGGGGATCGCACAGGGAGGGGTAACACCATATTATAATGTCTGATTTGTTATTATATCGATTTCACCTGCTGTAAAAATGCAGAGGTCGAGTGTTGTAAGAATTTTACTTAAAATGTGTGTTTGACTATGTCCTTTTATTTTCTGCAAAACTGGAGTAATGGAGGGACGTCGGACCCTCTATGCTGTAATATAATTGGAATGACTGTATTTGCCTGTAAACTGCGTTACACTTCAAAGGGGGTATGCACTTTTAAGTTTTAGCTAGGTAAATACAGGGGAAGGTTGGCTCTCGGGAATAAAGAGTTTTGCTCACCTAGCATGACACTCTAGCATGTAGAGTATCACAGGGGGGATTGTAAGGTTGCAAAATTCATAGAAAAACCTCCCCAGTGTTTGGACTCATTGAAAAGGAAATTCGATTTGGGACTATCAACCAGAAAATTTGGGATCCTAAAATGCATATGGAAGAAACTATGAGTTTTCACCAAGCTTGGGATTTAAAAATGCATGTTGTGTCCGTGAGGAAAAGGGCTGCAAAAACCAGGGGACAACTAGCCTCTAAAGAAGCCAGTCTTTGGGAATTGAAGCTGTCTGAAGCTAAACAAATTGTCTGGAGAATTGTGTAAACTCAAAAACCCTTCTCCCCAGGAGACATTAACATAGCAACAATCGACCCAGAGATAGCCAGCCATAGCTCTAAGCATGAAACCCATCCAGCGCATGCATAATGTAATAGCCCATCCAGCCCGCGTGGAAAACCCAGGCCTAGGCAGACAACGAAAATACCAAAACTCAATGTCCCAATCGAAAACGAATTCAACCGATCGGCACATCCGAAGCGAGTTATCGCTAAACGAGCCCGCCAAAATATGACAAAGAATTACCAAGCCCGCCAAAATTAAGACAAAGAATCGGGTCTGATTTGGCGCGCAGGTTAGAAAGGCTCTCAAAGTATAATTGGCGCCCTGTTTTGAGAACAGAATTACACAGCTTTCTGAGGACAGCCTTCTGGGGCCTGCAGAGCATCGGCGTCTTCAGCCCCAATGACACTCCTGGGCTACACTGCTCTGCTACCAAAGAAGAAGAAAGGACATCATCAAGGCAGAGAAAAGCAGTTCCCATTAACCTCGGACATCATCATCACGACAGCAACTGACCACAGCCAACGTGGTAACATCGAAACCACCACGATCGACAAATTATACGAACAAAACTCCTCAAGACGAAACCGAAGATTCGAAAGTTTTCCACTCTACAATCTGTTCCTAGCGACCAACAGGTAAAACATTACCTCAAAGAACTTTTAAACCTACTGCTGAAGGAAGGAAGTGGGTACTCACCCCATAAATCCAATACATGCCCTACCGCATCAGCAAACACCACCCAACTAAAGACTACTCAGTAAGAAGTCTTCCACAATGTTCGGGGTACGCAAGCAGAACCTACAGAGTCCAGCGAACCCAAAAATCCGCAAACCACCGCTAACTGACAATAAGAGGATTGGTGAGCATTATCCCTGTTTGCCCTAGAGTCCAACCTAGTCAGTGTTAGGCATTGAGAGGTGGGAGGTGTATTATTTTCTGTAACCCCTTTTGAACATGTGATGAAGTGTTCCTTATTCCAGTGATCATAAGTTTTGACATGGTACTTTCTTTTCCTTAATAAAATTGAAGTTTCTTGCACCAAAACCAGTTGTCCCTTGCACTTTGTCACATCCACAAATAAATCCAAAGTCTAGAACCCAGGGAGTGGGAGCGATTTGAACTGCTCTGAAGGTCAGAAGTGAACCTGACCCTGAGACCACCCCCTACAAAGCCTATTGACCCCAGTGGCAGTGATTGAAATTCATAATTTTCTTTCATTCATTCATGGGATATGGGTGTCACTGGCAAGGCCAGCATTTGCTGACCATACCTAATTGCCCCTGAGAAGGTGGTGATGAGTCGCCTCCTTGAACTGCTGCAGTCCTTGTGGTGAAAGTACTCCCACAGTGCTGTTAGGGAGGGAGTTTGTGGATTTTGAGCCAGTGATAATGAAGGAATGGTGATATATTTCCAAATCAGGATGATGTGTGATTTGGAGGGGAACTTGGAGGTGGTGGTGTTTCCAAATGTCTGCTGCCATTGTTCTTCTAGATGGTAGAGGTCGCGGGTTTGCGAGGTGCTGCCGAGGAAGCTTTGGCGAGTTGCTGCAGTGCATCTTGTAGATGATACACACTGCAGCCACGGTGCGCCAGTGGTGGAAGGAATGAATGTTTAAGGTGATGGATGGGGTGCCAAGCATACGGGCTGCTTTGTCCTGGATGGTGTCGAGCTTCTTGAGAGTTGTTGGAGCTGCACTTATCTAGGCAAGTGGAGAATATTCGATCACCCTCCTGACTTTTACCTTGTAGATAGTGGCTTTGGGGAGTCAGGAGGTGAGTCACTCATCGTAGAATACCCAGCCTCTGACCTGTTCTTGTTGTCACAGTATTTATGTGGCTGGTTCAGTTAAGTTTCTTGTTAATAGTGAGCCCCAGGATGTTGTTGGTGGGGGATTCGATGATGGTAATGCCATTGAATGTCAAGGGGAGGTGGTTATACTTTCACTTGTCGAGGATGGTCATGCCTGGCACTTGTGTGGCACGAAGTTTACTTGCCACTTAACACCCCAAGCCTGAATGTTATCCAGGTCTTGCTGCATGCGGGCATGGACTGCTTTATTATCTGAGGTGTTGTGAATGGAATTGAAATCTGTGCAATCATCAGTGAATATTCCCACTTCTGACCTTATGTTGGAGGGAACGTCATTGATGAAACAGCTGAAGGTGGTTGGGCCTAGGAAACTGCCCTGAGGAACACCTGCAGTAATGTCCCGGGGCTGAGATATTTGACCTCCAACAACCACAACCATCTTCCTTTGCACTAGTTATGATTCCAGCCAGTAGAGAGTTTTCCCTCTGATTCCATTGACTTCAATTTTACTAGGGCTCCTTGAAGCCACACTCAGTCAAATGCTGCCTTGATGTCAAGGCAGTTACTCTCACCTCACCTCTAAAATTCAGCTCTTCTGCCCATGTTTTGACCAAGGCTGTAATGAGGTCTGGAGCTGAGTTGTCCAGACGGAACCCAAACTGAGCATCGTTGAGCAGGCTATTGATAAGTGTTGTTTGATTGCACTGTCGACAACATCTTCCATCACTTTGCCGATGATTGAGAGTAGACTGATGGGTCGGCAATTGGCTTCATTGAATTTGTCCTACTTTTTGTGGACAGGACATACCTGGGCAATTTTCCACTTTGTCAGGAGATTCCAGTGTTGTAGCTGTACTGGAACAACTTGGCTAGAGGCGCGGCTAGTTCTGGTGCACAAGCCTTCAGTACGACAGCTGGGATGTTGTTGTGTGCTGGTGAAGGAACAGTGTTCAAAAGAAACAATAACATATGATTGTTTGCAGGAAGTTTAGGGGCTCGATTTTCGAGGGGGTTTATGACTGGGTTTTCGCCACGTTTTGACCCTCTGCAGCAACAACTCGGTCACATAGCCTGGGCGCGATCCTCGGCTCGTTGTTTGCGGCAGCGATAGGACGAACCACCAGGGAAAGCTGCGCCGGACATGTAATGACGCAGATTGCGTTTGCGTCTGGGTTTCGGCACTCTCCCGACCCATACGCCGCACCCAGAACAGCGTCAAACCTGTCGGTGCAGCCCTGCCAGCAGCGGCAAATATGAAAACCTGCAAAAAAGGTAAGTTAAAGTTTTTACTTTTTCATTTTTTGCAGCGATTAGTTAGTTAAGGGTCTTGGTAATGTTTTTGGAATGTTTTTTGGAATTTTTCCCCCCCCCCCCCCTCCCAAGGCCTCTCTCGCAGTGCAAATGACCCCGGACTAAAGTTGCCAAAACTTGCATTTTGCACCAAGAATAATCGTGGAACGCCTCCCTTACCGATGCACCCCGGCACAAACCCCAAAGGCCGAAAGTTCGGCCTAAACATCAGTAGCGTAGCGAAAACGGTAATTTTCACGTCTTGCTATTGTTTTCGCCGAAAACCCCGCCACCCCCAACCCGAAAATCCAGCCTTAGGTGTTCTCCTGCTGCGAGATATTGAACAGTACCCGAATGTCATATTAAGCCTACAACTGTCACCAGGTAGCACCCATGATGCCTTCATTGGTCCATGGTGCCTGCATTATTTGAAGGCTCAGATCAATTGTATAGATGGCTGCTGGCTGACCACACTGAGAAACTCCCAAACTGCAGTGGAACATATGCACACTGAAGCACATGTGTCAACCAGATTTAGTGCGCAGCAGACCAGTGGGGTGCTAAAACAAGCATTCTACTATTTGAACCATCCAGACAGGGTACTCTCTTTAGCCTAGTAAAGCAGTCCAAAATAATCACAATCTGCTGCAACTTGCAGAATTCCACAGTACAAAGGGTTAAGCATGAAGCAGGCCAAAATGGAAGCCTATAGTACAACAGTAGCAGAAGAGGAGGAAATTGAGAAAGCAGAGGTACAGCTGGGAAGATTGATGCAACAGGCATGTATTGAGAACTCTTCCAATGATCTCCAGATTCAGCCTCGGCACAAGTATTGCAAACAAATGAAATGCCACACAGTGTTCCCCAAAACAGCATTCTATTCATTTCCATCCAGTACACTTAATTGCCATCTTATAGCATCCCACCATCATTTGTTAACTTAGCATGACCCTACCCAACAAAATAATTCTCACAGAGAGTGCTCAAAATTTATTGTGGTATATTCACAAATGAATGTCCTATGCTGCCTACCTCCATGTTTCCTCTTGGCGGGTATAAAACATGTGTTTCACCTTACTTTCTACCTTGTGCTATGTCTAATTGGTCCCTGACTGGGAAGAGCAAGTACAGTGGCAGGCTGCTGTAGTTCAGTGTAGGCCTGAAGGGTTAGGAGATAGTGTCCCTTAAATGCTGGGTCATAAGATAGCCCCGCTGGAGCCACATACAAGAAGGCAGTGGATGCCAGTGCCTGCCTGCTAACCAGCACTTACTCAGTGCTTTGAGAGAGAGCAAGCTGGGTTTGACGTGTCTGTGATGACCTCAAGCGGAAGCTGCCTCACATGCTTCTTGTCTTGCCATGCACAAGCTGCTGGGTACCCCAGAAGGAGCAAACTGCAGCGTATCACTGAAGACATGATGCCCAGTGTCATAGCTCCATCGAACCTATCTCCGGTCTGTCAAATCTAGCAGCGATAGCCTTCTGTAGGCTGGAGCCCAAGGCCCATATAGCTCCAGTCACAAGATTTGCGAGAGAAACTGGAGCAATTTTCAACTGCCAATGTGTTTCTCATGTGAATAAAAGGTGGTTGGCAATCAGGGAGCAACTTTGTCTACCCCGTGAATGGCCCAGGCCCATCTAATAGATTTTTCAGGTGAGTTTGTAAATGGGCCTCCCAATTAATCAGCGCAGGTTCATTCATTTCACGACCAGGTGCAGTCCCATTTTTGTCAATATTGCTAAATTCAAACTTATTTTTCTGGTGGAACATACTGAATCCAGCCATACTGTAACTCCCCTAAATTAGTTCAGGAATGAAACCTATCTCGAATGGAGTTGCTAAGATGACTTGAGAACTCAGAACTTGGGCAAGCCAGGCTGAAAAAAGAAATACTGCAGATGCGAGGCTTATTCTCAACAGTAGAGAGTCAATGAGCTGGTCTTCAGAGAATTATAGGAATTCAGTTATGGAAAGAGGCCATCTGGCCTATGCTGGTGCTAGCACCTACCTGAGTTACCTGTACTGTAAGCATCGATACAGACCTCAACATTTTTGGACTTTAAGTTTTGGACATTGCTTTTTCATATTTCAGAAGAGCTGGGACAGGCCTAGGCATGTTCCACAGGAATACACATCAGGTGGGCGGTGATAGTCTGGGGTGGCTGAAAGCAGATGGAGGACCCTTTTGTCATGTAATGGGAACACATCAGTGGGAGATCAGGTAAACTGGTCAGTGCTCAAGCCATTGAAATGACTGAGAGCCCCGGAACACTGGAACCTCATGACAAAGGAGCCTTTATCCCCAGAAAGTGCCCAGTAACAAAGGCACAGGCCGAAGATGTGATTCATTGCTCTTTAGTTGGACTGCCTCAGGCAAAGGACTGGTTTTTGGCGCGAGGATTTTAGCAAGCATTTTTCAGGTATAAGAGAACGGCAGTTTGCTGCCATTTCTCTCTCTCTCTCTCTTCTACATTTGCTTGCTTGCTTCGTTCAATGCATTAAAGGACCGAGCATTCCATCTAGGACGGAGAGAAAAAAAACAATTACGAGCAACGAGAGCCTCCCTAATCCGACTGGGAAGCTGACCTTGAGACTGGGATTTGGAAACCACAGATTGGTACGAAACCAGAAGATATGCCTCACCGGGAGAAGCAATGAGTAAGCCAGAGGGGTAACTGGTGAGCATTATCCCAGCCCACTCATCCTTTAGACCACCGCATAGTGTGAAGGGGTGTCGTGTGTCCCAACCATGCCTTATGGGTTTAGTGGGGAGGTTTCTGCGTGGATCATAGGCGTACGCACAGTCTGTTGAACAGATTCGCTGTTGCCCTACTGAGCCAAGCAGGGGTGTTTTAGTCGTGGGTACTTTGCGATAGGGGTCTGTTCAGATGGGCCAGGGTTGTGTGTTGTACTGTGTTTGTTTTATGCCACCAGGGTGTGTTTTACTGGAAGCAGGGTGTGTGCTTTAACTTGAATAAAAGCATTGTGACAGCTGAGACCAAAAGATCTGCTATAACTGAGTATTCTATTCACTGCTATAATTCCCAGCATCTAGAACTGTTGTAAGGGGGGTGATTTGAAACCACCAAGGGCAAAACCACTTACAGTACCAGACCCAGTGAAATGGAACTATGGCAGAAATGCACAAATCCTTGATCAGCTAAATAATTTACAGTTCTGCCAAAAAAGCAATTTGATTCTGAAAATGTTCATTTTAATGCAATGATGTTAGACTTTGTGGCATTAGTAATGAATGTGTTAATGTTGTTTGTTAAAATAGTGGACAAAAGAGTTTCACGAACATTGTACAGTGCAGTTCCAAGGCATGAGACATCCATTGTTGGTATTTCCTGTAATCCTTGTTTTCCATCTGTCATATAAAGCTGATGAACACTAATCTGAATTCCAGATTGCATTTTTTTTCTTAGTAGGAGTATTCATTTTGCTACAAGCTGATTGATGGTAGGATTTACAGACTCTAGAGAGAATTTCTTTCCTATTTACTTACAGCAATTTGTTTCCCCCAAGCCGGCCTCATTTCCCCTGGAATTTCTTGATATTTGATCTGGGTGACTTCTGTTGGTGACTGCTATAAAATTTATGTTCTTGTCATTGGATGTCTCATTTTTAACACACATTTTCACTCCTGATTCAGAGTCACCTTCCAGGAGTACATATTCTGTAAGAATTCTATGTTTTGATTGGCTACTTAGAAACATAAGAACATAAGAAATAGGAGCAGGATTAGCCCATTTGGCGAATCGAGCCTGCTCCGCCCTTTAATAAGATCATGGCTGATCTGAACATGGACTCAGTTCCACTTTCCTGCCCGCTCCCCATATCACTTTACTACCTTATCGTTCAAAAATCTGTCCATTTCCACCTTAAATCTTTTCAAAGACTCAGCCTCCACAGCTCTCTGGGGCAGAGAATTCCACAGATTTACAACCCTCTGAGAGAAGAAATTCCTCCTCATCTCAGTTTTAAATGGGCAGCCGCTTAATCTAAGGCTATGCCCTCTAGTTTTAGTTTCCCCTATGAGTGGAAATATCCTCTCTGCATCTAACTTGTCGAGCCCTCTCATTATCTTATATTTTTCGATAAGATCACCTCTCATTCTTCTGAACTCCAATGAGTAGAGGCCCAACCTACTCAACCTATCTTCATAAGTCAACACCCTCATCTCCGGAATCAACCTAGTGAACCTTCTCTGAACAGCCTCCAATGCATGTATATCCTTCCTTAAATACGGAGATCAAAACTGCATGCAGTACTCCAGGTGTGGCCTCACCAATACCCTGTACAATTGTAGCAGGATGTCTCTGCTTTTATACTCTATCCCCCTTGCAATAAAGGCCAACATTCCATTTGCATTCCTGATTACCTGCTGTTTCATGCACAAGGACCCCCAGGTCTCTCTGTACTGAAGCACTTTGCAATTTTTCTCTATTTAAATTATAATTTGCATTTCTATTTTTTCGGCCAAAGTGGATAACCTCACATTTTCCTACACTATACTCCATCTGCCAAATTTTTGTCCACTCACTTAGCTTGTCTATATCCCTTTGCAGATTTTTTCCCACCCATCTTTATATCATTAGCAAACTTGTTTTCCCCCTGATTCCCATTGTCTTCAGTTTTACTAAGGCTCCTTGATGCCATGCTCGATCAAATGCTGCCTTGATGTCAAGACACCTCACCTCTGCAATTGAACTCTTTTGTCGATGTTTGCACCAAAGCTATAAAGAGGTCTGGAGCCAAGTGGTCCTGGAGGAACCCAAACTAGACCTCAGTGAGCAGGTTATTGGTGAGCAAAAGCAACTTGATAACACTGTTGAAGACACCTTCCATCACTTTGCTGATGATTGAGAGTAGACTGATGAGGCGGTAATTGGCCGGATTGGATTTGTCCTGCTTTTTGTGGACATAGAAACATAGAAACATAGAAAATAGGTGCAGGAGTAGTCCATTCGGCCCTTCGAGCCTGCACCACCATTCAATAAGATCATGGCTGATCATTCACCTCAGTCCCTTTTCCTGCTTTCTCTCCATACCCCTTCATCCCTTTAGCCGTAAGGGCCAAATCTAACACCCTCTTGAATATATCCAACGAACTGGCATCAACAACTCTCTGTGGTAGGGAATTCCACAGGTTAACAACTCTCTGAGTGAAGAAGTTTCTCATCTCAGTCCTAAATGGCTTACCCCTTATCCTTAGACTGTGTCCCTGGTTCTGGACTTCCCCAATATTGGGACCATTCTTCCTGCATCTAACCTGTCCAGTCCCGTCAGAATTTTAGATGTTTCTATGAGATCCCCTCTCATCCTTCTAAACTCTAGTCGATTCAATCTCTCCTCATATGTCAGTCCAGCCATCCCTGGAATCAGTCTGGTGAACCTTCGCTGCACTCCCTCAATAGCAAGTACGTCCTTCCTCAGATTAGGAGACCAAAACTGAACACAATATTCGAGGATATACCTGGGCAGTTTTCCACATTGTCGGGTAGATGCCAATATTGTAGCTGTACTGGAACAGCTTGAATAGAGGCGCGGCTAGTTTTGGAGCACAATCTTCAGCACGACAGCTGGGATACTGTCGGGGCCGATATTCTTTGGAGTGAATCCAATTTGCTGAAGACTGGCTTCTTTGATGGTGGGGACCTCATGAGGAGGTGATATGGATCATCCACTCGGCACTTCTGGCTGAAGTTGGTTGCAAACGCTTCAGCCTTGTCTTTTGCACTCGCATGCTGGGCTCCGCCATCATTGAGGATGTGGATATTTATGGGAGCCTCCTCCTCCTGTTAGTTGTTTAATGGTCCACCATTCACGACTGGATGTGACAGGACTGCAGAGCTTCGACCTGATCCATTGATTGTGGTATCGCTTAGCCCTGTCTATAGCATGCTGCCTCCGCTTTTTAGATTGCATATAGTCCTGTGTTGCAGCTTCCCCAGGTTGGCACCTCATTTTTAAAAACACCTGGTGCTGCTCCTGGCATGCCCTTCTACACTCCTCATTGAGCCAGGGTTGGTCCCCTGCCTTGATGGTAATGGTAGAGTGAGGGATATGCCAGGCCATGAGGTTATATATTGTGGTGGAATACAATTCTTCTGCTGCTGATGGCCCACAGCGCCTCATGGATGCCCAGTTTTGAGCTGCTAGATCTGTTCTGAATCTGTCCCATTTCATCATCATCATCATAGGCAGTCCCTCGAAACGAGGATGACTTGCTTCCACGCCAAAAAGGGATGAGTTCACAGGTGTTTCAATGAAGGACCTAATATTCCAGATCACGAAGTATATCTTGAAGGGTGGAAGATGCCTCTCTGTGGATTTTTTTAACGTGTGGTGGCCGTTGCACACCAGGCACCACACGGGCTTGACAGAGCTAGGTCTTGGTCCAGTGGCAAGGATTTAGCATGGTGTTAGTACCACACAACATGATGGAGGGTGTCCTCAGTGTGAAGACGTGACTTGGTCTCCGTAGTGACATCGCGGTGGTCACTGCTACCATTGCTGTCATAGACAGCTGCATCTACAACAGGTAGATTGGTGAGGACGAGGTTAAGTTGACTTGTCCCTCATGTTGGTTCTCTCACCACCTGTCGCAGGCCCAGTCTGGCAGAAATGTCAGCTCAGTCAGTAGTGGTGCTACCGAGCCACTCTTGGTAATGGACATTGAAGTTCCCCCAACCAGAGTACATTCTGTGCCCTTGCTATTCTCAGTGCTCCTTCTAAATGATCAACATGGTGGAGTACTGATTCATCAGCTGGGGGAGGGCAGTCGGTGGTAATCAGCAGGAGGTTTCCTTGCTCATGCTTTACCTGAAACCATGAGACTTCTTGGGATCTGGAGTCAATGTTGAGGACTCGCAGGACCACTCCCTTCTGACTGTATACCACTGCACTGCCATCCCTGGTGGGTCTGTCCTGCCGGTGGGACAGGACATACCCAGGGATGGTGATGGAGGAGTTTGGGACATTGGCTGAAAGGTATGATTCTGTGAGTATGACTATGTTGCTTGACTAGTCTGTGGGACACCTCTCCCAATTTTGGCACACATCCCCAGATGTTGGTGAGGAAGACTTTGTAGGATTGACTGGGCCGGGTGTGACGTTGTCGTGTCCG
Organism: Pristiophorus japonicus; assembly: GCF_044704955.1. NCBI lineage: Eukaryota > Metazoa > Chordata > Chondrichthyes > Pristiophoridae > Pristiophorus > Pristiophorus japonicus. Next base: position 95,209,010 of record NC_091987.1, read on the forward strand.
GAACTGATGTTGATGCCGGGTGGTCCATTCGGTTATATTCTTCTTATTGTTTTTTGCAACTGAGTGGCTTGCTAGGCCATTTCAGAGGGCAGTTAAGAGACAACAACATTGTTGTGGGTCTGGAGTCACATATAGGCCAGACCAGGTCAGGACAGCAGATTTTCTTCCCTAAAAGGATATTAGTGAACCAGATAGATTTGTACGACAATCTGATAGTTTCATGGTCACCATTACTGGTACTAGCTTTTTATTCCAGATTTTTATTTAATTAACTGAATTTAAATTCCACAGCTGCCTTGGTGGGATTTGAACTCATGTCTCTGGATTATTAGTCCAGGCCATAATAAGTGGCTGATAAGTGGCAAGTAACTTTCGCACCACATAAGTGCCACGCAATGACTATCTCCAACAAGTGAGAGTCTAACCACCGACCCTTGATGTTCAACGGCATTACCATCACCGAATCCCCCACCATTAATATCCTGGTCAACTGTTGACTAAAAACTTAACTGGACCAGTCACATAAATACTGTGGCAACAAGAGCAGATCAGAGGCTGCGTATTCTGCAGCGAGTGTTTCACCTCCTGACTCCCCAAAGCCTTTCTACCATCTACAAGGCACAAGTCAGAAGTGTGATGGAATACTCTCCACTTGACTGGATGAGTGCAACTCCAGCAAAACTCCAGAAGCTCAACACCACCCAGGACAAAGCAGCCCACTTGATTGGCACCCCATCCACCTCCTTAAACATTCACTCCCTCCATGATCGGCGCACTGTGGCTGCAGTGTGTACCATCTACAAGATGCACTGCAGTAACTCGCCAAGGCTTCTTCGGCAGCACCATCCAAACCCACGACTCTACCACCTAGAAGGACAAGGGCAGCAGGCGCATGGAAGCACCATCACCTGCAAGTTTCCCTCCAAGTTACAGATCATTCTGACTTGGAAGTATATCGTCAATCCTTCATTGTTGCTGGGTCAAAATCCTGGAACTCCCCACCCTAATAGCACTATAACACAGACTGCAGCTGTTCAAAAAGGCAGCTGACTACCACCTTTTCAAGGGCAATTAAGGAGCCTTGCCAGTGACGCCCACATCCCATGAATGAATTTTTAAAAAGCTTACAATGGGGAAAGCGGCAAAAGCCTTCACTTCTCTGCTGACAGCAAATTCTGGGCCATTGGAATACCTCACAATTTTCTGTCCATTCATTATAATGGACAGAAAAATCATGGGGGGCACATACGGGAATTCCTGATGCGCACTCCCGGTGGATGAAGTTCCATGATGGGAGTGTAAATTCGTAAAATTACCTCGTATATTTTCAAAAGGGAGCCCAGTAGGAGAGCACTGTCCTACAGAGTCACATTGAGTGCATTTCTGCTCACTATTTCACATATGGGAAATTCACTAATTCAACCAAGAGCCAGGCATATTTGCATAAAAAGCGGTGAAGTTAATGGAAAGGAGAACTGCCCAAGGTTTTTTTTATGCACCTCACCTTAACAAGCTGTGGAGCAACACTGGCGAGACAATTCGCCACCCTGTGCGCACAGTTGGTGATTGGTGGTAGGTACAACCAATACTTTTTAGCAAAGGTGAATCCACCCAATAATCCTCATGAAGAAACATCTCCTATGCAAAATGGTGTAAAAGTCGTAAGAGAGGTAAATGATTACAAGAAGCAGCAATAGGACATGTGACATAGGTAATCATAACCATGCCAAACAATGGTAACATAAATATAAATATAAGATAGTCACTAATAAATAAATAAGGAATTCAGAAGGAACCCAGAGAATGGTTAGAATGTGGAATTTGCTACCACCTGGAGTTGTTGAGGTGCATAGATGCATTTAAAGGGAAGCCAGATAAACACATGTGAGAGAAAGGAATTGAAGGTTATGTTGATGGGATTAGATGAAGTAAGATGGGAGGAGGCTTATATAAAGCAAAACACCAGCACAAACCTGTTGATCCAAATGGCTTGCTTCTGTGATGTAAATTCTATGTAATATGTACTGGCCGGTAAGGTGCTATATTAGTGCAAGTAAGTTTTGAGGTGAAAGGATACTGTGTGGGATGGGGTATGCGGCATCAATCAGTGGGTCAGTGAAGCAATGTGGAGGAAGGCAATCTGTTCTGAGGAGGATCAGCTGACCTTCGTATTTTATTTTTCTTCCTGGATTTACACAGACATATTTTAGCTTTAAAGGCACGCAACCAAAATGGCCAAGTACGAATAAAACCTGCTTCACTCAGAGGTAGGAAAGATTGACTGGCAAGAACTCCTGAGACTCAGATCCACAAACAATTAGTTGGTGATGCAGACATATTCAACTGAACCGCATAATTAGCTCTTTTTTCACTAAGTATTTTTTTTAATGCATCTCTGAAAAGTTATTTGAGCTTCAAAGGGTTAAAGAAATATTATATGAAGTTACTATTATGGAACAGAGCTAAAAATAAATGTTGCAGTTGTAACCATCCTCTCAAGACCCTCTCTGGATTGTTTATATTCCCATGTGAAATGTCAGTGATATGGTCCTGTCATTATGAAGCATTTGAATAAATCTGTTTTCCAGAATCATTCAAAGCATGCCAGAAATATGGTTTTAACGATGGTTCATGTCTAACTTTCATACACTAAAAATAGGTTTCAGATATATACTGGAAAGTATTTCTGGAGTGACATTACCAGATATTAAATGCATCAGAAGAGTAATAGCGCTGAACCGTTTTCTGCTAGTTCCAATCCTGCTCTCGATTCTGCTCCACTGCTGCCTCATGGTTGATTCCCCATACCTCCTTGACTCTTCATTTTCATGGAAATACTTCCAGCAATCCGTCCTCTGATACTCTGCCCCTCTCACAGCTTTCACACTCACTCGCCCTCACAACTGACTCCAAACCTGGACATCAGTTCATCAGTGCTCCAAGCTGACTCCACCTAACCCTAACCCTATCTATAAGTCAACTTCATCCCACCATGGGACCTCTGACTTTTACTTTGAATTCTCTCTAATTGTCTCATCTCTATCTCGGGGCTGAAATGGCCCCTTCTGATAAGGCCTGAAAGCGCCGTCCATGGGTCGGAGTGGAATGGCCGCCGACTCTCTGCGGAGGGGCCGCCATTTAGTAAATTGTCCATCGTGAGTTTTGGAGCGGTGCCTGGGACCACTCCATCCATTTTCCCGCTGCGTCGAGCACGCGCCGACCTCTTACTGACTGGCGGGGACCCCTTGGGAAATTGCCCCTTTCGTGGTATTGTCCCGCGGGAGCAGCCCCGCTGTCGATTGGTGCCCCCGGCAGCTTTTGTGGCATGGTGGCCCGGACCAGTGGAAGGGCTGCTCCTGTGGGGCAATACCAGGAATGGGCAATTTCACGAGGGGGTTCCCACCAGTTAGAAAGGGATCGGTGCGTACACTGCTGCAGCCGCCATGTTATTTTTTTTGTCGGCCGACTGCCCCTCTCCTCAAAAAAACAACCCTCGACCCCACTGCGCTTGCAAACTACCGCCCCATCTCCAACCTCCCTTTCCTATCAAAAGCCCTTGAACGTGTTGTCGCCTCCCAAATCCATGTCCATCTTTCCCGGAACTCCAAGTTTAAATCCCTTCAATCTGGTTTCCGATCCTGCTACAGTACCGAAACGGTTCTCATCAAAGTCACAAATGACATCCTTTGTGATTTGACAAAGGTAAACTATCCCTCGTCGTTCTTCTCGACCTGTCTGCAGCCTTTGACACGATTGATCACTCCATCCTCTCCACCATCGTCCAGCTGGGTGGGACTGCACTCGCCTGGTTGCATTATTAACTACCTAATCTTAGCCAGAAAATCACCTGCAATGGATTCTCTTCCCATTCCCGCATCGTTACCTCTGGTGTCCTTCTAGGATGTATCCTTGGCCCTCTCCTATTTCTCATTATATGCTTCCCCTTGGCGACATCATCTGAAAACAAGGTGTCAGTTTCCACATGTACACTGACGGCACCCAGCTCTATCTCACCAACACTTTTCTCGACCCCTCCATGGTCTTAAATTGTCAGACTGCTTGCCCGGCATCCTGTAGTGGATGAGCAGAAATTTTCTCCAATTAAATATTGGGAAGAAAGAAAGACTTGGATTTATATAGCGCCGTTAACAACCACTGAACGTCTCAAAGTGTTTTACAGCCAATGAAGTACTTTTGGAGTGTAGTCACTGTTGTAATGTAGGAAACACAGCAGCCAATTTGCGCACAAGCAAGCTCCCACAAACAGCAATGTGATAATGACCAGATAATATGCTTTTTTGTTATGCTGATTGAACATAAGAACATAAGAAATAGGAACAGGAGTAGGCCATACGGCCCCTCGAGCCTGCTCCACCATTCAATAAGATCATGGCTGATCTGATCATGGACTCAGCTCCACTTCCCCATCCACTCCCCATAACCTCTTATCCACTTATTGTTTAAGAAACTGTCTATTTCTGTCAAATTTATTCAATGCCCCAGCTTCTACAGCTCTCTGAGGCAGCAAATTTCACAGATTTACAACCCTCTGAGAGAAGAAATTTCTCCTCATCTCAGTTTTAAATTGGCAGCCTCTTATTCTAAGATCATGCCCTCTAGTCCTAATCTCCCCCATCAGTGGAAACATCCTCCCGGCATCCATCTTGTCAAGCCCGCTCATAATCTTACACGTTTCGATAAGATCACCTCTCATTCTTCTGAATTCCAATGAGTAGTGGTCCAACCTACGCAGCCTTTCCTCATAAGTCAAACCCGTCATCCCCGGAATCAACCTAGTGAACCTTCTCTGAACTGCCTCCAAAGCAAGTATATCCTTTCGTAAATATGGAAAACAAAACTGCACACAGTATTGCAGGTGTGGCCTCAACAATACCTTGTATAGCTGTAGCAAGACTTCCCTGCTTTTATACTCCATCCCCTTTGCAATAAAGGCCAAGATACCATTGGCCTTCCTGATCACTTGCTTTAACTGCATACTGTCCTTTTGTGTTTCATGCACAAGTACCCCCAGGTCTCGCTATACTGTGGCACTTTGCAATCTTTCTCCATTTAAATAATAACTTGCTCTTTGATTTTTTTTCTGCCAGAGTGCATGACCTCACACTTTCCAACATCATACTCCATCAACCAAATTTTTGCCCACTTACTAAGTCTGTATAAGTCCTTTTGCAGATTTTTTGTGTCCTCCTCACACATTCCTTTTCCTCCCATCTTTGTATCATCAGCAAGCTTGACTACGTTACACTCAGTCCCTTCTTGCAAGTCATTAATATAGATTGTAAATAGTTGGGGTCCCAGCACCGATCCCTGCAGCACTCCATTAGTTACTAGTTGCCTACCAGAGAATGAATCATTTATCCTGACTCTCTGTTCTCTGTTAGTTAGCCAATCATCTATCCATGCTAATATATTACCCCCAACCCCATGAACTTTTATCTTTGTGCAGCAACCTTTTATGTGGCACCTTGTCAAATGCCTTCTGGAAGTCCAAATACATCACATCCACTGGTACCCCATTATCCACCCTGTTCGTTACATCCTCAAAGAACTCCAGCAAATTTGTCAAACATGACTTCCCCTTCATAAATCCATGCTGACTCTGCCTGACCGTATTTTGCTTTTCCAAATGTCCTGCTACTGCTTTTTTAATAATGGACTCTAACATTTTCCCCACCACAGATGTTAGGCTAATTGGTCTATAGTTTCCTGCTTTTTGTCTGCCTCCTTTTTTTAAATAGGGGCGTTACATTTGCGATTTTCCAATCTGCTGGGACCTCCCCAGAATCCAGGGAATTTTGGTAAATTACAACCAAAGTATTCACAATCCCTGCCGCTACTTCTCTTAAGACATCAGGTCCAGGGGATTTATCCGCCTTTAATCCCATTATTTTACTGAGTACCACCTACTTAGTGATTGTGATTATATTAAGTTCCTCCCTTCCGTTATAGCCCCTTGACTATCCACTGTTGGAATATTGTTTGTATCCTCTACAGTAAAGACTGATACAAATTATTTGTTCAGAGTTTTTGCCATCTCCATGGTCCCCATTACTAATTCCCCCGTCTCGTCTTCTAAGGGACCAACATTTACTGTAGCCACTCTTTTCCTTTTTATATACCTATAGAAACTCTTGCTATCTGTTTTTATATTTTGTGCTAGTTTACTTTCATAGTCTACCTTCCCTTTCTTAATCATTTTTTTAGTCATTCAAGTGGGCATAAAAGATCCCATGGCACTATTTCGAAGAAGAGCAGGGGAGTTAATATTTCCCACTAGTTTTGGCCACTTTGTATGCCCTTGTTTTTAATTGGATACCATCCTTTATTTCTTTAGTTAGCCACAGATGGCTATCTTTTCTCTTACATCCTTTCCTCCTCACTGGAATATATTTTTCTTGAGAGTTGTGAAATATCTCCTTAAATGTGCACAACTGTTCATCAACCGTTCTACACTTTAATCTATTTTCCCAGTCCACTTTACCCAACTCTGCCCTCATACCTTCATAGTCTCCTTTATTTAAGCTTAGTACGCTGGTTAGAGATCCAACTTTCTCACCCTCCAACTGAATTTGAAAGGATAAATATTAGCTAGGACACCGGGAATAACTCCCCTGCTCTTCTTCGAAATAGTGCCATGGGATCTTTTATGTCCACTTGAAAGAGAAAGAGCAGACAGGGCCTCGGTTTAATGTTACATCCGAAAGACAGTGCTCCCTCAACACTGCATTTGAGTATCAGCCTAGATTTTTTTGTGCTCACATCCCTGGAGTGGGTCTTGAACCCACAACCTTCTGACTCAGACGATTGTCTTTGATCCCCGCCACAAACTGCGTTCCCTAGCCACCGATTCCATCCCTCTCCCTAGCATCTGTATGAGGCTGAACCAGACTGTTTGCAACCTAGGTGTCATATTTGAACCTGAAATGAGCATCTGGCCACATATCCGTGGGATAACTAAATCTGCCTATTTTCACGTCCATAACATCGCCCGTCTCCACCCTTGCCTCAGCACGTCTGCTGCTGAAACTCTCATCCATGCCTTTGTTACCTCTAGACTTGACTACTCCAATGCACTCCTGGCTGGCTTCCCACATTCTGCCCTATGTAAACTTGAGGCCATCCAAAACTCAGCAGCCCGTGCCCTAACTTGCAACAAGTCCTGCTCACCCATCATCCCTGTGCTCGCTGACCTACTTTGGCTCCCAGTTAAGCAACACCACAGTTTTAAACTTCTCATCCTTGTTTACAAATCCCTCCATGGCCTCGCCCCTCCCTATCTCTGTAATCTCCTTCAGCCTCACAACCCCCCCGAGATGACTGCGCTCCTCAAATTCTTGAGCAACCCTGATCATAATCGCTCAACCATTGGTGGCCGTGCCTTCAGCTGTCTAGGCGCCAAGTTCTGGAACTCCGTGTCTAAACCTCTCCACCTCTCTACCTCTCTATCCTCTTTTAAAACACGCCTTATAAACTTTCTCTTTGACCAAGGTTTTGTTCATCTGCCGTAGGTGTCAAAATTCTTTGTGTGTTAAACTAACATGGCAGGGGGATGAGAACCTATGCAGGAGACAGAGGGAAATAAAATGGAGGCAGAAGCAAAAGATAGAAAGGAGAATAGTAAAAGTGGAGGGCAGAGAAACCCAAGACAAAAAACAAAAAGGGCCACATTGCAGAAAAATTCTAAAGGGGCAAAGCGCAGACAGCAGTTAATGGATATGATATAATTGGCATCACGGAGACATGGCTCCAGGGTGACCAAGGCTGGGAACTCAACATATAGGGGTATTCAACATTTAGGCAGAGAGGAAAAGGAGGCAGGATGGCGTTGCTGGTTAAAGAGGAAATTAATGCAATAGTAAGGAGGGACATTAGCCTGGATGATGTGGAATCGGTATGGGTGGAGCTGCGGCATTCCAAAGGGCAGAAAATGCTAGTGGGAGTTGTGTACAGACCACCAAACAGTAGTAGTGAGGTTGGGGACAGCATTAAACAAGAAATAAAGGATGTGTGCAATAAAGGTACAGCAGTTATCATGTGCGACTTTAATCTACATATTGATTGGGCTAACCAAACTGGTAGCAATGTGGTGGAGGAGGATTTCCTGGAGTGTATTAGGGATGGTTTTCTAGACCAATATGTTGAGGAACCAACTAGAGAGCTGACCATCCTAGACTGGGTGATGTGTAATGAGAAGCGACTAATTAGCAATCTTGTTGTGCGACGCCCCTTGGGGAAGAGTGACCATAATATGGTAGAATTCTTTATTAAGATGGATAGTGATCCAGTTAATTTGGAAACTAGGGTCCTGAACTTAAGGAAAGGTAACTTCAACGGTATGAGGCGTGAATTGACTACAATAGACTGGCAAAGGATACTTAAAGGGTTAACGGTGGATAAGCAATGGCAAACATTTAAAGATCACATGGATGAACTTCAGCAATTGTACATCCCTGTCTGGAGTAAAAATAAAACGGGGAAGGTAGCTCAACCATGGCTAACAAGGGAAATTATGGATAGTGTTAAAGCCAAGGAAGAGGCATATAAATTGGCTAGAAAAAGCAACAAACCTGAGGACTGGGAGAAATTTAGAATTCAACAGAGGAGGACTAAGCATTTAATTAAGAGGGGGAAAATAGAGTACGAGAGGAAGCTTGCCGGGAACATAAAAACTGACTGCAAAAGCTTCTATAATTATGTGAAGAGAAAAAGATTTGTGAAGATAGGTGCCTTGCAGTCGGATTCAGGTGAATTTATAATGGGGAACAAAGAAATGGCAGACCAATTGAACAAATGCTTTGGTTCTGTCTTCACGAAGGAAGACACAAATAACCTTCCGAATGTACTAGGGGACAGTGGGTCTAGTGAGAAGGAGGAACTGAAGGATATCCTTATTAGACGGGAAATTGTGTTGGGAAATTGATGGGATTTAAGGCTGATAAATCCCCGGGGTCTGATGGTCTGCATCCCAGAGTACCTAAGGAAGTGGCCCTAGAAATAGTGGATGCATTGGTGATCATTTTCCAACAGTCTATTGACTCTGGATCAGTTCCTATGGACTGGAGGGTAGCTAATGTAACACCACTTTTTTAAAAAGGAGGGAGAGAGAAAACGGGTAATCATAGACCGGTTAGCCTGACATCAGTAGTGGGGAAAATGTTGGAATCAATCATTAAGGATGAAATAGCAGCGCATTTGGAAAGCAGTGACAGGATCGGACCAAGTCAGCATGGATTTATGAAAGGGAAATCATGCTTGACGAATCTTCTGGAATTTTTTGAGGATGTAACTAGCAGAGTGCACAAGGGAGAACAGTGGATGTGGTGTATTTGGACATAAAAAAGGCTTTTGACAAGGTCCAGCACAAGAGATTGGTGTGCAAAAGCAAAGCACATGGTATTGGGGGTAATGTACTGATGTGGATAGAGAACTGGTTGGCAGACAGGAAGCAGAGAGTCGGGATAAACTGGTCCCTTTCAGAATGGCAGGCAGTGACTAGTAGAGTGCTGCAGGGCTCAGTGCTGGGACCCCAGCTCTTTACAATATACATTAACGATTTAGATGAAGGAATTGTGTGTAATATCTCCAATTTTGCGGATGATACTAAACTGGGTGGCAGTGTGAGCTGTGAGGAGGACGCTAAGAGGCTGCAGGGTGATTTGGACAGGTTAGTTGAGTGGGCAAATGCATGGCAGATGCAGTATAATGTGGATAAATGTGAGGTTATCCACTTTGGGGGCAAAAACCCGAAGGCAGAATATTATCTGAATGGCGGCAGATTAGGAAAAGGGGAGGTGCAACGAGACCTGGGTGTCATGGTTCATCAGTCACTGAAAGCGGGTATGCAGGTACAGCAGGCGGTGAAGAAGGCAAATGGTATGTTGGCCTTCATAGCTAGTGGATTTGAGTATAGGAGCAGGGAGGTCTTACTGCACTTGTACAGGGCCTTAGTGAGGCCTCACCTGGAATATTGTGTTCAGTTTTGGTCTCCTAATCTGAGGAAGGACGTTCTTGCTATTGAGGGAGTGCAGCAAAGGTTCACCAGACTGATTCCAGGGATGGCTGGACTGACATATGAGGAGAGACTGGATCAACTGGGCCTTTATTCACTGGAGTTTAGAAGGATGAGAGGGGATCTCATAGAAACGTATAAGATTTTGATGGGACGGGACAGGTTACATGCGGGAAGAATGTTCCCGATGTTGGGGAAGTCCAGAACCAGGGGACACGGTCTTAGGATAAGGGGTAGGCCATTTAGCACTGAGATGAGGAGAAACTTCTTCACTCAGAGTTGTTAACCTATGGAAGTCCCTGCCGCAGAGAGTTGTTGATGCCAGTTCATTGGATATATTCAAGAGGGAGTTAGATTTGGCCCTTGTGGCTAAGGTGCTCAAGGGGTATGGAGAGAAAGCAGGAAAGCGGTACTGAGGGAATGATCAGCCATGATCTTATGGAATGGTGGTGCAGGCTCGAAGGGCCAAATGGCTTACTCCTGCACCTAGTTGCTATGTTTCTATGTTTCTATGTTTACTATGAAGTGCCTTGGTACATTTTACAACGTTAAAGGCGCTATATAAAGACAAGTTTTTGTTGTTTAATCCCAGCGCTCGACCGCACATGCGCACATTTTATGTAAATTGTGGTCTGACGTATTGTCGACGGCTGCGCAGAACTGGCGTTGGTTGGCGGTTTGAAAGATGGCGGGAGTGACGGTGGATTTGTTAACGGACGAGGAAGATGACACCAAGGACTCGCGCATTTTTTGCGCCGACCCGGATCTGCCGGTGGTTTTCCTGTGCACTCAGTGTCGACTGCCGGTTGGAGACTCGCTGGCCTGGGTCGGCGCCAACCCGAAAGAGAATATAATCTACCTGAAAAGTCAGTGACAGAGCGGCACTCAACCGGCGCAGAGACCGGGAGGGAGGGAGGGAGGCAGGCAGGCAGGCAGGCAGGCCCGGCCGGCCCGCCCGCCCGGAGGGAGCGAGAGGGAGGGACACTGAATAGGAGTAGTGTGGGGTGTGCACTGTGATTGAATGGGGTGATATACAGTGAGGCTTGTGCATTGTGAATGGGGAGCGTGCACTGTGCATTGTAAATAGGAATGGGAGAGAGAAATGGGAGCTAAACCCGAGACCCTTTCTCTCAAATTTAGGAGTACACGGTATGATTTACTCTGTTGGTTTCTTTCTCCCTCCAGTGTCTTATTTATACAATGCACACAACTTCATTATTGTGTTCATGACGTTCATGATGTATGCCTGTCTTTTTCCCCTTTGCCTGAAGGGAATAGAGGGAGAGAAATATATAAAGTGAAAGGGTGTGTATGGTACATTGAATAATAAGGAATCATCATCGGCAGTCCCTTGGAATCGAGGAAGATATGTTTCCACTCGAAGTGAGTTCTTTGGCCGAACAGTCCAATACGAGAGCAACAGACTGACACAGGTGGGACAGATAGTCATTGAGGGAAGGGGTGGGTGGTACAGGTTTGCCGCACACTCTTTCCGCTGCCTGCGCTTGATTTCTACATGCTCTCAGCATTGAGACTCTAGGTGCTCAGCGCCCTCTTGGATGCACTTCCTCCACTTGAGGCGGTCTTGGGCCAGGGACCCCCAGGTGTCAGTGGGGATGTCTCACTTTATCAGGGAGGCTTTGAAGGTGTCCTTGTAACGTTTCCGCTGCCCATCTTTGGTTCGTTTGCCGAGCCAAGCAGAGCACTAGCTTTGGGAGTTTTGTCTGGCATGCGAACTATGTGGCCTACCCAATGGAGCTGATCGGGTGTGGTCAGTGCTTCAATGCTGGGGATGTTAGCCTGGACGAGGATGCTGATTTTGGTGCACCTGTCCTCCCAGGGGATTTGTAGGATCTTGCGGAGACATCGTTGGTGATCTTTCTCCACGACCTGAGGTGCCTGCTGTACGTGGTCAATGTCTGAGCCATATAGGAGAGCGAGTATTACTACAGCCCAGTAGACCATGAGCTTGGTGGCAGTTTTGAGTGCCTGGTCTTCAAATACTCTTTTCCTCAGGCGGCCGAAGGCTGCACTGGAGCACAGAAGGCGGTGTTCGATCTCGTCGTCGATGCCTGCTCTTATTGATAGGAAGCTCCCGAGATATGGGAAGTGGTCCATGGTACATTGAATAGTAAGGAGTGGGGGAGAGTGATATGCATACAGTGGGACATGTACTGTTCACTGTGACTCAGGAATAGGGGAAAGCAATACAGATATACATTGAGGGAATGTGTATTGTCACTAAATAATAAGGAATAGGGAGGTGTGTACTGTATACTATACAGAATAGGAGGAAGAGAGAGATACAGATATACAAAGTGAGGGGGGTGTATGGTATACAATGGCCTGTAATTTGTGGTCCGCAGTGAAGCAAAATAGTTCTCTGGCCCTAAAGAATGCTTCCCACAAGGATCTTGCGATCTGTGTGGTGAGAAGTTTGGCATTTCCAACATTCAGTTGAGATCAGTGCAAGTTAATGGGGAATCCCTAATGCAAGGTACTGTGGTGTCGTCAAGCTGTCTAAGCAGCCAATCACAATGCAGAATTCTCACGGGACCCATGAAGTGAATAACCTTCGAACTTAAAAAAAATGTTAGCAAAACAAAGATTCGGGCTCTCGCATGGGGAAAGGTAAACCTGAAAAAAAATGTTGAATAAACTTAAAATAAAATTAAAACCAAATGTTTAAAGTTTCTTGATTGTATTTTTTATTAAAATGGATAAATTTGATGCTGCACAAAATTAAAGTTAGTTTGTTCAGGGCAATACTGTTTGTTTAGCAGTCAATACACTATTAAAACCCCAGTCACACCTAATCCAAAAGGGTTTAACTTTTAATGGGATAATTAACAATGATATTACCACGCAGAAGCCCAAGTTTTTGTCCGTTTCACTGATGTCCCTGATTACACTGAACGCTGGCGGAGGGGAGGTGAGGGCAGTTGGGTGCACAACGCAGCCAGTGTCGGAGCAGTGAATGACTGACTGCAACTTCAGGATTTCTGCATTAGTATGTGCATGCGCTAAATCCTTAAGTTGCGGTCAGTTTCAAAGGGGTAATAACAGCGAACGCTGTTTGTTTGCTGTTATTACCTACACACTGCAAATTCTGGGCCAATAAAAAATAGGGGGGGGTGAGAAACACACGCAAGTAAGCATATACAGAGCAAGTCAGATACGCAGTGAGTAGGTTGCATAAATTATATGCTACAAATAATAAGGAATGGGGTGCCTTTGGGGAAATAAGACACGTACAGATTGACAGTCACACATTTAATGGCATGTTTGTGTACTGTATAAGAATAGTAAAGAGCAGGAGATGGAGAAAATAAATCAAAAGAGCAAAGTTATTATTTAAATGGAGAAAGATTGCGAAGTGCTGCAGTACAGCAGGACCTGGGGGCACTCGTGCATGAAACTCAAAAGGATAGTATGCAGGTACAAGTGATCAGGAAGACGAATGGAATCTTGGCCTTTATTGCAAAGGGGATGGAGTATAAAAGCAGGGAAGTCTTGCTACAGCTATACAAGGTATTGGTGAGGCTACACCTGGAATACTGCGTGCAGTTTTGGTTTCCATATTTACGAAAGGATATACTTGCTTTGGAGGCAGTTCAGAGAAGGTTCACTAGGTTGATTCTGGGGATGAGGAGTTTGACTTGAGGAAAGGTTGAGTAGGTTGAGCCTCTACTCATTGGAATTCAGAAGAATGAGGTGATCTTATCGGAACATATAAGATTATGAGGGGGCTTGATAAGGTGGATGCAGAGAGGATGTTTCCACTGATGGGGGAGACTAGAACTAGAGGGCATGATCTTAGTTCTAAATGGGCAGCCCCTTATTCTGAGATGAGGAAAAAGTTCTTGAGGGTTGTGAATCTGGAATTCGTTGCCTCAGAGAGCTGTGGAAGCTGGGACATTGAATAAATTTAAGACAGAAATAGACAGTTTCTGAAACGATAAGGGGTTATGGGGAGCGGGCAGGGAAGTGGAGTTGAGTCCATGATCAGATCAGCCATGATCTTATGGCCTACTGCTATTTCTTATGTTATGAGAGTCTCACACACTGGCATCTACAGAGTGAGAATTGCATGCAGTGAGGCTGCACGTGGTGTAAGGTTAAGAGAATGGGAAAGAGACAGGCCTATACTGTGAAAGTCACATGCAGCAATGAGGTTGCGTGTACTGTATGAATAAGATGAGGGGGAGAAGAAGAAACCGGCATACAGAATAAATCATAGTCATGAAGTTGTACAGTACACTAAACATTGAATAGTGGAGGGACAGGCAGATATCTCCACAAAATGAATCCTATACACACATGGTTACAAGCACCATACATAAGGAATGGTGAGGAAATGAGGCTTGCACTGGACACTAACTGAAAGATTACTGGTATCAATGCTGTCTTGAGCACTTAGTCTTTCGTTTCTCTAGCATGGCAATTCACCTTAAATATACAGTTTCTGCAAGGGATTGGAGTCTTGCACTGATTTCATATTAACATTTTAGGGATGGTGTGCTGGCCTTTTGGGCATGAACTCAACACTACAAATACAGTATAAAATGGCAAATGCACATCTGCACACTTTGAAATTACCTGGAACAGAAAGTCTCTCAACCGATGCCCATTTGACTGGTGCAAGACACTCTCTTCTCAGAGACCTGACTTGACAAGTCTAAAATAGCTCAGAATATTGAAGTTTCCAAAAATAAATCATACAATATCGCACTTTGAACAAAGGCACCCCACACCCTGAGCTTAAACATTCCAAAAGATAAGCCCTGGTGTCAAACTTATCCATCCAGCACCGTTAATACTTTACATAGAAACATAGAAAATAGGTGCAGGAGTAGGCCATTCGGCCCTTCTAGCCTGCACCGCCATTCAATGAGTTCATGGCTGAACATTCAACTTCAGTACCCCATTCCTGCTTTCTCGCCATACCCCTTGATCCTCCTAGCAGTAAGGACCTCATCTAACTCCTTTTTGAATATATTTAGTGAATTGGCCTCAACAACTTTCTGTGGTAGAGAATTCCACAGGTTCACCACTCTCTGGGTGAAGAAGTTCCTCCGCATCTCGGTCCTAAATGGCTTACCCCTTATCCTTAGACTGTGACCCCTGGTTCTGGACTTCCCCAACATTGGGAACATTCTTCCTGCATCTAACCTGTCTAACCCCGTCAGAATTTTAAATGTTTCTATGAGGTCCCCTCTCATTCTTCTGAACTCCAGTGAATACAAGCCCAGTTGATCCAGTCTTTCTTGATAGGTCAGTCCCGCCATCCCGGGAATCAGTCTGGTGAACCTTCGCTGCACTCCCTCAATAGCAAGAATGTCCTTCCTCAGGTTAGGAGACCAAAACTGTACACAATACTCCAGGTGTGGCCTCACCAATGCCCTGTACAACTGTAGCAACACCTCCCTGCCCCTGTACTCAAATCCCCTTGCTATGAAGGCCAACATGCCATTTGCTTTCTTAACCGCCTGCTGCACCTGCATGCCAACCTTCAATGACTGATGTACCATGACACCCAGGTCTCTTTGCACCTCCCCTTTTCCTAATCTGTCACCATTCAGATAATAGTCTGTCTCTCTGTTTTTACCACCAAAGTGGATAACCTCACATTTATCCACATTATACTTCATCTGCCATGCATTTGCCCACTCACCTAACCTATCCAAGTCGCTCTGCAGCCTCACAGCATCCTCCTCGCAGCTCACACTGCCACCCAACTTAGTGTCATCCGCAAATTTGGAGATACTACATTTAATCCCTTCATCTAAATCATTAATGTACAGTGTAAACAGCTGGGGCCCCAGCACAGAACCTTGCGGTACCCCACGTTAGTTTTAACAGACATCTTGGGCTCAATTTTCCCAGTGCCAGTTTTTTTGGCATATTGCCACAGTTGCGCTCGTTTTTCTTGGCCCCAACTACTCCAAAAAAAATTGCAAGTTTCCCCATTCTATCTTTTGAAATTGGCGGCGCCTGTCCTGTAGCTTGTGGGGGGGAGGGGAGCCTAATGTCTGCACCGAAAAAACAATCTCTTCCCTCTCCCTCCCCTCCCCCTTCTGCGCATGCGCGGAAAAAAGGACGTTTTTGAAGTGACTGCTATGCCCAGTACAGCTCCCGATCTGTATTCGGCCATTTTTAAAGAGCCGGTTGTGTGTGAGAACTTTCATTTTCATTGTAAAAATTGAAGTTGCAATACAAGATGCAACACGGCGCAAGAATCAAGAATTTCTTGCAGGATGAAGTCGAGGCACTGGTTACTGTAATTGAGGCCAGATGGCAGGAGCTGGACACCAGTAGAGGTCTCACAAAAGTTCCACAAAAAGAAATGAAGAAATGCTGAAAACAACTTGCACAAGATTACTGTGCAATGGTGACCACCCCAAGGTCTGGAGGCTACTGCAAAAAGAAGTGACAGGACCTTGGTCAAGTAGTTAGTGTAAGTAATATTTTCATTTATTCAATGAAATTGCAATTGTAAATGTGACCAGCTATTATATGTCCCACCCAGCAGAAAGACACCCTCTCTAAAAAGTGATATTTTCATCTTTGCAGAGGAAGGTGGCACACAATAAACGAGAAAGAACTCGAACAGGAGGAAGCCCGTCAAATCTGCAGCCACTGACACCCTTGGAAGAGAGGGTCGCTGCTTTGATTGGTCCTGCCTGGAGAAAAGCAACCACTACTGCACAAGCTGGGCCCACACTCCACAGTCTGGCTTTGCTAAATGCTAAGTACTGCGCGGGCCAGCCATGCTTCGGTTCATGGGGATGTCTCCGTCAGCTACGCTTCGGTTGATGCAATGTGCCATCATTCATCGTGGTCCTTCAAATGAGCCTGCTGCCTGCGCTGTGTGCCCCTACTCATGCCACCCTGCCCCTCCGCCCACCCCCCCCCCCCTGCTGCTAGCCATTTGCCTGTTCTGTTATATTTTGCAGAACTTGGGGCCAACCCGGATGAGGCAGATGCCGATGCAGAAGAAGATTCAGATGCGGACGAGCCACAAGAGAACATCTTCCAATCCCACCTTCCAGACCAAGAGCATGCTGGTGAGGGGGAGGTGATGGATGAAGCCCCCACTGTTGTACTCACTCTGGAGGAGGTGCAAGTGCCGTCCATTGAGGTCCAGCTCCTTCCCTGAGTGGTATGAGTGTTGGTGGGACATTCCATGGTTTCCCATTGTCCGAGGCTGCGGGTCCCAGTGGGGTGTAACGAGGCACGCCAGGGTCCCACTGTCCCAGGCTGCAGGTCCCAGTGGGGTGCAGCGAGGCACACCCAGGGCCCTACCATCCGAGGCTGCAGGTCCCAGTAGGATGCAGCGAGCCACACCCAGAGTGAGGAGGGGAAGGAGAGTTCAACAGCGCTCTCCTGAGGTGCAGGATCTAACAGATATGGTTCAGATGCTGGCAATATGTATGGAGAGCATTGACCTTACCCGATCACTCCTGGACACCATCAGTGGGGTGGGTGATGAGGTATCGGGAGAAGTAACAACACTCTCTCGAGAAATGGGAACACTGTCTGGGAACACTGTCCAGGAACATGAGGGAGGGAAATGTTTCAGTCAGCTGAAACAATGTCGATGCATATGAGGGAGGGAAGGTTGCGGGTAGTTACATAGAAAATAGGTGCAGGAGTAGGCCATTCGAGCCTGCACCACCATTCAATAAGATCACGGCTGATCATTCACCTTAGTACCCTTTTCCTGCTTTCTCGCCATACCCCTTGATCCCTTTAGCCATAAGGGCCATATCTAACTCGCTCTTGAATATATCCAATGAACTGGCATCAACAACTCTGCGGTAGGGA
This sequence comes from Pristiophorus japonicus, assembly GCF_044704955.1. Classification (NCBI taxonomy): domain Eukaryota; kingdom Metazoa; phylum Chordata; class Chondrichthyes; family Pristiophoridae; genus Pristiophorus; species Pristiophorus japonicus. Next base: position 95,226,867 of record NC_091987.1, read on the forward strand.
ATTCCACAGGTTAACAACTCTGAGTGAAGAAGTTTCTCCTCATCTCAGTCCTAAATGGCTCATCTCTTATCCTTAGACTGTGTCCTCTGGTTCTGGATTTCCCCAACATCGGGAACATTCTTCCTGTATCTAACCTGTCCAGTCCCATCAGAATTTTATATGTCCCTATGAGATCCCCTCGTTCATCTAAACTCCAGTGAATACAAGCCCAGTCGATCCAGTCTCTCCTCATATGTCAGTCCTGCCATCCCGGGAATCAGTCTGGTGAACCTTCGCTACACTCCCTCAATAGCAAGAACGTCCTTCCTCAGATTAGGAGACCAAAACTGAACACAATATTCCAGATGAGGCCTCAACCAAGGCCCTGTACAACTGCAGTAGGACCTCCCTGCTCCTATACTCAAATTCTCTAGCTATGAAGACCAACATACCATTTGCCGGCTTCACCACCTGCTATACCTGCATGCCAACTTTCAATGACTGATGTACCATGACACACAGGTCTCGTTGCACCTCCCTTTTTCCTACTCTGCCGCCATTCAGATATTCTGCCTTTGTGTTTTTGCCCCCAAAGTGGATAACCTCACATTTATCTACATTATACTGCATCTGCCAAGCATTTGCCCGCACACCTAACCTGTCCAAGTCACCCTGCAGCCTCTTAGCGTCCTCACAGCTCGCACCGCCACCCAGCTTCGTGTCATCTGCAAACTTGGAGATATTACACTCAATTCCTTCATCAAAATCATTAACGTATATTGTAAATAGCTGGAGTCCCAGCACTGAGCCCTGCGGCACCCCACTAGTCACTGCCTACCATTCTGAAAAGGACCCGTTTATCCTGACTGCTTCCTGTCTGCCAATCAGTTCTCTATCCACGTCAGTACATTACCCCCAATACCATGTGCTTTAATTTTGAACACCAATCTCTTGTGTGGGACCTTGTCAAAAGCCTTTTGAATGTCCAAATACACCACATCCACTGGTTCTCCACTGTCCACTCTGCTAGTTACATCCTCAAAAAATTCCAGAAGATTTGTCAAGCATAATTTTCCTTTCATAAATCCATGCTGACTTGGACCGATCCTGTCAGTACTTTTCAAATGCGCTGCTATTTCATTTTTAATAATTGATTCCAACATTTCCCCACTACTGATGTCAGGCTAACCGGTCTATAATTACCCATTTTCTCTCCCTCCCTTTTTTAAAAAGTGATGTTACATTAGCTACCCTCCAGTCCATAGGAACTGATCCAGAGGCGATAGACTGTTGGAAAATGATCACCATGCATCCTCTATTTCTAGGGCCGCTTCCTTAAGTACTCTGGGATGTAGACTCTCAGGCCCCGGGGATTTATCGGCCTTCAATCCCATTAATTTCCCTAACACAATTTCCCGCCTAATAAGGATTTCCTTCCGTTCCTCCTTCTCACTAGACCCTCAGTGTGAAGACAGAACCAAAGTATTTGTTCCCCATTATAAATTCACCTAAATCTGACTGCAAGGGACCTCCGTTTGTCTTCACACATTGTTGCTCAACATGAGGGAGGGCATGTCACTGGTAGCTGAGACACTCAGCGAAGATGAGGGAGGGAATGTTGGAGGTAGTTGAGGCACTCGGGGCACATGAGGGAGGGAGTCAGGGAATGTCTGAGTTAGCTGCGGCAATACGAGAACACGCCCCGACTCTGCGCCCATTTACAGAATCAAATGCCACTGCAATTCCCAGACCAGCCTCTGAAGATGCCCAAGCCAGGCCCTCCCCCAAATCAAGAAGTGCACATTGCCCAAGATGTTCGAAAGAATAAGCTTGGTACCAACCCAAGAAATGCTGCGCCACCGTCTGTGGGCAGGGGTGGAGTCACCAAGACCAAGCACAACTTTTATTGTTACTGTTGTAACTGTTCTCAAATTAAAAGTTTTTTGTAGGTTATATAAATTTACAAGTTTAAAAGTTTGTAAGTGATCTTAACTGAAAACTTTAAAGTTTGATACAAGAATATTTTTAGTTAAGTACAAACAAATGTTAAACTTTTGAATAAAATATATTTTAAATTATAACAATCATTTACATTATTCCATTATTAACACACCTTTTTGAAGTAAACGAGAATCATTTCCATTATTTGTTCCATTAACACAACACAACATTACGGAATAGGTCCAAACAGTCAACATGGTCCATGTGGAATAGTTGCCGTTGAGCCTTCAGGCAGCTAAGTGTTCATGGATGAGCTGCTGGCGCAAGGCTCGAGCAATCGTTAAAGGGGCATGGCGGCCCACCCTCCTCCGTCATGCTCCGGGTTCAGGTAGCTGCATGGCTTTCTCGTCCTCCTCGTCATCTGCATCTTCCTCATCATCATCCACTCTCACCTCAGGTGGGTCTTCTTCTACCAGCTACTGCTGCCTCATGATGGCTAAGTTATGCAGTATGCAGCACACAACAGTGAACTGACCAACAATATCAGGGGAGTATTACAAGTAGCCTCCGGAACAGTCCAGGCATCGGAAACGCTGCTTCAAGATGCCAATGGTCCTCTCTATTATGCTGCACGTCGCAATGTGCGACATGTTACATTCCCAGTCAGCTTCTGTTTCCCAGTAGCCAGCTCTGCCCTTCTGGCTACTGCTGAAACATAGCAGATATAGCGCTCTCGCGTAGAATGAACTCATCATGGGTGCTCCCAGGGTATCTTGCATCAACTGACATGATGCGATGTATGTCGTCACACACGAGCTGCACATTAACGGAGTGAAAGCCTTTTCTGTTCCTGTACATCTGAATCCTCCAAAGGTGCTTGCAAGGCGATGTGGGTACAATCAATGCAGCCCTGTAACTTGGTAAGCCAGCAATCCTGGAGAAGCCCTTTCACGCATTGCCTGGGCGGTCATGGGGAACTTTATGTAGTCATTCCTCCGGGCAACCGTCACCTGCCGAATTCAGACATGTATTGCATGTTGAGAAATGGAGCACACATCCCCAGTTGTGGCCTATAACGATTCAGATGCATAGAATAAAAATGCAGGTGTAACCTTCACTTCAACTGACAAAGCAGTCCTGACTCTTCTAGGTTGCAGGTCTGCTTTTACTAACTCACAGATCTCAGTTACAACTTTTTTGCGGAAACGCAGCCTTCTGACACAGTCTGCCTCACTCGTATGAGCACCTGTCTCGATTAAACCCGACGTGGGTAAGGCCTCCTGCCCCATCACCCTACGTGCTCTGAGGTTCCTCATGCGATGGCATTGAATCAATTGTCTCCTCCGCAGCAACAGCATGCAGAAGGCTTGTACAAGGTATGACATTGTCAGTATTGCCCCCATGATTAAATTGTACCTTTGCAAAAAGCTCAAAATGGCAAGCAGGACAAGGTTCTTTGTTCTCTTTCCCCAAGGTCGACACCCTAGTATGGACAACACCCAGGTCTGAACAGGCGCAATTATTGGGGAACAATGGAACCCCCCCGCTGGGCTTCTTTTCAAGCCGAGCCCCTGTGTCTGGGCGAGGGACCGATTGTGTTAGCCGACCCTCGAGCCTGGTTTGGAGACGTTTTTAAAACTATCAAAACTTAAAAATTTCCACTAAACTTCCACTTCCTGCATTTTAAGTTTTAAAAATTTAAGCTTAATTTATGCATATGTGTTCTTGGCTCCCTGCAAAACTTTGCCTAAAAACAATGGCGTTCTGCGCCAAAATTTTAATGTGCACTGGTTTTCCTTAAGTACCCAGAAGGTTTTTCTGGAGTGGCCACATACCATCCTAGGAGAAATTTAAATTGGCCAAACTATTGTGAAAAACTGGCGCATCAGGTTACGCCCCCGTGACGCAAAAAAAACCCAAATCTTTAAAAATCGCAACTGAGTTACGCTGGGGCACAAAGATTGGGGAAACTTTGATTTTTTTAATTTAGGTCAAAAAAAATGGCACAAATCACTGGGGAAAATTGAGCCCAAGTCTATATTTTAAAAATTCTAATTACACTAGGTCAAGATTCTTGTCAGCTTTGCTTCAATTGAAAGTATGGTTTTACAAAGCAAAATAGTAAATATAACATAATTTGCAGGAATGTATTTGCTTGGAAGGCAGCGTTTTTGTTGCTTGTAATGTTATAAACTCCGTGTTATGCCATCACTTACAGACAATGTCAGCACATTGTATTAAAACATGTGAAAAAATATCAATGTAACTGTTTTGCCTGAATTTAAATTATATTGATGCAGCCTATGATTGGAGGTTTTGTTTCTCCGATTGTTCTGTTCTATTTCCATTTCTGAAGCTGAAAGCAGAAATGAAGCACACAAGTTATTGAAATGATGCACTCCAAGGTTATAAATGTGAGATTTTACAGACTTTGAATGAAGATAGATCCGCTTATTCTGACCTCTCATGTATTTAACTGGTTGAACAGATAAGATTTTCCTAGAACATGGCCTTCTGTGCTCTTTGCTGTACTTTGTGAATATTGTGCCTGAATTCTGAACTTGTAAACTAATAACTTGCTGCCCTCTTATAGGTGTCACTAAAAACATCCTTGTAGACAAAGAACAGAAGGTAGACACTGAAGATGAGTCCGGTTGGTAAGTATGTAATATTGATGAGTGCAACATTTTGAGCTGGTCATCGAAAGCTAAATGAAGAAAGATTTGCTTCGATTTATATTCTCTATACAGTAGATAATGGCCTTTATTTTGCGGTAAGAATAACGGTGAGGCTATCGGCACTCACCCTTACTATGGAGTAAATCAGACAGCAACTTCCACTGTCCGCACACGTGCAGTTAAACATGCAAATCAGGAAGTTGCTGTCCGATTTGTCCTGTTCCTCCACAAGTTTTTACTCCGGTACCTCGCCAAAAGATTCAGCATTCAAACACATGAAGTTGTGGTACTTCATAGAATCATAGAAATTTACAGCACTTGAGGAGGCCATTTCAGCCCATCGTGTCCATGCCGACCGACCAAGAGCTATCCAGCCTAATCCCACTTTCCAGCTCTTGATCCGTAGCCCTGTAGGTTATGACACTTTAAGTGCACATCCAAGTATTTTTTAAACGCGGTGAGGCTTTCTGCCTCTACCACCCTTTCAGGTAGTGAGTTCCAGACTCCCACCACCATCTGGGTAAAGACATTTCCCCTTGTATCTCCTCTATACCTTACACCAATTACTTTAAATCTCTGCACCCCGGGTGTTGTCCCCTCTGCCAAGGGAAACAGGTCCTTCCTATGCACTCTATCCAGCGCTCTCATAATTTTCTACACCTCAATCAGGTCTCCCCATAGCCACCTCTGTTCCAAAGAAAATAGACCCACCATCTCCAATCTTTCCTCATAGCCAACATTCTCCAGTCCAGGCAACATTCTTGTAAATCTCCTCTGCACCCTTTCCAGTGCAATCACATCTTTCCTGTAATGTGACCAGAACTGCACACAGTACTCCAGCTGCGGCCTAACCAGTGTTTTATACAGTTGAAGCATAACGTCCTTGTTCTTGTATTCCATGCCTCGACTAATAAAGGCAAGTGTTCCATTTGCCTTCTTAACCAACTTATCTACCTGGCCTGCTACCTTCAGGGATCTGTTGACCTCCGCTCCAAGGTCTCTTTGTTCCTCTACACTTTTCGGTGTTGTACCATTTAATGTGTATTTTCTTGCCTTGTTAGACCTCCCCAAATGCTACTGTTCTGCCCACCTGACCAGTACATTGATATTTTCCTGCAGTCCACAGCTTTCTTCTTCATTGTCAACCACACAACCTATTGTAGTTGTAAAGTCCTGTCCCCTCAGTACAGATTCACACGAGGTATGTAGTGAAGTCAAGGTCACTCTGGACCTGCACCTTTATTTCACAGCTCTGGAATGCTGCACTTGCCTGAGACCTGTCCTTATATACCTGTCTCTTGCAAGTGCACCCCTGGTGGTAAGGTATGCTGGTGGTTTCAGGTCATATCTTATTACAGTCATGTATAGCATGTTAGGATACAGTTATATATAATAATGTAAGATACATGACATCACCTTCCCCAAGGTCTTATTGTCTTTATAGGTTCAGTCTCTCGGGTGGACTACGCTCTCGCGTGGAGCGTCTGAGTTGTGGTTCAGTTGTTTGCCTTGGTGTCTGTTTTTCTTTGGGTGTGGTTGCTGGTATCTCGCCTGGGCTGTCTGTTTCAATTGGTGTGAGTGTTGACTCGCCTGGGCTGTCTGTTGGGATTGCCCTTTTCTCAGGTTGTTCTCTCTGTCCACCAGGTGTGGTGCGAGTTCCACATTGTAGTCTGCCTCTGGTTCCGCAGTGTTGTTGGTAAATCTGCTTTTGACTTGGTCTACATGTCTCCGGCAGGTTTTGTCATTGTCTATTTGTACTACCAGTAGTCTGTTTCCTTCCTTGCCCGTTACTGTCCCTGCAAGCCATTTGGGACCCCTGCCATAGTTTAGTACAAACACTTTGTCCCCTATCTCATTCCATCTCCCCCTCGAATTTCTGTCATGGTACTCAGTCAGCTTACGGCGCTTTGCCTCAACGATTTTGTGCATGTCTGGGAGGATTAATGAGAGCCTTGTCTTTAAAATCCTTTTCATCAACAGTTGCATGGGGGGGATCCCAGTCAATGAGTACAGACGAGATCTGTATGCCAGCAGCAGTCGCGACAGGCGACCCTGCAGCGTGGGACCTTGGATTTTAAGCATGCCTTGTTTAATGATTTGCACTGATCTCTCTGCCTGGCCGTTGGAGGCCGGCTTGAACGGTGCCGTCTTGACGTGATTTATGCCGTGGTCAATTATAAAATCTTGGAATTCTGCGCTGGTGAAGCACGGACCATTGTCACTGACCAATATGTCAGGGATTCCGTGCGTTGCAAACATGGTTGCGAGGTTCTCCACAGTGGTGGAGGTTGTGCTCGAGTTTAAAATGGTGCATTCGATCTACTTTGAAAATGCATCTACAACTACGAGGAACATTTTGCCCATGAATGGGCCCGCATAGTCTACGTGCACCCACGACCACGATTTGGTAGGCCAGGGCCAGGGGCTCAGGGGAGCCTCCCTTGGGGCATTGCTGAGTTGGGCACAAATGGTGCACCTTCGGACGCAGAGCTCCAAGTCCGCGTCAATACCAGGCCACCAGACGTGGGATCTGGTTATGGCCTTCATGAGAACGATCCCCGGGTGCTCGCGGTGGAGCTCCCGGACAAATGCCTCTCTGCCTCACAGAGGCATGACATCAGGCAGTCTGTTTGTAGTGATAGCTCATGCATGCGCCTGTGAAAGGGTTTTAATTCCTCGGAGCAGGCATCGCGAGCCTCTGCCCAGTCACCGGTTAGGACACATCTTTTTACTAAGGATAACGTGGGGTCGCTGGCCGTCCAGGTTCTGATTTGGCGAGCCGTCATGGGCGAACCTGTGGACTCAAAGGCATTGATTGCCATGACTATCTCACAGTCCTGGTCGTCAGACCCTTCCGTGGTCACCAGGGGTAGCCTGCTGAGCGCGTCGGCACAGTTGTCTGTGCCTTATGGTATAGTCGTAGGATGCCAGCATGAGTGCCCACTGTTGAATTCGCGCCGAGGCGTTGGCGTTTATTGCCTTGCTCTCGGATAGGAGGGACGTGAGGAGCTTGTGGTCGGTTTCTAACGCGAACTTGGCCCCAAAAAGGTATTGGTGCATCTTTTTGACACCGTGCACGCACGCGAGCGCCTCCTTCTCTACAATTCCGTGCCCGCGAAAGTGACCTGGAGGCATAAGCTATGGGTTGTAATTTGCCCACACTATTGACATGTTGCAAAACGCACCTGACCCCATACGCTGATGCATCGCATGTGAGAACCAGCTTTTTACCTGGATCAAAGAAAGTCAAAACACTGTTGGAACACAGAAGGTTGCGTGCCTTATTGAAGGCGCGTTCCAGGGCATCCCTCCAAAACCAATCGCACCCCTTCCTGAGTAGCACGTGGAGAGGCTCCAGCAGCGTGCTTAAGTTCTGCATAAAGTTCCCAAAGTAATTGAGTAGCCTGAGAAAGGCGCGCAGTTCTGAGACATTCCGGGGCCTGGGTGCCAGGCGAATTGCTTCTGTTTTGGACTCTGTTGGGCGGATTCCATCAGCGGCAATCCTTCTGCCCAAAAATTCAACCTCGGGTGCGAGAAACAGGCACTTGGATTTCTTGACTCGTAGGCCTACCTGATCCAACCGCTTTAGTACTTCCTCCAAATTACGGAGATGGGAGTCGATGTCCCTGCCAGTGAAAAGTATGTCGTCTTGAAATACAACCGTCCCTGGGATGGACTTGAGCAGACTCTCCATGTTGCGCTGGAACATGGCAGCTACCGACCTGATGCTGAATGGGCATCGATTGTGCATGAAAAGGCCTCGATGTGTGTTGATGATGGTGAGTAGCTTGGATTCCTCAGTCAATTCTTGCGTCATATACGCAGATGTGAGGTCTAGTTTTGAGAAAAGTTTACCTCCAGCCAATGTGGCAAATAAGTCCTCCGCTCTGGGCAGCAGGTACTGGTCCTGTAGGGAGACTCTGTGTCTGGTAGATTTGTAGTCCCCACAGATTCGTACGGATCCATCAGGCTTCATGACTGGGACGATGGGACTTGCCCAGTCGCTAAATTACACAGGTGATATAATGCCTTCCCGCAGAAGCCTGTCTAGTTTGTGTTCAATCTTTTCCCTCATCACATAGGGTACAGCTCTGGCCTTGTGATGGACTGGTCTAGCATTCTGTGTGATGTAGATTTTGACTTTGACCCCTTTGAAAGTGCCCACACCTGGCTGAAAGAGATGTTCAAATTGCTTTATAACTGTTGAGCAGGAGGTCCGTTCCTCGAATGACATGGCATGGACATCATCCCATTTCCAGTTTAGTTTTGCCAGCCAGCTTCTCCCCAGCAGTGCTGGGGGGTCTCCGGGGACAATCCACAGGGGAAATCGGTTCACTGTCCCTTTGTGTGTGACAGAGAGCATGGCGCTGCCGAGGACTGGTACGATTTCTTTGGTATAGGTCCTTAGTTTGGTGTCGACCCTTGTGAGTTTTGGTCTGTCTCTTTTATGCGGCCACATTTGTTCAAATTGTTGAGCGCCCATGAGAGATTGACTCGCTCCCGTATCCAGCTCCATGTTGACAGGTATCCCATTGAGTAGGACCCTCATCATTATAGGAGGCGTCCTGTTGTAGGAGCAGTGGCCATTGATCGTGTTGACCCGCTGTACATCGGTGTCCCGGGTACTTTCCCCACCATCTTCTGATCCGCTTTCCGACCCATCCGATTCGTATACCAGCCGAGCTGCCGGTTCTTTGCACATGCGGGCCAAATGCCCTGTATATTCACAGTTCCTGCAAACAGCCTGCTGAAATCGACATCCCTTTGATGAGTGCCCATCCCCACACCTCCAGCATAGACTGCTTGCAAAGAATAAGCTGCGTCTGGCTGATCTCTCTTGAGCTTCTCTCAGTTTGTAGTTGATTGCTCGCATTGTGGGTTGATGAGGTGTGAACGGCCGTTCCTGTGGCCCTTGATGGCTTCTGGCACCACTGCCTGCTGTCGAGAGCCTGTTCTCCTGGTTTTGTCTGTGTGTGGGGGTAGCAGCTTGTTTAATGCTGTGAACTTCTTGTTCCGATATTTCGTTAGCCGTCGTACCTGCATTGTAAATCAACCTCGTTTCTTCTTCCCCTACCAAGAATGTCTGTGCAACCAGTGCTGCTAGAGGTTGTTGGTCTCTATGAGCTTTTGGAATAGGCCTGCGTGGCCTATTCCTTCAATGAAAATGTCTCAGCATTTCTCTCCTCAGTTCATCGGAGAACTCACATAAACTAGCCAACCTCCGAAGTTCTGCCACGAAGTCGGGTATGCTCTGGCCCACACAGCACCTGTAGTAGTAGAACCTGTGTCTGGCCATGTGTAGGCTGCTCGCTGGCTTCAGGTGGTCTCTTACCAGTGTGCTCAATTCTTCAAACGACCTGATTGCTGGTTTCTCGGGTGCCAGCAGATCCTTCATTAAAGCGTATGTTTTCGAGCCACAGCTGGTCAAGAGATGGGCTCTTCTCTTGTCTGCTTTGTCGTCTCCTAACCAGTCTTTGGTTACAAAGTTTTGCTGGAGCCTTTCTATAAAGTCCTCCCAATTGTCTCCCGCATTGTACTTTTCATCTGATCCGTTGTTTGCCATTCTGTGGATTCTGTAATCCCGTAACTCGTCGCCACTGTAAAATCCTGTCCCCTCAGTACAGATTCACACGAGGCATATTGTGAAGTCAAGGTCACTCTGGACCTGCAACTTTATTTCACAGCTCTGGAATGCTGCACTTGCCTGAGACCTGTCCTTATATACCTGTCTCTTGCAAGTGGTGGTATACTGGTGGTTACAGGTCATATCTTATTACAGTCATGTATAGCATGTTAGGATACAGTTATATATAATAATGTAAGATACATGACAGTAGTGTCATCTGCAAACTTCTTAATCATACCCCCAACATTCAAATCCAAGTCATTGATGTATGCCACAAAAAGCAAAGGACCCACTTGCCCACTAGATCCCAGTAAACACACTTAAAAAAAAAGTTAGGGCTTGTCCATTCAAGTGTAAGTGAACTTTTAACGGTGTGGCCAGCAATGTTGCCTCTAACTTTTTCGGGTGGGTGCAGGGCCCTTTTAATTTCCACGTATGCGAGGTTTTTCTATTTAAGAGCTGGCCTGCGAGGGACCTCCAGACCACTGCATGGCCGTGCAGATTATGGGAACATTGGTGCTAAGTTTAAATTACTACCAAACAACCTAACTGGCACTGATAATTTACTTTTACAAGTGTGGAATCTAATTCCTTCAGATTTTAATTGTTGCCGATTTTATTTAAAAAACTTTGTGTCTCTCCCTCTCTCTCTGTCTCTAAAATTCACTTTTTGTACATGATTTTACATTGAATTAAAAATTCTAAATTACACTTCCAGCTTTAGAATGTGTATGTCTGCGTAAGGATTTTTCAATCTGATTGGTTGAAGAGACAGGCTGTTGCAGATCCCTGGTAGAGGATGCTGCACTGAAATGGATTTCTAAGTTGCCGTACCAAAGCCCACTAAATGTCTGTGTGCAGCTGTAAGCGTAATGAATGGTGAGCACTGTTCGCTTGCCGCTATCTTAGCCAATATATTTAATTTGGAAAGTTGGATGGATGTTTGTAAGCGACTTTTCAGTTGGAAACCTTGTGATGTTTCCTCACGACGTAGATAAGTTGGAAGGTTCAGAAAATGGTACTGGTAGGCTTAGACTTAACTATGAACAAAATAGTGCTAGTTCCCTGGTACAAACAACATATTTTACTGGCTAAGGGGCTCAATTTTCTTCACTGAGCATTTTCATTGTAGGAGTATTGTCATTCTTCCATTGATTCAAGTGAGACTGTATACCAAACATGTGTTGTCAATAGCTTCATCATTTATCTTTCTAGTTCATATGAAGTTCAGACTTCATGCTCTTTGTTTTTCCCCAATACTGGCAGAGAGATCGTTGCTGCTTGTATCACACGTTTTGGACTTGGCTAGATGGAGGGTCGGTTTCCTTCTAGGTTCAGATTTTTTTTTTTAAACTCTTCAGTCAGTGCGCCTCTCAGGATACTACCAAATTTCAGTAACACTTTCCGTTCTCATCCATTGATAGTAGATGTACAGTCACTTTTTTGTGGCAGCAGAATTGAAGTCCAAATCTGTAAATGGATTTGAATACTGTAAAGAATGCAATAACCCATTCTCTGTTGTGGAAGGATATGAAGAATAAAAAATCAGTTGCCAAAACATGATACGAACATCAATACAGCTTACCTTGGGTTCTCAATATACCCATAAGATTAATCACGTATCGTATATAGACTACGAAAGAACAGAAAAGTATAGAAAGCTCAAGAAAGATAGGGCCTCCAATATAGAAACATAGAAAATAGGTGCAGGAGCAGGCCTTTCAGCCCTTCGAGCCTGCACCGCCATTCAATGAGTTCATGGCTGAACATGAAACTTCAGTACCCCCTTCCTGCTTTCTCGCCATAACCCTTGATCCCCCGAGTAGTAAGGACTTCATCTAACTCCCTTTTGAATATATTTAGTGAATTGGCCTCAACTACTTTCTGTGGTAGAGAATTCCACAGGTTCACCACTCTCTGGGTGAAGAAGTTTCTCCTCATCTCGGTCCTAAATGGCTTACCCCTTATCCTCAGACTGTGACCCCTGGTTCTGGACTTCCCCAACATTGGGAACATTCTTCCTGTATCTAACCTGTCTAAACCCGTCAGAATTTTAAACGTTTCTATTAGGTCCCCTCTCATTCTTCTGAACTCCAGTGAATACAAGCCCAGTTGATCCAGTCTTTCTTGATAGGTCAGTCCCGCCATCCCGGGAATCAGTCTGGTGAATCTTCGCTGCACTCCCTCAATAGCAAGAATGTCCTTCCTCAAGTTAGGAGACCAAAACTGTACACAATACTCCAGGTGTGGCCTCACCAAGGCCCTGTACAACTGTAGCAACACCTCCCTGCCCCTGTATTCAAATCCCCTCGCTATGAAGGCCAACATGCCATTTGCTTTCTTAACCGCCTGCTGTACCTGCATGCTAACCTTCAATGACTGATGTACCATGACACCCAGGTCTCGTTGCACCTTCCCTTTTCCTAATCTGTCACCATTCAGATAATAGTCTGTCTCTCTGTTTTTACCACCAAAGTGGATAACCTCACATTTATCCACATTATACTTCATCTGCCATGCATTTGCCCACTCACCTAACCTATCCAAGTCACTCTGCAGCCTAATAGCATCCTCCTCGCAGCTCACACTGCCACCCAACTTAGTGTCATCCGCAAATTTGGAGATACTGCATTTAATCCCCTCGTCTAAATCATTAATGTACAATGTAAACAGCTGGGGCCCCAGCACAGAACCTTGCGGCACCCCACTAGTCACTGCCTGCCATTCTGAAAAGTACCCGTTTACTCCTACTCTTTGCTTCCTGTCTGACAACCAGTTCTCAATCCACGTCAGCACACTACCCCCAATCCCATGTGCTTTAACTTTGCACATTAATCTCTTGTGTGGGACCTTGTCGAAAGCCTTCTGAAAGTCCAAATATACCACATCAACTGGTTCTCCTTTGTCCACTTTACTGGAAACATCCTCAAAAAATTCCAGAAGATTTGTCAAGCATGATTTCCCTTTCACAAATCCATGCTGACTTGGACCTATCATGTCACCATTTTCCAGATGCACTGCTATGACATCCTTAATAATTGATTCCATCATTTTACCCACTACTGAGGTCAGGCTGACCGGTCTATAATTCCCTGTTTTCTCTCTCTCTCCTTTTTTAAAAAGTGGGGTTACATTGGCTACCCTCCACTCCATAGGAACTGATCCAGAGTCAATGGAATGTTGGAAAATGACTGTCAATGCATCCGCTATTTCCAAGGCCACCTCCTTAAGTACTCTGGGATGCAGTCCATCAGGCCCTGGGGATTTATCGGCCTTCAATCCCATCAATTTCCCCAACACAATTTCCCGACTAATAAAGATTTCCTTCAGTTCCCCCTCCTTACTAGACCCTCTGACCCTTTTTATATCCGGAAGGTTGTTTGTATCCTCCTTAGTGAATACCGAACCAAAGTACTTGTTCAATTGGTCTGCCATTTCTTTGTTCCCCGTTATGACTTCCCCTGATTCTGACTGCAGGGGACCTACGTTTGTCTTTACTAACCTTTTTCTCTTTACATACCTATAGAAACTTTTGCAATCCACCTTAATGTTCCCTGCAAGCTTCTTCTCGTACTCCATTTTCCCTGCCCTAATCAAACCCTTTGTCCTCCTCTGCTGAGTTCTAAATTTCTCCCAGTCCCCAGGTTCGCTGCTATTTCTGGCCAATTTGTATGCCAGTTCCTTGGCTTTAATACTATCCCTGATTTCCCTAGATAGCCAAGATATAGATCAAGATGGACAATATATGCAGACTTTGCAGCATTGCCAACATTCAGTGAACAATTTTTTTAATGGACACTGTATTCTAACAGGCCCAACCAATGATTTGTAGAGCTTTAGCATTATCTCTGCTTTGTACTGTATGTCCCTGTTTATAAAACTTTCAAACCCATATGCTTTTTAAAATATTTCAGGTTGTCCTCGCGCTTTTGTAAATTTACATTTCTGGGCCCCTATGTCTCTCTGCTCTTCTACTTTAAATATTTTACCTTTTACTGTATATGTCTTTTTTTTCCCCTCAACAAAATGTTTCATGTTTCACTTCATGTTTCTCTATCAAGTTTCATCTGTCTCTAGAATACTATGTCTACTTTTGGTCCCTTCACATAGAGACCCTAGAAAATGTTCTAAAGAGGGCTACTAGATTGATAACTAGTTCAAAGGCTCTCTGTTACCATAGTAGGCTTAGAAAACTGGGGTTTTTAACTCTGGGAAAAATGTGGACTACAAGGAGATTTGATCGAGGCCTTTAAAACAATTAAAGGAGTAGTTAATCCATATGGATAGGCTATTCAAGCTAGATAGGTTAGGGAGAACTAGGTGACGCAAGTAAAAGTTCCATGAGCATGAACTAGTTTAAATGTTAGGTACTGCTTTTCACAAAGGGTCTTGGATTTCTGGAACAGGTTGCCAGCATATGCAGTGTGTGGATTTACTGCAAGCATTCATTTTGGCTCTCCTGGGAAATTGTGGTAAGTGGGGGAGGAAGATGGTGTGTAGAAGTCACACCATGATGGTATATCACCGATGGCTCGATAGACCAGCTGGTCTTTTCCTGTACTTAATTTATGTATATTCATATTTCTTTAACTTTTATGTTTCCCTCCTACCAGCATTTATGTGTTGTTATCCTGTTGTGGCTGCTCTCTGTTACTGGGTAGAATGTACCTTTGCACTCCAGTCCACCTCGACTTCAAACGGAACATGTATTGCTTGGCTGTGACCTATATTGACAGGCAAGTATGTCTATATAAAAACAAATCAGTCACCAATGTACCCTTTGGCCAATGTGTGAAATCTATCGATTGCAGATCAATTGGCAGAGCATAAAATTAATCTCCCCAACTGTTGTAGATATATGCTACATCTTTAAAAGTTTGATGTCAATTTAGAGAGGATTCCAAATGACCACAATGGTCATTTACGTA
Organism: Pristiophorus japonicus; assembly: GCF_044704955.1. Classification (NCBI taxonomy): domain Eukaryota; kingdom Metazoa; phylum Chordata; class Chondrichthyes; family Pristiophoridae; genus Pristiophorus; species Pristiophorus japonicus. Next base: position 95,242,019 of record NC_091987.1, read on the forward strand.
TATAGTTCCACTAATTGCTGAATTTTGCCAGTGTTTGAGTTCTAAAAACCATGCTACAGGTGTGAATCTGTTAGATTTTTAAAGGTAAAAAATAGATGTTTTCAATATTCGCAACCTTGGCTGGACTGAATTCATAAGATGGTAGCCAATTAAAAATGTAATGCAAGCCACTTTTTTGGGTCAGCTGAGTATCTGGCACATATTAAAGCCCATCACCATGTATAGGAATTTCAAAACCAAACTGCTGAGAAATCCATACAACTAGGGTTTCTGTTTGTCTAGAATGCACATACTCTCCTTGTAGTGACACACCCCATCCATCTAAGTCCAGAGAGCTTAAGCCCAGGTATTTTACTTTTATATCCCATACAGGCTTGTTCTCAACAAAGGGGCATTGTGATCCAAGATTAAGAATCGACTTTGCAAGCCAACTATCAATTCTGTTCCATAGCCTAACAATTTAGAACATCAAACTTGCCCTAACACAGATGCCACTAAGAATATAATAACAAGGCGAGGGGAAGAAGAGGCACCTAATGTAGCATTAAAGCATGATGACCCAGAGATCCTAGGTTAAATTCTTCTATTGATGCTGAAAGGAATCGGCGGCAGAGGCAGCATCACAGGATAAAGAGCGCAGGGCCCAAGGTCAGCGGACCTGGAACGAATCAGCAGCAGAGACAGCAGCACGGGATAAAGAGCACAGGGGCACCAAATTCCAAAAGAACAGCAAAAGCAAGGAGTGACGTCACTGGACTGCAGGTAGGTGGGTGAGTATTAAGTGTTTTATTCTCTCATGTAACTAGATAAACTAATTAATAAAGGTATAGATAATTGTGTGAATAGAGACTTTAACTAAGAGCAAGAGAAGCATCCTGAAATAAAGGTAGGCCCGACCTTTAAGACTCTAAGTTAATAGGCTATTAACTTAGAGGTATGGCAGGGCATTCTCAGTCCCACGGAATGCACATCCTATGCCATGTGGGAAATCCACAGTGCTTCCCGTGTCCTGGACAACCATGTGTGCAGGAGGTGTCATCAGCTGGAGGAGCTCGAGCTCCGGGGTTTTGGAACTTGAGCGGCAGCTGGCGTCACTGAGGTGCATCCGCGAGGCTGAGCTTCATGGATAGCATGTTTCAGGAGGTGGTCACCCTGCAGATAAGGAGTGTGCAAGCAGAGAGGGAATGGGTGACCGCCAGAAAAAAAAAAGAGGACGACAAGGCAGGTAGTGCATCTCGCTCTCCAACCAGTATTCGGTTCCGAGTTCCTCTGGGGAGTACAGCCAGTGCCAAATCCGCACCACCATGAGTGGCTCAGCTGTACGGTGGGGCGAAGGGATGAAGAAGAGTGGGAGAGCAATGGGGGATTCGAGGTTAGGGGAGTAGACAGGTGTTTCTGTGGCTGCATACGTGACTCCGGGATGGTATGCTGTCTTCCTGGTGCCAGGTCTCTAAACGGCTGCAGAACATTCTGAGGGGGGAGGGTAAACAGCCAGAGGTTGTGGTCCATATTGGTACCATAGAATCATCGAATAAAATTTGCAGGACTACGCGGAAAGAGGAGTGGGAGTGGGACTAGCTGAGAGTCGGCACAGGCTTGATGGGCCAAATGGCCTCCTTCTGGGCTGTAACCATTCTGAGTTAGTTGATCTCAGCAGTAGGGCAATACAAACAGTCTCGGTGTCTCTGGGCTAAAATAAATCATCAGGGTTCCTGCTTCCAATGCTTTGCAAGGCTTGTGTTGGAATGTGCACATATGTGAATGTCCAATTGAAGAGTGGATCAGGCTCAAATAATCTAGTGACCATTGGATGAGGAACTGGAGGGTTACTGGCATTGTAGAAGCGTGCCTGAGCAAGAGTTAATGCCTTTAGAAGAGGTTTGGAAATTGGATGATACATTTGAAGAAAGAAATAACTTTCATTTATATAGCATCATCCTCAGGATGTCCTAAAGCATCTCCCAGCCAAAAAGGACTTTGGAATTGTAGTCACTGTTGTAATGTGAGGAAATGTGGCGGCCAATTTGAGCACAGAAAGGCCCCCCAAACAGCACAGATAAAATAATAGATAATCTGTTTTTTTTTGGTGGTGTTGATTGAGGGATATATATTGGCCAGGACACCAGGAGAATTCCTCTGCTTTTTTTTCAATATTGCCACTGGATATTTTATGCCCACCTTAAGGGGCAGACAGGGATTTTTGGTTTATGGTCTCATCTGAAAAATGGCACCGAAAACAGTGCAGCAGTCCCTCCACTACACTGACGTGACAAATAGATTATGTGCTCAAGTCTCTAGAGCTTAAGGATCTTAAACCTGATTCAAGCGAGAGTGCTCTACTGAACCAAGACTGACACATGTTCTTCGTAGATATTCAATTAAGCTAGTACCATGTGCACTGAAAAGATAAATAGACATGTCGAACAGAAAGATTAAAACTGTTTTATTCCTGATGAATTTGGTACTCAACATTTGAAAGACTCCAGGAAAGTGACTACTAAGAGTGCATTTATCTGAGTATATAAGTAATATTCATAATTAGTAGTTACCTAATTTATCTATGATTTGTTTTTCAAGTTGTAAATGATCTTTGCTTTATTTTCATAGTTATGTCCTTGGCTCCACCATAAGTGAAGAATTTGTAGATGAGGTAAAAAAGCCAGTAGTCCTAGAAACTCAAGTTAAAGTCCTTGAAGAACTAGCAAAGGTAAAGGATCTTCAGTTTAAGGTTGTTAGCAGTGGTTTTGCTTTGCTGTTCTGCAAATTAAAAATTTTGGTTGACTATAAAAATGGACCATTTGAAGAAAATAACTTTAGTTGAATATTTTGTACTTTAAATTGGTAATTGAAGAGCAGTTTTGAAATTCAGGCCCTATAAGATGCAGTCAGAAATTGTATTTTATTTTGTCAGAAGTTACCGGCAAACAAATTAATAACTATTTGTAATTTGTCATATTACATTTTATTACTGACAAAAAGGTTTTTGTTCTAAAGATGGATTATTTTGATGCATCACCTACAAAACGAAGTGTTTTTTCAGCAAATTTGGCATGTTATTTTGCTGTTTACATGAGCCTTATGATACAATTTTGCATCCAACAGTCCCAAACTGTGCTGAATCTGATGATTGCAAGGCTTGCTGTTGTTGAAGAAAAGATAGAATCATTACGGGATGATTCGAATAGAATATTGCATTCCAAAATTTATGCTGATGGAGAGAACACTTTTTGAAGCTATCCACAGGCAACAGATGCCCAAGCTCAGAAGATTAACAAGCAATCTTTAGGGAAGTCCTTTCGTTCTTCTGCCGTGTGATGGTATGATGGCTTTGTTTGGTGCAGAACCACAAACCTTAGCTCCCATTTGTCAAATATTATGCCAGCTGCTGAATTTAACTTTGATTCCGTCATATTATGTTTAAAAACCTATGATTTAATCAGCATTGCCCATTGTAAAATTGTATCATAAGCTACCTTTTAATACTGATTATACATCCTTTATCTGTTTGTTTAAAGTTTAAACAGAGGCAGGCTCTAGACATTTTATCTTGATCCAGTAGTGTCTTTATAAAATATATTTAATTGCAGTTTTGTTTCTTTTCTGTAAATGTATAATCAAGTCAATATGAAAAATAAAGCTGTTTGTATAGTTTTGATACATGCAAATTATTCTTTAATTATACACATTCTAAAATATTTATATTTTATTTTATTCAAAGTGCAAAAAGTCCCTTTCTCAGAAACGAGGATACTCCTTGACTATAATTCCCCTTTAATTTAGAGTAAGCTGGGAATAAGCTGTTTTTATCTAAGTTTCATGCAGAGTACAACTGTCATCAAAGGGTTAAAAAGAAAAGCTATATATATTTTACTTTCAATTTTATATTAAACACACAAAAATAATGTTCATTATGCAGAAAACTCATTCTTGTAGTGTAATGCTGCATTCAACAGTACCAGACACTTCCATTGTACTGCATGAAAATAGTTTCTTGTTTCCATCTGTAGAGGGCACTCGCAATCTGGCTATGTAAGTATGAAAGTGAGTACACTTGGGTTCTCCTTTGATTTGTACAGTCCTCATTTTCTCCATGTATGGGCAAAAAGAGTGTGCTTACTGTTCAAAGCCTATCTTCTCAGATTTCTTTAACTGTAGAAAATTCTGTGTTCCATAAACTTACTCCTTTTAAAAAAAAAAAAAATCACTCAATAAACTCGTTAAACTAACCAATCAAAACACCACATGCATTCACGGCTCTGAAAAGAACCACCGAGCCAATTTTGGGGGGGGAGCTGTAATATATAAAAAAATATTTATAGGAGTGATGTTGGCAAGACCACATTTATTGCCTATCCCTAGTTCTCCTGAGGAGGTGGTGATGAACCGCTGCAGTCCTTGTGTTCCCACATTGGTGTTCGATAAGGAATTCCAAAATTTTGACCCAGCAACAATGAAAAATATGTCAAAGGATGATGTGCGAGTTGGAGGGGATCGGAGGTGTTCCTATGATATTGCTGCACATCCTCCGTGGTAGAGGCTGGGAGGTGCTGTTGAAGTACGCTTGGTGAGTTGCAAACTATAGGTAGCACATACTGCAACCATAGTGTGTCGGTGGTGGAAGGGATGAATACGGAGTCCAGTGTCAGGGGCACCGATCAACAATGTTCTCTAATTTTGATTCGCGCCGTGAAGCCCATTCAAAATACTGCACATGCACGATTTTTCTATTGAAAAGCTGGCTGCGTAGAACCCCTTGAGCGCTGTGCAGCCTCACAGCTTACAGGAAGCATTGCCAATCAATTGGACTGCTTTGTGCTGGACGGTGCCAAGTTTCGGGAGTGTTGTCACGGCTGCACCTATCCAAATGTGTGGTGATGAGTATTCCCTCAAGATTCTAACTTGAGCCTTTTAAATGGCGGAGAGGCTTTGAAGTGTCAAGAGAGGATAGTGTCATAGAATACCTAAACTCTGCCCTGACTGGTCTAGCTAAGCTTCTGGTCAATGATGGCCCCCAAGATGGTGGGAGCCTTGGTAGTGGTGGTGTTATTGATGGCATGGGGAAGTGACTCGACTTTCGCTAGAGTGTCAGTTGATCATCTCCATGTGACACAAATGTTAACTGGCCAATTGCCAGCCCAAACCTGGATATTGTCCAGTCTTGCTGTAAGCTGGCATGTGCTGTTTCATTATCAAAGCTGTTGTGAATGAAGCTGTAAACTGGACTCTCCATTGAAAAGTCCCATCCATTATCCTGGAGGGAAAGTTTTTGATGAAGCTGCTGAAGATGATTGCACCACTACTGAGGAATGTCTTGAAGCTGTGATGATTGGTCTTCAACAACCACCACCATCTTCGAGTATCGGAAATGACTCCAACCACTCGAGGGTTTTCCCTTTGATGGCCACTAACTTTTTTAAAACTTTTTTTTTTTACACACAGGGTAGTATAAATCTGGAACTATCTGCTCCAAAAGGCTGTGGGTGCTAGGATGATTGGAGCTTTCAAGACAGTGAGTTTTGTTGGGTAAGGGTATCTAGGGATATGGAGTAAAGGTTGGTAAAGGGAGTTGGGGTGCAGATCAACCACTATCTCGGCTGAATGGCCTACTCCTGTTACTATGTCTTGCTAGGGTTTCTTGACACTGTACTTGGCAAGTACGGCCTTGATATTGAGGGCAGCTACTGTCGCCTCTCTATCATTTAACTACTGTGTCTATGTTCAGCTAGGATAGGACTACAGAGCTTTGATCTGATCTGTTGGGCGGGGGACTGCGAATGTCACACATTCTATGACATTACGTGGCAGATCGCCTTATTCCTCAATTCCCATTTTAATTAACATTAAATAACACTTTGCTAGTGTCAATTTATCTGATTGCACTGATGGTAGACAGAAAATGCTTGGAGATTTCTTGATGTATTTATCTAGTGGATGAGGCTGATGTTATAACACACAAGTTGCTTCTTTGCTAGGTTCACTAGTTTGGATAAATCATATTCATTAAATCCCACGTGTGTTTTGTGTTTATATATCTGCATATAGGTGTCTTTTGAACTGGTAGTCCTATAGTTGGGTGTATACTGAAATGCAAAAATCTATACATTAAAATGTTATTATGGGTGCAGCATTACTAAATGTGTGTGTGGGGTCAAAAGTTGAGGTGGGACCTAGTTCCACTGGATCTTTGCCCCTTTTGATGTGTGCTGGTCTTCCATTCAGCAGTGGGGTTGACATTTCTTGCATCCACCCCTCTAAGTCCTGACATCAGTGAAAGTTTTGGCACTGGCAGAATGATGCCATCCATTGGAATTTCTGCCACTTCTGTCCCTGTTGTCCCAATATAATGGATGCCTTTTGTAAGGGGTAGTCCTGGTAGTTCACCTCTGACCTACTTGAGCGGTTTGAATCGCTCCCACTCCCTTGGGATCTAGACTCTGGATTTATTTGGGGGATGTGATCAAGTGCAAAGGACAACTGGTTTGATGCAAAAGAGCTTTGTACTTTCTTGAATGTAATAAAATCGATGTCAAACTTATCACTCTAATAAAGAACAATACATTACACATTCAAAGGGGGTTACAGTAAAAATTACACCTCCCACCTCCCAATACCTAATTCTAGCTAGGTTAGACTCCAGGGCAGGCAGGGACTATGCTTCCCAATCCTTTCTGGTCAGTTAACGGTAGTTCGCGATTTCGGGGTTCGTTGAATTCTGTCGGTTCTGCTTGCCGTACCCCAAACGTCAGAGGAGACTTCTTACTGCGCAATCTTCAGTTGGGTTGAGTCCGCTGATGTGGTAAGGTGCGTTTTGGATTTGTGGGGTAAGTACCTGTTTTCTTTCATTAGAAGTAGGTTTTTACAGTTCTTTTAGGTAATGTTTTACCCATTGGTAGCTCAGGAACAGCTTGTAGAGTGGAAACTTTCGATTCTTCGGTTTCTTTCTGTTGGAGTTTTGTTTTGAGATTGGTCGATTGCGGTGGTTTTGGTGATGCCACGTTGGCTGTGGTCGGTTGCTGCCGCGATGGTGATCTTCCTTTTGGACTTCAGGACTTAGAGGCTGGAGAAGTTGGTTTTCAACTGTCACGTTGGTTTCTCTCCCTTCTTGATGGCATAGTCGCAGTATGGCATACCCTTTGTTAAAACAGGAGCCAGTTATACTGTGAGAGTTGTCCTAATCTTCGTGCCAAATCAAGCCAGAATTCTTTGTTTAAATTTGGCGGGCTTGACATTTCTTTGTAATATTTAGGCGGGCTTGTTAAAAGTTAATGTCTTGGCTGGGTTGCTCTTCTAAATCTGTTTCCTGATGGAAATATTAGCTTGGTAATCACAATGTCCTTTTGTGTTTGGTTTTCGTATACAGGCTGTAGTGGGCCCTTTGTTCTTATTCATACTGAAGATAGCTTTTCTCAGTTCAGTTTGATGGCTGGCCATCTCTGAGTTATTGTTGTAATGTTAGTGTCTCTTGTGGAGAAGGGTTTTCGAATATCCATTTCTCCAGACAATTTACTTTAGTCCCAATACACAGACAGTTCCAATAATCAAGTTGGCTCCTTTAGTTCCTTAGGCCCGCCCACAGGCTTGAATTTGTCTTGTAAAACTCCAAAATTTGATTAAAGTTCGTAGTTTCTTCCATAAGCACTTCAGGATTTCAAACTTTCCAGTAGATGGTCCCAAATTAAATTTCCTTTCCAATGAGTCCAAACACTGGGAAGGTTCCTGTGAATTTTGACTTTTCACTTTATAAAGTGGAACTGACAGAATTCTCAAAAGCCAATTTCTTATGGAAATCGCTATCCAACATTGCCAGCACTTTCTAACCCAATATGAAAAAAGGCTCAACAAGGGAGGATTCGCTATTGGATCTAGTAATGGGGAATGATCCAGAGCAGATAAGAAAAGTAAAAGTAGGGGAACATCTAGGCATATAAAATGCTTTATGATAATTGAGAAGGACACAAGTATGACAAAAACCAGGGTAATAGGTTGGAGAAAAGCTGATTTTGAGGGGCTTTAGAATAGAACTTGGGAAAATAAAATGGGCAACAATATTGGCAAAATGTAGAATGGCAATGAGAAACATTTAAAACTGAGTTCAACAGAGTGCAGGAACAATATATTCCACTAAAGGAAAGAACAAATTAAACACCAATGAGCCTCCATGGATGAATAAAGCCATAAGGGAACAATTGAGGATAAGGGAACAATTGAGGATAAGGAAAGAGGCATACATTATAAGAACGTAAGAAATAGGAACAGGAGTAGCTCATTTGGTCCCTCGAGCCTGCTCTGCCATTCAATAAGATCATGGCTGATCTGATCATTCTCATCATCCCCGCTGGAGTGGAACTAAACTACAGAACCAGTGGGAACCTGTTCAACCTTCGCTGTCTCCAAGCTAGGTACAAGACCACCCCAACCTCTCTCATCGAGCTACAGTGCGCGGACGACGCCTACATCTGCGCACATGCAGAGGCTGAACTCCAGGATATAGTTGACGTATTTACTGAGGCGTACGAAAACAGGCCTTACGCTAAACATCCATAAGACAAAGGTCCTCCACCAGCTTATCCTCACTGCACACGCTGTCCCCCAGTCATCAAGATTCACGGCGTGGCCCTGGACAACGTGGACCATTTCCCTTCCTCGGAAGCCTCTCATCAATAAGAGTGCCAGTGCAGTCTTCAGCAGCGTGAGGAAAAGAGTGTTTGAAGACCAGGCCCTCAAAACTGCCACCAAGCTCATGGTCTACAGAGCTGTAGTAATACCTGCCCTCCTGTATGGCTCAGAGATATGAACCATGTACAGTAGACACTAAGTCGCTGGAGAAATACCACCAACGATGCCTCCGCAAGATCCTACAAATCCCCTGGGAGGACAGACGCACCAACATTAGCGTCCTCGACCAGGCCAACATCCCTAGCATTGAAGCACTGACTGCACTTGATCAGCTCTGCTGTGCAGGCCACATCATTCGCATGCCAGACAGGAGAATCCCAAAGCAAGCACTCTTGCCGTGAAGGAGTTCAGAGTAATGAGCCAAAGGTGGGCAGAGGAAACATTACAGGGCCACCTTCAAAGTCTCTGAAAAAGTGCAACATCCCTACTGACACCTGGGAGTCCCTGGCCAAAGAGCGCCCTAAGTGGAGGAAGTACATCCAGGAGGGCGCTATGCACCTCGAGTCTCATCGCCGAGAGCATGCAGAAATCAAACGCAGGTAGCGAAAGAGCGTGCGGCAAACCTGTCCCACCCACCCTTTCCCTCAACGACTATCTGTCCCACCTGTGACATGGACTTTGGTTCTCGTATTAGACTGTTCAGCCACCTAAGGACTCATTTCAAGAGTGGAAGCAAGTCTTCCTCGATTCAGAGGGACTGCCTATGATTGATTGATTAATTGGCTGATCTGATCATGGACTCAGCTCCACTTCCCTGCCTGCTCCCCATAACCTTTTACTCCCTTATTGCTCAAAAATGTGTATCTCCGCCTTAAATATATTCAATGACCCAGCCTCCAAAGCTCTCCAGGGCAGAGAATTCCAAAGATTTACAACCCTCTGAGAAGCAATTTCTCCTCATCTCAATTTTAAATGGGTGGCCCCTTATTCTAAGACTATATACCCTAGTTTTAGTTTCCTCTGAGTGGAAACATCGTCTCTGCATCCACCTTGTCGAGCCTCCTCATTATCTTACAAGTTTCAATAAGATCACCTCTCATTCTTCTGAACTCCAATGGGTATAGGCTCAACCTATCCTCATAAGTCAACACCCTCATCTCCAGAATCAATCTAATGAACCTTCTCTGAACAGCCTCCAATGCAAGTATATCCTTCCTTAAATAAGGAGACCAAAACTGTACGCAGTACTCCAGGTGTGGCCTCACCAATACCCTGTACAGTTGTAGCGGGTCTTCTCTGCTCTACTCTATCCCCCTTGCAATAAAGGCCAACATTCCATTTGCCTTCCTTGTGCATGAAACACAAAAAGTTAGTATGCAGGTACAGCAAGTACCTGCATACTAACTTTTTGTGTTTCATGCACAAGGACCCCCAGGTCCCTCTGTACTGCAGCACTTTGCAATTTTTCTCCATTTAAATTATAATTTGCTTTTCTCTTTTTTTCTGCCAAAGTGGATAACCTCACATTTTCCTACATTATACTCCATCTGCCACATTTTTGCCCTCTCACATAACCTGTCTATATCCCTTTGCAGAATTTTTGTGTCTTCCTCACAATTTGCTTTCGCACCTATCTTTGTATCAGCAGCAAACTTGGCCACATTTTACTCTTTCACTTCATCAAATTCATTAATATAGATTGTAAATAGTTGAGGACCGAGCACCAATCCCTGTGGCACTCCACGAGTCACTGTTTGCCTACCGGAAAATGACCCATTTATCCCGACTCTCTTTTCTTTTAGTTAGCCAATCCTCTATCCATGCTAATATATTAGCCCCAACCTCGGAAGCTTTTCTTGTGCAGTAACCTCTTATGTGGCACCTTATCGAATGCCTTCTGGAAATCCAAATACACCACATCCACTGGTTCCCCCTTATCCACCCTACTCATTACATTCTCAAAGAACTCCAGCAAATTTGTCTATATGTACATAGGCAGCAGGGGAGTGCATGATGAGGGAGAATACGAAAAGATTAGGAGAGAGGTCAAAAACACAATTAGGAAGGCAAACAGCAACCATGAAATTAAATTATAAAGGAACATAAAACAAATAGTAAAAATTTTTACAAGCACATTGTAAGAGAAATTTGGCATTAGGGGTATGAGCGGGATAAGGGTTAAAGTGCTGGTTCCTGCAATGGCCCATAAGGAGGTAAAAGGCCTCTCTTCGGCCTTGTACCAAGGCTCCAGAAGTTATCAATTCAATAATATTCCGACAGGATACGATGTGAGAACCTAAACAGACATTGATAAGACCTTGCGAAGAGGCTCGAGGCGACTCACAGGCACCAAGGAAATGTATAACAAATTCCGACCTAATGAAGTCATTCTAGTCACGGCCTAAAGCGGTCACGAGGGTCTTGGCCTGTCAATCCAAAGTAGCACCAATAAGATAGTCCAGTTAGAGAAGTAGCACTGATAAGGTAGTTCAATTAGAAATCTAGGGAGGTCTTGTCCGGGAACAGAGGGGTTTTGAAATGTATAAAAGTTGTATGATTGTGCTGTTCGGGGAGCATCTCCACTCACAGGCGACTGTGATAAGAGGTGTCCCCGGACGTTCGTAATAAAGATCGTTATACTTTGCCATCCGTCTCTGTCTGCTAACTTCGAGAATTGCTACGTGGGCTGGAGCGAGCGTCGACCCTCTATATCAGTGGGCCCGCTCGTGGGAGAGGAAGCCTTCCCATCTCCCCCTTACATTTGGCGCTGCGAGCAGGGTACGGACTTCCCGAACGGAACAATGACCCAGCTGTTGGGGTGAGTATGTTTTAATTTACCACCTTCAAGTTAGAGCTGTGGCATTGTAAACCGCAAGGGAAGGACATCTGTACAAAAGAACCATCTGTAGTGAGTCCCGGAGGGACGGAGACGGAGGACAAGGACGATCTAGGGGTAAAAGGGGGTCAAAAGATGCATCCTAAAACACGCGCGTGGAGGTAGCACGGCAGTGCGATCAGGGTACGACGCAAGGGAAGATATAGAGGGAGAGGGAGGTCTATTGACCCGAAGCGGTACGAGCGCACGGTGCTGAGACAAGAGAGAGAGGGAGTAGAGACAATGTCCCTGAGCAGTGACGGGATATATTGACCCAAAGCGTGCAGTGGTACGAGTGCACGGCGCCAAGGGAAGACATATAAATAGCGTCCTGCATACCTGACACAAATTTAAGGGCGTACCCAAGACCCTCATAGCCCGAAGAAGATGGGTAACATGGCTAGTAAAAAGGCGAATAAAACCAATCATTAATTGTAACTTGCGTAATTACGTAAGGCCATAAAAAAGCTGATAATGATTATCTTAAGTGACATATGGATCCAAAATTAGAACCGGCCAGCCAATTAATAAGCTTTGTTGAATGAAGAGAGACTTTTGTGAATGTCTGTCGTTGAGTGAGAGTTCCTGTGTGATTTTTTTTGACTGCAGAATGAACTTTTCATGTTTTCCAAACAGAGTGAAAGTTCTTTTTAACCCTTTGTAGTGTTGTCCTGTATGTGGGAAGTTTTAAGACATTTTAAGTTAGAAACGCAGGTGTGGATTTATTCGGTAAGTTATGGAGCTAGGAAATGCACAAAGGATAGGTTTGTTGAGCAGAAAACAGCAAGCGTTAGCAGTTTAGAAGAGACTTTGTAACGACCTTGAAACTGGAATTTGAGATAACGAAAAGCAGCCCTCCGTGTAAAATACAAAACCTAATTTGAAGAAAGGAGATCTGAAAAAAAAAAAGACGTAACGTACTAAATAGGTGCTGACAAAAAAAAGGGGTGTTTGCGATGGAAAAAGACATACTAGTTGATATCGGCTGTGAAAAGAATATTGGTTTAATTGGGAAAAAAAAGAATTTGAAGAGGTAAAAGACACTCTCCATTGATGGACGTTGTTTATCAAGAAAAGTCCCGAACAGTCTAAACAAGCAGGAGGGTTTTGAAAATAACGAGGAGAAAAGATCTAAGCTATGTGAACTCAGCACAGAAAGGGAAACTGGGAATTAGAGAACCTTACTGAATTTTTAAATTCTTATGGAACTGGCACGGAAGTTTAGATTTTGTGCTGAGAGAGAGAGAAATAAAACACAAGATTTGCCCAGCGAACGGGACCGTAAAATAAAATGAAATGTTGGAATGTATACAGCTTGTGTGAAAATTGGATTTCAGTAAACAAAATAGCTATTAAAAATGTGTGGTCTCGTTTTAAATCAAAAAAAAATCTTTGGCAAGTACTTGAATTAGAAGTTAAAAAAAAAATTTTGGAGTTTAATCTAAAATGCCATCTTTCCTGATGCGAAGACTGTTATTATGACGGCTTTACCAATGATTTCTGCTGTTTTAACGGATTCCTAATTTCTAAGCAAGTTTTGAAGGCACAAAGACTTAAAAAAGAATTTTTCGGATGATTACGTGAAGTCACATAATGACATCAGGCTTTCTTATAAACCTGTAAAGGAGTTAACCCTTTCCATTGACAGCAGTTTTATACTGGACATTATTCATTTGGATTTCTAAATAGAATAAAAAAGGCTCACCTGACAGATCGAGGAAATGGTGGGATAGTCAGAATAAAAATAAAAATAGAACTAGCCTATGTAATAATACTCGCTTGATACAAATAAAAGAAAGATACTCAAACAAAACAAATTCAAGAGTTAAAGGCTAAGATAAATAAGCTGGAAGAGATTTTTTTTTTTAAATGGGACCAGACGGATAGTGCAGTGCGCAGCCATAGCACCATCACCTATGGCAATAGAGCCCACGGTGGATAAGTGTAGTCCACAAACCCAACCTAACCCTTACCTCCGATTTCACAGAGTGACCTCAACATACATGGATAAAAGATGAGTAGACCAGAACCTAACACGACCAGGCTATTTGTTTAAAATTTGCAGATAAAACACTCACCGAGATGGGACCGCAGCGGCTACTTCGACTCTGGAGACTCAGGATACTGGGAACCTTGAGGCCCACGCAAGCACTGGATAATACAGATGGACTACGAGAGATATAGCACACGCAGGAAAGACACAACTACATGAACTAGCTTTGTTTAATTTAACTGCCGAAATATGCATCCCAGCAGCCAAGGACTGGAGCAAGGACAGAACTTATTTTAACGCATGGCTATGTATAGTGTATTAAGTAAGGTTGTAATGCAGCAGGCTGCCGATGCTATGGGCGCCAGTATGGGGAAGGGCGCAGAAATCCAACTGGATGGAATTTCAGTTCTAGAAGCTCATGCCTGGGCGGACGAAGCTGAAAAACAAGCAGCCAAACCCACCCCGCAAGAGAAACAGAAGGGTGGGAACAGAACGGAACAAAAAGGGGGGCGGATGGAGTGTGAAGCCCTACCACTGTCCCAACAACCACCCTGGGGACAACAAATCTTCCCAGCACAACCATGCAAGTCCCCCCATAAGCCCGTCCATAAAGACTGAAGCCAAAGGGGGGCTAGTAATAAAAGAATCTAAAGAAAGGATATAATTAGGATGCGTCAGCGACTACTTAATCTAAATCTAATGGATATCATTCTTCCTAGCTTCTGTGGGAATGAAACTATAAAGTCTATACCAGAACCTGGCACAACGGATCCTCGAAGGCCCAGAATCCACTACCCTGAGATGTGGCAGGGGTTACGACGATGAATTCCATAGACCTGTATGCAATATCTGACCGGGCTAACAACTTAATGGCGTAGTCTTGAGGGGTTTACTAGGGAGGGACTTGGATAACCAAGCCCTACATGCGCGGTGGGGAGATGGCGTGGAAGGGGAACTGTTACAGGTGGCCCATATGATGTAACAAAGGGAGACCCCTTATACCAGATCGATAATATCGGTGAAGTAAGAAACCAAACTCGGTTGCGTTACCATCAGCCTGCCAGATGGGTGATTAAAGTTAACAATTGTACCAGAGGCATTGCCATAACCGACTGTTATAAAAAAAACCAAGTGGTTTTATGTCGAGGTACGCCACGAATGACGAATGATGATTGCGGATTCCACCAGATAAACGGATGTATGCTGAGTATTACTCCTCTTGAACACGATCTGGAAACCATCGCTGCCCCGTAAGGGAACGGAGAGTGGTGCGTGAGCACGGGGGCAGCCAACTTAACCTTATACATCCCGAGACAACGGAAATCATCCACGGAACAATACCGGAAATTCATGAGGAACAATTACGTCTGGTGCAAGGAATCCAGAATCAAAGATGACAGTATATCCGGCTGATGGAAGAAATAGACAACTTACAGAGAGACACTAACGCAATGCTGGCTGATGAGCCCTGGTACTCAAAGCTGTGGGACATTGGACTTGATAATCAAATTCACCCATGGATAAAAATAATATCACATGTACTTATAGTAATACAGGGCCTGGTTTTGATGGTCATGATGGGATTAACATGTGCACGAATTAAACAGGTCAAACGATATGTCAGGGCACGCACTATGATTAAGACCATAAGGGATGAAAATTTAAGCAGTCCTACAGGAAGGACTTACCTTATATAACTCTGTGGGAAGGTTTCAGGAGGTCCCGAAGCTTGGGAGATGGCCACCCAGGTGAACGAACCTATCTGGAACTCGCCTACAGGGAGATAGTTATCGGGAAATATGGCCAGCTTGGCGTATAGCCAAGGGCCAAAAGGGGGGAATTGTAAGAGAAATTTGGCATTAGGGGTACCAGCGGGACAAGGGTTAAAATGCTGGTTCCTGCAATGGCCCATAAGGAGGTTAAAGGCCTCTCTTCAGCCTTGTACCAAGGCTCCAGAAGTTATCAATTCAATAATATTCCGACAGGATACGATGTGAGAACCTAAACAGACATTGATAAGACCTTGCGAAGAGGCTTGAGGCGACTCACAGGCACCAAGGAAATGTATAACAAATTTCGACCTAATGAAGTCATTCTAGTCACGGCCTAAAGCGGTCACGAGAGTCTTGGCCTGTCAATCCAAAGTAGCACTAATAAGGTAGTCCAATTAGAGAAGTAGCACTGATAAGGTAGTTCAATTAGAAATCTAGGGAGGTCTTGTCCGGGAACAGAGGGGTTTTGAAATGTATAAAAGTTGTATGATTGTGCTGTTCGGGGAGCATCTCCACTCACAGGCGACTGTGATAAGAGATGTTCCCAGACGTTCGTAATAAAGATCATTATACTTTGCCAACCGTCTCTGTCTGCTAACTTCGAGAATTGCTACGTGGGCTGGAGCGAGCGTCGACCCTCTATATCAGTGGGCCCGCTCGTGGGAGAGGAAGCCTTCCCATCTCCCCCTTACAACATCAATTAAAAAAAAAGGACGGATGGGATGGGAATAGGGCCATTAAAGGATAGACAGGATAATATCACAGGTAACAAAAGAGAGATGGCAGAAATATTAAATAATTATTTTGCATCAGTACTTACCAGGAAGATAGAACAAGTGGACATGACATTGGATAATAAGTGCAATTAAAATAAAAAGAGGGGATATAATAAATAAACTAATCAAACTCACCAAAAGGATAAAACCTCTGGTATGGATGGATTGCATCCACGCATTTTCAAAGAAACTAGGGAAGGGATAGTAGAGGCATTACTACACATATTCAATAATTTGTTGGAAAAAGGTTTAGTGGCAGAGGACTGGCGGATAGCTAATGTAACACTGGTAGAGCGTCCAAAATTCGGAACCGAGGCCGTTCTAGATTTCCCAGATTTCGGAACATCTTTCTGACGTCCGGAATCCAGAAACGCCTGGGCCCAGGTAAGGGATGGGCAGTGGTGGGGGGGGTGGTCAGGGGTTCCGGGTTCCGACTGTTCCGGGTTTGGGAGCGTCTGCTGCGGGTCAGGGGTCGGCAGCCGGGAAAAACCTGAGTCGAAGACCTGCAAAAATGGTAAGTTAAAGTTTTTATTTTTAAATTCTTTCTCGGCGATTTAGTAGGGTTTTGTGATTTGTTGGGGGGGGGGGGAGGGGAGATGTTTACCCCCCTCCCTCGGCCCAACTCGCAGCGGTAATCATTTTTTTTTTAAAGTCCGGATTTTTGAACCTTTTCCGGATTCCGGACGACCCCATCACGGAGCCGCCCGGATTGCGGAACATTCCGCATTTCGGAGCTCTGGATTTCGGACGCTCAACCTGTACCTATATTTAAGAAGGGGGATAGATCATCTTCAGGGAATTATAGACCAGTTAGCTTAACATCGGTGATAGGAAAAATAACGGAATCCCTATTAGAGGAGAAAATAGAAGAACATCTAGAAACCAAAAATATAATAAATAATCAGCATGGATTTCAAAAGGAAAATCTTGCTTGACCAGCTTCATTGAGTTTTTTGAAGAGGTAACAGAGAGTAGACAATGGTAATGCAGTCGATGTAATTTATCTAGATTTTCAAAAGGCCTTCAATAAGGTACCCATAATAGACTGATGAACAAGGTCAGAGAATGCGGGGTCAGTGGACAAGTAACAATGGATAGCTAGTTGGCTTCAAGACAGAAAGCAGAAAGTAGGGGTAAAAGGAGGGTGATAGAACATGTTCAGGGAATTATAGACCAGTCAGCTTAACATCGGTGATAGGAAAAATAATGGAATCCCTATTAGAGGAGAAAATAGAAGAACATTTAGAAACCAAAAATCTTCTAGAATTTTTTGAGGATGTAACTAGTAGAGTCGACAAGGGAGAACCAGTGGATGTGGTGTATTTGGACTTTCAAAAGGCTTTTGACAGGGTCCCACACGAGATTAGTGTGCAAAATTAAAGCACATGGTATTGGGGGTAATGTATTCACGTGGATAGAGAAATGGTTGGCAGACAGGAAGTAAAGAGTAGGAATAAACTGGTCCTTTTCAGAATGGCAGGCAGTGACTAGTGGGGTACCGCAAGGTTCAGTGCCTGGCCCCCAGCTATTTACAATATACATTACATTCAATTCCTTCGTCTAAATCATTAATGTCTCCAAGTTTTCAAATTACACTAAACTGGGTGGTAGTGTGAGCTGTGAGGAGGATGCTAAGAGACTGCAGGGTGACTTGGACAGGTTAGGTGAGTGGGCAAATGCATGGCAAATGCAGTATAATGTGGATAAATGTGAGGTTATCCACTTTGGTGGAAAAAACAGGAAGGCAGAATATTATCTAGACTGGGTGATGTGTAATGAGAAAGGACTAAATAGGAATCTTGTTGTGCGAGGTCCCTTGGGGAAGAGTGACCATAACATGGTAGAATTCTTTATTAAGATGGAGAGTGACACAGTTAATTCAGAAGCTAGGGTCCTGAACTTAAGGAAAGGTAACTTTGATGGTTTGAGGCGTGAATTGGCAAGAATAAGACTGGCAAATGATACTTAAAGGGTTGACGGTGGATAGGCAATGGCAAACATTTAAAGATCACACGAATGAACTTCAGCATTTGTACATCTCTGTCTGGAATAAAAATAAAACGGGGAAGGTGGCTCAACTGTGGCTAACAAAGGAAATTAAGAATAGTGTTAAATCCAAGGAAGAGGCATATAAATTGGCCAGAAAAAGCAGCAAACCTGAGGACTGAGGTAAATTTAGAATTCAGCAGAGGAGGACAAAGGGTTTAATTGAGAGGGGGAAAATAGAGCACGAGAAGAAGCTTGCCGGGAACATAAAAACTGACTGCAAAAGCTTCTATAGATATGTGAAGAGAAAAAAATTAGTGAAGACAAACGTAGGTCCCTTGCAGTCGGATTCAGGTGAATTTATAATGGGGAACAAAGAAATGGCAGACCAATTGAACAAATACTTTGGTTCTGTTTTCACGAAGGAAGACACAAATAACCTTCCGGAAGTACTAGGGGACCAAGGGTCTAGTGAGGAGGAGGAACTGAAGGATATCCTTATTAGGTGGGAAATTGTGTTAGGAAAATTGATGGAATTGAAGGCCGATAAATCTTCCGGGCCTGATAGTGTGCATCCGAGAGTACTTAAGAAAGTGGACCTGGAAATAGTGGATGCATTGGTGATCATTTTCCAGCATTCTATTGACTCTGGATCAGTTCCTATGGACTGGAGGGTAGCTAATGTAACACCACTTTTTAAAAGGGGAGGGAGAGAGAAAGCGGGTAATTATAGACCGGTTAGCGTGACATCAGTAGTGGGGAAATTGTTGGAATCAATTATTAAGGATGAAATAGCAGCGCATTTGGAAAGCAGTGACGGGATCGGTCCAAGTCAGCATAGATTTATGAAAGGGAAATTATGCTTGACAAATCTTCTGGAATTTTTTGAGGATGCAACTAGTAGAGTGGACAAGGGAGAACCAGTGGATGTGGTGTATTTGGACTTTCAAAAGGCTTTTGACAAGGTCCCACACAAGAGATTGGTGTGCAAAATCAAAGCACATGGTATTGGGGGTAATATACTGACGTGGATAGAGAGCTGGTTGGCAGACAAGGAAGCAGAGAGTCGGGATAAACGGGTCCTTTTCAGAATGGCAGGCAGTGACTAGTGGAGTGCCGCAGGGCTCAATGCTGGGACCCCAGCTCTTTACAATATACATCAATGATTTAGATGAAGGAATTGAGTGTAATATCTCCAAGTTTGCAGATGACACTAAACTGGGTGGCGGTGTGAGCTGTGAGGGGGACGCTAAGAGGCTGCAGGGTGACTTGGACAGGTTAGGTGAGTAGGCAAATGCATGGCTGATGCAGTATAATGGGATAAATGTGAGATTATCCACTTTGGGAGCAAAAACGCGAAGACAAAATATTATCTGAATGGCGGCAGATTAGGAAAAGGGGAGGTGCAACGAGACCTGGGTGTCCTGGTTCATCAGTCATTGAAAGTTGGTATACAGGTACAGCAGGTAGTGAAGAAGGCAAATGGTATGTTGGCCTTCATATCTAGGGGATTTGAGTATAGGAGCAGGGAGGTCTTACTGCAGTTGTACAGGGCCTTGGTGAGGCCTCACCTGGAATATTGTGTTCAGTTTTGGACTCCTAATCTGAGGACGGATGTTCTTGCTATTGAGGGAGTGCAGCGAAGGTTCACCAGACTGATTCCCGGGATGGCTGAACAGACATATGAGGAGAGACTGGATCAACTGGGCCTTTATACATTGGAGTTTAGAAGGATGAGAGAGGATCTCATAGAAACATATAAGATTCTGATAGGACGGGACAGGTTAGATGCAGGTAGAATGTTCCCGATGTTGGGGAAGTCCAAAACCAGGGGACACAGTCTTAGGATAAGGGGTAGGCCATTTAGGACTGAGATGAGGAGAAACTTCTTCACTCAGAGTTGTTAACATGTGGAATTTTCTGCCGCAGAGAGTTGTTGATGCCAGTTCATTGGAAATATTCAAGAGGGAGTTAGATATGGCTAAGGGGATCAAGGGTATGGAGAGAAAGCAGGAAAGGGCTACTGAGGGAATAATCAGTCATGATCTTATTGAATGGTGGTGCAGGCTCGAAGGGCCAAATGGCCTACTCCACCTATTTTCTATGTTTCTATGTGACAGATTAGGCAAAGGGGAGCTGCAACGAGACCTGGGTGTCATGGTACATCAGTCATTGAAAGTTGGCATTCAGGTACAGCAGGCGGTGAAGAAGGCAAATGGCATGTTGGCCTTCATAGCGAGAGGATTTGCGTATAGGAGCAAGGAGGTCTTGCTGCAGTTGTACAGGGCCTTGGTGAAGCCACACCTTGAATATTGTGTTCATTTTTGGTCTCCTAATCTGAGAAAGGACATTCTTGCTATTGAGGGAGTGTAGCGAAGGTTCACCAGACTGATTCCCGGGATGGTAGGACTGACATATATGAAGAAAGACTGGATCAACTAGGCTTATGTTCATTGGAATTTAGAAGAATGAGAGGGGATCTCATAGAAACATATAAAATTCTGATGGGATTGGATAGGTTAGATGCAGGAAGAATGTTCCTGATGTTGGGGAAGTCCAGAACCAGGGGTCACAGTATAAGGATAAGGGGTAAGCCATTTAGGACCGAGATGAGGAGAAACTTCTTCACTCACAGAATTGTGACCCTGTGGAATTCTCTACCACAGAAAGTGGTTGAGGCCAGTTCGTTAGATATATTCAAAAGGGAGTTAGATGTGGCCCTTACGGCTAATGGGATCAACGGGTATGCAGAGAAAGCATGAAAAGGGTACTGAAGTTGCATGATCAGCTATGATCATATTGAATGGTGGTGCAGGCTCGAAGGACCGAATAGCCTACTCCTGCACCTATTTTCTATGTTTCTAAGCTATTCACCGTGGCAGAAGGTGGGTAGTGGTGTTCCACAAGGATTAGTGCTGGGACCACTGTTGTTCACAATTTATATTAACGATTTAAACATTGGAATCAAAAACACTTCCTAAATTTGTGGATGACACCAAATTGAGACTGCAACAAATTACAGGAGGACATTAATAAATTTGCAAAATAGACATAATTAGAAAATGAAGTTCAACACAGATAAATGTGAGGTATTACATTTTGGTAGGAATAATAGGGAAGTTACTTATTACTTAGAGGCTGCAAGTCTATGTGAGGTAGAGGAACAAAGGGATCTCGGGAGTAAAAATACACACACCACTAAAAATTGCGACACAGGTTAACAAGGCCATTTAAAAAAAAAGTAAACCAAGCACTAGGGTTTATTTCTAAAGGTATAGAATTGAAAAGTAGGGAAGTTATGCTAAGCCTGTGCCGAACTTGATTAGATCACACTTCGAGTAACGCATACAGTTCTGGTCACCATATTATAAAATGGATATAGAGGCACTGGAGAGGGTGCAGAGAAGATTCACAAGGATGATTTCAGAAATGCGGGAGTATACATATTAGGAAAGGATGAACAGGCTGGGCCTCTTTTCTCTTGAAAAAGAAGGCTGAGGGGTGACCTAATAGAGATCTTTAAAATTATGAAAGGTTTCGATAGAGTGGATACAGAGAGAATGTTTCCACTTGTGGGGAAGAGCATAACTAGAGGCCATCAATACAAGATAGTCACCAAAAAATCCAATAGGTAATTCAGAAGAAAATTCTATACCCAAAGGGTAGTGAGAATAGACAAGCATATGAGGGTGAAGGGAATAGAGGGTTATGCTGATAGATTTAGATAAGGAAAGACGGGAGGAGGGTTGAGTAGAGCATGAAGGCTGGCATGGACTGGTTGGGCCGAATGGTCTGTTTCTGTGCCGTATATCCTATGTAGACACAGTGGCATAGTGTCGCTGCAAAATTTCTCTCTCCCCACATAGCCCCAGCTGCACCTCAAACAGTGCAGGCATCTATTTGCAAGTACCCTTGACCCCAGGAATTTGGATGGGTTCAGGCGCACAGCTGGTCAGCACATGCTTTAAAGGATTTCCCTGTGCCTCTCCTGGTCGAAACAACATGCTGGCAATCTACTCCCAGATCTTCTACGATTATTAACTTGAAACCGGTCACTAGTAGGTATGCAAGAAAGGCCCAGGGTGACACATGCTCTGACTCTTCCCTCACCCTCCTGTCTGCTGCTTGATGCTTCCCAACACTAAAATCGGTAATTGGGCTAAATTTGTATTCTTCCTCTCTGGCACTACCGGGTTAGCATTCCATTGCCTGCCAATTTTTGTTCATAACTTATAAAGCAAATATTTTATTGATATGTTTTGCATTATACAGTTTAGTAATTATCTCTAAGAAGTGGTGACTAATATGATGTTTTCTCATACCCGGCAATAGATCAAACTTGATATAGAACAGCACGGTAATCTCAAAGTGAGATGGCTTCTACCAACTAAAGCAGTTAAAGGAATAATCTGTTGTACCAGTGTCGCTATTCAGGCACTGTTGCAAAAATTGCCATGGTGTATATCCAACATTACCAAGCTCTTCTAAGAGGATGGAAGACTTGACAACAGATTGCTGGAAGATATGAAATATGCAGCTTAGCTGAGGATTGATATGCTCTAGGGCTGAAGTGTGCCCAAATGAGATTTGTGCTCAGCTCAGGATATTGATTGAGCGGGCCTTTGCTATGTTCAAACAGTAAGGACTTTATTGATTGTTGGCTCTTGAAAAGATGGCCATATAAGGTGACTCATAGACAGACTAAAAACTTTGCTAAAATAATACAAATAGGAATTTTATACTAGCTTGTTAAAAATAATACCCAATGGAATTTGAGATAAGAGATATAAACATTCATTCCGAGTCTCAACTGAATTTTGTATCTGGGGTTTCCCTGGGGGAGAAATTTGCCATTTTATGGGTGGGGAGGTGAGGTTTATAATTTAATGACACTATTTCACCCATAGACAAGATCGGGTTCAAGTCGGATGCAGTGTTCTAGACATGCATAGAAATATAATTAGGACTAAATTATATACCAGATACCAACTGCATAATTCCACGGTGGTAATTATAAATTTCACCAATGCTAATTAGAGACTTTGGAACAAAAATACATCAAACATGTATATCAGCACTGTTTAGAAAATGCCTATATAATACATACTACAAGGAAGGAATATGAATGCTTAGTTAGTAACCAAAGGTTCTTTACAAATACAAATAACAATTCCTTAACAGCAACCTACAGTGCCAATCCTGGTAATAAAGCTCAAATATCCTAAGGATATTGGTAAGATAGGAGATAGATAAGCCTAAAAATAGACAATGCAGGGAAATCATATAGAAGAAACATTTCATAAATCTCTATGGAGATTAAAACATTATTTTCATTGTTAGTTGCTCAGATTATTTAATGCTATCATTTACAAGGCCACCCAAATGTTTGCAGAAGGAGTCAATTATATGAAACTCTTTCATTTTGTGAAACTTAATTACCATGATCTTAAGAACGCTGATTTACTGGATTCTAATTTTGTGTCTGAAGCTTATTTTTATTAGGCTTTACTTTCGAGAATTTGATATATTGGTGAAGTTATTATACAATTTGCTTGCATGACATATGTAAGGAGTTTGTTGGTGTAGTTGTACATAATGATATAGTAGTGCTGCATGCATCAGAATAAGGGTTTCTTATCAACAAAGGCCATGCAAAAGACTTTTTTTTAAAGTATTTTTCTGCTTCACAGCTTATTAGTCCCGTGTGCTATATACCATTTGAGGCCAAGAGAGTGGGCAGGTGAGCTGCTTCCACTGGCCATTTACAAAAGAGCAGTCTTTCAAACCTACTGTTCACCTCCACGGAGGAAATGTCAAGCCTCTATTCAGTGACACCCAACAGCAGTAAGGCTTAGATACAGAGCTTAGTTTGTGGAGGGTTACAGATACAACCCTGAAAGCTGTTTTTATTAATGGTCTCTATTCAGCAGCCTAGTTTCATAAAGCACTCCTCATGCACATGAATGTCTGAAAGTACTTTAATAAGAGAGAGCGAGAGAGCCGGAAGTGAAATAATCGCAATGGCAAAAGGCATGGTCAAAGAGAGGCTTTGAGGGAGGACAGTGGGAAGAGAGGTAGCAAGGTGTGATTTTGGAAGGAGGGGAGGGTATAGAGGCCATGTGAGATGGACCGCAACTGCTGGAACAAAAGAAATGGGGAACAAGCAGGAATCCAGAGTCAGAGGTACAGATGATGCAGGTTGAAGAAACTTTCACAGAAAGGATTGAGCGAGGTCATGAAGGTATTTTAAGATGAAGAATTCACTGGGGCACAGGGCCCATGTGGAGCTTGGCTAGAGCAGTGATGATATGTCTGCAGAAGTTTACATGAAAGAGGGCGCTGGCCACAATTTCTTCAGTATGTAATTTTTTGCATTTTTACATAGAATATGCAGCAGAGAAACAAGCCATTTGGCCCAACCAGTCCATGCCGGTGTTTATGCTCCACTCGAGCCTCCTCCTGTCTTTCCTTGTCTAACTCTATCTGCATAACCCTCTATTCCCTTCTCCCTCATATACTTATCTAATCTCCCTTTAAATGCATCTACGCCTCAACTACTCCCTATGCTAGCGAGTTCCACATTCTTATCACTCTCTGGATAAAGATGTTTCTTCTGAATTCCCTATTTGATTTCTTGGTGACTATCTTATATTGATGACCTCTAGTTTTGCTCTTCCCCACAAGTGGAAACGTTCTCTCAGGTTTTACTCTATGAAAACCTTTCATAATTTTAAAGACCTCTATTAGGCTATTCCTCAGCCTTTGTTCTTCAAGAGAAAAGAGACCCAGCTTGTTCATCCTTTATTGATAGGTATAACCTCACAGTTCTGGTATCATTCTTGTGGATCTTTTTTGCACTCTCTCCAGTGCCTCTATATCCTTTTTATAATATGGCAATCAGAATTGTACAGATTACTCCAAGTGTGGTCTAACCAATGTTTGGTATAAATTTAGCATAACTTCTCTACTTTTCAATTCTATTGCTCTAGAAATAAACCCTAGTACTTGGTTTGCCTTTTTATGGCCTTGTTAACCTGTGTCACTACTTTCAGTGATTTGTGTAGTTGTACTCCCAAATCCCTTTGCTCCTCCAGCCAATTTAAATTCTTATTTTGCAAATATTTGAAAGTATTTATTCTATGTAATTCTATGTAATTTCAATCATTAGTTCCCACATGGTTAAAAAAAACAGGCAGCCATCTGGAGTGCAAACATTTGAAACTTGGCAGCCCTACTGACGTGTCTTTTTTGGCAGCTGGATCACAGAAAATTTAAATTCCTACTCCATCTCACACACTTCAGTTTAATTCTCAGTTTTCAGCGGAGTAGTGACAATAGTTATGTATTCTGTCGCAGGCCAGCTTTAACATTGAATGGGAAAAAATAATAAAGCTGCAAAAATAAAATTGAAAGAAAGAAATATTTGCATTTAGCGCCTTTTACGACCTCGATGCCCCAAAGTGCTTTACAGCCACAAGAAGTGGCAAGAACTGATCGAATCCACCGATATGACGCACAGCAGCTGGAAAGCATAGAAAACCATCAGGATACTCGGAAACGACTTCATTAAAGCACAACCGCAGTTTAAAATCACAGCAGATCAAGTTGTTCACTAGCTCCTCTTGAACAGCTGAGAAAACCCAGGCCATTATCCTAGCAGAGTTAAAGACCCAAGACCGGCTGAAGTTGACGAGGATTCTGACTTTACAATACCCTTCACCACTAGTGAGGTGTTACTCAGTATCAAAATGAGGAAAAACAACAAAGCAGCTGGACTTGGCAATATTCATAGAAACATAGAAAATAGGTGCAAGAGCAGGCCATTCGGCCCTTCGAGCCTGCACCACCACTCAATATGATCATGGCTGGTCATACAACTTCAGTACCCCAGTCCTACTTTCTCTCCATCCATACCCCTTGATCCCTTTAGCTGCGATCTCTCACTGCTCTTCCGCCACAAACATTTGCCGCACCTCCACCACGATCTCTCATTGCTCCTCCGCCACAAACATTCGCTGCTCCTCATATTCCTCATATACTGACCTATTGTCCCCCCGATGGCAAATAAATCAGCTTTGCTTTAAACACACTGCTGTAGACCCTTGTATTTTCCACCCAAGTGTCCAGCATCACCCGGCCGAAGCTCAAAGAATAATCGGGGGGAGGACCGCACGGCGGGAACAGAACTTCAGCCTGGACACAGTCCCTCAGGGCCACATCAAGAGGGGCAAACAGCACCTTGGTCCCCCCCCCCCCGTCCCCCGGTCTCTCCGCACCAACAGCAAAGTCGCCGCGTGGGTCAATCCTGAGGCGAGTATGACATGTGTCTAAGGTGATTACAAGCTAATAGTTCATTTGACCTGGGTCTTCAATACAAAATCCACTAATGTTAAACATCTATATAAAACAAAGCAAGACTTTATTTTTATGATTACTGCTTCATGTTAAATCTGATCTACTAAAACCCAGCTTTCTTACAGTCCACTCCTGGAGGCCCCACTCCCTGAGGCCTACAACCTTCAGCAGGGTCAGTGGTGGAGTTCTGCAGCAAGAGTGATTGCAGAGTAACTGTCGGGATCACACCCCCGTGGATGTTACGGGTCATGTATTTTTAGTTATCCTGGTGATGCACACATTAATAAAACAGGGAATTCCGGGAAACACACTGCAGGACCTTCTTTATCTAGAGATCAAATGTCTGGTGTATAATTGTACCAGCAGTTAACAGGCTCCTGTGAACTCCTCTGTCTACTATTTTAATGCAGACTTAACCAATTTATTTTAAATGGGTTTATGTTAAATGAGTTGACGTCTGCCTAAACTGGTGGACTCAGGACCATCACAAAAACACATTACATCTTCGTGGAATAATTACCACGCACTTTGGACCTCTAGCTTTACTATGGCTACTTGACATGCTCAACAATTGCTTAGCCACCAATAAGATCCCTAAGCTGTGGAGACAAGCAAGAATAGTGGTAATTCTGAAGCCTGGCAAAGACCTAGCCAACCCTAAGAGCTTCAGACCAATCTCCCTGTTATACCACACCTATAAACTGAGAGATTCATCCTGAATCGCCTGGCTACCTTTGTAGATGAATGTCTTATCCCTGAACAAGCAGGATTCAGGCCAGGAAAATCCTGCACAAGCCAGCTTCTAAATCTGACCCAATTTATTGAGGATAGCCACGAGATTAGGCTAATAACAGGTGCAGCCTTTGTGGATTTATCTGCTGCATGACACGGTCAATCATCGGATTCTTGTGCAGAAGGTATTCCACATAACAAAAGATGCCAGATTGACTGAGCTGATACGCAACATGCTGGCCAACAGACATTTCTCTGTTGACCTCAGCGGCAAGCGAAGCAGATGGCGCAGACAGAAGAATGGGTTACCTTTGCTGTTTAACATCTATACCAATGACCAGCCCATCCATCCACACATCAGAAGTTTCCTCTATGCTGATGATCTGTGCATAACATCTTGGGACCAATCCTTTGATGAAGTAAAGTAGAGAAGTCCTTTGGCGATGCACCAGCTGAGCTAACCAACTACTATGCGACCCAGCAACTGTGGGCCAACCCTGAAAATTCACGGATCCAGTGCTTTTCATCTAAGAACAGAGATGCAAACCAAGAACGTAATGTCTGGTGTTATGGGAGAAGCCTGACACACAACTCTAAGCCATATACCTTGGCATAACATTTTCATACCCTCTGCTACAAGGGTTATGTCATCAAAGCAAAGGCGAAGGTGGGAGCCAGAAACAACATCTTAAGAAAGTTGGCCAACTCTAAATGGAGAACTGACCCAAGGACCTTACAAACACTGCCCTTGCCCTGTGTTATTCAGCAGCTAAATATGCCTGTCCAGTCTGGGAACACTCCTCGCTTGTCAAGAAGATGCTTCCAGTCCTCAACATCGCCCGCAGAGCTATTTCTGGCTGGCTGAAACCTATGATGGTGATTGATCTTTACCTGCTTGCTGGTTTTGCCCCACCTTTCATAGGAAGGTGAGTTTTATCAAGAGTGGAAAGGTCAAAGCAGACAAGTGATCCCTGTCATCCATCTTTTCAATACGAGCCACAGGCTCAAGTCCAGGAGCAGTTTCTTACATGCTGTTCAGCCCTTGGAATGTAATTCCCCCACAACTTTAGACTAGATGCTTGGCCAAAGAATATGTAGACAAAGCCACACAAGCTATCTTTTGATCCAGAGGATTCTTTTTCAACAGTGAGACTTGGCCGTGTCTCAACCACCTCAGGACTGGTGTCGGCTGTTGCAGAGCCCTCATGCAGAAGTGGGGACACAGCCAAACTGATACTACCAACCGTGTCGGCGGAGAGGAATCTCAAACAAAGGAGCATCTCCTAGAATACCCTCTACTACCAGAGCCATGCAGGCCTAAAGGAGGAAGAGAAAAAACAGGAAACTATCGGCCAGTTAGCCTGACATCAGTAGTAGGCAAAATGCTACAATCTATTATTAGGTCGTGGTAACAGGGCACTTAGAAAATCATATGATTAGGCAGAGTCAACATGGTTTTATGAAAGGGAAATCGTGTTTGACAAATCTTTGAGAGTTTTTTTGAAGATTGTAACTAGTAGGATGGATAAGGGGGAACCAGTGGATGTAGTGTATTTGGATTTTCAAAAAGCATTCGATAAGGTGCCACACGAGGTTATCACACAAAATTAGGACTCGTGGGATTGGGGGGTAATATGGATTGAGGATTGGTTAATGGACAGAAAACAGAGAGTAGGAATAAACGGGACTTTTTCAGATTGGCAAGCTGTAACTAGCGGGGTATCGCAAGGATGAGTGCTTCGGCCTCAGCTATTTACAACCTATATTAATGACAGATTAAGGGACATATCTAAGTTTGCTGATACAAAGTTAAGTGGGGCAGTAATCTGTGAGGAGGATGCAAAGAGGCTGCAGAGAGATATAGACAGGTTGACTGGGCAAGAACAAGACAAATGGAATATAATGTGGGGAAGTGTGAGGTTATTTTCTTTGGTATGAAAACAAAAAAGCAGAATATTTTTTGAATGGTGAGAGATTGGGAAATGTTTGCATTCAAAGGAACCTGGGTAGCCTTGCACATGTATCACAGAAAATTACATGCAGGTGCAACAAGCAATTAGGAAATAAAATGGTACGTTAGCTTTTGTTACAAAGGGATTAGAATGTAAGAGCAAAGAAGTCTTATTGCAATTATACAGGGCATTAGTGAGGCCACACCTGGAATACTGTGTACAGTCCTGTCTCCTTACCTAAGGAAAGATATGCTTGCCTTAGAGGGAGTACAAGGAAGGTTCACTAGACTGGTTCCTGGGAAGAGGGGATTGCTCTATGAGGAGAGATTGAGTAGACTAGGCCTATATTCCCTAGAGTTTAGACGAATGAGAGGTGATGTAATTGAAATATCAAATTCTTAATGGCCTTGACAGGGTTAATACTGAGAAAAAGTTCTGACTGGGGAATCTAGAACACGGGGGTCACAGTATCAGAATAAGGGGTAGGCCATTTCAGACTGAGATGAGGTTAAATTTCTTTACTCAAGGGTTGTGAATCTTTGGAATTCTCTACACCATGGAGCTGTGGATGCTCAGTCATTGAGTATATTCAAGATAGTTGGATAAATTTTGGGGAATAAAGGAACATGGGGATAGTGTGGGAAGGTGGAGTTGAGGTAGAAGATCAGCCATGATCTAGTTGAATGGCAGAGCAGGTTCGATGGGTAGAATGGCCTACTCCTGCTCCCATTTCTTCTGTTCTTGTGTCTGAGGGACTTCAACTCTTGAGCATGGAAAAGTGACGAAGGACACAATGACGACTGCTGTAATGCAGGAAACGCGACTGCCACTTAGCGCACAACAAGCTCCCAACAAACAACAATATGATCATGATAATCAATTTTTTTAGTGAAGTTCATTGAGGAATAAATATTGGCCAGGATACCAGGGGATAACTCCCTTGTTCTTCTTCAATATTGTACCATGGGATCTTTTATGTCCATCTGAGAAAGCAGACGGTGCCCCGGTTTAACAAATTATCCATAAGACAGCACCTCCGACAGTGCAGCACTCCCTCAGTAGTGCACTGGAGTGTCAGTTTAGATTTTTGTGCGGAACCCACAACCTCAAGACTCGGAGGAGAGGATGTTACCAATTGAACCACAGCTGACACCATAAGTTGCCTTATTCCTGCCTTGAAGAAAGCCAAATCCTCATTTCCCATCAAAAATGTGGAATCTCTAGGGATCAATGCCTAGCCCCTCTTTTTTTAGCATGTAACAATAGTTTCATTCTTTTTGAGCTACCTAATGTGAAACATTAAACTTATAATGAGAGACTTAAAATAATGGGACTATTTCCACAGGGGCAGAGAAAGCTAAGTGGAGATTTAGTAGAGGTTTTTAGCATTTTGAAAGGTTTGTATAGTAACAACAACAACTTGCATTTATATAGCGCCTTTAACATAGTGAACAGTCCCAAGGCACTTCACAGGAGTATTAGAAACATTTGACAGAGGGCCACATAAGTAGAAATTAGCACACGTGACCAAAAGGAGCATCTTGAAGGAGGAAAGAGAAGTAGAGAGGAGGAGATTTAGGTAGGGAGTTCCAGAGCTTGGGGCCGAGGCATCAGAAGATACAGCCACCAATGGTTGAGCGATTATAATCAGGGACGCTAAAGAGGGCAGAATTAGAGGACAGCAGACATCTTGGGGAAGTGGGGGGGGGGGGGGAGGTTTGTGGGACTGGAGGAGATTATAGAGATAGGGAGGGGCGAGACCATGGGAGGATTTGACAATAAGGATAAGATTTTTGAAATCTAGTCCCGTTCACCCATCACCTCTGTGCTCGCTGACCTACACCGGAAGCCAGTGTAGGTCAGCGAGCACAGAGGTGATGGGTGAGCAGAACTAAGTGCGAGTTAGGACACGGGCAGCTGAGCTTTGGATGACCTCAAGATTATGTAGGGTAGAATGTGGGAGGACAGCCAAGAGTGCGTTGGAATAGACAAGTCTAGAGGTAGCAATGGCATGGATGAGGGCATCAGCCGCGGATGAGCTGAGGCAGGGGCGGAGACGGGGAATGTTATGGAAGTGGAAATAGGCGGTCTTAGTTATGTTGCACATATATGATCGAAAGCTCATTTCAGGGTCAAATATAAGAAATAGTAGCAGGTGTAGGCCATTTGGCCTCTTGAACGTGCTCTGCCATTCAATAAGATCATTGCTGATACCAAGTTTACGAACAGTCTGGTTCAGCGTCAGACAGAAGTTGAGGAGAGGGATGGAGTCAGTGGCTAGGGAACGGAGTTTATGGCAGGGACCGAAAACAATGGTTTCAGTCTTCCCAATGTTCAATTGGAGAAAATTTCTGCTCATTCAGAACTGGATGTCGGACAAGCAGTCTGACAATTTAGGGACCGTGAGGGTTCGAGAGAAGTTGTAGTGAGGTAGAGCTGGGTGTCATTAGCGTACATATGGAAACTGACACTGTTTTCGGATGATGTCGCCAAGGAGCAACATGTAGATGAGTAAATAAAGAAAGACTATTTCATTTGGCTGACAATTTAAAACTCATTGAGGAAAGAGGTTGGGATAAATTTATTTATGTAAAGAGTTGTTAGAGAATGAAATGTTTTGCCACAGACAGTAGTTGAGGCAGAGACCATTGAATAATTTAAGGGAAAGGTGGCTAATATTTGAAACAAAGGGAAACACAGAGATATGAGAAGATAGCAAGCAGTACAGTGGAATTAGGTTTGGATTGTTTTTGTAAAGTCCTGACCTTGCAGTACAGACTTACACGAGGCACATGCTGAAGTCAAGGTCACTCAGGACCTGCATCTTTATTTCACAGCTCTCGAATGCCACACTTGCCTGAGACCTGCCTTTATATACCTGTATGCAACAGGTATGCAGTGTCTCCTGCAAGTACACCCCTGGTGGTAAGGTATGCTTGTGGTTACAGGTCATATCTAGTTACAGTCATGTATAGCATGATAAGATACAGTTATGTACAGTAGTGTGAGATACATGACATCACCCTCCCCCAAGGTCTTATTGTCTTTATAGATTCAGTCTCTCAGTTGGTCTACGCTCTCGCGTCTTAGTTGTGGTTCAGTTGATGGCCTTGGAGCCTGTTTCTCTGTCGGTGTGATTGCTGGTATCTCGCCTGGGCTGTCTGTTTCGTTCCGCCCAACAGAATCCAAAACCGAAGCAATTCGTCTGGCACCCAGGCCTCGGAATGTCTCGGAACTGCGCGCCTTTCTCGGGCTACTCAATTACCTTGGGAACTTTATGCAGAACTTGGGCATGCTGCTGGAGCCTCTCCACATGCTATTCAGAAAGGGGTGCGATTGGTTTTGGGGGGACGCCCAAGAACGCGCCTTCAATATGGCACGCAACCTTCTATGGAATTTAAATTACAAATTACAAATGCGCAGAATCATCTTGGTTCCTTGTCTCTGTTCCCTCTCAAGGGCAGTTATATTATTTTGAGATTAGGCAGCCAAAACTACACATTGCATTCAAGATGCAGTCTGAGCAATGCTTTATGCAGCAACACTACATTGTCCTGATTTGTACTCTATCCTGCAATTTGCCTTTTTTTAATTCAATCACTGGGCCAATGATTTCATCAATTTAACTATAATAACAATTTGCATGTCTTAAAACAAGTAATCTTTTCTCCTATATTAATTATTTTACCTTTGTCCACACTGAACTACGTCTACCACTTTCTGGCCCAGTTACCTAAAAGAGTGTCATGAATCTAGTGCACTGCCCTTCCATATTTGCTCTGCCTCCTATTTTAGTATCATCTGTATACAATACTCTCATCCAAGTAATTTATTTACATTTACTAGTGCACCTCCCATGGAGTTTGTATGGACTTGTCTGGTTCTTGGCTCCATTGTTGCTGGTGCCCAATGCTTAGCCCTGTAATAATACCTGGTTTGAGGTGGTGTCATGGAGGCTGTGTTCCTTTTCGAGTGGAAAGCCAGGACTGGCGTTTAGTCAGGCAGCAAATTATCATGATGGTTATCCAGATAGACGGTTCTAGCTCCCTGAATGGATGCAAGCAGGAACTGCAGGGAGGATGAGCAAACTGACCACAGCACCGTGGTACAGAGGGCCATTCAAGTTGGGGGAGTAAAAAGAAATGTTGTAGTGGTAGGGGACAGTATAGTTAGAGGGATAGATAATGTTCTCTGCAGCCCAGAGCATGAGTCCCGAAGGCTGTGTTGCCTGCCTGGTACCAGGGTTAAGGACATCTCCTCTGGCTGGAGAGGAACTTGGAGTGGGATGGGAAAGATCCAGTTGTCGTGGTCCACATAGATACCAACAACATAGGTAGGGAAAAGAAAGAGATTCTGCTGAGGGAGTATGAGCATCTAGGGACTAAATTTTAAAAAGCAGAACCACAGAGGTAAAAATTTCTGGATTACTACCTGAGCCACGAGCAAATAGGGTCAAGCAGATCAGAGAGATGAATGCGTGGCTCAAAAATGGGTTTCAATTCATGGGGCACTGGCACCAGTACTGGGGAAAGAGGGAGTTGTTCCGTTGGGACAGGTTTCACTTGAACCATTCGGAGACCATTGTCCAGGCGAATTGAATAACTAGTGCTGTAGATAGGGCTTTAAACTAAATAGTGGGGGGGATGGTTCAGGTGAAGGGAAATTTTAAAAGTCAAAGAGAAAGGGGAAGGCAATAGTGCAGGGTAGTGATAGGGGTAATGATAACCAGCATGTGACAGGAAGGGACAGAGCATATAAACATAAGGGTGCATCAGAAAGTAGAGTAAGAATAGGGAAAAATGGTAAAACGACAAAACTAAAAGCTCTTTATCTGAATGCATGCAACATTCGTAACAAGACAGATGAGTTGACGGCACAAATAGAAATAAATGAGTATGATCTGATAATCATTACAGAGACGTGGTTGCAAGGTGACCAAGGCTGGGCACTGAATATTCAGAGGTATTTGGCATTTCAGAAGGACAGGCAGAAAAGAAAAGCAGGCGGGGTAACTCTGTTAATAAAGAATGAGATAATTGTAGTAGTGACAAATGACATTGGCTCAGATGATCAAGATGTAGAATCGGTTTAGGATGGTTTCTTGGAACAATACGTTGTGGAACCAACCACGGAGCAGGCTATTTTAGATCTGGTAATGTGTAATGAGATAGGATCAATTAATGATCTCATAGAAAAGGATCCTATAGAGAAGAGTGATCATAGCATGTTAGAATTTCAAATTCAGTTGTAGGGTAGGAAACTTGAGTCTCAAACTAGTGTCCTGAACTTAAATAAAGGCAATTACATCATCATCATAGGCCTCGGAATTGAGGAAGACTTGCTTCCACTCTTAAAAATGAGTTCTTAGATGGCTGTCCAGTTCAATACGAGAACCACATTCTCTGTCACAGGTGGGACAAACAGTCGTCGAGAGAAGGAGTGGGTGGGACTGGATTGCCGCATGCTCTTTCCGCTGCCTGCGTTTGGTTTCTGCATGCTCTCGACGACGAGACTCAAGGTGCTCAGCGCCCTCCCGGATGCACTTCCTCCACTTAGGGTGGTCTTTGGCCAGGGGCTCCCAGGTGTCAGTGGGGATGTTGCACTTTATCAGGGAGGCATTGAGGGTGTCCTTGTAACGTTTCCGCTGCCCTCCTTTGGCTCGTTTGCCGTGAAGGAGTTCCGAGTAGAGCATTTGCTTTGGGAATCTCATGTCTGGCATGCGAACTATGTGGCCTGCCCAGCGGAGCTGATCAAGTGTGGTCAGTGCTTCAATTCTGGGGATGTTGGCCTGGACGAGGACGCTAACGTTGGTGCGTCTGTCCTCCCAGGTGATTTGTAGGAACTTGCAGAGAAATCGTTGGTGGTATTTCTCTAGCGACTTGAGGTATCGCCTGTACATGGTCCATGTTTCTGAGCCATACAGGAGGGCGGGTATTACTACAGCCCTGTAGACCATGAGCTTGGTGGTAGTTTTGAGGACCTGGTCTTCAAACACTCTTTTCCTCAGGTGGTGGAAGGCTGCACTGGCGCACTGGAGGCGGTGTTGGATCTCATTGTCAATGCCTGCTCTTGTTGATAGGAGGCTCCCGAGATAAGGGAAGTAGTGCACGGTGTCCAGGGCTGCGCCGTGGATCTTGAAGACTGGGGGGGCAGTGCTGTGCGGCGAGGTCAGGCTGGTGGAGGACCTTTGTTTAATGATGTTTAGGTAAGGCCCATGTTTTCGTACGCCTCAGTAAATATATTGACTATGTATGCAATTAGACAATTACAAAGGTATGAAGAAAGAGTTGACTAAAGTGGACTGGGAAAATAGATTAAAGAGTAGGATGGTAGAAAAGCAGTGGCAGACCTTTAAGGAGATATTTCATAACTCTCAGTAAAGATATATTCCAGTGAGAAAGAAAGACTCTTTAAGAGAAGGATGAACCACCCGTGGCTAACTAAGGAAGTTAAGGATATTATCAAATTGAAAACAAAGGCATATAAGGCGAAGATTAGTGGATTGGGAAATTTTTAGAAACCAGCAAAGGACAACTAAAAAAATAATAGAGAGAGAGAGAAGATAGATTGAAAGAGTAAACTAGCAAGAAATATAAAAACAGACAGTAAGAGCTTCTACATGTATATAAAAAGGAAGAGCGTAGCTAAAGTAAACATTGGTCCTTCAGAGGATGAGACTGGAGAATTAATAATGGAAATGGTAGAGACTTTGAACAAATATTTTGTATTAGTCTTCACGGTAGAAGATGCTAAAAGCATCCCAATAATAATAGATAATCAAGGGTCTATAGGAAATAGGGAACTTAAACAATCACTATCACTAGAAAAAAAGTACCATGCAAACTAATGGGACTAAAGGTGGACAAGTCCTCTGGACCTGATGGCCTGAAGAAGTGGCTACAGAGATAGTGGATACATTGGTTGTAATCTACCAACATTCCCTGGATTTTGGAGAGGTCCCAGTGGATTAGAAAACTGCAAATGTACGCCCCTTGTCAAGAAAGATGGGAGACAGACAGCAGGAAACTATAGACCAGTTAGCCTAACACCTGTCATTGGGAAAATGCTGGAGTCCATTATTAAGAAAGTAGTGGCAGAACATTTAGAAAATCATAATACAATCAAGAGTCAGCATGGTTTTATGAAAGGGAAATCATGTTTGATAAATTTGCTGGAGTTCTTTGAGAATGTAACGAGTGGGGTGGATAAAGGGGAACCAGTAGATTTATTGTACTTGGATTTCCAGAAGGCATTCGATAAGGTGCCACATAAGTTTACAGCACAAGATAAGAACTCACGGGGTTGGGGGTAATATATTAACATGGATAGAGGATTGGCTAACTAACAGAAAACAGAGAGTCGGGATAAATGGGTCATTTTCAGGTTGGCAAACTGTAACTAGTGGGGTGCCGCAGGGATCGGTGCTGGGGCCTCAACTATTTACAATCTATATTAATGACTTGGATGAAGGGACCGAGTGTAATGTAGCCAAATTTGCTAATACAAAGATAGGTGGGAAAGCAATTTGTGAAGAGGACACAACGAATCTGCAGGCTCGAGCAGCCAAATGGCCTACTCCTGCTCCTATTTGTTATATTCTCATATTTTTCAAAATATGACTGATCATTTGGTCATTTTGTTGGCTTTTCGAGAAGGTGATTAGTGAATCAGAAATTTCAAAAAAGGAACATTTCTTTAGCAGAATGGGTTTGGTTATTTTTGTGGAGTATAATTGATGAGATAGCCAATTAGAAAGCAGAAATAACTAATTAGAAATCAGAAAAATACAGATAATCAACCATAAAGCACAAAATTATTGGGTCAGAGACATATAAAAATATGAAGAAATATGTAGCCTTGATCACAAGGCTGGCCCCTGGCCACCTGCTCATAATCTCACAATCTCTTTCCAACATGAAATGTTCCCAATTATGGTTGTCCTCTGTTTCCTGTCTTGAAGCCAATTATTATCCAATGCCATAACTCACCTGCTATTCTGTGATTCCTTACCTTAGCCACAAGTATGTAATATCAACAACTTTTCAATTTTTCACAATCTCAGCAACGTGTTTGCCAAACTTCAGCTAGTTGGGCAAGTCTGAGCTCCCCTTCCTGAATCTAACTCTTTAACAAATTATTATTTTCCAAGTGTTCACCATCAGATCCCTCAAAATCATTTTGAAGATCTTCCCTACAACTGATGTTAAACCTACCAGCCTATAATTTCCAATAGTTAATTTGCAGTCTACCCTTTTTGTTTGCAATGGGATCCACCACACCCTTGGGTAAAGAAAGAAAGATGTGTATTTATATAACATCTTTCACGACTACCAAACGTCTCAAAGTGCTTTACAGCCAATGAAGTAATTTTTGAAGTGTAGTATACTGACGTAATGTGGGAAACAAAGCAATCTGTGCTCAGCAAACTCGCACAAAAAGCAATGCAATAAGGACCAGATAATCTGTTTTTGTTATGTTCATTGAGGGATAACTCCCCTGTTCTTCTTCAAAATAGTGTAATGGAATTTTTTATATCCACTTGAAAGGGCAGATGGGGTTTCAGTTTAATGTCTCATCCAAGAGACGGCACCTCCAACAGTGCACCACTCCCTCAACACTGCACTGGAATGTCAGCTTAGATTTATGTGCTCAAGTTCCTGGAGTGGGACTTAAATCCACAACCTTCTAGACTCAGAGGCAAGTGTGCTACCCACTGAGCCATTGTGGTAGTGCAGTAGCCCTGATATTTGTACCTGCTATCTATCTTACAACTAAGGCAGCTGATATGTAAATACTTAATAACAGTTTCCTCTAGATTAATTATGTCTGTGAGGTAATGCTGATTTAATTCTCCCAGATTTTCTGCTACCTCAATCAATCAGTCTGAGGTTTCAAGTAATTTAAATGAGCATAAATACTAAGTGACAAATTTCTGTCTGGTAGGGCAGGACTTTGGGGTGGAACCCATTTCTCTTTGAGCAATGCTCTCCACTGTGAGGCTCACTAAATTTACCCTACAAAGGTTTCCTCCCTCATATCCTAAAATTACATATGAAAGAGTAAAATATTGGTATTTAAAGTTAAAAGTTGAAAGGAAACTTCATCTGGAAGTGAGCATTGTAATTACTAGACTATTGGAACACTTTAACAAACACATATAATTATTGCGGTTTAAGTCACAAAAAGTATACAGATGTCAAAACTCCTGCCATCCATTGTACATTAATATTAGTTTATCTGTTGCCAGTTTCAGTATTACTGCAAGTTAAGTATATTTAAGCACAATTTAATACTTATTGATGCTGATGAGGGGCTCCCTGAACTCTAAAAGACTAATTGAATGCAATTACCTGCTGACTGTGGCAGCTGGTATTGTCAATAAACCAAAAAAAACACTCATATGGAATGAATTAACTAGACCAGCCAACAGATGGAAATAATTATTTACTTGCAATGTGGAATGAAAGCAAGTGCTATGGGAAGGTGAATACGGAGGAGCCCATGTGTTGAATTGGACAGCAAGTATACTGGTACAGTATTCAGTTTTTCCTTTGAGATGATGAGGGATTGGCTCATGGGGAGTTCTGTCCCTCTCAAGACACATTCTACAAAATGGTCGCATTAGTGGTGAAAGCATACAAAACTAATTTGAATATATGGTGAACACCAGTTAATCACTTGCAAATGATCTGAATGGATTTACTGTTCATTTTTGTGCATCTGTTGCTTTAGTAACACATCCCATGGTGCTTTAAAGAGAAGAAACAGATATGATAATAAGAGAATTGGAGAAGATGGCAAGGGTATGATTAAATAGATAGGCTTGGAGAAGAGTCTGAAGGTCATAAGAGCAATCTACTGGATTTCCACCCTATTAAATAGCATAATTTCTTCCTTTAACTTTCAGAGTAATTAGCCTATGTAAAGCTGGATTAGCTTTAACAATTAAAGAAACATTTTTGAATTTGTAAAATAAATGACATGATTATATTGTAAATCTACTTTGCAAATGCCACATAATAAAAAAAATA
The DNA here is from genome assembly GCF_044704955.1 of Pristiophorus japonicus. Lineage (NCBI taxonomy): Eukaryota > Metazoa > Chordata > Chondrichthyes > Pristiophoridae > Pristiophorus > Pristiophorus japonicus. The sequence continues at coordinate 95,281,107 of NC_091987.1, forward strand.
CATATTTTAAAATATACATAATCCAGTGCTCAAAGTATTAACAGCTATGAGCAGGAGCTTCTTAATAAGAGCAGCCCTGTGGTAAGGAATTCTCCCATTATCCATTGTCTATTAAATAAGCACCAGTGCAAACTGCCTGCATTGATTCCAATGGTCTACTGCTGAAGGTCGACAACTCTTTTATTGAGAACAAAATAAACATTAAATCAAGTGCCCCCTGATTAAAGGGGGGAACACTCCAAACAGTTTTCAAGTGCCCTTTTTTTGTTTTGTGGGGTTTTTTTTGTGGGTTTTTTTGGGCACTAATACAAGTGCCCCCTGGCTAAAAGGGGAGGGGGACACTAAAACCTGGCACAGGAAACAAATTAAACTTTAAAACATTTAAAATCAAATGAAAATTTGGTTGCCGGGGATGATGATGCACTCCAGTCCCTCCGGCGCCCACCTCTCGCGGAAGGCCGCGAGCGTACCGGTGGACACCATGTGCCCCATATCCAGGGACTCCCTGGCTCGGATGTAACTGCAGATGAGAGGCAGGCAGTCGGGCTGAACGACCCCCTCGACCGCCCGCTGCCTGGACCGGCTGATGGGCTGAAGGTCTACAACTCTTTTTGCAAAACAAAATTAAACAGTTAAATCAAGTGCCCCCTGACCTGGCGGACACTCCAAACACTTTTCAAGGCCCTTTTTTTTTAATGGGCTTTTTTGTGATTTTTATTTTGGGCACTAAAACCATATATTTTACAAGTGCCCCCTATAAAAGGGGAGGAGGACACTAAAACCGGCAATAAAAACAAATTAAACTTCAAAACATCTAAAATCAAATTAAAATTTGGTTGGCAGGGGTGATGATGCACTCCAGTCCATCCGGCGCCCACCTCCCGTGGAAGCCGCGAGCATGCTGGTGGACACCGCGTGCTCCATCTCCAGGGACTCCCTGGCTCGGATGTAACTGCAGAAGAGAGGCAGGCAGTCGGGCTGATCGACCCCTTCGACCGCCCGCTGCCTGGACCGGCTGATGAGCTGAAGGTCGACAACTCTTTTGGGAAGCAAAATTAAACAGTTAAATCAAGTGCCCCCCCGATCTGGGGGACACTCCAAACACTTTTCATGTGCCCTTTTTTTTGTGTTTTTTGGTGATTTTTGTGTATTTTGGGGGTGTCCCCTATAAAAAGGGTGGGGACACTAAAACCGGCAATTAAAACAAATTAAACTTTAAAACATATAAAATCAAATTAAAATTTGGTTGCCGGTGTCATGTATCTTACATTATTATATATAACTGTATCCTAACATGCAAAACATGACTGGAATAAGATATGACCTGTAACCACCAGCATACCTTACCACCAGGGGTGCACTTGCAAGAGACAGGTATATAAGGACAGGTCTCAGGCAAGTGCAGCATTCCAGAGCTGTGAAATAAAGGTGCAGGTCCAGAGTGACCTTGATTTCACTATATGCCTCGTGTGAATCTGTACTGAGGGGACAGGACTTTACAGTGGCGACGAGTTACGGGATTATAGAATCCACAGCATGGCGAACAACGGATCAGATGAAAAGTACAATGTGGGAGACAATTGGGAGGACTTTATAGAAAGGCTCCAGCAAAGCTTTGTAACCAAAGACTGGTTAGGCGACGATAAGGCAGACAAGAGAAGAGCCCATCTCTTGACCAGCTGTGGCTCGAAAGCATACGCTTTAATGAAGGATCTGTTGGCACCCGAGAAACCAGCAAGCAAGTCGTTTGCAGAATTGAGCACATTGGTAAGAGACCACCTGAAGTCAGCGAGCAGCCTACACATGGCCAGACACAGGTTCGACAACTACAGACGCTGTGTGGGCCAGAGCATACCCGACTTCGTGGCGGAACTTCGGAGGTTGGCTAGTTTATGTGAGTTCTCCGATGAACTGAGGAGAGAAATGCTGAGAGACTTTTTCATTGAAGGAATAGGCCACGCAGGCATATTCCGAAAGCTCATAGAGACCAAGAACCTGACCTTAGAGGCAGCAGCACTGGTTGCACAGACATTCTTGGTAGGGGAAGAAGAAACGAGGTTGATTTACAATGCAGGTACGACAACTAATGAAATATCAGAACAAGAAGTTCACAGCACTAAACAAGCTGCTACCCCCACACAAAGTCAAAACCGGGAGAACAGGCTCTCGACAGCAGGCAGAAGCCATCAAGGGCCAGAGGAACGGTCGTTCACACCTCATCAACCCACAATGCGAGCAATCAATTACAAACTGAGAGAAGCTCAACAGAGATCAGCCAGATGCAGCTCATTCTTTGGAAACACTTTGAACAATGGAACAGGTCTGTGCTGGAGGTGTGGGGTGGGCACTCGTCAAGGGGATGTCGATTTCAGTAGGCTGATTGCAGAAATTATGAATATACAGGGCATTTGGCCCGCATTTGCAAAAAAACGGCAGCTCGGCTGGTATACGAATCGGATGGGTCGGAAAGCGGACCAGAAGATAGTGGGGACAGTTCCCGGGACACCGATGTACAACGGGTCAACACGATCAATGGTCGCTGCTCCTACAACAGGACGCCTCCTATAATGATGAGGGTCCTACTCAACGGGATATCTGTCAACATGGAGCTGGATACGGGAGCGAGTCAATCTCTCATGGGCGCTCAACAATTTGAACAACTGTGGCCACATAAAAGAGACAGACCAAAACTTACAAGGGTCGACACCAAACTAAGGACCTATACCAAAGAAATCGTACCAGTCCTCGGCAGCGCCATGCTCTCTGTCACACACAAAGGGACAGTGAACCGACTTCCCCTGTGGATTGTCCCCGGAGACCCCCCAGCACTGCTGGGGAGAAGCTGGCTGGCAAAACTAAACTGGAAATGGGATGATGTCCATGCCATGTCATTAGAGAAACGGACCTCCTGCTCAACAGTTATAAAGCAATTTGAACATCTCTTTCAGCCAGGTGTGGGCACTTTCAAAGGGATCAAAGTCAAAATCTACATCACACAGGATGCTAGACCGGTCCATCACAAGGCCAGAGCTGTACCCTATGTGATGAGGGAAAAGATTGAACACGAACTAGACAGGCTTCTGTGGGAAGGCATAATATCACCTGTGGAATTTAGCGGCTGGGCAAGTCCCATCATCCCAGTCACGAAGCCTGATGGATCCGTACGAATCTATGGGGACTACAAATCTACCATAAACAGAGTCTCCCTACAGGACCAGTACCCGCTGCCCAGAGTGGAGGACTTATTTGCCACATTGGCTGGAGGTAAACTTTTCTCAAAATTAGACCTCACATCTGTGTTTATGACGCAAGAATTGACCGAGGAATCCAAGCTACTCACCACCATCAACACACATCGAGGCCTTTTCATGTACAATCGATGCCCATTCGGCATCAGGTCGGCAGTTGCCATATTCCAGCGCAACATGGAGAGTCTGCTCAAGTCCATCCCGGGGACGGTTGTATTTCAAGACGACATACTTATCACGGGCAGGGACACCGACTCCCATCTCCGTAATTTGGAGGAAGTACTAAAGCGGTTGGATCGGGTAGGCCGAAGAGTTAAGAAATCCAAGTGCCTGTTTCTCGCACCCGAAGTTTAATTTTTGGGCAGAAGGATTGCCACTGATGGAATCCGCCCAACAGAGTCCAAAACAGAAGTAATTTGCCTGGCACCCAGGCTCCGGAATGTCTCAGAACTGCGCGCCTTTCTCGGGCTACTCAATTACTTTGGGAACTTTATGCAGAACTTAAGCACGCTGCTGGAGCCTCTCCATGTGCTACTCAGGAATGGGTGCGATTGGTTTTGGGGGGACGCACAGGAACGCGCCTTCAATAAGGCACACAACCTTCTGTGTTCCAACAGTGTTTTGACTTTCTTTGACCCAGGTAAAAAGCTAGTTCTCACATGCGATGCGTCAGCATATGGGGTCAGGTGCGTTTTGCAACATGTCAATAGTGCGGGCAAATTACAATCCATAGCTTATGCCTCCAGTTCACTTTCGCGGGCAGAGCGCGGGTACGGAATGGTAGAGAAGGAGGCTCTCGCGTGCGTGTACGGTGTCAAAAAGATGCACCAATACTTTTTCGGGGCCAAGTTCGCGTTAGAAACCGACCACAAGCCCTTCACGTCCCTCCTATCCGAGAGCAAGGCAATAAACGTCAGCGCCTCAGCGTGAATTCAACGGTGGGCACTAATGCTGGCGTCCTACGACTATACCATAAGGCACAAACCAGGCACAGACAACTGTGCCGACGAGCTCAGCAGGCTACCCCTGGCGACCACGGAAGGGTCTAACGAACAGGACTGTGAGATAGTCATAGCAATCAATGCCTTTGAGTCCACAGGTTCGCCCATGACGGCTCGCCAAATCAGAGCCTGGACGGCCAGCGACCCCACGTTATCCTTAGTAAAAAGATGTGTCCTAACCGGTGACTGGGCAGAGGCCGCGATGCCTGCCCCGAGGAATTAAAACGATTTCACAGGCGCATGCATGAGCTATCACTACAAGCAGACTTTCTGATATGGGGCAGACGAGTAGTCATGCCTCTGCGAGGCAGAGAGGCATTTGTCCGGGAGCTCCACCGCGAGCACCCGGGGATCGTTCTCATGAAGGCCATAGCCAGATCCCACATCTGGTGGCCTGGTATTGACGTGGACTTGGAACTCTGTGTCCGAAGGTGCACCATTTGTGCCTAACTCAACAATGCCCCCAGGGAGACTCCACTGAGCCCCTGGCCCTGGCCTACCAAACCGTGGTTGCGGGTGCAAAATGTTCCTCGTAGTTGTAGATGCATTTTCAAAGTGGATCGAATGCACCATTTTAAACTCGAGCACAACCTCCACTACTGTGGAGAGCCTCGCAACCATGTTTGCAACGCACGGAATCCCTGACATATTGGTTATTGGTCAATGACAATGGTCCATGCTTCACCAGTGCAGAATTCCAAGACTTTATACTTGACCACGGTATAAATCACGTCAAGACTGCACCGTTCAAGCCGGCCTCCAATGGCCAGGCAGAGAGAGCAGTGCAAATCATTAAACAAGGCATGCTTAAAATCCAAGGTCCCACGCTGCAGGGTCGCCTGTCGCGACTGCTGCTGGCATACAGATCTCGTCCGCATTCACTGACTGGGATCCCCCCCACGCACCTGTTGATGAAAAGGACTTTAAAAACAAGGCTCTCATTAATCCTCCCAGACATGCACAAAATCGTTGAGGCAAAGTGCCGTAAGCTGACTGAGTACCATGACAGAAATTCGAGGGGAGATGGAATGAGATAGGGGACAAAGTGTTTGTACTAAACTATGGCAGGGGTCCCAAATGGCTTGCAGGGACAGTGCCGGGCAAGGAAGGAAACAGGCTACTGGTAGTACAAATGGACAATGGCAAAACCTGCCGGAGACATGTAGACCAAGTCAAAAGCAGATTTACCAACAACACTGCGGAACCAGAGGCAGACTACAATGTGGAACTTGCACCATACCTGGTGGACAAACAGAGGGAACAACCTGAGGAAAGGGCAATCCCAACAGACAGCCCAGGTGAGTCAACAACAATCACACCAATCGAAACAGACAGTCCAGGCGAGATACCAGCAACCACACCCAAAGAAAAACAGACACCAAGGCAAACAACTGAACCACAACTCAGACGCTCCACGCGAGAGCGTAGACCACCTGAGAGACTGAACCTATAAAGACAATAAGACCTTGGGGGAGGGTGATGTCATGTATCTTACATTATTATATATAACTGTATCCTAATATGCTATACATGACTGTAATAAGATATGACCTGTAACCACCAGCATACCTTACCACCAGGGGTGCACTTGCAAGAGACAGGTATATAAGGGCAGGTCTCAGGCAAGTGCAGCATTCCAGAGCTGTGAAATAAAGGTGCAGGTCCAGAGTGACCTTGACTTCACTACATGCCTCGTGTGAATCTGTACTGAGGGGACAGGACTTTACAGCCGGGCATAACGATGCACTCCAGTCCCTCCGGCGCCCACCTCTTGCGGAAGGCCGCGAGGGTACCGGTGGACACCGCTTGCTCCATCTCCAAGGACACCCTGGCGCGGATGTACGCGTGGAAGAGAGGCGGGCAGTCAGGCTGAACGATCCCCTCGATCGCCCGCTTGCCTGGACCAGCTGATGGGCTGAATGTCTACAACTCTTTTGCGGGGCGGGAACAAAATAAACATTAGATCAAGTGCCCCCCCCCCGATCTGGAGGACACTCCAGGCACTTTTAACGGCCCTCTTTTTTTATATTTTTTGTTTTTGTGATTTTTTTGGGGGGCATTAAAATTATATATTTTACACGTGCCCCCTATACTGAAGGTCTACAAACATTAGTCTAGCTGTCACACCTGGTTTATATTATGGTTCGAAAGGTTGTAACACTGACCTATTGAGTTTCTTAGGAGTGGTTCTGTCGCATGGTAATAACAGGAGGCTTTTTATGTCCCTCCAATTTTCTCCCTCCCTCTCCTGAAGGTTGAGTACAGTTCTGTGGGTGCCAGACACCGTTTCCCAGTATGTGTCCCAAGTGATCATTCCTTTATGTGTGAGACTAGACCCTGAGCTTTGGCAGACTATTCACCCATGGATGGCATTATGGCTGAGTCCAAACCTGTCCGCACGCCTTTCCATAAAGTGGACGGTGACCAGAAGTGACAGAAATAGAATTTTGATTTAATTTGTTAAGTTTGTTTTAATTTTGGTTAAGTTACAGTTTTTATTAGTTGTGTCCATGCTACCTTTTAATAAGTGATGGTATTTGGCAGCAACCTCTGCAATTAAAAGAGTGATCAGAAGTGGCAGAATTTTTCCTTCATGCCACCATGGCTGTGATCAGTTAACTCAGCACAGATGGGGATTTGATCCCAGGATCTTCCTGACCTGTAAAGTTTTTAGTGGCACTGTGCATTGCATTTACTCACTGAGCCATTGTGGGTGCCAGAAGGAGGATCTTATTAGATATCTTGCCAGTGCCTCGTCTACTTGGGGTGGGGGGGGGGGGGGGGAAATGAAACTGTAAAGGGCCACAATAACTAGCTAACAAAATGCAGATGTATGTTGTTTAATGTACTTGGATTTACTAACCCAATAAGGATTCACTGCAGTGTTAGCCAAGAGTCATGCCTATAAAGCAGCAAACATGGTGTAAATTGTCATGATAATCTAGTACATTTTTCCGCTAGATTGCTTAAGGAATTACCGTATCAAATTTGCTGAGTAAATGGTCCCTCTACATGTCTGTCAATTACCATGGTTCCTGCTAACTGGTATGAAGAATTTCTTTTGAATTTTGTTCACGTGTTTTATGTTGCCAACTTTTGTTCAATGGAGTATAAAGTAATAAAAATGCTGTGATGGTTGGCATTAATGTTCACTAGCTCGCATATTACATTTTGTAATTGTATTTTGAATTCAGAAAAATAAAGGCATTGTTGTATTCAAAAGTAATGCTAGATTTGTTTTATTTATGCAATTTTCAACAATAGAATTTCCAAAATTAAATGTCTGAGTCACAAAAATAACCCGTTTTATCTAAATGGTGAACTCTAGATGTAGGCATTTATATAAACTAAAGACTGCACATTAAACTTGTCTAGTTATTCTGTGAGTTCCTCAGTGGGTCTGGTTTTGGCACAGTCAGTGCTAGCTCAAAATGATATTACAGCAGACGGTGGATTCTTACTGCCAAAAAGTTTATATCTTTTATTGTCTAGTGCTAGGAAACTGCTGCACATGGGAGGGTTACATTGAGATAATTTGGGACTGCTCAACTCAAGCCTATGACAGAGATCCTCCATCGCCCTGCATCAAATCTTCAATACTCGATTATCAACACAGTTCAGGGGCTAGAACCTCCACTTTTTTTGCATGCTTAACGCCCACTTAATACCTATTTTACCACTGAAATGACGTATATCGCCCATATAGCGCCCATTTTGGCACAAAATGGAAACTGACGGGAATTTTTAGGAAACTTATCATGGAGCGTTACTTTCCCCATGTGCTTAACGGTGGGAAAAAATATTACCGCCCGGCCACTTTTTTTGAGAGGAATCAGAATGGGCGACATCAACGCCCATAAAATCGCCTAGCGTTACTTTCCGAATGGAATTAATGCCGAAATTCAATAATACCGCCCATCCACTTTTTTTTGTCGTAAAGAGCACATCTGGCGAAACTAACGCCCAGGAGATCGCCCAACGTCACTTTCACCACCTCGCACACATATCGCCCACAATATCGCTTGCCCCCAAAAAACGCCCAGAACAAATGGAACTGTTCTGAACGAACGGCAGTGGTGTGGCTGGCATTTTTAAAATAGCACTCTTACTTGTGGAGCTGATATCTGAACAATTTGCCTGAAAGAGTGTTGATGTGAATGACAATGCTGACACACTGCTGTGTGTGCAGCTCAGACATCAATGGTGCCCATCATCTTGGTGCCGGTTAAAGTTTACGTTGATTGATGTTATGTTATATTTAACCCTTTCATGTTAAGGAATCACCGGTGTGTAACGGTGCAGCTATCTGAGACAATGCGCAATAAGATTATGTTCAATAACAAAAGTTTTATAACAACATTGGTCTGAAATCATAAGTATCACAGCCAATAACACCCAACCCCTGCCCATACCCCACTTTTTCCACCAATGACATCAATCAAATGTTCAACATGTCCAGCAACACAGAATACAAAGGCACAGCAGGAGGGTGGTCCTCAGCTCCCATACATTACAAAAAATTGCATACACCCAGATGGAGATATAACAAAGCCATCACCTGTGGACATACACCTCACTTTCCTTCCCCCCTCCCTTTCTTCTCCCCACCTATACCCTTTCCCCTCCTCGCTCCATGACTCCTGGTTGAGATGCGGTCATTGCACGGGTACGGGAGCAGGGAGTACCGAGGGGGCAACATTGTCTGATGCAGAAGCAGGATTTTGGTCCTTGCTCTCATCTGTCGTTCGCAGTGGTGGTGCGGAACCTAGGGGTGGAGTGCCGCGCTCGGGGACCACTGGGAGGCCAAGAGCAGCAGCGTTCCTGGCTATCGCATCCAGGGCATCCACAATTTGTGGAATGTACTCGGTCATGGTGGCCAGCTGTCGGGATATGCCCCCTAATGCTTCGATGAGCTGGTCTACAGTCTACAGTCCTCCTGGACAACTGTACCATCTCTCCGTTGTCATGTGGCGCTTGTGGAACAGACCTGCCGCGTCCACGAGACTTCCGCAGGGCCGGCGCCGTCCTGGGGACAAATGGGGTGCCCTGTGGTGAGGTACTTAGGGCCAGTACCTCCAGAGTGGAGGCGGGAATGATCGAGGATCACAAGATGGCCTTGGGGTGGAATGGCTTCTGGAGCGTGGCGATGCAGGTTCCTCGAAATCCGCGCTCTCATCTGTGGGGAACAGACCCAGCGGAGTGACGGGCGAGAATCGGAGCTCCTCAGCAGCAGATGTTGGATCATTCGGAGAGTCGAGCCCTGCGCCCCCACCTTCTGGCCACTGTGATCTTGCCTTGGGATGCGCTGCTGGCTGAGCTGTAAAACATAAATGAGGTTATTAGAAGAGAAGGGGGTGCTAGGGTCACAAGGTGAGTCCAGTGCTACACACAGCATATGCACGACAAAAGCACCACCGCTCTCAAAATCATCGCAGACATCACATTTCATGACCATCAACACATTTGCATTGCAATGATTTTCATTAGGCCATCATTATTTCTATGACAATTTAAAAAATCATCTATCATATATAATTGTTCGGATATGAGTGGGTGTGGCATCTATTGAATTTACATCACGCAATGGTGTAAGCTTTACTCACGTGGCATCACTTCAGGGTCTGCAGATGCGTCAGTGGATGTCCGGGGGTACTTCCCCACGAGTGCGTGCACCCGCCCCTCCATCTCAGTGATGTCGCTGGGGACTGGTGGCCCCCCACCCATTCGCCTCTGCACGGACCTCATCGTCGATAGCTTCTTCTGTAAAAGGTGACAGGACGACATGGCATGAGATCATTGCATGATATCATTGCTAGGTACAGTCACAGAGACTGATACAACACATAACCGACAGATGTAATCATGATTATTATGAAAATTATCATTCTTTACCTAAAGATGTACATCGTAACCGCAAGCTTTGAGTAAAACATTCCCAGTAAAAGTGCAAGACCTCACATCTGATGATAGTCACTCATGACTGTTACAAATCAAATTATATAAATACATAAGTACATGTAAATCAATGTAATACTTACTCTTGCGGATGCCACAAGGTTGTTCCATCGTTTGCAGCATTGGTTGCCCTCACGAACCTCGTTGGTCGCCGACGAGATCACCTCTGCTATCTCGGTCCATATCCTCTGGTATGCCTTTGGGGTGGGCTTACCACGCCCTCCCTGTGTCAAATCACCCCAGCATAATTCGACCTCCTGCAGGAGGGAGGCATTTGCCTCGGACGAGAACCTCCTGGCTCTTTTGCGTCATCCAATGTGCTCTTCTTCCACCTCACTGCTCTCTCCAGCATCAGTATCCACAGCATGCTGTGATGCCTCCTCCTCTCTCTCCATTATAGGCCAAATTCAGGCAAATATGTGGCTGGTAACAGCTACTTTTTGTTTGCCTACTTGCTGTAAAGCTCTAAAGTCTCCCTCCTTTCTCCCAAAGCAGCCACACCACACCCAGACATATCTTCAGTCCCTCTGAGCTCCCTCTCTCTCTGTCTCCTTTTCTGCGCATGTCATGATGACCCTTGACCTCCTGAATCGCAGGAATCGAGCATTGCCATGCCATTGCTAAGGACGGCCACACTTTATGGCAGAAGATCAAAAAAATGTTAAGCTACAGCCCATTTCATATCGCTCGCGGTAACGTCCATTTTCAAAGATGGAGACTAGGTACTTTGAGAATGGACGAGAAGCCGGCGATCTGAAAACCCATTTTTAATGCCCACACCAGAAATATCGCCCATTTTTGGACGATAGCCACAAAAGTGGAGGTTCTAGCCCCAGGTTACTAAGCACAAATGAGTAATCCTCCTCCTTCCCCACAAATATGGACAAAATCTAATCTTAGTGATATTTATAGAAATTAGAAAATGTTTTGCTTTTTGAAATAATTTTACCAGTTTGGGGATGGAATGGTGGAATCAACTTTTCAGTTAAGAGATCTGGATTGAAGTCCAATGAAATTTAAGTGTGCGCTGATGGCTGAGAGAATCCTGTGTGAAAAAGAGTTGGTCAAAATCAACCCAGTTCTTAGTATATGTAGGCACACATCGTAAAACAGCTAACTAAACTGGCCAAAAGCCATGGTCACTTTTTGACTGCGGTAAACATGGCTGCTTTCAGTCTTCGTTATTTTACTTTAGCACCAAAAGGCTGATTTTCTGGGTTCCTGCCGCAGGAAGGGAACGACACTCGGTGGGCCGTGCGTAACAGGATTACAGGCAACGCATCTACCATTTCCTAAAACCTGCGGGCAGCAGCCAGGTTTCCATCCAGTAGCATGAACTTGGAAACTGGGCCTCGAGTTGCATATTTTAGTAAGTTGCTTTTAGAATTCTTTTGTATCTTTAATGAACACATTTAAATAGGGTTTTACCTTCAACCTCTCAGAACTGCTGTTGACTCTGTTCCTAGTGCCTGGCTCAGAGCAATAAAAGCAGAGGCCCAGAGGGAGGTTACATGGCAGTGCTGGGGGAAAAATTCATACCCTTTCAAAAATGATGTGCAAATTTTGGAATTTTATCATTTTTGTCACAAACATTGTAAAGTGTTTTGTAGAACAGTGTGTTTTAGCTTCATCAACATGTGAAGAAAATGTTTATAACATTATAAATGTTTATAAGCTAAGGTAGGTACTGCAAGGAATTTAATAGCCAGAGTGTTCTGGACAAGTTTCAATCGCTGAGATGGGTCAGAGAGGAATTTCCCAGATTTTTTCCCCAAAATTTATCTTCTTTTGCCTCTCCCAGGAGATCATATGGTTTCAGATGGGGTGGAGTGCATATGTTGTGATACACAAGGTATTGCAATTGTGTGGGACAGGCTTGATGATCTTTACCTGTCCGTCATTTTTCGTATGTTTGTATAATTTACATACAAGCAATATAAGTAGCCTGAGAACAGTCTGTTTACTAGGGCACAAATTTAATTTAATCTGGGCCCAAAGGCGATACCAGGTACCAGGTACAGGCTCTGTAGTACATTTATTTACAAAGTATTTATGTGCTCTTTTCATTTTCCTCTTCAATGTTTCCATTGAATGGACTCAATTTTCCCCAAAGCATTTTTTTGGTGTACTTGAAGAGTTACGCCCGATTTTTTGGGGCCCAAGTACGCAAAAACAAAAGTGTTGTAAGTTTCACCGTTGGATCTCTTCATTTTGGCGTGGCCTAACCAGGGGGGGGTGGAGCTCGGGCTGCCATGGTAACCAGGGACACAATGCGAGCTGAGGCTGAAAAGTGAAGCATACCGCTACCTCCCAATACATTAAAAGAATTGAAAAACACATAGCACCACAGTCCCATTCCTCTCTCTCTATATATTTTATATATATATATATATATATATATTTATTTGCGCCGATTTCCTTAACTCTAAAGAAGGTTTTTCAGGATAGGCCACATACGCTGGCCTAATCAGAACTAGAGTAGCTCTCAGCTGGCCAAACTTCCCTAAATGGCCAGAAGTGGCGTAGGTGGCTGGTTACACCCCCGTTGGCTGAAAAAAAACTGACTTAAAACATTCGTAACTAACTGAGTTATACTGGTGCAAATTAATTGGGGAAACTGGGGTTTTTAAATTCGGCCAGAAAAAGCAGCCTGCTCTTATAAAAAACGGCGCAAATACTGGGGAAAATTGAGCCCAACGTTTCTATTTCTCTCATCTTTTTCTTTCATTTTCCCTCATCGTATCGTGAATGTTCTGTGTTGCCAACCTTCCAGAATTCGACGTCTTTTTCTGATGGCATCATTGGGAAGTTCTGAGAGCGGTTGATGAGAGATAACCCCTCCACCCTGACATCTGTCGCTCCGTGAAACAGCTCTGCACTTTCTCATGTCCCAATGGACATGGAGACAGGTCTGCTGCCTGAGCTGAGAAAATAAGCACAGCTGTCCGGCGCTCAAATCTCCACAGTTGCAGGTAGCAGAAGCCTAGCACATAGATTCGAGTCTGTATACTTCTCTTAAAAATCTATATTTTTGCTCTCGAATGGCAGATTTGTGCTTGTCCTGTAGTAAATAATTTTGTACTTTTAGAATAATCTTTCAGTAAGATTCCCTTGCATTCTTTATTAAACATTTTTTTTAATGATATTCATTTCCCCCAGCACAACTTTTGCACATCCTAATTGCACCTCCATGTTCATCCACATCCCGACTGGAAAATCAGGCAATGTGTATAACATTCCCGTTTGTTTACACCACTCCCGCTAAAGTTGAAAGTTCAAAAGCAAAATACTGCGGATGCTGGAATCTGAAATAAAAACAGCAAATGCTGGAAATCTCAGCAGGTCAGGCAGCATCAGTGGAGAGAAGTATAAACTTTGTCACTCTGTTCCTCTACACTTCTTAGTGTCCTACCAGTTAATGTGTAGATTTGCTTTGTTAGCCCTCCCCAAATACATTATCTCACACTTCTCCAGATTGAATTCCATTTGCCACTGTTTTGCCCACATGACCAGTTCTTGCAGTCTACAGCTTTCTTCCTCACTATCAACCACACGGCCAATTTTTGTACCATCTGCAAATTTCTTAATCATGCCCCCTACATTGAGGTCTAAATCATTGATATATACCACAAAAAGCAAGGGACATAGGCACAAGTTTTGGGCCGCGCCTAGAACGGCGCAACCCCGACCTGGACGCCCGTTTTTCGTGTCCGAAAGTGCGCCTAAAAAAATACTTACAGATTCTCCGGCTCCCTGCAGGTCCTCCGGCGCAGCACGAGCTGTGGGGGCCGGAGCCAGGTCCCTGCGCTGAAAACAGTGCCGAGACCTCTACGCAGGCGCGCTACAGTGGGCGCGCATGTGCAGTAGCTCCAGGCACCCAAAACTGTGTGGGAGGGGCCCGAAGCACGCAGCCCCTAGCCCTGGCCGAATGGGCTCACCGGGGCAGCGTGGATCAAGCTGCGCCTCCCACGCCCAGCTCCTGCTTCCTCCCTTCAGCTGGCTCTCTCAAACCGCACCCCCCCCCCCCACTCCGGAGGCTGCACTCCCGCTCCGACTCCCCCCCAATCCGACCCCCCCCCACCCCCGACTCGACTCCCTCCCCCCGACCCGATCCCCGCTCCCCCCCCACCCCGGATCCGACCCGACTCGACTCTCGCTCCCCCGTCCCGGACTCGACCCGACTCCCACTCCACTCCTGGACCCGACTCGACTCCCCCCCCCTCTGGACCCGACTCGACTCCCGCTCCCCACCCCCCGGACCCGACCTCTGCTTCCCCGCCGGACCCGACCCGACTCGACTCGACTCCCGCTCCCCTGCCCCGGACTCGACCCGACTCCCGCTCCGCTCCCAGACCCGACTCGACTCGACTCCCCCCCGACCCGACTCCCACTCCGCCCCCCCGGACCCGACCCGACTCGACTCGACTCCCGCTCTCCCGGCCCGGACTCGACTCGACTCCCCCCCGGACCCGACTCGACTCCCCCCCGACCCGACTCCCACTCCGCCCCCCCGGACCCGACCCGACCCGACTCGACTCCCGCTCTCCCGGCCCGGACTCGACTCGACTCCCCCCCGGACCCGACTCGACTCCCCCCCGACCCGACTCCCACTCCGCCCCCCCGGACCCGACCCGACCCGACTCGACTCCCGCTCTCCCGGCCCGGACTCGACTCGACTCCCCCCCGGACCCGACTCGACTCCCCCCCCCGACCCGACTCCCACTCCCCCCCCGGACCCGACCCGACTCGACTCGACTCCCGCTCTCCCGGCCCGGACTCGACTCGACTCCCCCCCGGACCCGACTCGACTCCCCCCCGACCCGACTCCCACTCCGCCCCCCCGGACCCGACTCGACTCGACTCCCGCTCCCCTGCCCCGGACTCGACCCGACTCCCGCTCCGCTCCCGGACCCGACTCGACTCGACTCCCCCCCCGGACCCGACTCCCACTCCACCCCCCCGGACCCGACCCGACTCGACTCCCGCTCTCCCGGCCCGGACTCGACTCGACTCCCCCCCCGGACCCGACCCGACTCGACTCCCGCTCTCCCGGCCCGGACTCGACTCGACTCCCCCCCGGACCCGACTCGACTCCCCCCCCCCGACCCGACTCCCGCTCCGCTCCCGGCCCAGACTCGACTCGACTCCTGCTCTGCCCCCGAACTCGACTCGACATCCCCCACCCCCCTCCCCGGACCCGACTCGACTCCCGCTCCCCGGACTCGACCCCACTCCCGCTCCGCTCCCGGACCCGACTCGACTCGACTCGACTCCCCCCCCGGACCCGACTCGACTCCCCCCCGACCCGACTCCCACTCCGCCCCCCCCGGACCCGACCCGACTCGACTCCCGCTCCCCCGGCCCGGACTCGACCCGACTTCTGCTCTGCCCCCGAACTCGACTCGACTTCCCCCACCCCCCTCCCCGGACCCGATTCGACTCCCGCTCCCCGGACTCGACCCGACTCCCTCTCCACTCCCGGACCGACTCCCGTTCCCCACCACCCCCACCACCCCCCCGGACCCGACCCGACCCCCGGCCACCTACCTTTAACTCCGGTGCAGGAGGCGGGCTCTTTCCTCTCTCCTCTTCCTCTCTCTCTCCTTCCCTTCTCTCCCTCTTTCCTCCCTCCCTTCTCCCCTACCTCCTTTCTCCCCCTCCCTCCCTCCCCCACTTCTCCAACCCTTCTCCCCTCCCTCCCCCCCTTCTCCCCTCCCTCACCCCTTCTCCCCTCCCTCACCCCTTCTCCCCTCCCTCCCTCCCTCCCCACTTCTCCCCTTCTCCCCCTCTCTCCCTTCTCCCCTCCCTCCTTCCCCCCCTTTTCCCTCCCTCTCTCTCCCCCTCCCTCCCTCCCTCTTTCCCTCTCCCTCTCCCCTCCCTCCGCCCCCCTTCCTCCCCCTCCCCTCACTGTCAGAAACACTGACACTGACAGACGGAGAGTGAGAGAGACACACAGACAGACAGACAGAGAGATAGAGACACTGACAGAGACACACTGGGGGGGCCGTCCCAGCACGCTGTTGGAGGGCTCCCGGTGCTGCAGTCGGTAAGTAGAAAATGTTTTATTTATTGATTTTTTAATTTTTTTTATTTTTTATTAATTTTTTTGATTGATTTATTGGTTGATTTATTGATGTATTTATCATTTATTATTGATGATGGCTCTTTTTTTTAAACTGAAGTGTTTAATGTTTGTAAAACCCCCCCCCTCCCCCCCCATTCCCTACGCCTGATTTGTAACCTACGCCTGTTTTTCTGAGCGTACAAAAATCTACACTTACTCCATTCTAAGTTAGTTTGGAGTAAGTTTTCACTGCCTAAACTTTCAAAACGGTCGTAAGTGGCCGGACACGCCCCCTTTTGAAAAAAAAAATCTGTTCCAAACTGAAACTGTTCTAACTGACTAGAACTGGAACAAACTAAATGCCGAGAATTGCAATTTCTAAGATACTCCATTCTAAACCAGTTGCTTCAAAAGAACAGGACCAACTCAGGCCGAAACTTGGCCCCCTATTACTGAGCTCTGCATTACCCCACTGGAAAAAGCTTTCCAGACACAAAATTATCCATCAACCATTATCCTTTGTTTCCTGCCACTGAGCCAATTTTGGACCTAACTTGATGTTATGTATCTGTACAGCATGCACTCCCATGTTCCGCCACCAGGGAGCACATCCCCTGAAGTCCCAAGGGATCCCAGCATCCCTTGGGAGCACTATATATAAGCCAGCCCCTAAGGCCTGTTCCTCACTCTGGAGTGTCTTAATAAAGACTGAGGTCACTGTTACTTTAACCTCCCTGTGTGCAGTCTCATCTGTGTTAGGAACACATTAACTGGCAACGAGTATACGAATCCAATGCAAAGATGCAGCAAACTGTGGGCATCCTGGAGAAGTTCTCAGAGGATGAGGACTGTGAAGTCTATGTCGAACAGCTAGACCAGTACTTTGTAGCCAACGAGCTGGACGGAGAAGGAAGTGCTGCAAAAAAGAGAGCGGTCCTCCTCACGGTCTGCGGGGCACCGACCTACAGCCTCATGAAGAATTTTCTGGCTCCAGTGAAACCCACAGATAAGTCATATGAGGAACTGTGTACACTGGTTTGGGAGCATATTAACCCGAGGGACAGCGTGCTGATGGCGAAGTATCGGTTCTATACGTACCAGCGATCTGAAGGTCAGGAAGTGGCGAGCTACGTCACCAAGCTAAGGTGACTTGCAGGATAATGTGAGTTTGATGGCTACCTGGAGCAGACGCTCAGAGACTTTTTTGTACTGGGCATTGGCCACGAGATCATCCTACGAAAACTTTTGACTGTCGAGACACCGATCCTCAATAAGGCCATTGCGATAGCGCAGGCATTTATGTTCACCAGTGATAACACTGATGGAGAGCGTTTCCATAGAGCAAAGGCACCTGTGGCATAATGTTAGAATTAAATATGTGTGTGTAAAATGGTGGCAGGATATGTATGAAGATGGCTGCCAGTGATTCAGCAAAGCATTAAGGGAGTGCAGCTAGCAGAATTAACCACATTCCTAGTTACTGAGAACTGCCGTTCCTTACACAGGAATACACAAAAAAGATGAGCTCAGCAGATGTCTCTAATCAACAGGCTTCCAGGCCCCAGACAAGATGTACCAGTAGAATGGTAGAACAATAGTACTCCTGTAACAGGATTGAGATAAGGAAACTACCCAAATACAGCACCCAAGGACAGTAAAATAAGGGGGGGGGGCCTGGACAATGTCACAAGACCATGAGTAACTCTTAGCAACACATGAGGCAATCACGCAGCCACCTGATGTTTAGAGACCAATTCTACTGGTCTAACTGAATCTATATCTAATCTATAATCAATATGATTGGATATGTCCAGCCGAAATGGGCTGATGTAACTGCAGTAAACTGTTGTAAAACATATAAATATCATGAAATCCTTTGTTCAGTGGAGAGAGGTGCCTGGATGAACCAGTGGCTTCATAGAAACATAGAAACATAGAAAATAGGTGCAGGAGCAGGCCATTCAGCCCTTCTAGCCTGCACCGCCATTCAATGAGTTCATGGCTGAACATGAAACTTCAGTACCCCATTCCTGCTTTCACGCCATACCCCTTGATCCCCCGAGTAGTAAGGACTTCATCTAACTCCCTTTTGAATATATTTAGTGAATTGGCCTCAACTACTTTCTGTGGTAGAGAATTCCACAGGTTCACCACTCTCTGGGTGAAGAAGTTTCTCCTCATCTCGGTTCTAAATAGCTTACCCCTTATCCTTAGACTGTGACCCCTGGTTCTGGACTTCCCCAACATTGGGAACATTCTTCCTGCATCAAACCTGTCCAAACCCGTCAGAATTTTATATGTTTCTATGAGGTCCCCTCTCACTCTTCTGAACTCCAGTGAATACAAGCCCAGTTGATCCAGTCTTTCTTGATAGGTCAGTCCCACCATCCCGGGAATCAGTCTGGTGAATCTTCGCTGCACTCCCTCAATAGCAAGAATGTCCTTCCTCAAGTTAGGAGACCAAAACTGTACACAATACTCCAGGTGTGGCCTCACCAAGGCCCTGTACAACTGTAGCAACACCTCCCTGCCCCTGTACTCAAATCCCCTCGCTATGAAGGCCAACATGCCATTTGCTTTCTTAACCGCCTGCTGTACCTGCATGCCAACCTTCAATGACTGATGTACCATGACACCCAGGTCTCGTTGCACCTTCCCTTTTCCTAATCTGTCACCATTCAGATAATAGTCTGTCTCTCTGTTTTTACCACCAAAGTGGATAACCTCACATTTATCCACATTATACTTCATCTGCCACGCATTTGCCCACTCACCTAACCTATCCAAGTCACTCTGCAGCCTCATAGCATCCTCCTCGCAGCTCACACTGCAACCCAACTTAGTGTCATCCGCAAATTTGGAGATACTACATTTAATCCCCTCGTCTAAATCATTAATGTACAATGTAAACAGCTGGGGCCCCAGCACAGAACCCTGCGGTACCCCACTAGTCACTGCCTGCCATTCCGAAAAGTACCCATTTACTCCTACTCTTTGCTTCCTGTCTGACAACCAGTTCTCAATCCACGTCAGCACACTACCCCCAATCCCATGTGCTTTAACTTTGCACATTAATCTCCTGTGTGGGACCTTGTCGAAAGCCTTCTGAAAGTCCAAATATACCACATCAACTGGTACTCCTTTGTCCACTTTACTGGAAACATCCTCAAAAAATTCCAGAAGATTTGTCAAGCATGATCTCCCTTTCACAAATCCATGCTGACTTGGACCTATCATGTCACCATTTTCCAAATGCGCTGCTATGACATTCTTAATAATTGATTCCATCATTTTACCCACTACTGAGGTCAGGCTGACCGGTCTATAATTCCCTGCTTTCTCTCTCCCTCCTTTTTTAAAAAGTGGGGTTACTTTGGCTACCCTCCACTCCATAGGAACTGATCCAGAGTCAATGGAATGTTGGAAAATGACTGTCAATGCATCCGCTATTTCCAAGGCCACCTCCTTAAGTACTCTGGGATGCAGTCCATCAGGCCCTGGGGATTTATCGGCCTTCAATCCCATCAATTTCCCCAACACAATTTCCCGACTAATAAAGATTTCCCTCAGTTCCTCCTCCTTACTAGACCCTCTGACCCCTTTTATATCCGGAAGGTTGTTTGTGTCCTCCTTAGTGAATACTGAACCAAAGTACTTGTTCAATTGGTCTGCCATTTCTTTGTTCCCCGTTATGACTTCCCCTGATTCTGACTGCAGGGGACCTATGTTTTTCTTTACATACCTATAGAAACTTTTGCAATCCGCCTTAATGTTCCCTGCAAGCTTCTTCTCATACTCCATTTTCCCTGCCCTAATCAAACCCTTTGTCCTCCTCTGCTGAGTTCTAAATTTCTCCCAGTCCCCGGGTTCGCTGCTATTTCTGGCCAATTTGTATGCCATTTCCTTGGCTTTAATACTATCCCTGATTTCCCTAGATAGCCACGGTTGAGCCACCTTCCCTTTTTTATTTTTACGCCAGACAGGAATGTACAATTGTTGTAATTCATCCATGCGGTCTCTAAATGTCTGCCATTGCCCATCCACAGTCAACCCCTTAAGTATCATTAGCCAATCTATCTTAGCCAATTCATGCCTCATACCTTCAAAGTTACCCTTCTTTAAGTTCTGGACCATGGTCTCTGAATTAACTGTTTCATTCTCCATCCTAATGCAGAATTCTACCATATTATGGTCACTCTTCCCCAAGGGGCCTCGCACAATGAGATTGCTAATTAATCCTCTCTCATTACACAACACCCAGTCTAAGATGGCCTCCCCCCTAGTTGGTTCCTCGACATATTGGTCTAGAAAACCATCCCTTATGCACTCCAGGAAATCCTCCTCCACCGTATTGCTTCCAGTTTGGCTAGCCCAATCTATGTGCATATTAAAGTCACCCATTATAATGCTGCACCTTTATTGCATGCACTCCTAATTTCCTGTTTGATGCCCTCCCCAACATCACTACTACTGTTTGGAGGTCTGTACACAACTCCCACTAACGATTTTTGCCCTTTAGTGTTCTGCAGCTCTACCCATATAGATTCCACATCATCCAAGCTAATGTCTTTCCTAACTATTGCATTAATCTCCTCTTTAACCAGCAATGCTACCCCACCTCCTTTTCCTTTTATTCTATCCTTCCTGAATGTTGAATACCCCTGGATGTTGAGTTCCCAGCCCTGATCATCCTGGAGCCACGTCTCCGTAATCCCAATCACATCATATTTGTTAACATCTATTTGCACAATTAATTCATCCACCTTATTGCGGATACTCCTTGCATTAAGACACAAAGCCTTCAGGCTTGCTTTTTTAACACCCTTTGTCCTTTTAGAATTTTGCTGTACAGTGGCCCTTTTTGTTCTTTGCCTTGGGTTTCTCTGCCCAGCACTTTTCCTCATCTCCTTTCTGTCTTTTGCTTTTGCCACATTTTTGTCTCCCTCTGTCTCCCTGCATAGGTTCCCATCCCCCTGCAATATTAGTTTAACTTCTCCCCAACAGCATTAGCAAACACTCCCCCTAGGACATTGGTTCCGGTCCTGCCCAGGTGCAGACCGTCCGGTTTGTACTGGTCCCACTTCCCCCAGAACCGGTTCCAATGCCCCAAGAATTTGAATCCCTCCCTGCTGCACCACTGCTCAAGCCACGTATTCATCTGCGCTATCCTGCGATTCCTACTCTGACTAGCACGTGGCACTGGTAGCAATCCCGAGATTACTACTTTTGAGGTCCTACTATTTAATTTAGCTCCTAGCTCCTTAAATTCTTTTCGTAGGACCTCATCCCTTTTTTTACCTATGTCGTTGGTACCAATGTGCACCACGACAACTGGCTGTTCTCCCTCCCATTTCAGAATGTCCTGCATCCGCTCCGAGACATCCTTGACATCATCTCCCCGCCGGCGTAATAAACCGTTTTGAAGTATGGAACCGACCCAGAGTGACGAGTGATTCTTCCAGAGAACATTCATGCTAACAATGGCGTAGTCGGCAGGATATTGCGGAGGGCGTTGGGACACCCCTGGAGAATCCGGGTGAGTATAAGTCTGAGTAAAAAAAAATAGCGGAGTGCTGGAGGTGAACGCACAGGTTGATCGACACGGATGGATGGTCCAGTATCTCACACACCTAGCCTGAGCCTGAATTAAGAGGACTTAGTCCCATGTGACGGCCAGGATCAAGTAGGCATAGAGAATCCCCCTGAGACCATAGGATCGTGAGACCGAGCGACACCTCCCGGACCCAGTAAGGGAATTGGCAGTAGATGCCGGGGGATAAGGGACCAGGTGGTGTCCAGAGGCCGACGCAATATCCAAACTGTGAGAAGGGTCGAACCAACAGGCAAACGGTGGTAGGTAGTCGTTAAGTAGACGTAGGGCACTGCGGGAATTGCTTAAACGCGTTTTAAGAATTGTATAAGTTTGTGTAATAGCAGACTTGTGACCTGACAATAGCTAGAGACAGTCTACTACAAGTCACGCTAGGTAAAAGTGGACCTCTGAGAGTAAGATTCCTCACGAGCTAACCATACCCAATGTGGCCAAAGTAACAACAGAATTCGAGTGGGAGCCCGAAAGGTCCCTTACCCGCCACCTGGCGGAGAAACAGAAAAAGATGATAAATCAAATGATTACATCA
Organism: Pristiophorus japonicus; assembly: GCF_044704955.1. Classification (NCBI taxonomy): domain Eukaryota; kingdom Metazoa; phylum Chordata; class Chondrichthyes; family Pristiophoridae; genus Pristiophorus; species Pristiophorus japonicus. The sequence goes on from NC_091987.1 coordinate 95,303,515, forward strand.
GGTTGGAAACCCCATGACTCGCCGGAAGAACAGCGAGAGTGGTGGAAACAGGAAAGGAAAGATAAAGACGAAAAAGCCTTGGTCCTGATCCTCCATGCCCATGTAATACTGACAGGAAAAGTAAACCAATATATAAAAAATAAACGAGAGCAGGTGAAGGTCATGTCCGGACGGACTGTCTTGCCAACCCGAACAAAGGGCGCAGACGCATCACCTAGTGAGGAGGACATTGATTGGGGACTCCCAGACGAGGGGCCGGAGGGGAATGATCGGGGTGAAGGATATGCCCTGCCCCCTTCATATGCCCCGACGTACCCAGCCAAATTAGCCCCGATAAAACTAGAGTACATACCAGGGATCCCAGCGCGGCGCCCCAGACAAGGAGGACCGGGACGGGCCGCTCGACCAGCGCAAGTAAAAATGACATACATATCCTTATCTCCCGGGGATACAATGCAGCTACTCGACAAATTACCCGTCCTGGTATCCCGAAGTAGCAATGCAGTTTTCTGGCAAAAAATTAAAGAAAGGCGCATTTGCCACCAACTCCACAGCCGGGACATAGCGGGATTAGTTCGGACCAAGATGCCCGAAAACTACTGGGCACGGTTACCCGCAGCTTATAGGGACGGAGTTTGGTGTGAGGACCTGTCCACTGACCAGCAACAGCAGGAAACAGATATAGCAGCATTTAAAATAGAAGTTACAACAGCTTTAGGACAGGTCCCCGTGAATTGGAATTCGATAGTAGGAGTAACCCAAAAGGAAGGCGAAGGAGCACAGGAATATGGAACTAGGAAATTTGAAGCCCTCTTAGCACATAGTGGAGTACCAAATGTAGATAGGCAGAACCCGGCTTTCATACAGTTGTATAAAGACCGGTTAAGCCCCGCACATCAAATCATACAGAAAACAGGGCTAGTGGCATTTAATGATTATGACGATCTGGAAAACTGGGCCACTGCGGTAGATAATCAGCAGAAATCTAAAGTTGCAGCCAACACTACAGGAACCTGTGTAGCAGCTACCACAAAGACACCGGAAGTGTGTTTTAATTGCAAAAGACCGGGACACCGCCGTGCGGAGTGCCGTGTAAAATACAAAGTCCCACCGCGAGAGATTCGCAAAAAGTGCCGGAACTGTAGTAAAATGAGACATGAGATGAAGGATTGTTGGGCAAAGGGAGGCGGACGGGAGGGACAGGGACCCTACCCGGTACGGAAAAAGGAACTGTGATCTGACGAGAAAACGGTGGACGCTAGTAAACTGGGGAACCAGCAGCTCAGCTGTTGGACATTATACAGCAGCTAACCCGGCAACAGACGCGGCCCCAATGAATCGCATCGGCCCCCGGCCAGGGACTCGACCCTCGTATGTGGGTCAACGTATCGTTAGGGGGCCGGCGGTGCGACATGTGAATAAGTACGGGTGCATCGGTGTCGCTGACCGACCTTGACCTGCCCACAACTCGATGATCAATTATTGTACAGGGAGTGGGAGGAAACCAAACCGTTGCATATCAGAGTGAATGTCAATTACTAGAAGTAGGCGGCATTATGTTACTGGTACAATTCTGGGTATGTCCAAACCCGGAGGGTACCATATTAGGAATAGATTTGTTGAATGAGTTAGGCACGATAGTAGACGCCCGAAATAAACAAGTAAATTGGACGGCGAGAAAGGGACATAAAGACAAAATCACCGGAAAATGATTCCCGGTGAAGAATGTAGCCACCTTACGTATAGCTGCTAAGTTAACCAGGGACTGGACTAAAGATGGGATGTTAGAATCAATATGTCAAGCTCTGCCTGATATCTGGGCGAAAGACAAACAGGACTGCGGACTTATTAATATATTACCAGAAAAGATTATAGCGCCAACTCACCCTCCTCACAAGCAGTACCCGATTAAACCTGAAGCCATATGGGCCACTGAGATCATCATAAGAGACCTGGTAGAACAAGGTATATTAAAACAAGCAGTATCGGTCACGAACTCCCCAATGTGGCCAGTGAAAAAGCCCGATGATAGCTACCGATTAACCATAGACTATACTGCCCTGAATAAAGTGACCCCCAAAGAACACCCAATCATAGCCAGTCCGGCCACGATCTTTAACGGCCTGAGTCCGGAACTCAAGGTCTTTACCGTCCTAGACATTGCTAATGGATTCTGGTCAATCCCATTGGATCCCGAGTCCCAGGAAAAGTTCGCTTTCGCTTCCCAGGGCAAGCAGTATACATGGACTCGACTCCCTCAAGGATTCCACAACAGCCCAAACATTTTCCATCGAGCCATGAGTAGGTACCTTAAAGAATGCAATCTAACACCGTACAACAGTACGATCCTACAATACGTGGACGACATTCTCATAGCCTCGTCAAATGACCGAGAGCATCTGGGTGCCCTAACAGCGACATTGAGGTTAGGGAAGGCAGAATTTAAGATAAATCAGGGGAAAGCACAAATTGGACAGACTAAAGCACGATACTTGGGGCACGACATTAGTCAAGGAACCAAGACTCTCCCGGCAGATCGAAAAATGCCGATTGCCGACATGCCTCGACCCACCACGGTGCAGGCCGTACAGCGGGTGATGGGGCTGTTCAACTACTGTAGGAGTTTCATTTCCCAGTTCGCAATGATTGCAGAACCCATTCAGCGTTTAGTCCAAGGGCGGAAAACCCGGAACAGATCAGGTAGAATGGGGAGTGGAACAGGAAGAAGCCTATGAACAGTTGTCAGCCCCTGCTCTAAAGTTACCAGACATGTCCAAACCATTCCACGTGTATTACAACCTGGACGGGGGCTTTTACAGTGCAATAGTGACCCAAGAAAAGGGGGGTGCAATGAGACCTGTAGCGTACTACTCCACCCAGGAGTCTCCGGTAGTAAAGGGACTCCATCGATGCGTAGCTGCCCTCGATTGTGCAGCCTGGGCTGCAAGAGTATGTGAGCCCATGACAATGTCCAGACAGTTGGTTATACACACTAAGCATTCTCTAGTGGAATTGCTGAACAGCGGAAGGTTAAAAACGGTGTCAGATGCCTGACGGGCTACTTGGGAAGCGGTATTGATACCCAAAGATCAGTCAGTGCGCATAATAAGGGACGTAGGGTTTAACCCAGCCGAAGGAATGGTGACTGAAGGTGAGCCCCACCAGTGTCAGATAGAGATGGATCAGGGAGAGGAAGGAGAAACAGCTGATGAACCCCTGACCAACCTCGACCTGACCTTTTACGTCGATGGATCCCATCGGTACATCAACGGACAGTTTTGAACTGGATGGGCTGTGGTAGACCAAGACAGGACCACACTCATGCGAGGAGACTTGGAAGAGACAGTATCAGCTCAGGTAGCCGAACTTGTGGCACTAACAGAAGCCCTGAGACTAGCGGAGGGAAAGCGCGTGCACATCTTCACGGATAGTTGATACACGTTTGGGGTGGTTCACGACTATATGACAGCCTGGAATAGATGGGGATATATAACATCGGGAGGGGGACATATTAAACACGAGAATGTACTCCGAGAACTAGTAAAAGCCGTCAAGTATCCTCTCACAGCGGCTGTAATAAAAATTAAGGCTCACCAGATGATCGAAAGCAAAGAGCAACGGGGAAACATGCTAGCAGATTAAGCAGCCTAAAGCGCTGCGGAAGAGGCTGAGCCTCAAACTATCTCAGTAGCCGCGATAGGGCCGGAGGAACTAAATATTCAGAAGGTGCAGGAGGAAAGTAGCCCGGAAGAACAATCCAAGTGGGAACAAAAAGGGGCGGTAAAGGGGGGAGACGGTGTATGGAGAAAGGGAAGACAGGTAGTGGCCCCACCATCAATCCAGGCCGAGCTACTCAAATTATACCATGAACCGGACCATGCCGGGAGGGATCGGACATTAAGTCGATTAATAAAGGACTGGTGGTGGGCGGGAATAGGACGAGATGTAGCGAAGCATTGCCAGCGATGCCTGATATGCGCACAACATAACCCCGGAAAACCTATAAAGGTTAAATTGGGACTTCAGCCACGTCCTAAAGGACTGTGGGAAAATTTACAGATTGATTTCACCAGACAGTTGCCCAACAGCAGGGGGAAGAAATATTGTTTGGTGATTATCGATCAGTTCACCAGATGGGTGGAGGCATTCCCCACTCGGGATTGTGGGGCCACCACTGTGGCCCGTATTCTTGCCTTTGACATAATCCCACGCTGAGGGGTACCCCTTCAGATTGATTCTGACCAAGACACACACTTTACAGGACAGGTCATGAAACGGGCGTGCGGATTATTAGGGATTCGGCAACAGTTCCATATCCCCTATCACCCCCAAAGTTCGGGAATGGTGGAACACATGAATCGTACTCTTAAGACAGCAATTGCTAAGACAATAGCTGAGACAGGACAGGAAAGGGATGGGTGGACATTCTACCCTGTATATTAATGAGGCTTAGGACCACCCCAAATCGATCGATGTGTCTGACCCCTTTTGAGCTAATGACCGGTAGAGCCATGAAACTGCCGGAGAATGTAATACTGGGAGGGGAAGATATGGGGCCTTTACGAGATCGCATTAAACAATATGTTAAACAATTAGATTCACAGTTAAAAGAATTGCGACAGGAGGTGAGGGACCAGCAGACCATACGAGATCTAGAGAGCCAAGACCAGGGCATGACCGAACCTCACCTGCCACGGGTAGGGGACAAAGTCCTGGTACAAGTCACCCCTGAACGCACGGGATTTGCCCCAAGGTGGATGGGGCCTTATAACATAATCTTAACTAGTGACACATGCGCATGTATTGATATGAAAGGAAAGGACCAGTGGAAGCACTGGTCCCAGTTGAAGAGATATAACTAAAACCATGTCGGACCCCAAGATAGTACCCCTCAGGGAGACCACCTGGTATGCTGCTAAATACCAGGAGTGGCAAAACACATTAAAGGATGGAATGTTTGCAGGCATAATGGTGGCCCTAATATTGGCAGGAGTATGGATGGTATTTAGATGGGTTACTGAGCAAGCTCGAGCTCGACCTGCATTAGTACAGGACTGATGACCATACAGACAAGGACAGGTAGTGATAGTGATAGAGATGGTGCGGCTATAAAAAGTATGGATAACCTAATCTTCATCTCTAATTTTACAGAGCACCTTCGGCGCGAGCAAATCAGTACCTAATACCTGGTGATGACCAGGCTATCTGTTTAAAGTTTTCAGATAAACCACCCACCGAGGTGGAATCACAGTGGCTACTTCAGCTCTGCAGCATGATACTAGGGATCTCGACACTCATACAAGCGTCAGATAACTCGGATGGACTACGAGGGTTGCAGAAAATGCAGGAAAGACACACTTACCCGAACTATGGGATCTTGTTTAATTTAACTGATGGGATATGCATCCCAGCAGCCAAAGACTGGAGAAAGGACAGAACTTATTTTAATGTTTGGCTGCAGGTACACTCGAGCAAGGACACAGTTTGCGAACACTGCTCCACTGATACCAGGGTCAATTGTATCAGAAGAGCGGAGGCCCAGGGACCCGATAAGTGTACTTTCGGGATAATTTGCACGCCCCCTGTTAAGTCCCAACTGTTGGGCACGTACGGAAAGGGGGTGCGGGTGTGTGGCTATTATGAGGAGGTAGGGGCAACCGCTGTATCTTTATACCTATGTTTTTCACCACCTCCGACATTGCGCCCCATGTCGACCTCCACCTCGCCCGAAATCTTACCATGACCCTCAACCACAACGGGACCGCAAAACGGGATTGTATTACTTAACGAAGGTGAACTATTATATGATAATGTTAAGCATGAAATTGTGCCAGTTCTGATCAATATTTCAGGCATACAAATACCGGAATATTATACAGAACAGGCAAGGAAGATGTATGTGTATTAAGTAAGGTTGTAATGCAGCAGGCTGCCGATGCCATGGGCGCCAGTAGGTTCCGAGGACAAGAGCGGGTGCATAGAAATAAGAGAGGAATAGTTAATGATGCTGCTACCGGTTTTAATACCGGAACCTCCATAGTAAATTCACTGGATATACAAGGGCTGAATGAAAAGGTGGAACAACTTAAAGGGGTGATGAGGGAACTACTAGAGCAGGCAGAGCCAAATTAGAAAGACCAAACCGACCTTGGAAGGGAAGGCATGGAGATACAGCTAGATGGAATTTCAATAATCGAGACACATGCCAAAACAATTAATTGCCTAATTGACAGCGAAAAGGAAGATGCCGGAAAGCTCCGACAAGGGCAACTCTGTCACGCTTATGGTTATAGGATGGTGGGACGGATACGACACAACCTCGATCAGATCCAAAGGTGGGAGGTACCAGACTGGATATACAGCTCACATCAAAAATCCACGGACGCATTTTATTGGAACACCCTAAGGACAAGAAAACTAAATGGGATCGTTCTATACATTTTAAATGAACATTTTTGGCCAAGTAAAATCCTCAGACCAGGCAGGTTGGGAAACGTGTGGGTGGATACAGACATTGTGGAGTCTGGCTCACAAGCGAGACAGAGGCACTGGCCAATGGGGGAAAAGTGCATTCTGGCAGGCCAATCAGGGGTCGAGTCGGGCCTGAGGCGGGGAAATCCTCAACCAATGGGGACTACCCGGCCCAGTTTGAAAATATGACTCACCCCTAATCAAATTATGAATGTGGACCATTATCTACCTAATCAATATGGACAGTGGACAATAGTCCGGAGATCACTGCGGTGATTGAGTCCCAGGACTGTTACAATGGACTAGCAGATGTTGAGGCACCATTGTGCACGGAAACAATACCCCTGTCCTCACACCTACCTGTACCTGTGACATCTTCTGATTACATTGTGGAGTCTGGCTCACAAGCGAGACAGAGGCACTGGCCAATGGGGGAAACGTGCATTCTGGCAGGCCAATCAGGGGTCGAGTCAGGCCTGAAGCGGGGAAATCCTCAACCAATGGGGACTACCCGGCCCAGTTTGAAAATATGACTCACCCCGAATCAAATTATGAACATCTTCTGATTAAACATTCAAAGCTATCTCCCCGCCCAAACTTACACAATTGGGTACAAATATAGGACCTAGAGAACCACTGGGAGAACAGAGAGGAAGCCGCTGGAGCAGTGAGGAAGGAGAGAAGCCGCTGAAGCAGTAGGAGAAGGAGTCGAGAAGCAGTAGCAGTCACAGACCGACAGACACTGAGAGAGAACGGAGACGGACTGTTACCGGCTGGGAAACCTACCATCGAACGGGCCCTGGACTCGACTTGTGTGCAGAATATACAACCCAACTACCGAGAGGCCCAACATCGTCTCAAGAAGCCGAGCCGCACACCGAACAACGCTCCGAGGCCAACCTGCTGAAGAACCAGAGACCGAAGTAACTGGGAGAGGCAACATTCACTCCAGCTACCCCGTAAACCAACCATCCTAAGGCTAAAAAAATAATTGTCAAAAAGGGATCGTAAGTATTATCCTGGGGTTTTCTTTTCCCAACTGTCAGCCTAGGTCAGTCAGGTAAAAAGTGGGTGGGGGTGGTGTTAGTACTGTCTTGTAAAGGTAAAATTGTGTAAGGTTTTCGTTGTGTCCGTTTCTTCTCATAGATTTTCATAGTTTATAAGTGTGTGTCAGATATGTGTTTTGATGAAGTTTGACCTTGTTGGAAACTTACCATGGTTAATAAATTGGACTTACCCATTTTTTTTTTGTTCCAAGGACCACTTGTCTCCGAGTGTTTTGTTTTCCCTTGTGGAAGCTCATAATCCACCAAAATTCTGAGCTTAGAACCTGATAGGGGTGCTCGGGCGCTTCGCAACCGCCAGTTTAGTGGTCAGCAAGCCATAAGCTGCTGGACCATCCCCCAGAAGGGACAGAGAGGCCCAATACACCAACAGCCACCAAAGGCCCCCCGTAATTGGGCAGAGCAAAAACCCCCTACACTCAGCTAGCCAAGCTGAAGGGGACACTGGATAACTGCACTCCAAAGGGACTAACCAGAGTATACCCAGCGATCCCAAACTGCCAAATGGGTAAAGCTGCTAGAGTGGGCATTGTCTTGATGATCCCTATAGTCACACGAGACTCGGGTCCATTTCCCTTTTACCAACTGGAAAAAAGCGGGGTCGTATGCGACAATGCCTCCCTCCGTTACTACTTAACTGCAGACTCCGCTATCAGTAGAGATAACACGCTATATGGCGTCTCCCTGACCGGGTGCAAACAGAGGGGTGAGATCACGGTGTGCCCCTGCCCAGTGGGACAGGGAGAATTAGACGAGTGTGGTTTTAATCGAACCGATGGATGCGTTCTGGAAATAGTACCGGTCCCTACACATTTTGTCCAGGCTGGGTACGGAGGCAGAAAGAGATACTGTGTCTCCACCACGGAACGCTCATATCAGTATAACGGCTTGCAATGCCAGATCCCGCAACCAAACTTCTGTTTTACACCCCTACGACCCATTATCATAGGGCAAGCCCGCATTACCCAAGTTAGACGGCGAGGTACCGAAATCATTAACATTACCGATCAGCTCCATGATCACCTGCAGGACTATGATGAGCCAGAACAGGCTCCGATCCCCCATTTAGCAGAAGTGTTAAGGGAACTAAGACTCAGAGTCGGCCAGTCTGTCAAACTCTACCGTCAACTACGGACAAAGATTGAGATACTGAAGAGCTGCAGGATGAGAGTTGGTGGAGGAGGGTTTGGAACTGGGGGATGAATGTCAACATCCACCCCTGAATTCGAATTAAATCACATATACTGGTCGGAATACAGCTAGTCCGAGCCTTAACATGGGGTGTCATGGCTTGCCGGTCCTGCAGATATTATGCACAACAACGGAGGTTTAGCAGCAAAGCTCAGATAAGCAAGGAAGTCTGTGTGACAGGCGAAAGGGGCGATTCGAACTATATCAATTTGATCTAAACAACTGAGATTCCTGAAATCGCGTGACTGGCCAGCATGTTGAAGCAGGAAGTACCAGGTGACATAAAAACATAAATAATATAATATAAATTAGTTTCGGTTTCAGGGGGTTAGAACTAGCCCCTTTAACGAAAGGGGGGATTGTTGGAAAGTGTTTCCATAGAGCAAAGGCACCAGTGGCATAATGTTAGAATTAAATATGTGTGTGTAAAATGGTGGCAGGATATGTATGAAGATGGCTGCCAGTGATTCAGCAAAGCATTAAGGGAGTGCAGCTAGCAGAATTGACTACATTCCTAGTTACTGAGAACTGCCGTTCCTTACACAGGAATACACAGAAAAGATGAGCTCAGCAGATGTCTCTGATGAACAGGCTTCCAGGCCCCAGACAAGATGTCCCGGTAGAATGGTAGAACAATAGTACTCCTGTAACAGATTTGAGATAAGGAAACTACCCAAAGACAGCACCCAAGGACAGTAAGATAAGGGGAGTCTGGACAATGTCACAAGACCATGAGTAACCCTTAGCAACACATGAGGCGATCACGCAGCCACCTGATGTTTAGAGACCAATTCTACTGGTCTAATTGAATCTACATATAATCTATAATCAATATGATTGGATATATCCAGCCGAAATGGGCTGATGTAACTGTAGTAAACTGTTGTAAAACGTATAAATATCCATGAAATCCTTTTTCAGTGGAGAGAGGTGCCTGGATGAACCAGTGGCTTCATCTCCCCGCTGGCGTAATAAACCGTTTTGAAGTATGGAACTGACCCAGAGTGACAAGTGATTCTTCCAGAGAACATTCGCGCTAACAACACCAAACAAATTTCTCAGCACACAAGTGCTAGCAATGTTCATAAATTAACTGGAACTGTGTTTGCGAGCAGAAATGTACAGGGCAGAAACCACGAGTCTGCAACTGCCAGCAGGCCTCAGGTGACCCAGATGACTCAGAGTCTGCAACAAAGGATGAATGCAAGGCAATTCACACCTTGTTGGCGTTGTGGAGGCTTCCATTCAGCCTATTCATGCCGCTTCAAAGGATATGTTTGCAAGAGCTGTAGAAATATGGAGCACCTCCAATGAGCTTGCAGACGAGCTGCAAGCTCTGCAAAACCTGCTAACCACCACGTGGCAGAGGAAGATTGGTCCATGGTGAATCAAAGCAATTTCGAGCCTCAGAGAGAGGAGGCAGATGCTGAAGTACATGGGGTGCACACATTTTTGAATGGCTTACCCGTAACCATGGAACTGGACACTGGCGCTAGCCAATCCATCATGAGTAAAAAGATGTTTGAGAGACTGTGGTGCAAAAGGCACTCAGACCAGCCCTGAGCCCCATCCACACGAAACTGAGAATGTACACCAAAGAGTCCATCACTATCCTTGGCAGCGCCATGGTCAAGGTCACCTATGAGGGCACGGTGCACGAACTGCCACTCTGGATTGTCCCGGGCGATGGCCCCACACTGCTTGGAAGGAGCTGCCTGGGCAAAATCCGCTGGAACTGGGATGACATCCGAGCGCTATCACATGTCGATGAGGCCTCATGTACCCAGGTTCTTAACAAATTTCCTTCCCTTTTTGAGCCAGGCATTGGAAACTTTTCTGGGGCGAAGGTGCGGATCCACTTGGTCCCAGAGGCATGACCTATTCACCACAAGGCGCGAGCGGTACCTCACATGATGAGGGAGAGAATGGAAATCGAGCTGGACAGGCTGCAACGCGAGGGCATCATCTCCCCAGTGGAATTCAGCGAGTGGGCCAGCCCAATTGTTCCAGTCCTCAAAAGTGATGGCACGGTCAGGATTTGCGGCGATTATAAAGTAACTATTAATCGTTTCTCGCTACAAGACCAATACCTGCTATCTAAGGCAGACGACCTATTTGCGACGCTGGCAGGAGGCAAGACGTTCACCAAGCTCGACCTGACTTCGGTCTACATGACGCAGGAGCTGGAGGAGTCTTCAAAGGGCCTCACCTGCATCAACACGCACAAGGGACTGTTCATCTACAACAGATGCCTGTTTGGAATTCGGTCGGCTGCAGCGATCTTCCAGAGAAACATGGAGAGCCTACTCAAATCAGTGCCATGCACGGTGGTTTTTCAGAACAGCATATTGGTCACCGTCGAGCACCTACAAAACCTGGAGGAGGTCCTTAAGCGACTGGATCGCATAGGACTGCGGCTGAAGAGGTCGAAATGCGTCTTCTTGGCAACAGAAGTAGAGTTTTTGGGGAGAAAGATCGCAGCAGATGGCATTTGGCCGACAGACGCCAAGACAGAGGCTATCAGGAACGCGCCCAGGACACAGAATGTCACGGAACTGCGGTCGTTCCTGGGACTCCTCAACTATTTTGGTAACTTCCTACTGGGGTTAAGCACCCTCTTAGAGCCCCTACATGTGTTATTGTGTAAAGGTGAGAACTGGGTATGGGGAAAAAAAACAAGTAATTGCTTTTGAGAAAGCCAGAAACATTTTCTGCTCCAACAAGCTGCTTGTATTGTATAACCCGTGTAAAAGACTTGTGCTAGCATGTGATGCGTCGTCATACGGAGTCGGGTGTGTGTTACAACAAGCTAACGTTGCGGGGAAATTGCAACCTGTTGCCTATGCCTCCAGAAGCTTGTCTAAGGCTGAGAGGGCCTACAGCATGATTGAGAAAGAGGCATTAGCATGTGTGTTCGGGGTAAAGAAAATGCATCAGTACCTGTTTGGCCTCAAATTTGACCTGGAAACCGATCACAAGCCCCTCATATCCCTGTTCGCTGAAAACAAGGGGATAAATACTAATGCCTCTGCTCGCATACAAAGGTGGGCACTCGCGCTATCAGCATATAACTATACCATCCGCCACAGGCCAGGCACCGAGAACTGTGCGGATGCTCTCAGTCGGCTACCATTGCCCACCACGGGGGTGGAAATGGCGCAGCCTGCAAATTTGTTGATGGTGGTGCAGCCCGCAGACTTGTTGATGGTCATGGAAGCATTTGAAAATGATAAATCACCTGTCATGGCCTGCCAGATTAGAATTTGGACCAGCCAAGATCCTCTGCTGTCCCTAGTAAAAAACTGTGTACTGCATGGGAGCTGGGCCAGCATCCCCTTTGAAATGCAAGAGCTAATCAAGCCGTTCCAGCGGTGAAAGGACGAGCTGTCCATTCAGGCAGACTGTCTGTTATGGGGTAACCGCGTAGTGCTACCCAAAAAGGGCAGGGAGACGTTCATCTCGGATCTCCACAGCACACACCCGGGTATAGTAATGATAAAAGCGATAGCCAGATCCCACATGTGGTGGCCCGGTATCGACTCTGATTTAGAGTCCTGTGTACGTCAATGTCGCGTGTGTGCTCAGTTGAGCAACGCGCCCAGAGAGGCACCACTAAGTTTGTGGTCCTGGCCTTCCAGACCATGGTCGACCATCCATGTCGACTATGCGGGCCCATTTCTCGGTAAAATGTTCCTGGTGGTGGTGGATGCTTTTTCAAAATGGATTGAATGTGAAATAATGTCAGGAAGCACCGCCACCACCACCATTGAAAGCCTGAGGGCCCTGTTTGCCACTCACGGCCTGCCTGACATACTGGTCAGTGACAACGGGCCATGTTTCACCTGTGCCGAATTTAAAGAATTCATGACTCGCAATGGAATCAAACATGTCACCTCGGCCCCGTTTAAACCAGCCTCCAATGGGCAGGCACAGCGGGCAGTACAAACAATCAAACAGAGCCTTAAATGAGTCATAGAAGGCTCACTCCAAAGCCGCCTGTCCTAAGTACTGCTCAGCTACTGCACAAGATCCCACTCGCCTACAGGGGTGCCCCCGGTTGAGCTACTCATGAAAAGGACACTTAAAACCAGACTCTCGCTGGTTCACCCCAACCTGCATGATCAGGTAGAGAGCAGGCGGAAGCAACAAAATGTAAACGATGGTCGTGCCACTGTGTCACGGGAAATTGATTTGAATGACCCTGTGTATGTGCTAAACTATGGATATGGTCCCAAGTGGATCGCGGGAACGGTGATAGCTAAAGAAGGGAGTAGGGTGTTTGTAGTCAAATGAGACAATGGACAAATTTTCAGAAAGCACCTGGACCAAACAAGGCTGTGGTTCACAGACTGCCCTGAACAACCCACAGCAGACAACACCTTTTTCGAGCCCACAACACACACCCAAAAGATCAACGACACCACCCCGGACCAGGAAATCGAACCCATCATGCCCAACAGCTCAGCAAGGCCAGACTCACCCAGCAGCCCTGTAGGGCCAACAACACACCAGCCCAGTGAGGGCACAGCCAACACACCAGAACAGACATCTGTACCGAGGTGGTCCACCAGGGAAAGAAAGGCTCCTGACCGCCTCACCTTGTAAGTAGTCTTCACTTTGACTTTGTGGGGGGAGTGATGTTGTGTATCTGTAAAGCATGCACTCCCATGTTCTGCCACCAGGGAGCGCATCCCCTGAAGTCCCAAGGGATCCCAGCATCCTTGGGAGCACTGTATATAAGCCGGCCCCTAAGGCCTGTTCCTCACTCTGGAGTTTCAATAAAGACTGAGGTCATTGTTACTTTAACCTCTCTGTGTGCAATCTCATCTGTGTTAGGAACACAATACTTGCCACTTTTCCTTGGATCCCATCAAATTTACTTTTCTGACCAGTCTGCCATGTCATCATCATCGGCGGTCCCTCGAAGCGAGGATGACTTGCTTCCACGCCAAAAAGGGATCAGTTCACCGATGTTTCAATGAAGGACCTAATATTCCAGATCCCGAACTACATTTTGAAAGATGGAAGATGCCTGTGTGTGGATTTTTTTTAACATGTGGTGGCTGTTGCACACCAGCCACCACACCGGCTTGACAGAGTGGCATGTACGACCTTGTCAAAAGCCTTGCTAAAATCCATGTAGACTACATCAAACGTACTACCCTCATCAACCCTCCTTGTTACCTCCTTAAAACACAACCTTCCCTTAACAAATCCATGCTGATTGTTCTTGATTAATTTGCACCTTTCTAAATGACGATTAATATTGTCCCTCAGAACTTTTTCCACCAATTTGCCCACCACCGAGGTTAGGCTAACTGGCCTGTAATTACTTATTCTATCCCTTTCTCCCATTTTTAAACAACAGTACAACTTTAGCAGTCCTCTGACACCACACCTATAGCCAGAGAAGATTGAAAAATGATGGTCAGAGCCTCTGCTATTTCCTCCCTTGCTTCTCTTAACAGTCGGAGATACATTTCATCCGGGCCTGGTGAGTTATCTACTTTCAAAGATGCTAAACCCCTTATTACTTCCTCTATCACTATGTTTATATCATCTAATAATTCGCATTCCACCTCCTTAACTACAATTTCTGCATCATCCCTGTCTTTTGTAAAGACAGGCGCAAAGTTTTGATTGAGAACCATACCCAAACTTCCGTCTTCACACACACGCTTCCTTTGTGGTCTCTAATAGGCCCTATTCTTTCTTTAGTTGTCCTCTTGTTCTTTATGTATTTATAAAATATCTTTGGATTTTACTTGCCATTATTTTTTCACACCCTCTCTTTGCTTTCCTAATTTTCTTTTTAATGTCACTCCTGCACATTCTACACTCCTTTAGGCTTTCTGTAGTAATTAGCTCTCGGTATTATCTTATCCTACCCTGTATGCTCCTTGACATCCATTGGGCTCTAGATTTGGGAGTCCCACCCTTTTCTTTGTGGGAACATATTTGCTCTGAATCCTCACTATCTTCTCCTTGAATACCTTCCACTGCTCTGACACTGCTTTACCTTCAAGTAGCTGTTTCCAGTCCACTTTTGATAAATCACAACTCAGCTTAGTAAAATTGACCTTTCGCCAACCGAGTCGACATTGCGCCAACCCTCTTCTCGATCTTCCTCGCTGCAATGCTCCAGCTCACACTCAACAAGCTCCCCACTGGAGTGGAACTAAACTATAGAACCAGTGGGAACCTGTTCAACCTTCGTCGCCTCCAGGCCAGATCCAAAACCGTCCCATCCTCTGTCGTCGAACTACAGTACACGAACGACGCTTGTGTCTGCGCACATTCAGAGATTGAACTCCAAGTCATCGTCAACATCTTCACCGAGGTGTACGAAAGCATGGGCCTTACACTAAATATCTGTAAGACAAAAGTCCTCCATCAACCTGACCCTGCCACAAAGCACTGGTACCCCCCCGTCATCAAGATCCACGGCACGGCCTTGGACAACGTGGACCACTTTCCATACCTTGGGAGCCTATTATCAGCAAGGGCAGCAATCAACGACGAGGTCCAACACCACCTCCAGTGCACCAGCGCAGCCTTCGGCTGCCTGAGGAAGAGAGTGTTCAAAGATCAGGCCTTCAAATCTAGTACCAAGCTTATGGTCTACAGGGCTGTAGTAATACCTGCCCTCCTGTATGGCGCAGTGCATAGACCATATACAGTAGACACCTCAAACCGCTGGAGAAATACCACCAACGATGTCTCCGCAAGATCCTGCAAATCCCCTGGGAGGACAGATTCACCAACGGCAGTGTTCTCGATCAGGCCAATATCCCCAACATCGAAGCACTGACCACACTCAATCAACTCCGTTGGGCAGGCCACATTGTTCGCATACCCGACACGAGACTCCCTAAGCAAGCGCTCTACTCAGAACTCCTACACGGCAAGCGAGCCTAGCTGGGCAAAGGAAACATTTCAAGGACACCCTCAAAGCCTCCTTGATAAAGTGCAACATCCCCATCGACACCTGGGAGTCCCTGGCCAAAGACCGCCCTAAGTGGAGGAAGAGCATCTGGGAGGGCACTGACAACCTCGCGTCTCGTCACCAAGAGCATGCAGAAACCAAGCGCAGACAGCGGAAGGAGCGACGGCAAACCAGGCTCCCCACCCACCCTTTCCTCCAACGACTGACAATCCCACCTGTGACAGAGACTGTAATTCCCGTATTGGACTGTTCAGTCACCTGAGAACTCACTTTTAGAGTGGAAGTAAGTCTTCCTCGATTTCGAGGGACTGCTTATGATGATAATTACTTTTACTCCTGATCTATCTTTGTCTTTTTCCATAATTACGCACATCTTGGATGAGCCATATTTTTTTTCAGTTAAAGATTGGTAATCAAAGTTTTTGTCCTCTGTACCTCTCTCTCCTCCTTAAACCCTACCTCATTCGCCTCTTCGGTTACCACTCCTAATATCTCTTTCTTTGGCTCGGCATCTATTTATTTCTGATTAGGGCTCTGTGTAGCATCTTGGGCAGTTTTCTGTGTTGAAGGCACCATGTCAATACAAGTTACTGTTATGATGAGTGTCATGTATCCTACATGGTTACTGCTTGTACTATTACAAGGTGTGCCACCAGAGGGCACTGCAGTGGAAGACTTGTAGATTACCTGTACAGGTGTGCCAGGCCTCGTATAAAAGACAGGCCACCATGTGTGATCCTCACTCTGGAGTTACATTAAATAGACTAAGGCCACTACAGTTCAAGCACAACACATTGTCTCGTGGAGTCAGAAGGGTCACCCGTAACGGTTCTCCCAAATGGGACTGGGACCAGCCAGGATCCCAAACCAAATAACGCCCAGGCAAGCAAGTCAGCAGTCCCCTGTGCACTGCTAGAAGACTGCTCCTCAGGGGGCAGCAGCGACCTGGGGCGCAAGGAGAGGACAGGGAGGTCCCAAGCATCTGTAAATCTAGAAGCAACGGTAAAAGTCCCAAGAGCAGGCAACTTGAGTCAACCGGGTTCCCACTGCCACCACTGGGCACTGTACCACCACCAGACTACCTGGACACACAGTCAATGCAGCGGGCAAACACCCATCGGGAGCACACAGGTGCAGCGAGCTACCCAATGCTGTAGCCTGCGTCCCTGGGACCAGAGTGATGCACCACGGAGTGTGGCCACAAGCAGCTAGTATATACAAGCTGCAGAGCAAGCGATCTCAGGAGGGCAACGGCACCGGTATCAATACCCTGCCCCCAATCGGCTCCATCTCTCAGGCACCCGATGGCACCAATCGGCACGAGCCTGAAAGCACAAAGTGCGCTAAGGCACAGCCCCCAGACCCTACCGCCACCAAGGCTACACCCGGGAACAAAGGGTCACCCGCAACATTTCTCCCAAATGGGACTGGGACCAGCCAGGATCCCAAACCAAATAACGCCCAGGCAAGCGAGTCAGTAGTTCCCTGTGCACTGCTAGACGACTGCTCCTCAGGGGGCAGCAGTGACCTGGGGCGCAAGGAGAGGACAGGGAGGTCACAGGTATCTGTGAACCTGCCCAACGCTAGAAGCAACGGTAAAAGCCCCGAGAGCAGGCAACTTGAGCCAACAGGGTTTCCACTGCCAGCACGGGGCACCACACCGCCACCAGGCTATCTGGACACCATCCAGCACTTCTGGCCCTACTTTGTCCTCACGCACCGGTGCTGACCCTAGCACTGACTCCAAGTATATTCCAAGTATGTACCTCACCATTCAAATGTACGTACCTTACCACGGTACCACGAATGCAATACTGTAAATGCAAATATTTTTTGGGCTTGAATGTATCTGAATATAATGAGTCAATGGCACAATCTGTATGTGGGGGGACTAAATGGAGTGGTCATGGACACACAAACAGAAACCACCAGCAACTCTACTGCCAACGAAACACCATCTACTCACCCAAGATGGAAACGATCCTCCAAGGGTCAACCAGATAGAGCCAAGCCCAGAGCACAGTTAATGCAAAGGCAATTTGCACTGAGGACTTGGGGGAGAATGATGTCATGTATTCGACATGGTTACTGCTTGTACTATTATAAGGTGTGCCACCAGAGGGCACTGCAGTGGGAGACTTGTAGGTTACCTGCACAGGTGTGCCAGGCCTAGTATAAAAGGCAGGCCACCATGTGTGATCCTCACTCTGGAGTTACATTAAATGGACTAAGGTCACTACAGTTCAAGCACAACACTTTGTCTCAGGGAGTCATTATTAGAGCATCTGAAGACATAACAATGAGTAGCGCAGCTTAAACGTTCAATGGCAATCGGTGGCATGGAGGGCTTACTCTCTGGTGGAGCCCAATGCTCCCTGAAAAATTTCTCCTAGCAACAACACTGAACCAATTGATGTAACAATTGCAATAAAAGCTACGTTAAGAACATACTGTGCTTGAACGCAGCTGCTCCATCATTGAATTAATTCTGCTTAAGTGGTGAGCTAATTGCTACCTGGACACTTTAATGCTCCCAAGTGCGAAAACGGTAAAAAGCTCATTAATAAGACCTTAACAGGCAGCAGCAGATTTTCCAGGGAAAGAAAATCACTTTTTTTTAAGGCCATAAAAATAGTAGCACACAAAATCTTATCCCCCATTTTTATAAACATAGAAACATAGAAAATAGGTGCAGGAGTAGGCCATTCGGCCCTTCGAGCCTGCACCGCCATTCAATAAGATCATGGCTGATCATTCACCTCAGTATCCCTTTCCTGCTTTCTCTCCATACCCCTTGATCCCTTTAGCCATAAGGGCCATATCTAACTCCCTCTTGAATATATCCAATGAACTGGCATCAACAACTCTCTGCGGCAGGGAATTCCACAGGTTAACAACTCTCTTGAGTGAAGAAGTTTCTCCTCATCTCTGTCCTAAATGGCCTACCCCTTATCCTAAGACTGTGTCCCCTGGTTCTGGACTTCCCCAACATCGGGAACATTCTTCCCGCATCTAACCTGTCCCGTCCCGTCAGAATCTTATCCGTTTCTATGAGATCCCCTCTCATCCTTCTAAACTTCAGTGTATAAAGGCCCAGTTGATCCAGTCTCTCCTCATATGTCAGTCCAGCCATCCCTGGAATCAGTCTGGTGAACCTTCTCTGCACTCCCTCTATAGCAAGAACGTTCTTCCTCAGATTAAGAGACCAAAACTGAACACAATATTCCAGGTGAGGCCTCACCAAGGCCCTGTACATTTGCAGTAAGACCTCCCTGTTCCTATACTCAAATCCCCTAGCTATGAAGGCCAACATGCCATTTGCCTTCTTCACCGCCTGCTGCACCAGCATGCCAACTTTCAATGACTGATGAACCATGATACCCAGGTCTCGTTGCACCTCCCCTTTTCCTAATCTGCCACCATTCAGATAATATTCTGCCTTCGTGTTTTTGCCACCAAAGTGGATAACCTCACATTTATCCACATTATACTGCATCTGCCATGCATTTGCCCACTCACCTAACCTGTCCAAATCACCCCGCAGCCTCTTAGCATCCTTCTCGCAGCTCATACCACCACCCAGTTTAGTGTCATCTGCAAACTTGGAGATATTACACCCAATTCTTCATCCAAATCATTAATATATATTGTAAAGAGCTGGGGTCCCAGCACTGATCCCTGCGGCATTCCACTAGTCACTGCCTCCCATTCCGAAAAGGACCCGTTTATCATGACTCTCTGCTTCCTGTCTGGCAACCAATTCTCTATCCACGCCAGTACATTGCCCCCAATACCATGTGCTTTGATTTTGCACACCAATCTCTTATGTGGGACCTTGTCAAAGGCGTTTTGAAAGTCCAAATACACCACATCCACTGGTTCTCCCTTGTCCACTCTACCAGTTACATCCTCAAAAAATTCCAGAAGATTTGTCAAGCATGATTTCCCTTTCATAAATCCATGCTGACTTGGACCGATTCTGTCACTGCAAATGTGTTGCTATTTCATCCTTAATAATTGATTCCAACATTTTCCCCACTACTGATGTCAGGCTAACCGGTCTATAATTACACGTTTTCTCTCTCCCTCCTTTTTAAAAAGTGGTGTTACATTAGCTACCCTCCAGTCCATAGGAACTGCTCGTTTTGCCAGTTATAATGTCCATCTTTGCTTTTGTTGCTATTAAACGAAAGCAGAAAACATCTCCCATAGCCTGTGAGAACCATTTGCTTTGATTCGTTGGAAGAAGAGTAAAATTACATAAATATTTAATGCATGTTAGGAAGGCAGGAAAGAAAATTATGGTATTGAATTGAAAATTTCCAAGACAATTTTCTCAAACTATAGGGATCGTCTGTCATCAGGAATTTATTCCTTGCAGCTAAACCATTCCTGATGGCACCAGATGTTGCAAGTGTATGTTTATTTTCAGTTGATAAATTATAATAGCCTTACTTTAAGTAGATGTAGTCATCAATGTACACAATACATTTTGTACAATTGAAATAAGGACATAAATTAATAACATACTAAAGTCTTTCCTCTTTACAGATGCTGTGTTTTTGTAGCATTTGCTGTATTTCCACCATTAGTGTTTTTTTTTCTTTTTCTTTTACATAATTGAGTAGTGTGTATGTGTGTGATTAGCCTACCAGAAGTCACATGGACCTATCTGCTATAATCCTTTTCGGCTTTCCAGTGCTGTACTAACTCCCTTTGCTTCGATTGTTTTCATTAGAATTGTCTGAAACACTCAAAAGTGAGAAAGTCCACTCATGTTTGCAAAACGGACAGATGGTCGCAGGGAAGTTAATGACAAATGTGAAAAGTAAACATGTTACTTAAATGTCAGCATTACAGATAAGCTTGTCTCTTCATTAGCTTCCATTTACGGCTAAAATGTGAAGCAGAAGGCTAGTCATTAGACCAGATGGCTGTCTCAAGCCTTACCACTCTACATTGGTCGTGCTACTATCAGGCAGCAATTTGAAGACTAATGATAGACAAATTCTGCAGCAGAACCACCATTTTTCAGCAAAATGGATTCAAAATAACTTGAAATTGGGGATGAAGCCAAGATAAGAACGTATAATTCCGATTGAATTTTTTTTCCACTTTCAATATAATCTAAATGAACCAAAAAAAGGAAAAAAGTAACTAACTTGATAGTTATGTGTAGGGCAACATGTTAACTATACGTTCACAAAACCATTATTCCTCAACATCCCTCCCTCCATTCTCTCAATTCATAGGGCCACACATATTTCAGTTTCCCATGTCTACCTCATAAATGTATTCTTGCATGCCAGAAAAATCAGCGCTTCATATTTACATCCCTCATTTACATCCCAGTACAGGAACGATGGGCTATATGATTCTATGATTTGAGCACATAATCTAGTCTGACACCCCACTGCATTGCTGAGGGAGTGCTGCCCTTTGTAGAAGTTAAACCGAGGCCCTTTGCCTTGTTGGGGTGTGTTTTAAAGATTTTATGAAAGAAAACAAAGACTTGCATTTATATAGCGCCTTTCATGACCACCGGATGTTTCAAAGCGCTTTACAACCAATGAAGTACTTTTGGAGTGTAGTCACTGTTGTAATGTAGGAAATTACTATGGTACTACTTGAAAAAGAGTAGGGAGTTCTGGTATCACCGTCAACATTCATTCCTGACCAGTCACCAGCTCTGCCAGAAGCTGGTTGTTTTTTGCTACTTATACAAACTTGCTGTATGGAAATAGTTGCTGCCTTTGCCTTCATAACAATTATTCACTTCAAAGCAAATTACAGTTCATGAAGTGCTTTGAGACTTTACTGAGCAATGTAATTAGGTCCTATAGAAATGTGACTTTCTTTTTTTTCTTTAAAATAAATCTTACACATCCAATTGTTCAGTAGTTCCTTAAGGATTCATGCCATTTTAATCCATTTTTATAGGTTGTTTTTCCAAAACTAAGAAGGATATTGCCCCATTAGACTCAAATGAATCATTTGAACCTATATTCACTTCAGCAAAAGCTGCACATCACACTACAAAATAGAGCCAATTGTTATACTGTGCTGTAGAACACAGAATTACAAAAATATTTTTAAGTTGCACATCTTCAGAGTTTGCTGCAAGTCTCTGAATTGTTATAAACATATGATCAAGACTTTGAAGTCAGCCACACACATAAACAGTTCCCTAAATCTCTCCGTTTCTCCACTTCTTTCTTCCTTTAAGACGCTCCTTAAAACCTATCTCTTTGACCAACTTTGGTCATCTGTCCCAATAACTCCTTATATGGCTCAGTATCAAATTTCATTTTTTTTTGATAATGTTCCTGTGAAGCTCCATGAAATGTTTTATTACGTTAAAAGTGCTATATAAATACAAGTTGTTGTTAATGAATCTTATGCAAACTCCATAATCAAACTGAATACCAGTTTCCATCTTGAAAGATTTTTTTCTGCATGGTGATAGAACTGCTTTAAAATTCTTTAGGATACAATATAGTTTTACATTATTCCAGACAGAGAAAGCCACACATGAATCCTTGTGCTGATTAATGGTGTATTTATCAGACCTACCATATTTACTCTGGGTATGTCATATGAATGATGCAACAATAAAACTGCAAAGTGATTGTAGTTCATGGCATGGCGTATTGTGTGCCGTATGGTGGACCCATACCATTCAGCTTTGTGCACCTGGTTCCTCAAGCTGTAAATTCCCAATTGCTACTGTTATGGGGGAGAGGAGATAAAAGGGTGACTGGAGGTAAGTCATTTCTCTCCAAGGACTATGGGGTGATGGGCTAGTCATTGCCAGCAAGTAGCCCATTAGTGGAAACGTTGGCAGAGCCCAAGGAGAACATTGCCTACATGTCCTTTTGGGCAGAGAATGGTCTTTGAGTGGGGACATATAACAAGGAGATAAATAGCTGGAAAATGAAAGAAGAGAAATGTATAAATAGTAAAATGCATTAAAATTAATCGTATCTTCCTGCAATGGCTTCTTTTCCCACTCCCTCACTGTTACCTATTGAGTCCACCAAGGATCTATCCTTGACCTCCTCTTATTTCTCACTGATCTACATTGGTTCAGTAACGCCACAATTTTTTAATTCTCATCCTTGTGTTCACCCCTTCCTATCTCTGCAACATCCTCCAACCTACAAACTACAAACCTCTGAGAACTCTGTGTCCCACCAATTCTGGTCTCTTTGGCATCCTTGATTTCCTTCGCTCCATCATTGGTGGCCGTGCCTTCAGCTGTCTAAACCCTAGGTTCTGGAATTCTTTCCCTAAATCTTGCCACCTCTCCTCCTTTTAAGATGCTATTTCAAACCCATTGACCAAGCTTTTAGTCACCTGCCCTAATATTTCTTATGTGGCTCGGTGTCAAATTTTGTTTAATATTGCTCCTGTGAAGTGTCTTGGGACACTTAACTACATTAAAAGCGCTATATAAATGCAAGTTCTTGTTAAAAAAAAACCTTTTTCCACACAATTTTTTTGTGGCATCTGCACTCCACTTGCCCTCATTTGTTGTGGTACAGTACGTTTCAGATAAACCACTAATGAGGGAGCAGAACCAGTATAAATGCAGTGGCACTGTAACTTGTGACAAGTTTGATGTGATGTATGTGCTGTGTCTGCTATGAGGCACAAACTCGACCCTAGAGCATGGACACCAAGTGTGTTTTCTTACCATAACTTGTGAACTTTTAGCTTCCCATTACTGCGGGGAGGACATAGCTTCAAAATTTCTATATGCCGAATGGACTATCAAGAAGGTCATGCCTTCAAGCAAATTACAACGTGCAACTCAACTCAATTGTACATTTTGTTTCTAATTTCTTGGAACCAGCAGTCAACCAAGGGGCCTTTCTTCATATGTCAGCCTAGACAATTGTGTCAGTGAGCTATTTGACTGTGAGACATCACAGCCAAGCTGGATTCACCTTTACTAGGCATCCACAAACACAATTGCCAGCAAAGGATCACTGGATAACAATAAGGAGTAGGAACCATGACTAACTCTTCTTTTCCCTAGCCGTGGGATGCTGAGACCAATTGTAACACACCTAATGCTGAGAACAGTTCATTTAACGCTGATTAGGAATTCAATGTGTAACTATCGTGGTATATTTGACTCAATACCATATTACATGGTCATCCATCCAATGACCTATAAGGTGCTCTCAATTATAATGCATAGTAGGTCAGCTTGTTTAAGTTGGTAGCTCTCTTGCCTTCTGGATCCATAAGTGGTGGGTTCAGGTTCCACATCCAGACTCAAGTGAATATCTACATTGACACTCACTCTAGTACAGAACGGAGGGAGAACTACAATGTCGGAAACGTCATCCTTTGGGTGAGATATTAAACTGAGATCTCGTCTGCCTGTTCAGGCGGATATAATCAATCCCATGGCACTATTTGAAGAAGAGTATGGAGCTCTCCCAGTATCCTGGCCTCCCTCAAACAACACCAGAAAAAAAAAACACTTTGCTCATTGCCGTTTGAAGGCAGAGTATTTTGCATCTTAACTAAAAGCACTTTGAACATGGGTTGATAAAGGTATAAAAATGGACAGAAAGTAAGCAACATTTGCTGTATACTATTCCCAAATACCTGAAAAACAGAACAAAAATACTAACTTTTTAGCATCATACACTAAACAGATGTACTTGCAATAAATAGTTAAATTATGTTTTCAGATTTTGCCTCCTCATATCTAAAAGTAGAGAAAGCATGATATTCGTATACTGCCATTATACTGCTATCTAAACTGTTCTATATACTACTCCCATTATAGCAATCAGACAATGTTGCATATCTTCTAGTGTCACTTTAGTCTGTATTACTCCCATCAGTCAATTCACAAACTTCAATTCCCAATGGTTGTACTGTAGTACAAAGCCTGACAGGGGAGCTCAAACTCTCAGTAATAAATCTATGGTATATATATATAGTATAATAGCTGGTTGAAAATGGATGACATCGATACTAAGCAGAGGTCTAATCCTGAGATTGAGGTGACATTCAAAACCAAACCAGCTCCAGTCCTGGGCTTTTACAACTTAATCAGCAATCACTTGATTCATTTACTGCCTTGTATCTCCTGCCAGCCTTTGCTTCCTTGTGTGTACCTTTGTAATCACGAAACTGAGATTAGAGAGAAAATGAGAGAAGCAAACAAATAAAACTCAACAATTTGGCTGCTTAACCCACTCATTCCACTTGGATACACCAGGAGGTTGTCTCCCCACAGTGGGAAATACTGTCAGAAAGCCCACCAAGACCAGCTGGGTGATAATCCTGCGTTAACCCCCTCCCCATTTCAATGTCATTAGGTCCCCAGAAAGCACTTGAAAAGACCATTCAAAGTCTGAAACCTGATTTATAAAAGATAATTCGCCTTTATATTTTTCTATTTGTAGAGATTCGTTTTCATACTATTCAAACTTAAAAGTGTAGAATTTAGTTTACAGTTCAACTTAAAATCTCAAGAGCTGTACAATATTTACATGGTAGATTATTCCTAGACTTGAGAAAAAAAAATCAAACTTAGATGTAATTGTTTCAAAATAAATATCTATATCGGACATTAATTTTTCTCAGTACTGCACACCTGCATTCAACTCCAAGGTCGGGTGAATTTGGTAGGGAAACCCGCCATTTTAAGGATAATGTGAACCCTTACCCCTCAGATCATATGTTTCAAATCTGTATGGTAACAGTCTGACTGCAGTATAAATATGGACCCAATCTGACACCAGAGTGACTTTCTGATCATCTCCATATGTTTCCAGCAACAGAATAGTAAAGGATGCCAGATGGTGATTTGTAGTTACTGCACTGATTTTCTTACTGAGCACCTACATAATTAGATATTATATAGACTGTGGCTTTGTAGTTCTGTATAAAGCAAGCAATAGAACCATCAACTAGCCCAAGGCTGCCGGCAAGTCACAAGTGCAAATGTGATAATAGCTTTCACGTGAATATATACCTTTTTAAAAGTTGGAAATGTCAAAAGGTCTAAATAGGCTTCTTTTTTCTTAAATACAAATTGCAGGCTAGTTAAGGGGACAGTTATAAATATCATCATTTTTGCAAAATACTCTGGAGGAATGGGTTAATGTTCGGTACACACCTTACTTAATATTATATTTAAAGATCATTCATATTCAACCACTTGATTTAATTACAGCATCATATCTCACTGCCAGTTTTATTACATTATGGCAGTGACTACAAAAGTACTTCATTGGCTGTAAAGTGCTTTGGGACGTCCTGAGGTCATGATAGGCGCTATATAAATGCAAGTCTTTCTTACATCCTTGTGTGCACCTTTGTAATTAGGAAATAGAAATTAGAGAAAACACAAGAGAAGAAACAAATACAACTCAACATTTTAGTTACTTAATCTACTAGTTCCACTTAGATACACCAGGAGGGTGGCTCCACACAGCAGGAGATAGTGTCAGAAAGCCCACCAAGAGTTGTGTTCAGTGAGAATTCTGTACTAACACCTCCCCATTTCACAATGACAAACACCACATGAAATATTCCCTGTACTTTCATTGATTGTCACAGATCTCCAGTGATCAGGTCACCTTTTGGTTACTGTTGTCATTTATCAGAGTGGTGAAGGTTTGACACTACCAACAACAACAACAACAACTTGCATTTACATAGTGCCTTTAACATAGTAACATGTCACAAGAATGCTATCATACAAAGCGTGAAACTGATCCACATATATTGGGACAGGTGACCAAAAGCTTGGTGAGAGGTAGGTTTTAGTAAGTGTCTTAGAGGAGGAGGAGGCAGTGAGGTTTAGAGAAGGAATTCCAGAGCTTAGGGCCTAGTCAGCTGAAGGCACAGCCGCCAATGGTGGAACGATTAAAATCGGGGATGCGCAAGAAGCCAGAAATGGAGGAGTGCAGAGATCTGGGAGGGTTGTAGGGCTGGAAGAGGTTACAGAGATCGAGATCCCATACTACAAGTCATCATCATAGGCAGTCCCTCGGAATCGAGGATGACTTGCTTCCATTCTAAAAATGAGTTCTCAGGTGGCTGTAGAGTCCAATGCGGGACCTACAGTCTCTGTCACAGGTGGAGCAGACAGTGGTTGGAGGAAAGTGGGGGGGGTGAGTAGCCTGGGTTGATGCAAGCCCATTCCGCTGTCTGTGCTTGGTATCTGCTTACTCTCGGCGACAAGACTCGAGGTGCTCAACGCCCTCCCGGATGCTCCTCCTCCACTTTGAGTGGTCTATGTCCAGGGATTCCCAGGTGCCGGTGGGGATGTTGCACTTTATCAAGGAGAATTTGAAGGTGTCTTTGAAGCATTTCCTCTGCCCACCTGGGGCTCGCTTGCCATGACGAAGCTCCGAGTAGAGCGCTTGCTTTGGGAGTCTCATGTCGGGCATGTGGACAATGTGGCCCATCCAACGGGGCTTTAAATGCAACATTGAAGCACTGACCACACTCGATCAGCTTCACTGGGCAGGCCACATAGTTCGCGTGCCAGATACGAGACTCCCTAAGCAAATGCTTTATGCGGAGCTCCTTCATGGTAAACGAGCCAAAGGAGGACAGCGGAAACATTATAAGGACACCCTCAAAGCCTCCCTGGTAAAGTGCGACATACCACTGACACCTGGGAGACCTTGGCCGAAGACCGCCCGAGGTGGAGAAAGTACATCCGGGAGGGCATCGAGCTCTTTGAGTCCCAACGCAAAGAGCATGAAGAGGGCATGCGCAGGCAGCGGAAGGAGTGCGCGGCAAACCAGCCCCACCGACCCCTTCCCTCGACGAATGTCTGTCCCACCTGTAACAGGGTCTGTGGCTCTCATATCGGACTGTTCAGCCATCAAAGAACTCACTTTGGGAGTGGAAGCAAGTCTTCCTCGATTCCGAGGGACTGCCTATGATGATGATGATGAAATGCAGCGGACAGCTTTTGGAAAATTTCTAACTACAATTTTCTGTCCATCTGAGCCACCGTTATTGAGATGCCCTGGAATCAGCAAGCTGTATTCCCTTCCTCGTAGGATATAAGTGAGGCCGGAGCTCAAAGTGGCTCGGGCCTCCTCGCTGACTTGACGGCCGGGCAGCTGGAACAAAATTGACCATCAGTCCCATGGTGTGTAACAAAATGAAATAGCCAAAAACGGTATTAAAAAAAAGACAGGCACTGCCCAGAAATGAATCTAAAGCTATCAAATCTCGGTTCGAACTTACTTTTACAATGTTATCTGAAGCTCAATTGCAGCCCTGTAATTTACCCTTGATTATCAACTGTCATCTATAAATGCTTTCTGTGCATTTCAGTTCAGTAAACAGATGGACACGATCATTGGTGTAGACACGTGTGTGCAACTTTGTTCCCTGAGGGCAGAAAATCAGCTCATCCTGCTGCC
The DNA here is from genome assembly GCF_044704955.1 of Pristiophorus japonicus. Classification (NCBI taxonomy): domain Eukaryota; kingdom Metazoa; phylum Chordata; class Chondrichthyes; family Pristiophoridae; genus Pristiophorus; species Pristiophorus japonicus. The sequence continues at coordinate 95,331,606 of NC_091987.1, forward strand.
ACTGATAGGAGGCAGAAGCCCTATGGACCCAAACAGCAGGGTACAAATCAGATCCGTTTGTCACGCAGGGATTTTTAATTTACATTTTTTTTTGCTTTCATCTTCTGCAACTGAGAAAAAATAAGTAGTACAATTCAAAGCAGAAAACATTCTGGATTAGAACATTATTTGTACTCTTCTTTGCTGTTGAACAGATTTTTAAAGGTGCTGTTTGCTAGTTGTCCAGTTTTTAAAATTATTTTCACGGTTGTAAGTTATGAATGCAGGAGAGAAACTCAGCAACCCTTGGTATTTATTTCACTTTATTTGTATTCCCTCCATGGCAGATCAAGGATTCAAAACTTGAAGGGCAACAAAATCAGTAAGTTTGAGGCCCTTATTATTAATACAAGACTTGCCCCCAGTATCTCTCATCTATGGGCACTTTTGATTGCACAAGAAAATAGGCAGTAAACTCAGTCTTTGATTTCATATTAATTGTGTCCATGGTGTGTTATGTCCTAGTCGTTTTCAGTCTCGTGACAAGAGAAGGCCCCTGCCTCTGTATAACTCTGAATATTTGATTCAAGTTGGTGACTAACAGGATTCGGGTCTGCAAGGGTTTGCGGCTGCCCATCGATCGTGAGGTCCCACGCAGGCCGCTCACCAGCTGTTGCTGGCGGAAAAGATGCAGATGCAGGCGGCCACGCAGGCACGGCAAATTTAAAGGGACAACGCGCGATTAAAAAATTTAGAGGAAACATTGATGACTAACCTCATATAATTTGAAAATAACTTCATTGAATTAAAACTGTTAAGTAAAACGCGTTGTAATTTTTTTCAGAATGCACCACTTTAAATGTAAAATATAAAATTTTCTGGAAGGACATACTGCTGGACCCCTCCCCCCCCCTCCCCTCCTCCCCCAAGAATGCACACAGGAGATGGGCTAGCATTTGGAAGGAATTAAAAATTCACTGTCTATGACCATAGATACAATAGCACTCCCAGTGCTATGACATTCATAATTGAACAATTTACCATACATGTGCTTGTGTAAACTTGGCTCAGTAGGTCTCAAGCTCAATCCAGAACCTGAGTACATGATCTAAGCAGATGTTTCACTGCAGTACTAAGTGAGTGCTGCATCATCGGAGACATCATTTTTCAGATGAGATGTTAAACTGAGGCCCCATTTGCTTCCTCAGCTGGATGTGAAAGATTTCATGGCACTTTTCAATCTCCAATCTCCTGACCAACAGTCATCTTTCAACTAACTCCACCAAAAACATATTAACTGGTCACTTGCTGTTTGTGGGACTTTGCTATGTGCAGATTGGCTAATGTATTTGCCCGCATATGAGTAACTTACAACATACTTCATTGGCTTTAAAGTGCTTTTTGATGTCCTGAGTTCATGACAGGAGTTATATAAATGCAAGTCCTTTTAACTGCACATTTTTCATTTACTGAGATGTTTTGGGAGGTCGTATATGAATGCAAATTAGTTCCTTTTTCTCTTATATTGAGGACATCATATAGTGACTATTTTGACTCCCAGTGTGCCTCAAGTTTTGAGTTGCAGACTTAAGGGAAAATTCATCAATCCCACACACACAGTGAGAAACAGTGCTCAAAAAAAAGTGTGGGTTGGAGCCATAGCTAGAACATTGTAAAGGCAATTCCCTCTGGGGTTGGCTCCCTGCTGGGAGCATGGGATTAGGGATCTAAAGATCTCATTCAATTCCTATAGTCACAGAACTGTTCACATGCCAGTCGGTAACATTGCTTTCATTGTTGATTAGTTTGAATCTAGTCAGCAAAACAGGATACATTTTTACTAATCATTTACATGTAGCTGCTGATTTGCCAGCTAGCTGTGTGTCACCAATAGATTGGTTGACAATTTTTGGAATTACAACTAGTTTTGGAAATTTCCAACATCTGGTGTACGTGAAGCCAAAAAACTTACTAATGTCATGATAGTAAATTAAAACTTGTTTAAATGGCCAATTTGCTGCCAGCACAATATAGACAAAAGCAGCCATGTTCTGTTGACAAACTTGAAACCACTAGCTTATTTCAGAATTTGTAGATATTTCAAAACATAGATTGAGAAAAGCCTGTTGTGTTCATCCGATCAGGCATGTTCCTTCCATCGACCATGTACAATGCATTCTATCATGGCTCTATTCAGTCTCCAGAGAAATATTTCTGCTCCGTTTCTCCATGTCTCACAAAGGTAATCAAGCAAAACGCCAGAAAATCTGTCGAACCTTATTATGATGATTTGGGCACAATCCAGATTACTTTTTTCTCCATGTCAAAGCACTTTCAGCCAGGACCGCACTCCTTATGAACTGAAACGTAATCTTATGCCTGAAGTAAAATGGGATAGCGTCTGCAGGGTGAACAATGACCCCTTTTACTGATAAAACAAACAATGGTTATAATACAGATTGCCAATGTAGCCTGATCTCTCTGACTGACAAGACAAGTAACACTCTGACAAATCATACATCTCAGACGATAAACTACAAATTAGTTTTATCAAATAAAATTAAACTGAAGCAAGGCCACAATAGTAAAAGAATGCTTGATTTCTCATCAAGCTGTGAGCTGTGGCTCAGTGGGTAGCACACTCGCCTCTGAGTCAGAGGATTGTGGTTTGAGTCCCACTCCAGGAACTTGAGCACATAAATCTAGGCTGACAGTCCAGTGCAGTGCTGAGGGAGTGCTGCACTGTCAGAGGTGCTGTCTTTCGGATGAGATGTTAAACCAAGGCCCTGTCTCCCCTCTCAGGTGGACGAAGAAGAGCAGGGAAGTTATCCCCAGTGTGTCATCCAATATTTATCCCTCAATCAACATAGCAAAAACAGAGTCTCTGGTCATTATCACATTGCTGTTTCTGGGAGTTTGCTGTGCGTAAGTTGGCTGCCGCATTTCACACATTACAACTGTGACTACTTCATTGGCTTGAGACATACAGTAGTTGTGAAAGGTGCTATATAAATGCAAGTCTTTCTGTTTTTTATTAGTACTTTCAAGCCATTGCAAAGGCAATAAATATCTCAAAACTTTTATAATTCTCATAACATGGCATAGATATTGATACGTCCTTACTATACAGTATAAATGCACACGAGGCCCATGCTTGAGAGAAGGTCAGTCTGTGACCTGTCCTTTATTCCTTAGCACTCAAGTGATGAAGGTGGGTGGAGCTTCCCCTTTTATACCTGAAGGTCCAGGTTAGGAGTGTCTCCCACCTAGTGGTCAGTGTTCTCACGGTGTACAACTTAGGTCAGTTTATACATGGGTTACAATGCTGGTTGAATACATGACATTACCTCCCCCCCTCAAAGTCTTATTGGGATCACAGGTTGAGTCTCTCTGGTGGTTTACGCTCTCTTGTAGAGCGCCTGAGTTGGGGCTCCGGTTGTTGGGCGCTGGCCTGAGTGTCTACTGTTTGCGGTGCCTCAGGCCTGTCCGGACTGCCCACAGTGACTGGGCTCTCCTCCCTTTGGTTCCAGTGTTCGGTCACCTGTGGTGGAGTGAACTCTATATCGTGTTCTTCCTCTGCTACTTCTATGGGGTTGCTGAACCTCCTTTTTGTTTGATCCACATGTTTGCGGCAGATTTGTCCATTGGTAAATTTAACTATCAGAATCCTATTTCCCTCTTTGGCAACCACAGTGCCTGCGAGCCATTTGGGCCCTGCAGCGTAGTTGAGGACAAAAACAGGATCATTTACATCAATACATCGCGCCCTCGCATTCCTGTCATGGTAATCATATTGTGACTGGCGCCTGCTCTCGACAATTTCTTTCATGGTGGGGTGTATAAGGGATAACCGGGTTTTGAGTGTTCTTTTCATTAGTAGCTCTGCGGGTGGAACCCCTGTGAGCGAGTGTGGTCGGGATCTATAGGCCAATAGGAGGCATGATAAGCGGCTTGGATTCTGAGCATCCCCTGTTTGATTATCTGCACTGCTCGTTCTGCCTGGCCGTTTGAGGCCGGCTTGAACGGTGCCGTTCTAACATGGTTAATTCCATTGCCTGTCATGAAGTCCTGGAATTCAGTGCTTGTGAAGCACGGGTCATTGTCGCTGACCAAGATGTCCGGTAGACCGTGGGCAGCGAACATTGCCCGTAGACTTTCTACCGTGGCAGAGGATGTGCTTGAATTTAAAATGTCACACTCGATCCATTTGGAGTAGGCGTCTACTACAACCAAAAACATTTTCCCCATGAAAGGACCTGCGTAGTCCACATGGATGCATGACCAAGGCTTGGCGGGCCATGGCCAGGGGCTAAGGGAGACTTCCCTGGGCCCATTGCCCAGCTGGGCACACGTGTTGCACCTGCGAACACAAAGTTCCAGATCTGCGTCTATCCCTGGCCACCAAACGTGTGACCTGGCAATTGCCTTCATCGTGACAATGCCCGGGTGCCCATTGTGGAGTTCTCTGATGAACACCTCTCTGCCCATCTGGGGCATGACTACGCGGTTTCCCCCCAGTAGGCAATCGGCCTGAATCGAGAGTTCATCCTTGCGCCTGTGAAATGGTTTAAATTTCTCAGAGCATGCCCTGTACGTGGCTGCCCAGTCCCCATTCAGGACACATTTCTTGACTAGAGACAATAGCGGGTATCTATTTGTCCAGACTTTAATCTGACGGGCTGTCACGGGTGAGCCTTCGCTTCTGAAAGCTTCAACAGCCATGACCATCTCAGCAGCATGCTCGGTAGCTCCCTCAGTGGTGGCTAATGGGAGCCTGCTGAGTGCATCGGCGCAGTTTTCGGTGCCCGGTCTGTGCCGAATTGTGTAGTCATAGGCGGCTAACGTGAGTGCCCACCTCTGTATGCGGGCCGATGCGTTTGCATTTATGGCCTTGTTGTCGGCCAAAAGGGATGTTAGGGGTTTGTGATCTGTCTCCAGCTCAAATTTCCTGCCAAACAGGTACTGGTGCATTTTCTTTACCGCAAATACACATGCGAGCACCTTCTTTTCTACCATCCCGTAGCCCCTTTCTGCCTGGGACAGACTTCTGGAGGCATAAGCTACCGGCTGTAACTGACCCTTGGCATTGACATGCTGCAACACACACCCGACACCATAGGACGACGCATCGCACGTTAACACAAGTTTCTTACATGAGTCATATAGCGTTAACAGATTGTTGGAACATAACAAATTGCGTGCTCTATTAAAAGCCCTTTCCTGGCTGTCCCCCCAGACCCATTCGCGACCTTTGCATAGGAGCACGTGTAGCGGCTCTAGCAGCGTGCTCAATTTGGGAAGAAAGTTACCAAAATAGTTCAGGAGCCCCAGGAATGAACGCAGCTCCGTCGTGTTACGGGGTCTGGGTGTTCTCTGGATCGCTTCCGTCTTGGACGCAGTAGGGCTGATCACGTCTGCTGCTACCCTCATCCCCAGGAATTCAACCTCTGGAGCTAGGAAGACGCACTTCGCCTTTTTCAGTCGCAGACCTACCCGGTCCAGTCTGCATAGCACCTCCTCCAGGTTGTGGAGGTGTTCTTCAGTATCGTAACCTGTAATGAGGATGTCGTCCTGAAAAACCACCGTCCCTGGAATCGACTTGAGGAGGCTTTCCATATTTCGTTGGAAGATCGCGGCAGCCGAGCGAATCCCGAACGGACATCTGTTGTACTCAAACCACCCCTTGTGTGTCGTGGTGGTGGTCAGCTTCTTCGACTCACTCGCCAGCTCCTGGGTCATGTAAGCTGAGGTCAGGTCCAATTTTGAAAAAAGTTTGCCACCGGATAGTGTCGCAAAGAGGTCCTCCGCTCTCGATAGCGGGTACTGGTCTTGGAGTGACACTCGATTGATGGCCTTGTAATCACCACATATCCTGACCGACCCATGAGCACCGGTACAATCGGGCTCGCCCAGTCACTGAATTCAACTGGCGAGATGATGCCTTCCCTCAGCATGTCCAATTCGCCTTCTATCTTTTCCCGCATCACGTATGGCACCGCTCTGGCCTTGTGATGTACTGGCCTGGCATCCGGGTTTATGTGAATCACTACCTTGGCCCCCATGAAAGTGCCAATGCCGGGTTGAAATAATGAGTCAAATTTGTCCAGGATCTGTGAGCATGATACTCGCTCCACAGAGGAAATTACATTGACATCGTTCCATTTCCAGTTCATGACAGCAAGCCAACTCCTCCCCAGTAGTGCGGGACCGTCTCCTGGGACAATCCAGAGTGGCAGTCTGTTCTCCGAATCTTTGTGGGTCACGACTACCGTGGCGTTGCCAAGCACCAGAATGATCTGCTTTGTGTAAGTCCGTAGCTGTGCGTCAATCGACGATAATTTTGGCCTCCTGGCCTTGGATGCCCACAACTTTTCGAACTGTTTGATACCCATCAGGGACTGGCTGGCACCCGTGTCTAACTCCATTGATACTGGGATGCCATTGAGGAGCACTTTCATCATTATCGGTGGCGTCCTGGTGTATGAACCGTATACGTGCTCCACATGAACTCGCTGAACTTCAGCTTCCAGCGATTTCCCCCAGTGTCCATTTCTGCAATTTCTGCAGGTATTTTGCTCATCTCTGCAAACTCCGGCTGAGTGTGTGCCTCCACGCCTCCAGCATGAGTTGCAGTTTGAAACAAAAGGTCCCTTGCCAGTCGATCGTCCCTGACTGCCCCTGTTATTGTCCTTGAGTGCACCATTAACAGGTGTTGATAGCCCCATTACTGGCCACATTGTCCCTTGCAATGGCGTGAATCGCGGTTCAGCTTGCCATTGTCTCTGTCGAACTCCCCCTCTGGGTTCGACTACATGTTGGGGCATGCCCGACTGCCCTTGTCTGCCTGGAGAACTGTGTGCTGCTTTAACAATGTTGAATCTCTGTCCCAACCATTCCTTAACACAGTACCTCTCGTCTGTTCTGCTAGTGGCCATGCTCGCGTGGTTTAAATCCCAGTTTCTTGTCGCCATTGATACGTCCTTACTATACAGTATAAATGCACACGAGGCCCATGATTGAGAGAAGGTCAGTCTGTGACCTGTCCTTTATTCCTTAGCACTCAAGTGATGAAGGTGGGTGGAGCTTCCCCTTTTATACCTGAAGGTCCAGGTTAGGAGTGTCTCCCACCTAGTGGTCAGTGTTCTCACGGTGTACAACTTAGGTCAGTTTATACATGGGTTACAATGCTGGTTGAATACATGACAAATATCAATGTGAAAATGCTTTTACATGACATTGGTTATTCACAGAATGTTTCCACAAGCCCCAATTCGTTCGACTGCATAATAGAAAAAAAAGAAAAACTTGCATTTATACAGCCTTGGCCATGGCAACAGGGGTAACTCCCCCGCTCTTCTTCGAAATAGTACCATGGGATCTTTTACATCCACCTGAGAGAGCAGACGGGGCCTCAGTTTAACATTTCATCTGAAAGACGGCACCCCCGACAGTGCAGCACTCCCTCAACACTGCACTGGAGTGTCAGCCTAGGCTTATGTGCTCAAGCTCCTGGAGTGGGACTTAAATCTGCAATCTTCGGACTCAGAGGCATGCTACCCACTGAGCTACAGCTGACACTAGGGTAGATACACACAAAATAAACCTTGATATGGCACCCCAATTACATAAGAACATAAGAAATGGGAGTAGGTCATTTCGCCTCTCAAGCCTGCTCCACCATTCAATAAGATCATGGCTGATCTGATCTTGGCCTCAACTCCATTTCCCTGCCTGCTCCACATAACCCTTGACTCCCTTATTGTTCAAAAATCTGTCTATCTCCACCTTAAATATATTCAATGACCCAGCCTCCACAGCTCTCTGGGGTAGAGAATTCCAAAGATTCATGACCCACTGAGAGAAGAAATTCCTCCTAATTTCTGTTTTAAATGGGCGACCCCTTATTCTGAAATTATGTCCCCTAATTCTAGATTTCCCTATGAGGGGAAACATCCTCTCTGCATTTATCCCTTCAGAATCTTATATGTTTCAATAAGACTCCTTCTCTTTCTTCTAAACTCCAATGAGTATAGGCCCAACCTGCTCAACCTTTCTTCATATGACAACCCCCTCATCTCAGGAATCAACCTCGTGAACCTCCTCTGAACTGCCTCTAATGCAAGTATATCCTTCTTTAAATGAGACCAAAACTGGATGCAGTACTCCAGATGTGGTCTCAATGATACCTCCTTTCATTTAAAGACCAAATTGAAACAAAGGAAAGGTACCTTTCATAATTATCATCATCATAGGCAGTCCCTCGAAGCGAGAATGACTTGCTTCCACGCCAAAAAGGGATGAGTTCACAGGTGTTTCAATGAAGGACCTGATATTCCAGATCCCAAACTACATTGTGAAGAGTGGAAGATGCCTGTGCTTGGATTTTTTTAACGTGTGGTGGCCGTTGCACACCAGCCACCACACGGGCTTGACAGATTACCCAAGACTAACTGGAGACCAGCTCTGCTGCACAGACCAAGCGCGCACACATATCGCAGTGTGGGCTGGGCCGTGCTGCCCCTGGGCCCTCGCTTCTTCTCGGACCCAGATTCACACCCCTCCTCATAATTAAATACCGTTGGCAATCACTGTAGGGTTCAAAGGCATTAGGTGAGATTCCCAGAAATCTGTCTCTAGTCCAACAGCCTCTTTCAGATCAGGCAAGCTGATGAAGTAAATAATCACAAATGATTAGATCTGTCTTCTTCTCGCAGCCAGTTAATCAATATTGATCTATTTCTGTCACGTTTGTGGATTTGACACTCATTTAATAGTCTACCTAGACAGAGGTGACTCATCTCCGTTTTGAAGTGGCTAGCCAGTGATGTGGATTCCCTCCGATACTGAATAACTGATGCTGATACAACTCTTTTAGTATGGCAGCTGCAATACCCAAATTAAAGTGTCTACAATGCTGATACAGTTGTAAGATTCCATAAAGAAATATTAGAACATTGTATTAGGCCTGACAATGGGGGCTTGCCAAAGGCAAAAAGGAAAGCATAATAGCAAATTAGTAGCCCGCCGACACTCGGCCCGCCAAGGGCCCACCGACACACGGCCCGCTGGGGGACGTGCCGACACTCGGCCCGCTGAGGGACGTGCCGACACTCGGCCCGCCAAGGGCCCACCGACACGCGGCCCACTGAAACTCGGCCCGCCGGAGGCCCGCCGACACTTCGCGGCCCGCCCAGGGCACCGACCTCCTCCACTTGGGCTGACCTCCCTTTATCCGGAAAAATCCCTTATTCGGCACAGGCCAGGTCCCGAGGGTGCTGGATAAGGGAGTTTCAACCTGTACTTCTGCAACTGTCGATCTGCTCAGCCAATTTCTCTCTTCACCTTTGATGCCATTGTCCCCAGTAAAACGTTTAGTTTCTCCTATCCTGGTAATTGACCGTCCCTCCCTCTAATTTATTGAGCCTATAAGCCACACAGCTGGTTTAGCCATTTGTCACCACATCTGGCTGAACCACATCAAGCACTATTGTATCTGACTCTTGTCTGCCAAAACCACCCACTACTCCAGGATCATTCTGAAAAGCAAAGATAACCCACCGGCTTCTTTTCTCCATTAGCAACCATCTCCTTAAACCCTCTCCCCTGCCCCCTGCACCCTCACCTCAACCAAGTGCAAGGATTTCTTTGTGATAAAAAGTGAGAGCATTTTCCTTCAGCAGCTGTTGCTGTTTCGTCTTCTCCACCAAACCAAACGTCTCGCCAGGCACCCCTCCATGCAAGCTCTGAACCTCTCTCTAGTTTCTCTCCCAGTTTCCCTTATGCATTCTCCAAGCTCACCTTGGCCACGAGACCCACCTCCTGCTCCCTTGACTCCATTCCCATTAAACTGCCGACCACCCAATTTTAACTCCCTCTGCCTGTGACAACCAGACCAAGTCAAAGGCTTGGTATTTTCTGGTGAGTGCCTCACCTCCTAACCAATGATCTCCCTTTTTTGATTTTGGCAGCACACGGCCCCTTTAAGGGGCTGCGGGGCCATTCAGAACACTGCGCTTGTGCGATCTTTTTGTATTGACAAGCCGGCTGCACGGGTTCCCTGGAGTGCTGCGTGGACATGCATTGCTCCTGACTCCTCAAAGCTTCTCCACGATCTACAAGGAAGAAAGGAAGACTTGCATTTATATAGTGCCTTTCACGAACACCGGATATCTCAAAGCACTTTACAGTCAATGAAGTTCAAGGCACAAGTCAGCAGTGTGACAGAATACTCTCCACTCACCTGAGTGGGTACAACTGCAACAACACTCAAGAAACTCAACACCATCCAGAACAAAGCAGTCTCTTTGAACAGTACCTCATCCACTGGCCTAAACATTCACCACTAGCGTACCGTGACTGCAGCGAGCACTATATACAGGGTGCTCTGCGGCAACCTGCCAAGGCTTCTTTGGTAGATCTTTCTAAACTCGTGATCTCCACCCCCTAAAAGGACAAGGGCAGCAGGTGCGTGTGGACACCATCACCTCCAAGTTACACACCATCCTAACTTGAAAATATATCGCCGTTCCTTCATCGTCGCTGGGTCAAATTCTCGGAACTCCCAGGAGGCTGAATCAGCCCTACAACCCCCTCCGCCCCAACCCCGAGGAGGTGGGTGGGGTGGCTTGACCCATCCACCTCCACGGAGGTGTGTGGGGGACCTGACCCATCCACCTCCATGGCACGAACCTGGTATTGCAGTACTTCCAGGAACGGTGCAATGGCTCTAGGCCTTTTGGCTAAGAGCATTGGCGCAGAGTGATCCTTGGCGTGTGCAAGGTGACCTCTGGCGTTTGTGATTTGACAAAGAATTGGAACGATTGGCTACGAATTTAAAAAAAAAACCCTCCCCACACCCCAGAACTCTTACATTCCTCCGAGTGTGGTTGCTTGTGCAACCCCCCTTCCTTTACTCATCATTGAGGCCAAATTTTCAGCTGTCTAAGTCCCATGCTCTGGAAATCCTTCCCTAAAGCAAACCAAGGACTAGGGTTTATTTGTAGAGGGATAGAATTGAAAATAAGAGAAGTTATGTTAAACTTGTAACAAACCTTGGTCAAACCATAGTTGGAGTACTGTGTACAGTTTTGGTTACCATATTATAAAACAGATATAGAGGTACTGGAGAGGGCGCAGAGAAGATTTACCAGGACGGTACCAGAAATACAAGGTTATACTTATCAGGAAAAGCTGAACAGGCTGGGTCTCTTTTCTCTTGAAAAAAGACTGAGGAATGAACTAATAAAGGTCTTTAAAAGTATGAAAGGTTTTGATAGAGTAGACATAGAGGGAGTGTTTCCACTTGTGGGAAAGAGCTTAACTAGAGGCCATCAATATAAAATAGTCACCAAGAAATGAAATAGGGAATTCAGAAGAAACTTCTTTACCCAAAGAGTGGCAAGAATGTGGAACTCTCTACTACAGGGATGAGTTGAGGCGAATAGTATAGATGCATTTAAGGAAAGGCTAGAAAAGCATAGGAGGGAGAAGGGAATAGAGGGTCAAGACACTCCTTAAAATCTATCTCTTTGACCAAGCTTTTGGTCACCTGCCCTCATTTCTCCTTGTGCGGCTCGGTGTCAAATTTTTTGTCTCATAATATTCCTGTGAAGAGTGTTGGGGCATTTCACTACGTTAAAGGTGCTATATAAATACATGTTGTTGTTGTTGTTATGCTGATAGAGTTAAATGAGGAAGGACGGGAGGAGGCTCAAATGGAGCATAAACGCCGGCATGGACTGGTTGCGCCAAATAGCTTGTTTTTGTGCCATATATTCTAAGTAATTCTATGTAAGCTCGCTGCCTCACAAGCTCTTTTAATATCCTCAAAACTATCCGTTTGAACAAGCTTTTAGCCTATTTGACTCAGCATTCATTTTTGTTTGATTACACCTCTGTGAAATGCCCTGGGGTGTTTCTTTTTACACTAAGATGCTATATAAATGCCAGTTGTTGTTGTTTTATCCTCCTCCAACATAAAGATTAAAGCAAAATATGAAAAATTCTGCCATGTTCTTATCTGCTGCCATTTAATATGCCCCTATTTTTTCTTCTGCAGTGTGTTTAATTATTTTAATTTAAAAAAACTTACAATTGGCATATAATGATAGAAATCCAAGTTACTATTCATAATGACTCAAGTAAAGAGCAATCAACAATCACAAGCAAAATGACTTCAGAAATCTTAGAATTTTAGACCAGCTGCAGTATTCATCCTCGTCTTTTTAACTTTGATGAAATATTTCTTGCTCTCTACATTCAAAGTGATAGGTATAGCACAGCTTTTGGAAGTTCGGGTGAGAAAAGTGTATCGATGTTTACAGGAGGTTGTTGGGGACAGAGCAAAGTTTGAAAGCTACTGATGTAGCGCATTACAATCACCTTTTGTTTTCCATCGGAATAGCAGAGCTCTCAAAATGCTGGTGTCATTATTCATGCTTTAACGATGATGTGAGTTTGGATAGGTCTTAAGGTGACATTTGAAAGCTGCCGCAAAAGTGTCAAGAAGAAAACAGATGGGAAGACAGGTTGGACTGATAGCCCACAGATGTTGGTTCATTATCTGTTGCCTGATCTTTCTCTGAACATATTATCTGAGCCGCAGTGAAACTAAACAGATTTGTTGAATTTAAAGGTGCATTTCTTTCTGGCTCTGCTCGAAATACAAAACAAGAGAAACAAATAGATAAGTCCCTGACTCCTCGGATTCAGTGAATGTCTGAACCTATAATGCACCCATGATTCAGAAATAATTAAAGAGGCAGCTGCAGTGGGAACACCAGTATCAGCAGTATATGGAACTTCACTTCAAGAGCATTGGAAGAAAATTATTTGGACAGTTTTAAGGCTGATTCTGCATGTTTTTTCTTTAATTTTCCTGCTGCTTCCTATGGCTTCAGGACCCTCTGTGGCAACTGTTCTGCTGCTGCTTTTCCCCCCTACAGTTCCATTATGGCCGCCAATTGGGTTTCCTAATGGAAATTCCCTTATATATCTGATCTTTTATGAAGGTGGCTGACCAGCTAAGGGATACCAGACATGTCAGGCTGGCTGTGCCAGAGGTGTTCCGCACCCACTCGTCAGAATCCTCACATCCCCATCTAACATAGAGGTAGTACATGGTGTAAATACAACAACAATTTGCATTTATATCGTGCCTTTAACATAGTAAAACATCCCAAGGCGCTTCACAGGAGTGTTATAACACAGAATTTAACACCGAGCCACATAACAAAATATAAGGGCAGAGCTTGGTCAAAGAGCTAGGTTTCAAGGAGCGTCTTAAAGGAGAAAAGAGAAGTAGAGAGGCGGAGAGGTTTAGGGAGGGAATTACAGAACTTAGGGCCTCGGCAGCTGAAGGCATGGCCACCAATGGTGGAATGATTAAAATCGGGATGCACAAGAGGCCAGAATTGGAGGAGCACAGAGATCTCGGGGGATTGTGGGACTGGAGGAGATTACAGAGACAGGGAGAGGCGAGACCATGGAAAGATTTGAAAATAAGGATGAGAATTTTAAAATTAAAGTCTTGCTTAACCGGGAGCCAATGTAGGTCAGCGAGCACAGGGATGATGAATGGGACTTGGTGCGAGCTAGGACACGGACAGCAGAGTTTAGGATAACTGTAAATTTATGGAGGATGGAAAATGGGGAGCCAGCCGGATGTGCTTTGGAATAGTCAAGTCTAGAGATAACAAAGACATGGATAACTACACTCTTTCAGAGGACTTGTGCATGCAGATCCTTCAGTTTCCAAGGGATTCTGTGATGCCAGACTGGATGGCGCAAAATGATATGTAGAGACTAGAATAACTATAAAGCCTTGGCTCAGTGATAGAACTCTTGCCTCTGAGTTAGAATCTCATGGGTTCAAGCCCCATTCCAGAGACTTCAGCACAGAATCTAGACTGACTCCGCAGTGCTGTACTGAGGGAGTGGTGTACTATCAAAATTGGCATCTTTCAGATTAAACATCAAACTCTTGGATGGATGTAAAAGATCCCATGGCGCTATTTGATGAAGAGCAGTGACGTTCTCCTGGTATCATGGCCAACATCTATCCCTCAATCAACACAGCCAAAAAACAGATAATATGGTTGTTTATCTCATAGGTTTTTGTGGGACTTTGCTGTGTACAAATTGGCTGCTGTGGTCACTTATGTTACAACGGTGACTATACTTCAAAAGAGCTCAATTGTCTGTGAAGCATGTTGGGACATTCTAAGGTCGTGAATGCTGCTATGTAAATGAAAGCTGATTCTATTTTTAATGTGCCTGTTTATCCAGAGCAATGTTGCAGCATGCCTGGAAGATGATGGAAGCCTCCATTATTATCAGTGTTGTCTTTGTTACAAGTCTAAGCTGCACCTGAAGCTGTAACTAACATAAATATGCAAAAGGCTGACCCAGGAAAACTGTATGCTATTACAGGTTGTACCTCTCCAATCCGGGACTCTTTAGTCCAGAAACATCCCTGGTCCAGCATCATACTCGGCAGGGGTGGCGTCCCGTGCTGTGTTCTGGGGCTGGCTGCTCCTCTTATCCCCGCTGCCTCTGGTGTCCCCTCCCAGGTCGGGTCGACGCACTGTGTCCTGGGGCTGGCTGCTCCTCTTATCCCCACTGCTCCTCCGGTGTTTCCTCCTAGGTCAGGGAGGGAGCGAGGCCCGAGTTTTGCAGCCGGAGCGTGGTGGAGGCATTCAGGGGCCCGAGCACTGTCATCAGGACCCGGTAAGTCTAGGGTCGGCGTGACATCCCGTGGTCTGGAAAATTCTCTGGTCCGGCACCGGTCAGGTCCCAAAGGTGCCGGACTAGAGAGGTACAAGCTGTAGTACCTTATATTAATACTGTATATCTGTAATTCAAGTCAGAATTGCACCTGTACTGAGCTAGTCAGGACTGAATTACACCAGTGCATAAAAATCAGCCCAATTATATCAATTTAACATTTTGTTTGATTTTATGATTGAGCACATCTGGTCTCTGTTACATCATCATTTTTATCTATCTTTTTCCTGAAACTCTCGAGGCTTATGGGTTAATTCTATGCTCTGGGGGAAGCACACAGTTTGAGGTCATTTTGACCTTACTTGTGGCAACCCAAAGTTCAAAACCATCAGTCAGTGAGCAGAACTGTACAGTTAAACCTGAATTCAAGGCTTGAATTTAATCCCACTGCAGTAGGGCTTCCAATGACCTTATCTCCAACCAGTTCCAGCCATGCAATCTCTCGGAATGCAGCTACATTTTGGTTATGGTGACATTATTGTTGAATGTTAATAACTGAGCCAGTTTCTCTTTTCTACTAAGTACTCTGCTTTGTTAAGTGGTATCACAAGGTATAAGGGCCCACATTTTCTTCCACTGTGCTAACGCTGCTGACACTGCAGCGTAATGGGCTTTGCACTTGCCTGTGGCTCCCAAGGCTGACCCGGGGGGAATTTTCCTGGGCCAGCTCATTTAAATACTGCCGGGCAGGCTATTAGCAAGAGGATGTGTTGCAGCAGGGTGCCCACCTCTGAGTGAGGTTGGCAAACCTCCAGAATTGCCCTGGAGTCTCTGGGAATTAAAGATGAATCTCCAAGACACTGCTGCAAGCAAACCCAGGAGGAAAATGATGGGGGCATTTTAAAAAGTGTTTTTTTCATTATTTTTGAACACTTTCATTTATTAATTATAAAAAATATTGGAGACGGGGAAAAAGTGAGTATTTTAAACGGTCAAGAATCATCCAATCGGTGAACGAAGAGTCTGATCACCTTCCAATTGGGGTGGGAAGGTGGTGAACCCCAAGGAGCGACCAATGGCGGGAGTGTGAGGGCGGGGAGGTTGGAGACAGGAGGTCATGTGATGAAAACTCCAAGAATATCTCTAACCAGAGTTGGCAACCCTACCTCTGAGAAAGAAAGACTTGAATTTATATTGCGCCTTTCACGATTACCAGATGTCTCAAAGCGCTTTACAGCCAATGACGTTATTTTGCAGTGTAGTCACTATTGTAAAGTAGGAAACGCAGCAGCCAATTTGCGTACAAGCAAGCTTCCACAAACAGCAATGTGATAATGACCAGATAAGCTGCTTTTTTTGTTATGTTGATTGAGGGATAAATATTGGCCAGGGCACTGGGGATAACACCCCTACTCTTCTCCAAAATAGTACCATGGGATCTTTTACATGCACTCGAGAGAACAGACGGGGCCTCGGTTTAACGTCGCATCCGAAAGACGGCACCTCCGACAGTGCAGTGTTCCAGCACAAGCACTGGAGTGTCAACCTAGATTTATGTGCTCAAGACCCTGGAGTGGGACTTGAACCGACAACCCTCTGACTCAGAGGCGAGAGTGCTACCCACTTTTAAAAACATATTAATATTTATTGAACATTAAGAACATTTACAACATCGTGATCATTCCATTGATCATACAAATCCATTTCGACCCCCTGCATAGCCGTTCCTCCGATACATATTAACATCAAAACCTGAAGTTTAATTTGTCTCCTGTAACATATAATAATCTATTGTACTTTACAAATTGATCATAAAATACTATCTTTAAATTATTTTCGGAATAAAACATCCACAGAGCCTTATAATTATCTTTTAAGTTTATATTTAAAATACTCTTTGTTTTTCAAGGAGAGGAGAATAAACCTGAGCATCCCTTCTTTGCATAATCACAAATCTAGCCAAATTGAACATTAAATTAATTGCCGCTCCACTAGACTCGGGCAGACTCTCCTGCAATCCCCATCTCAAAATTGAGTCCCACGGGATTCCCATTCTTGCTCTTCGGTCCTCACCCCGCAAGAAAACCTCACACAACTGTCGAACATAGTACTTAAAATCCTTTAACTGTGGACATAACACCAGCAAATGGTCACATCCCACGTCCCACACACTGGGCAAGTTGCCACCTCTACTCGCCCACTCTTACATAAGACTATCATGGTAAAAATCCATTTAAGAGCCAATTTGAAATCCAGTTCAATCCATTCTGGACTTTTAAAATTTGCCCACACTCCCTTCCAAATCCTGTTGAAGTCCAGTTGTGGGTATAAACTCCGCCAAACCTCTGACTAGCGGGTGTCTTAAATCTCCATTCTCTAAACAGCCCATAGAAAGCTTGAGTATTACAGTTGTCAACTTGGACCAACTCCTCCCCTTTCTCCAGCAGAAAGCTTGGAAAAGCGGGATGCATTATACCTCCTTTGGAGATTTGCGTATTTATTTCTTCCATCCAAGCCTGTGGCATTGCCCTCACAATCTTCTCATTCATGATCTTAATTGCTTTTTCCTCTACCTCTTGATTCTCCTCTCAAACCATGTCCCTCAGTACCGGCAACCAACCTGGAATTACCTCATATAAATACATCTTTCATATATATAATACCAGCTTTTATAAAAGTTTGATTAAATAATACTTCTCCTTCAATATTGATCCACCTGTTCAAAAATAAGGGCTGTTCTAAAAATTCCTCAGCACCTTTGGGCATAAACTGCACTTTTAAAAAATTGGGCCCAAGTTTTCACAATCCCCTTATAAAACCTAGGGAGAGGTTTAATTGATTTCAAAAACATATTAATGTATTCCATATAAAATAATCCCTGTCTTTCTATCCCACTTAATTTTAAAAAAATGCTGGAAACAACTCTTCCAAAAACTTGTATTTGACTTCTGAAGAAATCTCTTCAACCATTTAATTGCGAAGGATTTTTTCTTCAAGTCAATACCTGGGAAATTGAGTCCTTCCTGATTTTGTTGTCCAATGATGGTATTGTAAGCAACCAAAGCTGGTTTCCCTTCCCATAAAAACTTTACACAAGCCTCTTGGATAGACTTTTCTGCCCACTCAGGAATATCCTCCACCGTCAATAAGTACCATAGTTTAGATAGCAGGAAAGCTGCCACCACTGTCGCTCTTCCTTGCACTTTCAACTATCATTGTTCCCATCTTCACAAAATTTTTTACATTTTCATAATCTTCGGTTCCCAATTTAGTTGATCCACTTCATCCCTATCCTTCTTGCACCCCATAAGCACCCCTGGAACTTCTAAAACCTCCACCACCTTAAAAGGGCTTTCCTCCAACCACTCCTCCCTACTCCTTCCCACAACCAGGCCTTGGGACTTACTATCATTTACTCTGGCTCCTGAAACTCTACAATACTCCTCCACTACTCCCATAGCTTTCCTCACTGACTCCCCATCTCTCTATGTTGAGGTTGTGTCATGTGCATATTAGTGTATCACCGACACCTGCCCGGAACTGCAGGTTCCCCTTGTTCCTTTCGCATCATGTAACCTAATGGTTCTGCTACCAATGTGTACAACAACTGATCTCTGTATTGGAAAGTACTTGGATAAAAAAACATTACATTTAACACAGCTAAATGTGTTGGAATTAAAAAATCCTTATCCACTCAATGAAATTTTTCCCCAAACCAAATGCTTCCAAAACCATCAATAAAAACTCATGAGAGACTCTATCAAAGGCTTTCTCTTGATCCATCTTTAGCACATAAGCTTCCCTCCCACTTTCTTCCATGAGTTCTATCGCAAATCGGATTGAGACCACAGAGTCAGCAATGTCCCGACCTATGACTCCATAGGACTGAGAGGGCAAAACTATCTGTGGCATCACCTCCTTCATACGATTTGCCATAACCTTCGCCAAGATCTTATAATCCACATTTAATAATGTGATGGGCCTCCAATTCTTCAGATCCCTTCTATCCCCTTTATTTTTAAAAGCTAAGCTTATGATAACTCTCCCCATAGATGGAGGTCAAGCTTCCCCCAGTTTTAATCACCTTAAAAACCTTCAAGACCAATGGACTTAAAATCTCTAAAAATTCTTTATAAAATTCTGCACTTAGTCCATCAGACTTTCACCCCCCCGACCCCCCTTCATTCCACTTATTACTAATTTTATTTCCGCTAATCCTATTTCTTTGTCACATATGCTTCTCTCATCCTCTTTTAAACCCTCTTCAATAAAAACACTAACCTTCTCCATCGCAAATTTGGAAATGTCTTGTTATGTATGTAACTCTTGATAAAATTTACTAGCCGCCTCCATAATCTCCCCACTTTAATGATCTTTTCCCCAACCTTCAACTCTCCAATTAATGATAACCTTTGTCGCAACTTCTCTTGCTCTAGAAAATATCTAGTTCATCTTTCTCCCTCCAATGCATCTTTAGCCTTTGCGTGGAGAATGGCCCCCTTGCATTTTTCAGCTTGCAATAATTCCCACTCTTCCTTTAAAACCTTCCACTTAGTCGCTGCTCCCTTATCTCCTCCGTCAACTGCTTTACAGATGCCTGTAAACCTTCTGTTTATATTCTCTTCTTGACGCCGGTTAGCTGTTGCTCTTTCTTTCCCAAACGTACCGAAAAAACTTTGACCTCATATTTGAAATTGTCCCACCAAACTCTTTTTTCTTTCAGAAATAAAGGTTCCTTCTGAACATTTTTTATTATATTTTAAATCCCTTCTTTAAAAGCAATTTCTTTCAGGTACTGATTGTTTAAAATTCACACCCCTGACTCTTCTGTTCCTAATATTAAGAACCAAAGCCGAGTGGTCACTAAAAAATACTTTCTTATAATAAATCTCCATCACCTCAAAACTTAATCCTTCCCGTATTAACACAAAATCTATTTGGCTCTGTTTTAAAACATCACTCACACAACCTCTTCTGGAGAACTCCCTTTTTATGGGGTTCCAATCCCTCCATAAGTCTCTCAAATTTAAATTTGTCTTCATTTTTGCATTCATCTCTCCGGAGTTATCATCCTTAAAAGTCATCTGGGCTGAAATGTCCATCTGAGATAAAAAAAATACATTAAAATCCCCCACTTTACAAGGGTTTTCCGTCTTTGACACTTCTGTGAATAACCACCGAAAAAACTCACGACGCTTGCAATGGTCATTTGGTGCATAGATATTAAAGAGATCACAATTCAATTCATCCATTTGTACCTTTAGCTGTAAAAATCTCCCCTCGGTGTTCTTGTCCACCAATGCAACATTCTCTTTTATAGACAAACTCACCAAAACAGCCACCCCTCTACGATTATTATTTGCGCAACTTGCAAACACTTCTTCCTTCCAAACCTTCCAAACTCTTTCTAGGATATCCTCATCCCTAAAGATTTCTTGCAGACACAACAGGTCCATGCCTTTAAAACACTGAAACAACTGCTGCAATTTCTTCTCCCCTTCAGTCCGTTCACATTAACCGAGACCAATGTAATCATTGCCCCTATAAAAGAAGTGTGTCTGATAATCCCCCCATCATCATTTAATCTCTGGCCCTTCCCACCTCCCATGCTCCTTCCCAACTTTTGGGCAGCTGTTGCTTTCTCCTGCAGCCTCCGGCTCTTTTTCACCTCCTGTTTGAACTTTCTCTGCAGTTTCAGCGGCTTCCTTGCATTAAATGTAGGCCGTGGAACTGCTCCTTCTCCCTCCTTCTGCCCCTCACTATCCACATGATGCCCCCCCCCACCCCCCAATTACATATCTCCATCCTCCTCTGACTCCTCACTCTCGAGCTCTTCTGTAATCTCCCACTAAACCACAGCAGACATTGAGAGGGAGGAGAATGTCACTGCTTCTGGTCTCAGCACTTGCATCAGCGGTTTTCCGGGGGAGCTGAAGGGGGTAATGATTTTTTTTTTTATGTGAAATTCGGCACAGTGCCTGATTTCAATCCATTATCCTTCAATCATTTGCACTTGTTGACACATAGACCATTAAAATAAAATAAAAACCTGTCTCCCTCTTTAGCAATGCTGGATCTGGAACACAACAGCATTCCTAAACCCAGCACTGTTGAGGTGCTAATGAAGGAAAACACATGGGCTGACATATTTCCTTCATTTGAATTCACCAATATGAGCGGACATATTCAGCGCCTGCTGTCAATTCTAGTGGAAAATTCCAGAAGTGGCGGGGACCATGGTTCCTTGGTCAATTTTCTCTGCTTCGCTTCCCCGCCACTCCCCAACGATACCACCCGAAAACAGCTTGCCCAAAATCTTTTTTACCACATCGTCAAATTAATGAGATATTTACAAAAGCAAAATACTACGGATGCTGGAATCTGGAATAAAAACAGAAAATGCTGGAAATCTCAGCAGGTCAGGAAGCATCTGTGGAGAGAAAAACAGAGTTAATGTTTCGGGTCGACGACCCTTCATCAGAACTGGCGAATGTTCGGAAAGAACAGATTCTTAACCAGCACTGAAAGGAGGAGGGGAAGAAAGAACAAAAGGGAAGGTCTGTGATAGGGTGGAAGATAGGAGAGATTGGAGAAACAAAAGGGATGATGGCACAAATTTAAATGGTAATGCCAAGAGTTAGAAAAACATTAAATCAAGGTAGGGTGTGAATTGTGGGATAATGACCAATTGCCATTATAGACAAGGAGAAAAAAAAAAGAAGCAGGCTCTGGGGGGTAGGGTTTGGGTGGGGGGTGTAAGGGAGCCAAAATTGTTGAACTCAATGTTGAGTCCAGAAGGCTGTAAAGTGCCTAAACGAAAGATGAGGTGCTGTTCCTTGAGCTTGTGTTGAGCTTCGTTGGAACAGCGTAGGATTCCGAGGATGGAGAGGTCAGAGTGGGAATGGAATGGAGAATTAAAGTGACAGGCGACCGGAAGCTCAGGGTCACACTTGCAGACTGAATGGAGGTTTCTGCAAAGCGGTCACCCATTCTACGCTTGGTCTCCCCAATGTAGAGGAGAGCACATCATGAGCAGCGAATACAGTATACTAAATTAAAAGAAGTACAAGTAAATCGCTGTTTCACCTGGAAGGAGTATTTGGGGCCCTGGATAGTGGGGAGGAGGTAAAAAGGCAGGTATTGCATCTCCTATGCTTGCACGGATAGGTGCTGTGGGAAGGGGAGGGGTTGCTCTGGGTGACTGCGGAATGGACCAGGGTGTCGCAGAGCGAGCGGTTGATCCGTTGAACATGGGGGCTGGTGGGGTGAAAGGTGAAGACAAGGGGCACCCTATCATGGTTTTGAGAGGGAGGGGAAGGGGTGAGAGCAGAAGTGCGGGAAATAGAGTGGACACGGTCGAGGGCCATGTTAACCACGGCAGATAGGAATCCTGTTGAGGAAAAAGGAAGGCATGTCAGAGGCACTAGTGTGGAAGGTGGTGCCATCAGAGCAGATGTGACGGAGACGGAGAAACTGGGAGAATGGAATGTAGTCCTTACAGGATGTGGAGTGGGAGGAAGTGTAGTCCAGGTAGCTGTGGGAATCAGTGGGCTTACAGTGGTTACTGATCAAAAGCCTAGGGAATAGTCGGAGATGGTGAGGGAAGGGTGGAAATTAAAGGTGTTGCTATGGGAACCCACATAGGTCCTAGCTATTCTTGCCTTTTCATGGGATATGTGGAACTTTCTTTGTTCCAGTCCTACTCGAGTCCCCTCCCTCACCTCTTTTTCCGGTACATTGATGACTGTATCGGTGCCATTTCCTGCTCTCGCCCTGAACTTGAAAATTTAATTCACTTTGCATCCAATTTCCAATCGTTCATCTCCGACTCTTCCCTTCCCTTCCTCGACTTCTCCGTCTCCATCTCAGGAGATAGGAAGATACTGGTCAAAAAACTTTTTTCCTCAACAGAGGATTCCCCTCCGCTGTGGTTAACATGACCCTTTTGTTCTTTCTTCCCCTCCCCCTTTCAGTGCTGGTTAAGAATCTGTTCTTTCCGACACTCTCCAGTTCTGACAAATGGTCATCGACCCGAAACGTTAACTCTGTTTTTCTCTCCACAGACACTGCCTGACCCGCTGAGATTTCCAGCATTTTCTGTTTTTATTAATGAGATATTTAGCCACATTTTCCATATTTTATATATGAAAGAAAACATATCACTTATTCCAAGTTATTTTTAATGACATTAGGAAATATGAGACAATTTTCTGTCATTTTAATCTGGCAAACAATCGGACAATAACTGAATACGCAGCGTTGGTGCTATTTTGTGTCACACAACGGCTTGTCAACATATTTAAATTGGTGCAAACCCATTTACAACTGGAGTACAATATGCAGAAAATAGTGTCTCACAAGAGATGTGCGAGATTGGTTGACTTCTTGGGGCCCAATTTGGTCAAGGCCTCCGCCCAGCCAAGTGTCACCCAAAGTGCCGCTGAGGTACCGGACAGTACTTTTGGCGGGGTTTTCATCGGCGAGGTCCCTCGAAGGTCGGCGGGCGGCAAATCCACAACGTATACCACCAATCTGGGCGGGAGGTCTCATTCTCGGCGGCAGAGGTGCTTGCCGTCCAAGTGCCGTAGATGACGGAGTCGGGCTCACGGAGGGTCGAAGAGCTGAAAATAAAAATCAACAACAAAAAAAAAGAGACAACCTTCAGGGGACCCCATCCAGGTAAATACCTGTAAAGAAATAATTTTAAAACATTCCACTAACCTTTTTTACAGGATCTTCACACTAACCGTTGAGCACAGAGCAGCCTCCACGCAGTGGTCCACCGCCCGCACCAATCTGGCATCGCGGTGGGTGGGAGTCTACTCACGCTGACGTCAGCGGGCGGTTCCTGGCAGCTCTCCCCTCTCACCCGCTCCAGACCAAATCGAAAGTGGCACTGGGTGGTTCGACCAGAGGAATGTCGGCGGCAGTGGGCAGTAAGTTGATCAATTTCGGCCGCTTGGTGTTTTACATAAGACACCGGTTTACAAGAGTAAATAAATAAAAAGAAACCATAAATTCTGGGAACTGCCTAGAGTCCACACCCGAGACTATAACCTGCCTTTTCCCATTACAAATGCTGATGAGCCTGCTGTGAATTACTGCAGGAGTCTGACACTTTTTTCAGGGTGAGAAGTGATTAGGGATTTGAGTCACATTGTAATGCCAGATTTAAAGGTGCAGATTCTTTAGAATTTGTTTTGCTTGCACATCATAAATACTTGCTTACAGAGCAACCATTTGGATTATCAGATGTTGTGGCTAGAATGTCAGTGTATATTTATCCCAATTACATTTTTCACAAATACATTTTTTCAAGAGCTTCAAATGTGCATCGTCAGATTATAGCAAATTAACACGAGTCGGCAATCTGAGTCACAGGTCACTATTCTTGGGGAAAAGAAGAACTACCCAACACCCAACCTGGTTCTGCCCTTTTATAACTTGTAAGCCTGACCCCTAGTCCTCCCTATTCAGTTGAAATTCCCTGGATTCTGGAGAGGTCCCAGCGGATTGGAAAACCGCAAATGTAATGCCCCTATTTAAGAAAGGAGGGAGACAGAAAGCAGGAAACTATAGACCAGTTAACCTAACCATCATCATCATAGGCAGTCCCTCGGAATCGAGGCAGACTTGCTTCCACTCCTAAAGTGAGTTCTTTGGTGGTTGAATAGTCCAACACGAGAGCCACAGACCCTGTCACAGGTGGGACAGACATTTGTCGGGGGAAGGAGGGGGAAGGATTTACCACACGCTCCTTCCGCTGCCTGTGCCTGACCTCTTCACACTCGCAGCGTTGAGATTCAAAGAGCTCATGCCCTCCCGGATGCACTTTCTCCACCTAGGGCGGTCTTTGGCCAGGGACTCGCAGGTGTCAGTGGGGATGTCACACTTCACCAGGGAGGCTTTGAGTGTGTCCTTGTAACGTTTCCGCTGCCCACCTTTGGCTCGTTTGCCATGAAGGAGCTCCGTATAGGGAGTCTCGTGCCTGGCATGCGAACATCTGTCATTGGGAAAATGCTGGAGCACATTATTAAGAAAGTAGTAGCAGGACATTTAGAAAATCAAAATACAGTCAAGCAGAGTCAGCAAGGTTTTATGAAAGGCAAATCATGTTTGACAAATTTGCTGGAGTTCTTTGAGGATGCAATGAGCAAGGTGGATGAAGGGGAACTTGTAGATGTCGTGTATTTGGATTTCCAGAAGGCATTTGACAAGGTGCCACATAAAAAGTTGCTGCACAAGATAAGAGCTCACGGGTTGGGGGTAATATATTAGCATGGATAGAGGATTGGCTAACTAACAGAAAATGGAGAGTCGGGATAAATGGATCATTTTCAAGTTGGTAAACTGTAACTAGTGTGGTGCCACAGGGATCAGTGCTGGGGCTTCAACAATTTACAATCTATATTAATGACTTGGATGAAGGGACAGAGTGTAGTGTAGCCAAATTTGCTCATGATACAAAGATAGGTGAGAAAGCAAGTTGTGAGGAGGACGCCTAGAATCTGCAAAGGGATATAAATGTGCTGTAAATTTCGATGTTTCTATATAGATAGGCTAACATAATGGGCAAAAATTTGGCAGATGGAGTATAATGTGGGCAAATGTAAGGTTATCCATTTTGGTAGGAAAAATAAAAAAACAAATTATTATATAAATGGGGAGAGATTACAAAATGCTGCAGTACAGAGGGATCTGGGGGTCCTTGTATATCAAACACAAAAAGTTAGTATGCAGGTAGAGCAAGTAATCAGGAAGGCAAATGGAATGTTGGCCTTTATTGCAAAGGGGATAGAGTATGAAAGCAGAGAAGTCCTGCTACAACTGTACAGGGCATTGGTGAGATCAGACCTGGGGGCCAAAATTGGTGAAGGCCAAGGGCCGCCCAAAGGAGCGCCGATGACTGCCGAGATACCTGACGGTACTTTAAAGGGCGTGAGTTTCGGCAAAAAAGTCCTTTGAAAGGGTGCCCGGTGGCAAAAGAGGGACTTACGCCATCAATCTGGGAGGCAGCGGGCGGGAACTCTCAATCTCGGCGGCAAAGGCACTTGCCACCCAAATGCTGCCGAGGATAGAGTCGGCCCCAGGGAGTGTCGGACAGCTGGAAATAACAATCATCAAAAAAAAACATCAGAACACCTTCAGGGGACCCCATACAGATAAGTCGCTGTAAAGAAATTTTAAAAATGTTTACTAACCTTTATTGCACGTCTTCATGCCTACCATCTGGGATTGACCAACTCCTCGCAGCGGTCCTTCCCCATCCTGGCGCCGACTCCCGCCTGCACCAATCTGGCATATCGATGGGCGGGAGGTCACTTGCGCCACTTGGCCTTCCGCTGACGTCAGTGGGTGGTTCCCAGTGGTTCTTCCCTCCCGCCCACTCCAGACCAAATGGAAACTCGCACAGGGCAGAACCCGAGGAGGAATGTTGGCGGATCTCGGCGGCAGTGGGTGGTAAGGCCATCAATTTCAGCCCCTGGAGTACTGCATACAGTTTTTGTCTCCTTATTTAAGGAGGGATATACTTGCATTGGAGGCAGTTCACAAGGTTGATTTTTGAGACAAAGGGGTTGTCTTATGACGAAAAGTTGAGCAGGTTGGGCCTAAACTCATTGGCGTTTAGAAGAATGAAAGGTGATCTGATTAAAATGTATAAGATTCTGAAGGGGCTTGACAGAGTAGATGCAGACAGGATGTTTCCCCTTGTGGGGGAATCTAGAACTAGGGGGCATAGTTTCAGAATAAAGGGTCACCCATTTAAAACGGAGATGAGGAGGAATTCTCTACCCCAGAGAGCTGTAGAGGCTGGGTCATTGAATATATTTAAGGAGGAGATAACAACAGGTTTTTGAATGATAAGAGAGTCAAGGGTATGGGGAGCGGGCAGGGAAGTGGTCTTATTGGGTGATATGGCAGGCTTAGGGGGCCAGATGTCCAACTCCTGCTCCTATTTCTTATGTTCTTATGTTCAATTGAAACAATTGGTCCACATGAACACAATTTAGTTCCCTTATTATTTTATGTCTTGATCATTTTACCCTTAAGTCCATGATTCACTGAAGTATAGAGACCCAGATTGTTGAGCCTATCTGGGCTGCTGAGTTGATTTATAGAATCATAGAAAATTACGACACAGGAGACCATTCGGCCCATTGTGTCCGTGTCGGTGCACAAGATTTAAACTGGGAATTATTCTTGTGGCCTTCCTTTCAAAAACCTCAATGTCCCCCATCGTATAATGTCACCAAAACTGGGTGCAGTATTCTAATTGAGGCTTAACCAAGAACTTGTACAAGGTCAAAATGGTATGCTTTGTTTTATAGTGGATTATGCTTTGAATTCCCCAAGAATCCTGTTTGCTTTAGCTGTAGCTGCATGGCATTGGTCATGCACCTTTAAAGACTGATGAACAATAATGCTCTCTTTGACCACTGGCTTTATTTATTTTCCCTGTAGGGTATACGTATGTTTAGCATTTGATCTGCTCATGTGCATGGCATGTTATTTGTCCAAGTTAAACATCAATTGCCTAACATAGGCCCAAACCCTCAGCACATCTAGATCTGCTGGCAGTAATTGAGCATTCTCTACAGTCCTAACTCTCGCACATATCTTGGTATTATCCACAAACATGTGGATCAATCCCTCAGTATGTACAGCTAGATCATTGATGAAAATAATAAATAACAAAGGCCCTAGCACCGATCTCTGCGGGGATACCACTGGTAACTCCACGCAGACCCAGATCAATTGACAATCACTTTCTGCCTGTGGGCATTCAGCCAATTCTCAATTCACCACAGTGGATTGCCACAAGTCCCACAAGATTCTATCTTGTAGAGAAGCCTTTTGTGAGGTACCTTATCAAAATCTTTCTGAAACCCCTAGTAAACAACATCTATCGGGTTACCCTCATCCACTAACTCGGTGTCATATTAGACCCTGAGATGAGCTCCCGATTTTAATGGCTCCACCATTCAGCTGCCTAGGCCCCATGCTTTGGAATTCCCTCCCTGAACCACTTCACCTCACTACTTCTTTTTCCTCCTTTAAAAATGCTTCCCGAAACCTACTTCTTTGATTAAACTTTTGGTTATTTGTTCTAATATCTCCTTATGTGGCTTGGTGTCAAATTCTATTTGAAAATCGCGCCTTGGGATGTTTTACAATGTTAAAGGTACTATATAAATGAAAATTGTTGTTAGCCTGCTTGGAGTGTTGTGGAAGCAGCAATGCTGAATTATATTTATATATTCCACTTGCCAATGTCCAACAGAAACAGATACTTTTTGATATGTGAACAGCTGATGGAAAAATCGTCATTTTCTAACATAAAAAAAAATTAAAAGTGAATGTTTTCCGTATACTTCACAGCAGTTTGGTTATACTGCAGCTGGTGCAAAACCAAAGCGGTGTCAATCAACCCCCTTAGGGGGCCGCACGCTGCTTGTCAAAATTCAATGTACAGTCAGCTCAATGACTTTACACCCTCATCATACTGAAGGCTTTAAATTGCTGCGATATAATTCTTATGTTGCATCTGTGCAAACACCGCAATGTTACCAGTCCATTGAAATTCACCTTGCAAGTTATTCCAGAAAGCAATTCGCATTAAACAGAATTGAATTTAGGTGACTTTCTCTTCTGCGGGAGAATAAATATTTTCACTTTTAGCCTGCTCACTTCAAGGGAAATAAAAATCAGGAGAGATGTAAAATCGGTTGCCGATTCACTATCCCTCGTTTTACTCTGGCGCACAAAGTCAAGATCTATCCCAGTCTCTCTCTCTCTCTCTCTCTCTCGAGCACGGTAGCGCAGTGGTTATGTTACTGGACTAGTAATCCAAAGGCCTGGACTAATGATCCGGAGACTGCAAATCCCACCATAGCAGCTGGGAAATTTTAAATCAGTTAATTTAAATTAATCTGGAATAAAAAGCTAGTATCAGTAATGGCGACTACCATGAAACTACCGGATTGCTTAAAATCCCATTTGGTTCACTAATATCTGCCACCCTTACCCGGGTCTGGCCTATATGTGACTCCAGACCCACAGCAAAGTGGTTCACTCTTAACTGCTCTCAGAAATGGCCTAGCAAGCCATCAGTTGCATCAAAGGGCAATTAGGGACAGGCAATAAATACTTGCTTACAGTTACGCCCACATCCCGTGATGAATATTTTAAAAACGCAGAGAGATTGCTTGGAGCCAAGGATTGGTGATGCCCGGTATAAACAGCTGATTTTGTCTGAACCAATAGAACAAACAGCAAATTCTAATAAGGGCAACCCAAGAGGAGCAGCACTGGCTCAAACAAACTGTGGCAAATGAGGCAGGATCTCCTGCAAGATGCATTAGAAAAAAAAACATGTCTTGTCTGATTCAGATTAGAGTTTTTTATCCCCCTTAGTTCAATATTGTAGCTTGGAGACGTTTGTTAATTAAATCCTTAGACCAGTAAATGGACTGGCTCCTCGCTGAAATACTATTGATAAACAATGCAAGTCTGCCAGGCTGTATGTAGATTACTGTATCATGTCTTGCATTGTATACAACACTGTAAAGAATGTTTGATGAAAAGAAAAACAAGTGCTGGAAATTTTAAATAAAAACAGAATATTCTGGAGGCACACAGCAGATCCATCAGCAAAGAAAGATTTGCATTTATGTAGTGCCTTTCACGACCATCGGACGTCTCAAAGCGCTTTACAGCCAATAAAGCAATCAAAAAGAGCATGACAGGTTAATGTTGCAGGCTTAGTTCTTTTGCCAGAAGGGAACTTTGGACCTGGCTTGCTGCCACAAAGATCATGCCCCCAACATTCAATGGGTTCTTTTGATGTGCTGCAGTAACATTGGTGGAAATTTGGTAGAAATCACAGAGAAACAGTATAAATGGGCATTTTTAGTACTGTGCACAGTTTTAGGCTTCAAATGATAGGAATAATATTGAGACAATGGAGAGGGTACAGCACAGATTCACGAGGATGTTGCCTGATATGAGGTAATACAAATACCCTGTACAATGTAAAACTTGAAACAAAATGGGGCTGTTTCAGTAGAATGCAGGAGATTATAGGATGATTTGATAATGAGGTTTAAAATGATGAAGGAATAGGACAAGGTAGTTAGAAACAGATTGGTTCCAGTAGTTGAGGGGTCTAGAACTGGAGAATTATAGATATAAGATTAGAGATTTGGGACAGAGAGCAGGAGAGCTTTTTTAACACTGAAGTTGGTGAGGGAGTGGACTGCACGACTGGAGTTAATGATTGAAACAGAGACCATAGCCAATTTGAACTTGGAGCGGGACTGAAGCAGGTGGGGGCCAACGCAGGTGACAAACCATCATAACCTCAATAATGTGAGGCCCAGGAAGGGACAGCTGGCTGACAAGCAGGAGCACAATGTCGAGCGGCAGGAAGCTTTTGCCAGGGACAGAAGGAACTGTTCCTGACACTCAGGAATTTCATGGGGAGTGGATTTTGGGAGGGCTTAGTGATTGGCGGGGGAGTAGCCGGAGGCAGAGGAGACCTAAACTTGCATTGTGGGGCCCTCCTGCTCTTCCAGCCCTACAAAGGAGAGTAAAAAACACTTCAAAAACTTACCTCTTTGGACCTCTTCGGCCTCTGATTCCTCTTCCCACTAAGTTGGCCAGGTGGAGGGAAAGCCTCAACCGTTTCCCCACTTAAACCCATGGTTAAAATAGCAGTCGGGCCCTGACGAGGTCATCAGAGGCCAATCTGCATATTTAAATATGGGTCGAATAGCCGGTTCCTAGCAGGTGTCCTTATCGCCTGCTCAGACGAGCCTGTTAAAATTGTAGCCTGCAGGATCGGCCCGGGACATTGGATGGTGATTCCCACAGGAAATTTTAACTTCCCGGCTTCCACCAGGCAGGGTTAAAATTGCTCCTCCAAGTCAACATACAAGAGTAGGTGAGATAGGTGGTGGTGGGGATATGTGAACAGGACTACTGTTCATGCGGAGGATAAACACCAATAGGGACTGGTTGGATTGACCAGTCTGTCTCCATATTGTCATTTTTATGAATATCTTGCACGACTTGGACTTGGCACTGGGTAGGGTATAACTCCAATCCAGGGTGAAGTTTGGGTCAAATAGTGATCACAGTGTATTGGAGCCCTGAGCACTTCACATACTTGCTGCAGAATCCTTCAAATGTAATGAGGAATTGGGTGCTCACAGCTTCCCTTGTTAAGTACTGATTTATGTATGTTAATAGGCATGAACGTGCAGGATTCTCTCCTGGTGGGCGGAGTGCAATCTGTAGCCAAGCGCAACTTGCGATATAGTTTGGCTGTAGTCAGCTACCCTTCACACACTACAGCTGGGACCTGTCTCAGACAACTAGTACAGTATAACTGCAGCTCTAGTTGAATAAACACAATCTACTAAGCTTTAGAACGTACTGTGTAAAATTCCATTATACAAGAAAAAATGAAACTTCGTAAATATTGAGATCCTTTGATTTTTTTTTTAGTAAAATGTGCTGTATGTTATCGGAGATCTTTTGAAACAATATACTGAATGCAAAATCAGTTTAAATCAAGCACAGTTTTATATAAAAAAATTATTTATAAACAACATTAGCATTAAATAGTATATGACAGTTTCTCAGAGTGTTTGACCAGAATTTGATAATCTCTTCGATTTTTTTGTTAAATCTCTCACCTTCTAACTAAAGATTCACTAAAATACACAATTGCTTGAGAAGAATGCAGACAATTCGACATCAGTAAGAGAATACGTACCATATATATGAGTAAAGCATTAAATACAGGTGCAATATAACCCTTTGATGAATGGTTGTGTGGTATGTAAAATACTTCAGCATGAATGAAAAAGTTCACAATCGCCGAATGAAATGGTTCCACAAACAAAGCTCCTTCAGTGATGGTTTCCCTGCTCTTTTTAATGTTTGACTGTGCAAGATTATTGTACACCGGATGGTTCAACTTTGTGTTACTTTAAATTACACTGCCGCATGGCCAAATTCTTGGCCTTGGGACATAAAGATCCAAATTAGCTTAGCATTCTAAAATTAGGTTAAATACTTTCTACACTTTGTTCCTGAGAGACTTTGTGAAAAAATATAATTGAAAAAAAATATATAGTGTATTGAATGAGTAATTTCACAAACTTAGTGTGTGTGTCCCAGAGAGCTAAATTACATCTAAGTCTAGTTGTGGCTCAGTAGTGAAGTCAGCATTGGGGTTGCAGACTTCCAGCAGTACACAGTATCTTCTGTATAATATTAGGTTTGGGTAACTCAGGGCCACTCACTTCTATGGACCTATCCGGCCTTAATTGTAACGTTTGGTTCCGTTTTCTTAACATCTGTCCAATGCCCATCATCGGGAACTTGCCCCTGCTTTTAACCAGGTAAGGATTGCCCAGTTCACTGGATCTTGTATTATTGGAAACAGACGAAACATGGGATACCATCGGGGGTCTTATAAGATCCTTCTTTTCTTCATACACCGGCACGGTGTGAACGGGATGACTCGGGAGTTTCATGGGTCTTAAGCACTCGTGCTGCTGAACTGAAGCTGCAGTCTGTTCGTTGGATGCATAAGAGATAATCACAGCTGGTCCCATGCCTTTATGCTGAGGAATTAGTTCAATTCGATCTTGCCCCATACAAGGAGGATATCCACTGCTCACAATGGGATATATATCTTTTGTTCCTCGTTTTGAGCTCGCAATGTCCAGTGGCTGAGAGTCGTGCTGTTTGATAGACACAGGGGTCCTGGGGAGAGGGCGTTGCATTTCCAAGTACTCCAAGGAATGTGAATTGACACAGCCATTCTTGCTGGCTGTAGCTCCAGCAGTTGGGACAGGTACAACAGGAAGACAAGGTTCCAGCGTCAGTGCTGCAGAGAGGTAGTGAAAACAGAGTTTGACACTTCAGAGTTCCTGACAACAGTGACACTTTTAAATGACTTATTTCTCGCAATCATTTTGTAACCACAATAGAGTATACAATAGAATTTCAGATATTATGCAATGTCAAAATCTGTCTCACATTTCAAAAATGTGTGCATGGAAATGACACTATATGGCATTAAGAACATAAGAAATAGGAGCAGGAGTCGGCCATTCGGCCCCTCGAGCCAGCTCTGAAAAATTATTATAATGTATTATTATATGAATGTGTTATCTTTGTATTAAATTCCTTTGTCTGCTGTTTTAATTGAGACATTAACGTGTTTATTTAAACCCTTCATTAAAATAGCAGACAATAAAAAGGGTTACATATGAAAGGGTTATGTATTTGTATAATATTAATTGCACAATGTTATATCCAGGTTATATTTCATAGTCAGTATAGAATCATAAAATAGTACAACACAGAAGGAGGCTACTCAGCCTATCGAGTCTGTGCTGGCTCTTTCGAAGAGTAATGTTTCGGCGCATGCAAAAAATTGGCTATAGCGCTCTAGGAAGGAAGTGGAGCATTAAATCAAGCTTTCCACTTCCTTCTTGGAGCGCTAAAGGACTCGGGCGGGGAAGAAACTTCAGCAATGCTGCACACTGGACCGTGCAGCGTACAAATGGCCCTTCCCTTCCTTAAAAGGAAGGGTCATCGCTGCGGGCTCTACAAATAAAAACAGATCTACTTGGAACAACAAGAGAGCGGCAAACCTGCG
This sequence comes from Pristiophorus japonicus, assembly GCF_044704955.1. Classification (NCBI taxonomy): domain Eukaryota; kingdom Metazoa; phylum Chordata; class Chondrichthyes; family Pristiophoridae; genus Pristiophorus; species Pristiophorus japonicus. Next base: position 95,364,988 of record NC_091987.1, read on the forward strand.
CGATTAGCCTGGCACTCAAGCAGAGCGCCAGGCAGAACAATCGCAGGCAGGAACCCGAGAAATAAACAGCATCAATAAAGTTAAGTTTTTTTCTTAATTACCTCAGCCACCTCGCCTTTAATCATTGCCCCAGTAGCGGCCGGCCGCCCGATCAATGCAGGGGGCGAAAGTGAATTTCGGCCTCGGACACTAACGGGGTGATGCGCACAGTGATGACTTCACGATCTCCAGGCGCAGGAGATCGGGACACAATGCCGTAGCGCCACCGCTAAACTGTCGCCATTATGGTGGGAGTCGATGTCAGCGCTGCACCCGGTCGCAAAGGCATTTGCTCTCTATTAGCACCCCATGAGAGGTGCATATGCACCCATTTTCTAGCCCTATGCCTCTATTTGTGAAGTCCAGGATCCCATATGCATTATTAACTGCTTTGTTAACCTTGTCCTGTCACCTTCAAAGATTTGTGTACAAGCATCCCCCAGGTCTCTCTCTTCTTGCACTCCCTTTAAAATTGTACCATTTTGCATGTATTTTCTCTCCTCATTCTTCCTACCAAAATGTATCACCTCATTTTTTTGTGTTGAACTTCATCTGCCATATGTCTGCCCTTTCCACCAGCCTGTCTATGTCCTCTTGAAGTCGATTACGATCTTCCTCAGTGCTTATTACACTTCCATGTTTTGTGTCATCTGCAAATTTCAAAATTGTGCCCTGTACCCCCAAGTCCAAGTCATTAATGAATATCAAAAACAGCAGTGGTCCATGTATTGAACCTTGGGGAACTCCACTGTAGACTTCCCTCCAGTCCGAAAAACAGCCATTCACCACAACTGTTTTCTCTCCCTTAGCCAATTTCTATCCATGCAGCTCCTGCCCCTTTTATCCCATGGGCTTCAATTTTGCTAATGAGCTTAATATGTGGTACTTTATCAAATGCCTTTTGAAAGTCCATATAGACAACTGTACTGCCCTCATCCACCCTCTCTGTTACATCATCAAAAATTCTATCAAGTTAGTCAAACATGATTTTCCCTTAACAAATCTATGCTGGCTCTCCTTTATTAGTCCATGCTTGTCCAAGTGGCTGTTAATTTTCTCCCGGGTTATTGTTCCTAAAAGTTTCCCCACAACTGACGTTAAACTGACTGGGACTGGCCTGTAATTGCCAGGTTTATCCTTTTCCCCTTTTTTGAACAGGGCTGTAACATTTTCAATCCTCCAGTCCTTTGTCACCACCCCTGTATCTAAGGAGGATTGGAAGATTGTGGCCAGCACCTCTACAATTTCTACCCTTACTTCCCTCAGCAACCTAGGATGCATCCCATCCAGACTGGGTGACTTATCCACTTTAAGTACTGTTAGCCTTTCTAGTACCATCACTTTATCTATTTTTATCTCATCCAGTATCCCGGCAACCTCCTTGTTTACCATAGCTTTGGCAAAGTCCTCTTCCTTGGTAAACACAGGTGTAAAATACTCATTTCGTACCTCAGCAATGTTTTCTGCTTCCACAACTAGATCTCCACTTTGGTCCCTAATCAGCCCTGCTGCTCCTGTGACAACCCTCTTACTGTTAATATGCCCGTAGAAGATCTTTGGATTCCCCGTTATGTTAGCTGTCAATCTATTCTCATACTGTCTCTTTGACTCTCATTTATTTTTCCACTTGTCCTCTGTACTTTTTATATTCAGCCTGATTCCCCCTTGTATTGTCATACACCCTATTCACTAACTCATCGACTCATCATCCAGGGAGCTCTGGCTTTGGTTGCCCTCCCTTTCCCTCCTGTGGGAATGTACCTAGTAATTGTAAGTAGTTTGTTTAATTATTTGAAAGGATTTTATAATAATTTTCAAGCAAATTCTCCATCTTTGCAGAGGACAACTATGAAATAGAACACAGTAACAAACATACTGATTTCTGACTGTGAAATGATTTGTAAAATGTGGAATACCGAAGAACATAAGAAATAGGAGCAGGAATAGGCCATTTGACCCCTCAAGCCTGCTCCACCATTTAATAAGATCATGGCTGATCTGATCATGGACTCAGCTCCACTTCCCTGCCCGCAACCCATAATCCTTTATTCCCTTATTGCTCAAAATTCTGTCTATCTCTGCATTAAATATATTCAATGACCCAGCCTCCACAGCTCTCTGGGGCAGAGAATTCCATACATTTACAACCCTCAGAGAGAAGAAATTCCTCCTCATCTCAGTTTTAAATGGACGGCCCCTTATTCTGAGACTATGTCCCCTAATTTTAGTTTCCACTATGAGTAGAAATATCCTCTCTGCATCTACCTTGTCGCCACCCTCCCTCATTATCTTATACGTTTCGATAAGGTATACAGGACTTAAGTACAAGATCCTACAAATTCCCTGGGAGGACAGATGCACCAACTTTAGCGTCCTCGCCGCCGCCCTAAGCGAGACCCGGCGGGCAGGGGAAGGCCTGCTCAAGGAACAAGGTGGAGGTTACATCTTTTTCTGAAAAGGAAAACCAGACGCAGAACGCTGCCTTCACAGAGTCGGCATTGCCATCAAAAACGAGCTGGTCGACCGCCTCAAAGACTCCCCCTGCGGGGTTAACGAACTCCTCATGACTCTACGACTCATCCTATCCCGCAACCAATGCGCCACAATCATCAGTGCGTACGCCCCAACACGCGATGCAATGAATGAGACCAAAGAGGGTTTTTATTCCAACCTCGAAACATCCCTGTCCCGTGTCCCCACGGGCGACAAACTGATCCTCCTAGGTGACATCAACACCAGGGTCGGCTAAGACACAGCCCTCTGGGGAGGTGTGATTGGCAGAGAGGGGGTAGGGAAAGCCAACTCCAGCAGTACCCTACTCCTGATAAAATGTCTAGAACATGAACTTCTCATCACCAACACCCTATTCCACCTGAGGGACAAATACAAGGCATTGTGGCAACAGCCTCGCTCCAAACACTGACACCTGCTCGACTATGTCATTGACCGAGCCAGGGATCACAAAGATGTGCGCATCACCCGCGCCATGACAGGAGCTGATGACTGCTGGACGGACTACCGCCTAATCTGATCCACCATCGAAATTAACATAGCCCTAAAGTGGAGGGGGCAGCAGAAGCAGTGCCGCAAAAAAGTTAATGCCGGGACACTTAAAGACCCAGCTAAGAGAGCCCTATACAGCCAGCGCCTCACAGCTAACCTGGCGTGCCTTGATGATCCTGAAATGCTGAATGCCCACAGCGCTTGGTCTGCCCTCCAGGCCTCCATAACCAGTGCCTGCGAAGAGACACTTGGTCACTCAACCAGAAAACACCAGGACTGGTTTGATGAAAATGATCAGGAGATCCAAGAACTAATAGATCGCAAGTGCAGAGCATTTCTGAGCCTCAAGCAACAACCCAACTCGGGAGCAGCAAAGCAACATTACAGGTGGCTCAAGGCTGAGGTCCAACAAAAAACCTGGGACCTAAAGAATAGGTGGTGGATGGAGAAAGCACAGGAGATACAACAACTGGCCGACAGCCATGATGTTCGAGGATTCTTCATCGCAGTCAAGGCCACCTACAGTCTAAACTCCCAAGGCCCCACCCCACTGCTGGCCAAGAATGGGGAAACACTCATCAAGGACAACGAAGCAGTCAGGGCCCGCTGGAAGGAGCACTTCAAAGATCTCCTCAATCGAGACTCTGCCTTTGACTCGACTGTTCTCGACTCCATCCCGCAGCATGTGACCCGCCACCACCTCAGTGAAACTCCAACGTTGCACGAGGGAGAAAAAGCCATAAGACAGCTCAAGAATAGCAAGGCTGCGGGAGCGGATGGAATCCCTGCTGAGGCGCTAAAGTATGGCAGAGAGGCGCTGTTGGCGCGGATACATGACCTCATCTCTCTCATCTGGAGGGAGGGGAGCATGCCGGGAGATCTCAGAGATGCAGTGATCGTGACCATCTTTAAAAAAGGGGACGTCCGACTATGGCAATTACACGGGAATCTCCCTGCTATCAGCCACTGGGAAAGTTGTCGCTAGAGTCCTCCTCAACCGTCTCCTCCCTGTGGCCGAGGAGCTCCTCCTGGAATCACAGTGCAGATTTCGTCCCTACGGGGCACAATGGACATGATCTTTGCAGCACGACAGCTGCAGGAAAAATGGCAGCGCCAACCCTTATATATGGCCTTTTAAGACCTTAAAAAGGTCTTTGACACTGTCGACCACGAAGGTCTATGTAGCGTCCTCCTCAGTTTTGGATACCCCTAAAAGTTTATCACCATCCTTCGCCTGCTCCACGACGACATGCAGGCTGTGATCCTTACCAATGGATCCATTACAGACCCAATTCACGTCCAGACCGGGGTCAAACAGGGCTGCGTCATTGCTCCAACCCTCTTTCCAATCTTCCTCGCTGCCATGCTCCACCTCATAGTCAACAAGCTAAACTACAGAACCAGTGGGAAGCTGATCAACCTTCGCCACCTCCAGGCAAGGTCCAAGATCACCCCAACCTGTGTCGTCGAGCTAAAGTACGCGGACGACGCCTGCATCTGCGCACATTCTGAGGCTGAACTCCAGGATATAGTCAATGTATTTACTGAGGCTTACGAAAGCATGGGCCTTACGCTAAACATCCATAAGACAAAGGTCCCCCACCAGCCTGTCCTCGCCACACAGCATTGCCCCCCGGTCATCAAGATCCACGGCACAGCCCTCGACAACATGGACCATTTCGCATACCTCGGGAGCCTCTTATCAACAAAAGCAGACATTGATGAGGAGATTCAACACTGCCTCCAGTGCAGCCTTCGGCCGCCTGAGGAAAAGAATGTTCAAAGACTAGGCCCTCAAATCTACCACCAAACTTATGGTCTACAGGGCTGTAGTAATACCCGCCCTCCTGTATGGCTTAGAGGCATGGACCAGGTACAGTAGACACCTCAAGTCGCTGGAGATATATCACCAATGATGTCTCCGCAAGATCCTACAAATCCCCAAGGAGGATAGGCGCACCAACATCAGCGTCCTTGTCCAGGCTAACATCCCCAGCATTGAAGCACTGACCACAGTCGATCAGCTCCGCTGGGCAGGCCACATGGTTCACATTCCAGACACGAGACTCCCAAAGCAAGTGCTCTATGCGGAGCTCCTTCACGGCAAACGAGCCAAAGGTGGGCAGCGGAAACGTTACAAGGACACCCTCAAAGCCTCCCTGATAAAGTGCAACATCCCCACTGACACCTGGGAGTCCCTGGCCAAAGACCGGCCTAAGTGGAGAAAGTGCATCCGGGAGGGCGCTGAGCACCTCGAGTCTCAATGCCAAGAGCGTGCAGAAATCAAGCGCAGGCAGCGGAAAGAGCGTGCGGCAAACCTGACCCACCCACCTTTTCCCTCAGCGACTATCTGTCCCACCTGTGACAGAAACTGTGGTTCTCGTATTGGACTGTACAGCCACCAAAGAACTCATGTTAAGAGTGGCAGCAAGTCTTCCTTGATTCCGAAGGACTGCCTATGATGATGATGATGATGATAAAGTGATTGAATGCAACTGGGCAGGCTGATTACACCTTCTAGACAGAGGAAGGTCTGTCATCAATTCATCGCTGCAATTGTCCAGCAACTGATTTAAGGCAAAAAGTTTGTCTGCCGAGCTTAGAACAAACACGCAACAAAAAGTTTAAATTGACAATAAAAGCAATCTCCAAATTTTGGAAATCTGAAATAAAAACAGAAAAGGCTGGAACTACATATCAGGTCTGTTGGCATCTGTAAACGTAGGTTACCATTTTGGGAATAAAGCCTTCATCAGTTCTGCGGAAACATCAACACCAGACAGATTAACCTGATTTCTCTCTTTCCAGAGGCTGATGGACCTGCTTTGTATATCCCGCACTGTGTCCTTTCACTCGACAAAAATACTTCAACATTGTAAGAAAGGCGTTTAAATAACGTAGCCAAAATTGAAACATGAATCAACATTGATGTTCTGATGAAAGGTCATCGACCTGAAATACTACCCGTATCTCTCTCCACAGATGCTGCCTGACCTGCTGAGTGTTTCCAACATTTTCTGTCATTATCTCTGTATTAGACTTACCTCTCTCTGCCTTGGAAACCTTTCTCTCCTTCTGCACAGCTTTGCTGGGGTTTAAAGCAGCAACAAAACATGGGGACTGTTTGGAACCACCAAAACCTTTCTCTGCTTTTCTCATGAAAGGTTTCTGCATAAGCTCCACTCTTTTCTCCGGATCCTTGGCCTTCTTTTCCTGTGGAGACGAAAGTTGTAAATGAAGCAAGATTGTGCAAAGAAATTATACAATAATAAAAGGCACTGCCTTTTATTCCTCACCTCCTTAACCTTGAACGTTAATTCAAGGGCTCAGGACAGAGCAACGACCATGGGTTTCCGTGGATCAAAATAGATTTTATTTTGTCCGGGACTCAACAGTGGCAGTCCAGTGGTTGATGTTACCATGGTGATGTTATTCTGGGATATGACAGTATGGCAGCAGTGCTTCTAACTGACTGGGCATTGCTTCTTTCTCTGGAGGTATTCCTGAATTATTTTCCGGTTAACAAATTATGCATGAAAGGAATACCCAAGATTGCCCAGAGGATTGATAAGGGGCCAGAAATAGCAAAGAAACAGAAAAGAGGTAAAAAAAAGCAGAGGAAGAAACACAAATGTAGAACTATTATAGTGTAACATTAGATTTTAAACAATTATGAATACAAGTGAAATTACATCAAGTATGGAGGTAGGTTTATTTGATAATTGTGCATTTGAATGTAGCAAAATATACAGAAAAATGGAAAACACAAGAAAAAGGAATGTAATGTCCAGGGTCTGATTATGGTGCACGGATGATGAAGTAGAGGCTACAGTCTGTACCACATGCAGCATCAGAGGGGAAGCACTGCAGGGAAAGTGGTGGCCAAGGGTAAAAGGTCCACATATTTGGCAGCTCTCCTGAGATAACAGTGGGATAGAGGAGACAAATGCAAGAGTCTCCGACACAGAACAGGACTGATGCCAGTCCAGTTCCCAAGGGCACTGCAGGTACTTTTTAAAAATATAACTGTACATTTTTAATCATTGGAGCACTTCCATAAAGCTTTGATCTGCTACTACTGAAAAAGAGCTGCATCTCCATCAACACAAATCAAGTGTGAAAATAAAGCCAATTAGTGGTAAGTCGATATACATAGGAATCAAAGAATCATAGAAATTTACAGTACAGAAGGAGGCCATTCGGCCCATCGTGTTCTTGCTGGCCGACAAAGAGCTAGCCATCCTAATCCCACTTTCCAGCTATTGGTCCGTAGCCTTGTAGTGCATATCTAAGTACTTTTTAAATGCTATGAGGGTTTCTGCCTGTACCACCCTTTCAGGCAGTGAGTTCCAGACCCCACCACTCTCTGGGTGAAAGAAATTCTCCTCAAAACCCCTCTAAATTCTCTCCTACCAATTACTTTAAATTTATGCCCACTGGTTATTGACCCTCTGCTAAGGGAAAGAAGTCCTTCCTATCCACTCTATCTAGGCTCCTCATAATTTTATAGACCTCAATTAGGTCTCCCCTCAGCCTCCTTTGTTCCAAAGGAAACAACTCCAGCCTATCTAATCTTTCCTCATAGCTAAAATTCTCCAGTCCAATGGTGGAATCACTGTCCAATTATGTTATCACATAGTTTATAGGTAAATCAACAGAAATATTTACAAAATAGTTTTATTTAACTAACATTTGGGAGAATGGATTTGGGGATATAGTCTGAAATGCAAGAGCTTTCCAGACTTTTTCGATAATGAGCTGTTTTGGGTAGCGTTATTCATGACTACTTATTTCTGACTAATTATTCCCGACTAGTTATTCCCGACTACTTCCGGTTGTTCCACGCATTCCGTAAATTGCAACGACAGACTGAAGAAACACAAACTCATTCATAAGATCCGGCAGAGGCCCGTAACCTTATAATTAACTTGTATTTTTACCACAGAAACGGACAGGGTGGGAAGCACCCACCAGAAATAGGTGAGAGCGTGATTGTAAGGTTAAAATTAAAGGGTGGAAGATGTCTGTGTGTGAGTTTTTTTAACGTGGGTTTGTCGTTGCACACCGGCTACAACACGAGCTTAGCAGAGCAAGGTCTTGGTCCTGCGACACGGCCTTGGACAACGTGGACCATTTTCCATACCTCGGGAGCCTACTATCAGCAAGGGCAGACATCGATGACGAGGTCCAACACCGCCTCCAGTGTGCCAGTGCAGCCTTCGGTCGCCTGAGGAAGAGTGTGTTTGAAGACCAGGATCTCAAAGCTGGCACCAAGCTTATGGTCTACAGGGCAGTAGTGATACCCGCCCTCCTATATGACTCAGGAGACATGGACCATATACAATAGACACCTCAAACCGCTGGAGAAGTACTCCCACCAGCGCTGCCTCCGCAGGATCCTGCAAATCCCTTGGGAGGATAAACGCACTAACGTCCGTGTTCTCACTCAGGCCAACATCTCCAAGCATTGACCACATTTGACCAGCTCTGTTGGGCAGGCCACATCGTCCGCATGCCTGACACGAGACTCCCAAAGCAAGCGCTCTACTAGGAACTCCTATACGGCAAACGAGGTGGGCAGAAGAAATGTTTCAAGGACATCCTCAAAGTCTCCTTGATAAAGTGCAATATCCCCACTGACACCTGAGAATCCCTGGCCCAAGGCTGCCCTAAGTGGAGAAAGAGCATCCGGGAGGGCGCTGAGCACCTCGAGTCTCGTCGCTGAGAGCATGCAGAAACCAAATGCAGTCAGCGGAAGGAGCGTGCGGCAAACCAGACTCCCCACCCACCCTTTCCTTCATCCACTGTCTGCCCCACCTGTGACAGAGACTGTAATTCCTGTATTGGACTGTTCAGTCACCTGAGAACTCACTTTTAGAGTGGAAGCAAGTCTTCCTCGATTTCGAGGGACTGCCTATGAATGTTAAAACTATGCAGGATGATGTTATTTCATAGAATGATACAGTACAAAAGGTGACCATTGGCCCATCGTGTCTGTGCTGCATCTTTTGATAGAGCTATCCAATTAGTCCCATTCCCCTGCCCTTTTCCCACAGCCCTGTCAATTTTCTCCTCCAAATATTTATCCAATTCCCTTTTGAAAGCTATTATTGAATCTGCTTCCACCATCCTTTCAGCCAGCGCATATCATAGCAACTTGCGTCAAAAAAATTCTCCTCATCTCGGCTCTGGTTCTTTTGCCAATCACCTTAGTTCATGCTCTTTATGGCCACATAAACTGGACGTGCAAGGTTGCCATGCGCTGAGCTGTATACTGAAGTAAATTTAAAGAGTTCAATAAAAAGATTCACTAAGCAGCTTTCAACAGATTGTAATTATTTTTCTGCTGACACTTGGGGCTGAACTTTAATGGAGAGGGCAGGTTGCGGGGGGGGGGGGGGTGGGAGATGCTTGGAATCATCAGGAAACCTGGGAGAACGGGTTTCCTGCAGGCCCTGCTAAATTTGATGGTAGGGTGTGATGTGCATGAGAAACCTGTTTCCCACATGCAGCAAGCCAGATTGAGAGGCTGGCTGGCTCTGGGCAGGTAGGCCTGTGGCACTAGGCAGAAGAGAGGAGGGATCGGCAGAGGAGCGTGAGATGAGCCAGGAGTCAGAGGATCGGGGGGGGCGGGGACCAGCAGTTTGGGGGAGGGTTTTTTTGTGTGAAGATAGTGGGCCGGGATCAGCATGGGGTGGGGTGAAGAGTCGGGTGAGGATCGGTGGGGGAGTCTGAAGGGGGAGGGGAGAGATTGGAAGCCATGTGGCGGGGGGGGGGGGAATCGGAAGCCTCATGGGGGGGGGGGGGTCTCCAATTGCGCAGGGGGTGGAGTGGAGGTGTTAGGTAGGACCCTGGACCCATGAGGTAAATGTAACGGCATTTAGCTCCTGGATCCAGCAATTCTCGCCTTGCATTAACTGACGGACTTCGCGAGTCCTGCAAAATCCGACTAGCTAACGTTAAATTCAAAATGGAGGTTAAAGCAGAGGCTTCCAACCTCATTATAATATATATAGATGACTGGCCTCCTGGGAGCTGATTGGTTGCCTGCCCCCATTAATACTAGGAGTGGGTGGGTTGGAGGTCGGGATTCAGATTTTTAACACTTTGGCTTCTAACCCAACACAAAACACACCCATTGTTTTTAGGTTAAAATTCCCCCCTTAGATTTTGCTCTGATGCCCTACAGTCACATTACTGCCACATTGGGGTTCCTAACAGGAATCCTCATATACCTGAGGTTTTTGGGGAGAGAAAATGAGGACCAACAGAGGAATGCCACACAGGTCAGGCAGTACCAGAGGTATTCTGTACCCATCCACTGGTACCATCATGTATGGACAGAGGTGCACATACTTTTTTTTGATAGAAAAGTCGTGCATAGGCTCCCATTCCCAATGCAGCTGAGCCAATGGCCCAAATATGATATATGAAGGCCTGTAAACTTAAAATGTGATGGGTCTTCAAAAGCACTCAAATCTCAGTATTTTGTGATGCTGCATGAAAAAAGGCATTCCATGATTGTAATGTATGCACCTGTGATTATGCTCATGTTTGTAGAGCTGTTGCATTGTGAGTGGCTCAGTCAGTCACGTGATGTTCACAAGACTCAATAAAACCCCAGTCAGTTGTGTTTAGAGGATCCACCATGAGGCACGCGGTTGTGAGCCCAGTGGATGAACTGGTGATGTGTAGTGTGATTGTTAAACCTTTGTTAATAAATCAACTAGTTCTTAATAGCAATGTGTTGCTATGAATTCTTAAGCAAAGAACCTATGAAGCAAATACATCAGGTGGCCACACCTGCTGAGATTCCATCAAGCATATTTTCAGGCCCACTCGTACCTGCAATGGTAAACCGTCTTCACAGACCTTGGACTAGCGAGTCATATGCAGAACTGTGCCATCTGCTGTAGAGATGCCTGCAGCCAACATGCAGCATAGGACTGGCACTACCATTGACATCAATAGTCATCTGCAGCCTGTAGCCTGCCTCCACCGACTTCCAGGCATGCTGCATTGCTGAATTGTGGGGATAATGCCCCAGAATGGCAAAAAAAGCCAGCGTCCTCACAACCACGCCATCCAAACCATCTCCACTTCAGCAGCCATTAAACAGGGGGTTGCGCATTGCGCTACTTTGTTATGTCTGGTGGGGGGTTCGGGGTGGGGGAGAGATCATAATGAACTGCTCAGGGGTAATACCAGCATAAACTGAGGGCGTACAAGCTTGAGCTGGGTTGGAGGGGAGAGATAAGTAGTGTGATGAATTGACGGTGGATGAGAGAGAGGACTGCCATTTTAATCTGGGAGGGCTAGAGAAGGAGAGAGAGTTTAGGAACAGGTAGGGAGTTGGGTGGGGTATAGTGTCTCTGTGGACTGGGGCCAGACTGGTAGAATGTCTCTCTGAACTGGGGGTTAATGTGTTAATGAATGTTTCATTTTGAGGAAATACTGGTTTGGCTATCTATTGAAAATTCAAATATCATTTTGTTATTCCTTTTTTTAAAGATTGAAAATCTATCAATTGTAAAATATAAAATTGACTAGAATGCATCATTTCTAATGTAAAAATTCAACATTTTCCTTGGACCTCCTTCAACTTTTGCAGCTCCCCTTCACGGTTTAATTTACTTTTTTTCCCCCTCTGTACAAGTGAAGGAATGTTAGACACACCCAGAGCTTAGGTTACAAACCCAAGTAACTACTTGTTTTGAAATGTCATAGGCTTGTAATCAGAGCCATTCTTGATTTGTCAGCTTTTTGGGGCCTATGTCAGCTTTTCTTTTAAAGCTGTGGGCCAGCTTGTACGAGTTATCTAGATCGGCACGTGTGTTAGCAATTACATCAGTCTCAGTACAACACCCAGTTGGGCCTGATTGTACGATGGGATTTAGCAAGTGGGAAAGGCCTGGGTTGCTTTCAGAGCCTCCAGACAATCCAGCTGGTGAGATGAAACAGTCCGTTCATCAGGAGGTTTGTCTCAAGGAATTGAACATGAAAATTTAAAGCATAGAAACATGAAACTAAAGCACAGCTGCTCTTTATAGGAATCTCATAAACATTTGAGACGACTTTGAGCAAAAGAAAGAGTTGACTCTTCAGGCCAAATCCTTAAAAACAGAAATTATCTGGACTAAAGAGCACATGGCAGCTGCAAACATTTGTCAAACTGCTTCAGGCAAACTTGATGGTGACTGGACAATGGGGTCAGTCTATTCAGCGAAGCAAGTAAAAGACAGCTTTCTGGTAGTGCCCAGGACCCTATGTAAGCCGATCATGGGCACAGTTAACATCACAACAGATGGAGTCATCTGTACTGCAAAAACAATAAGATATGAATTGTTTTCAAAAATAACAAATAAACATTAATTATGTGATGTGCAAGAGATGTTAAACAGAGGCCCTGTCTGCTCTCTCTGGTGGACGTAAAAAATCCCATGGCACTATTTTGAAGAAGAGCAGTGGAGTTATCCCCAGTGTCCCGCCCAATATTTATCCCTCAACCAACATAACAAAAACAGATTATCATTTCATTATCACATTTCTATTTGTGGGAGCTTGCTGTGTGCAAATTGGCTGCGGTGTATCCCACTTACACCAGTGACAACACTTTAAAAAGTACTTAAATAGCTGTAAAGCACTTTGAGACATCCGGAGGTTGTGAAAGGCGTTATAGAAATGCAAGTCTTTCTTTTTTCTTTATGCCCCGATAATTGCAGCTATACATTTATGCCCTGTTCTTGCTTAATTCCTGTCCGCTGCAATTTTGGTCGATGCCTCCACAATGGGCAACCCAAGTGCCAGAAGGGAACTAGGGTTGCTAACCCTCCAGGGTTGTTCTGGTGTCTCCGTGAACTAAAGGTTAATCTCCAGGACACTACGCCCGAGCAGCCCAGGAGAAAAATCAAAGGAGCATTAAAAATAGTGTGTTTTTTTTTCCATTTTCTTTGAACACTTTCATTTATTGGTTAATAAAAAAATTGGAGATGAGAGAAAAAGGCTGCTTGACTGAAGAATCATCCAATTGGGTAATGAAGAGTCCGTTTGCATTCTAATTGGCCCTGCAACAATGGACATGCTGGGTGACCAATGGCAGGGGCATGGGGGCAGGCCAGTTGGAGGTCATGTGATGAAACCTCCAGGAATATGTCCAGGCAGAGTTGCAAACTCTGGGGAGAGCCTATCTGTAATATACTACACAGGACCCCGACACAATTGTGAGGTACCAGTGGTCACAGAGTAATACTGGACATGCTCTGCTCATTAGTACCTGATACTAGGCAGCCTAACCAGTGGTTCCTAAAATAGGTCTTCCAAATGAAGCCAAAAATAATCAATTCTGATCAAACTGTTGGGGCACAAGTGCATTTTGAAACCTTGTGTTCTGAAAAATGCGTGAATTTTAGAAAGCAGAGTCTTAGACATGCAGCATTAGAACATAAGAAATAGGAGCAGGAGTAGGCCACCTAGCTCCTCGAGCCTGCTCTGTCATTTAATATGACGACTGATCTGATCATGGGCTCAGCTCCACTTCCCTGCTCGTCCCCATAACCCTTTGTTTCCTTATTGCTCAAAAATCTGACTATCTCCACCTTAAATATATTCAATGACCCAGCCTCCACAGCTCTCTGGGGCAGAGAATTCCATAAACCCGCAGAGAAGAAATTCCTCCACATCTCAGTTTTAAATGGGCAGCCCCTTATTTTGAGACTATGTCCCCTAGTTTTAGTTTCCCCTATGAGTGGAAATATCCTCTCTGCATCCACCTTGGCGTGCCCCAATAAAATCAGTCCTATTAAGTCACACTGGAGATTTGTACATTAGTTCTGATCAACAACAACATATTATATTTATATAGCGCCTTTAATCTAGTGAAATGTCAAGACATTTCACAGGAATAGTATGAGATACAAAATTTGACACTGAGATGCATAAGAAATTAGTGCAGATGACCAAAAGTTTGGTCAAAAGGTATGTTTTAAAGAGCGTCTTAAAGGAGGAAAGAGAGGTAGAGAGGCGGAGAGGTTTAGGCAGGGAGTTCCAGAGCTTGGGGCCGAGGCAACAGAAAGCACGGCCACCAATGGTTGAGCGATTATAATCAGGGATGCTCAAGAGGGCAGAATTAGAGGAGTGCAGACATCTTGGGGGGGTTGAGGGGCTGAAGGAGATTACACACATAGGGAGGGGCGAGGCCAGGGAGGGATTTGAAAATACGGATGAGAATTTTGAAATTGAGACATTACTTAACCGGAAGCCAATGTTGGTCAGCGAGCACAGGGGTGATGGGTGAGTGGGACTTGGTGCGAGTTAGGATACGGGCAGCCAAGTTTTGAGCCACCGCTAGTTTACGTAGGGTAGATTGTGGGAGACTAGCCAGGAGTGCGTTGGAATAGTCAAGTCCAGAGGTAACAAAAGCACGGATGAGGGTTTCAGCAGTGGATGAGCTGAGGCAAGAGTGCAAACGGGCGATGTTACGGAGGTGGAAATAGGCAGTCTTAGTTATGCTGCGGATATGTGGCCGAAAGCTCACTTCAGTGTCAAATATGACACCGAGATTGCGAACAGTCTAGTTCAGCCTCAGACAGGAGTTGGGAAGAGGGATGGATTCAGTAGCGAGTGAACTCTTTCCTCCTTTAAGACACTCCTTAAAACATATCTTTTTGACCAAGCTTTTGATTACCTGGGCTAATTTCTACTTATGCAGCTCAGTGTTAAATTTTTTAAATCACATAATACTCATGCAAAGTGCCTTGGCATGTATCACGACGTTAAAGGTGCGATATATTGTGTTTGTAGCATTGAGTCGCTTCAGGTGGAAACCCAACCCAGTCAGCCCTGGATGCTAAAGGCCGTCCTTTTCTCTGGCTCCGTGCGGGCTGAGTATTCAATGTTCCGAATCTACCCTGCATCATTTCAGAGCACTGGCAGCCTCAACAGACCCACTTCAAGTAGAAGAGGTTTTCCAATATAAAATAAAGCATTAAGCTTCCCAAAACTGAAAACAGAAACAGATTTCTGCTGTTCAGAGAGGATTAGCCCAGAATAACACCTTTAGTCAGAAGTAACAATCTCATTGACATTAGTAATAGAATGTAATATAAATCAGATAAAACTGTAGACACTGTACCTCCTGTATTTCCTTAAGCCTGTATTTATCAAACTGATGCAGCAGATTCTTATAGCAAATACCATCTACAAAGTCCGGTTTCTACAAAAGAGGAAAAACAGAGTTAATATGAGAACACTGGGGGGGCGATTTCCTCTGTGTGCTTGGTGTAGTGACATGGTAAACACGTTTGGAAAGAAAGCACAGACAGTTTTTCTAACATAGAGGAAATCTTTCTCAGCTATCTGTTAGCTTCAAAATTTACAAAACAACGGTGATCTTCCTGGGTCTGTGTCAAGGTGCACAGATCGCCTGGGCACAGACCCAGAAAAATATCCACATACATTCTTACAAATGGTTGTAAATTATTTTTTTATTGAATTAATATTGCTTTCAAAAGGGTTCTTGTTTTAAAATACTCCGTGTTTAAGGTCAACAAAGTAATTGTGTGCTATTAAATAGTAAACATTGTAATGAGATAATGTGTAGCGCCTTCAGTTCGCCAGACAAACATCCCAATCGCAAATGAAGTATTTAAACCAAGAATCATACATGACGTCATCGTCAACAAAGAAAGGAACCATGGCAACTAAGCACACTACTACAACAAAGGTGTTGCAGCACTTCCTACACTGCAGGAAGGAGAAACAGGAGAGACTGAAACAAACGCGAAACAGCAAGGTGTGGAAAAAAGCTCAGGTTCAGAAACAAGTCGGCATTTGTTCATATCAGGTCATTACAGAAGATGGCCGTGAGTATCGCAGAAATAGGACACATCTGAAAAAGAGCGCTGAGACATTCATCGAAACTCCAGCGATCTCAGTGACACCCACAGATGATCCGTTGCCAACTAACACGTGAAACAGCACTTCAACGACGACGCATGAAAACAGGGATATGTTGCCTGATATTTCCCCTCAGAGCACTGATAAAGGAACTAAAGCGATCAGTGCATAGAACACCACTGAAATCATCAGTTTGAGGCGAAACAAACAACAAAATACCTGGAGCACTATGTACAGAAATAAGAAATCATGGACACTGGACACTTGGATAAAGAATTAATAAGACAAGAGTTTTATTGTTGTTTGTTAAACTTATAGTTGTATTCATAAGAAGTTAACTACCCGTTTATATTGAAGCTAACTTGAATTCATTTTTGTTTCTTATGAAAGGAAAGGTGTAACGAGATCATGTATAATGCCCTCTAGCTAGGAAATAGCGATATACTGTACAGCGCCCTCTAGCTCGGAGGTATCGATATACTGTATGGCGCCCTCTAGCTAGGAGGTCTAGGGAGCAGTATGGATAAAGTCTGTTATGGAATGCCATCTTAAAGCTCCACATGGCTGTCTGAGATCTCCCAAATAAATAGAGTTAAGTTGAACTAAGGGTGTTCAAAGAGTATTCAAGAGACTATAAAATACAAACGGCAGTCTCAGTATCCCGTGAGTCCTGAGAGAGCAATTGGGGGAGACAGAGAGATTAAAAAAAACAGAAACTGAGGGAGGGAGAGAGATACTGAAACTGAGGGAGAGAGAGAGAGAAATGCAAACTGGAGGGAGAAAGAGAGAGAAAAATAGATACTGGGGGAGGGAGGGAGAGATCAAAAAAATGTTGCAAAGAACTTAGAATGATTTCAACAGTTTTCTTTATTCTGTCCTTCTGTTGATGGGCAGAAAAGTGACAAAAAGAATTCAATCCGGAAAAGTGGGAGGTAATGCATTTGGGGAGGTGCAACAAGGCAAGGGAATACACAATAATTGTGAGGATACGGAGAGGTGTGGAGGAACGGAGGGATCTTGGAGTGTATGTCCTCAGATCCTTAAAGGTAGCAGGACAGGTTGATAAGGTAGTTAAAAAGACATACGGACTGTTTTCCTTTATTAGCCGAAGCATAGAATATGAGTGCAGGGAAGTTATGCTAGAACTATATACAACACTTGTTAGGCCACAGCTTGAGTATTGCGTACAATTCTGGTCACCACTTTACAGGAAGGATGTGATTGCACTAGAAAGGGTGCAGAGGAGATTTACGAGGATGTTGCCGGGACTGGAAAGATTGGATAGGCGGGGGTTGTTTTCCTTGGATCAGGAGGCTGAGGGGAGATTTAATTGAGGTGTATAAAATTATGAGGAGCCTAGATAGAGTGGATAGGAAGGACCTATTTTCCTTAGCAGAGGGATCAATAATCAACGGGCATAGATTTAAAGTAGTCGGTAGAAGGATCAGAGGGGAGAGGAGGAAAAATGTTTTCATACAGAGGGCGGTGGGAGTCTTGAACTCACTGCCTGAAAGGGTGGTAGAGGCAGAAACCCTCATCACATTTAAAAAGTAGTTGGATGTGTGCTTAAAGAGCCGTAATCTACAGGGAGCTAGTGCTGGAAGGTGGGATTAGGCTGGGTAGCTCTTTTTCGACCGGCACAGACATGATGGGCCAAATGGCCTCTTTCTGTGTCGTAATTTTTCTCTGATTTTGTTTCGTTTAAACAGTGATTGCCAACAGTAGAGGAACTGGATTGGAGGAGTCACTGAACTCAGTGGTATGAGGAGTGATGCAATTATTTACAGAGTTAATATGAGCACCTCTGCAATCTTTTGTAATGTCAGGCTTAGTGTGTCAGTGGTTCTTCCCAGCTAGTTCTCTCAAAGGTGTGGTCACCACTTGTTCTTTGAACAAGGATTTATAGAGCTCCAGTGTTGAGAATCCGGAAGCCTCAGGACCGAGGTCGCTCCAGATTCTGTGTATTTCCGGACTTCGGAACATCTTTCCGACGTCCTGAGCCCGGAAACGCCTGGGCCAAGGTAGGTAGGTAGAGGAGGGGTGGGGGTCGAGCGGCAGCTGGGGCAAGGTCAGCCCGAGGCGGGGGAGAGGTCGGCCCGAAGCGGGGGAGAGGTCGGCCCGAGGCGGGGGGAGAGGTCGGCCCGAGGCGGGGGGAGAGGTCGGCCCGAGGCGAGGGCGAGGTCGGCCCGAGGCAGGGGAGAGGTCAGCCCGAGGCAGGGGAGAGGTCGGCGGCGGCCCGAGGTGGGGGTCTGGATTCCGGAACATTTTCCGGATTCCGGACGACCCCGCCATGCATTGTTCCGGTGTCCAGATTCCGGAACAGTGCAGATTCCAGAATTCCGGATTCTCGATGCTGTACCTGTATAAAAAGAAAAGACTTGCCTTTATATAGCACCTTTCACGACCACCGGACGTCCCAAAGCACATTACAGCCAATGAAGTACTTTGTTGGAAGTGTAGTCACTGTTGTAATGTGGGAAACGCGGCAGTGAATATGGGCACAGGAAGCTCCCATAAACAGCAATGTGACAATGACCAGAAAATCTGTTTATGATGTTGATTGAGTGCTAAATATTGGCCAGGACACCGGGATAACTCCCCTGCTCTTCTTTGAAATAGTGCCATGGGATCTTTACGTCCACCGGAGAAAGCAGACGGGGCCTCGGTTTAACTTCTCATCCGAAAGACATAGACTTATATCACAGTCTCATGGTCACTAACGTCACTTTACCTTACCTAACAGTTCACTAATATAACATCAAAGTATAGTGCATTGCAAAACTATTATGAGGAAAAACATGGCTATGAAAAGAAGCAACTCCGAATCAGTCTGAAAACAGACTGAACATATTGACATTAATAACTGGAAGTGGATAAGCACAAGCAGGTTTCCACAGATGACTCCGTTGAAGTACGATGCTTGACTCAACAAATGAAACACTAACAGGGCTCCGCAGAGGATCCAACAAACTGATATTATTTTAACATAAACTTTACCGGAGGGGAAGATATAAAAATCACATGGCGACTGGTAAGTGGGTAACATTTATAGTATTGACCCCCAAAGTTTTCTTTTTTGTTAAGTGAATTTAATGAAAAATCCAATAGAAATGTCACACACTAGAATGATTATCTGAGTAAATACAAAGTATTGGATTCGCTGGCCAAGAGCCAATGGAATGTAAATACCCTTCCAGCAGAAATAGAAATTACATTCAAAATAAAGAACTTGCAAATCATCTACAAAATACATCTGCTCTTCATTTATGTATTCTTCTATTTTCTCTCTGCCATTTTCTACTGGTTTTCTTCTCCTCTCTTACTCCACAGGCACTCAGCACCTTTTAGTACCACACATTAGTCTCTCTCCAGATACTTGAGCGCAAAAATCTAGGCTGACACTCAAGTGCATTACAGAGGGAGTGCTGCACTGCCAGAGGCAATGCTCCCGGTAAGCTGGAGGTCCCATGCATGCTGTTTGCCGGTTTCCCAGTGGCATGCACGGAAATTTGAATGGGTCACGCACATAAAAAAAACATTAGAGGGAACATTGGTCAGAAGTGCCGTCTTTTGGATGAGACGGCTGCCCTATTAGGTGGGCATAAAAGATCCCATGGCATTATTTTGGAGAAGAGCATGTGACGTTCCTCCAATGTCCTGGCCAATATTTATCCCTCAGCCAATATCTCTGAAACAGATAATTTTGTCATTATCATGTTGCTGTTTGTGGGAGCTTGCTGTGCGTAATTTGGCTGCTGCATTTCCTACATTACAACAATAACTACGCTTCAAAAAGTACCTGATTAGCTGTAAAGCACTTTGGGATGTTCTGAGGACATGAAAGGCGCTATATAAATGCAAGTATTTCTTTCTATCGTCCGCTTGAGCCTAGAGAACAAGTATTGCTGAGGTATCATAACCCAACTTTATCTACCCAGCATCTGACCACTTGCACTTCCAGAAGGGGTCAATGATCAAGACCAGGAACTCTGGCTGTTTTTCCCTTCATCAATGCTGGATTTCTACGGCTAACTGCAATGCCCCATCTGAAATCGGCTGACTCAGCACAGACTGAAGTTCAAAATTGGGACTTTTGTGGTCTCTATGATTCAGCTACTTATTGCCTTAACTAGCTACACTAGTTCTTACACTACAATAATTGACAGATATTTCTCGCTAGTTTACATTTCTTAGCTCAAACATTCTTTCTAAAAACATCACTGCTCAGACCATTACTTACCGCAATGCTTTTAAAATAATGGTCCAATTTCCTGTTTAGCAGAAAGTAGATGGAAAGAGTGTGAGAGGCTCGGTTTGACAGCACCGTGTTTACCACCTCAGTATGTTTATATCCCAGCTTCTCAGTCATGTGAAGCAGCACACTCCGATTCAAGTCCTCTGGATGAAGCCTGGATAAGTAAAAATCATCGGGCGTTTACCAACTATCTTTGCAACATATCAGAAGGGGAGAGTAAACACATTTTAGAACTAATTGCTGAATGCTTTTGACTAACATTTGCAGCAATGGTAAACAATGTCATTAATGATCAACATTTTAGATAGACATCTATGGCTAAGAATTAATCATTGCCACAACATATCATTCCTACAGGGTAACATGTTAGCAGCAGGCTGTGCCAACAATGTGTTCCTATGTTATCTAATTGTCATATAATTGAATGGTCTACTCATTGCAGTAGGATTGAGAAGATTGGAATCTGATCTTTAGAATTTGATTTCTACCTCAATATTTTCGGCTCTCTGAAACCAATTTCAGATTTAAATGATTTTACTTTTCTATTTGAACTGTTTCAGCTTATTAAAAATTTATTAGTGGATCTCCCATGGCATTGCTCACAGGCCACAAGCTGAAGCCACGGTTGTGATATGTAACTGCTCACCTGGCCTGTGCTTTTAAGGCCACTGCTGTAAATAGGCGAATCCAGGAATTGCAGCTACTTATAAACTGCTGAGGTGAGAGGGGCAGTTGTAACTCTAGATATCAGGCTCCATGCCAAGGCTGATTTTGTTTCCCTTTGTTTGAAGATTGTTTTGCATCTGTAATGAAATGTGATGGACGGATATACGGCCAAACAGCAGACTTTATCGGGCAAATTCTACAAGTCAGCATTCACAACAGAGAATTTTGCTTGAGGGAAGAACAGATCAGATAGCTGGGCACAAAATATTATCAGAGCCACAAATTGAGCATGCTGATCTCCGTTCTCGAGTGCTAACTTGTAAATGTACACACGTATTAGTTCATCTCCAATGGCATTGGGCACAAGGAGTCAAGCCCTCGGGTGGTCTTCAGGTTTCTGACTGGAGGATATTGAACCATGGTACGCACACAACATGCAGACCCTATTTTAACATCATACATTCTGTTCCTTACTTTTATACTCTACTTTGATTTTATTTTATTTTGTACCGCAACTTAGTGCACTTTGGAAAGCAGAGCAGATGGTTGGGGAGTTTCTCTGCCGCACAGGTGTGCGACTGGAAGATGCAAATCTGAAGCACTACAGCACCACCACTGCTGAGAGGGTGTAATTGTAAGGCAACGGTTAAATGTTTTATATTGGCCCAGAACTTGCAGTCCTGATGACGGCAAACTGGTAATGTTCACCGCCATTTTGCCTTGGAAACATATCGCAACATCAGGATTTAGCGCATGCGCAGCCTAACACGGAAATCCTGAAGTTGCGATCTGTCGTTCACTGCTCCTCCACCGGCTGTGCTGTCCATCGGAGCTGGTCGAGCGTGGTCAATGCCTCAATGCTGGGGATGTTGGCCTGAGCGAGAACACTGACGTTGGGCCTATTTTGTCAATGAATTTGCAAGATTTTGCGGAGGCAGCATTGGTAGTACTTCTCCAGTGCTTTGACTGTCTACTCTACATAGTCCATGTCTCTGAAGCATATAGGAGGGCTGTAGGAAAATCGCTGTTAGAAACCCCTTAAAAAGTTATATCTATTCAAATGAGGCGTAACTGGGTTTTTAATGGTGATCTGAGTAATAACTAGTGATAACGGTTCTGGCCCTGAAAAACTAATTTTAGATTGGTGCAGCATCAAATTTCTCCATTAAGTAAAACATTTTTTTTAATTCATTTTTAAATGTTAATGATATTTCAGCTTCTACCTCAACCCAATGTATGTAAAAAATCTTTATTTTGCTCTCTGTAAATTTCTTTAAGTGATTTATCATTAGTACTTTCTATTTTCTGGAACTCAGTCTGTGTGAATTCTGCATTGTGATTGGTTGCTTAGACTGCTTGTTTACGTCACTGCAGCATGCACTATGGGATTCCCACTAAACTACGTTGATTTCAGCCGGACTTCGGAAAAGCCGAACTTCTCGTCACAAAGATTGCGGGATCTTTGTGGGAAGCTTACTGCAGGGCCAGTGGAGAATGTCTATGATTCACCGCTGGCCGCAAATTACTGACCATTAATTTTAGCTTTTAAGCGAGTTTCAATATTAGTTTCAATTCTAGCGAAATGTTCAACAGGAATGCTGCCAGACAGAGACTTTAGCTGATAAATCTTTAGCTACAAGCTTTCTTTGTCCCCGCCTCAGACATTTCAGCTGTCCTCCTGGGGATTAACTCCTCCAAGGACACCACGGTTGAGAGTGGGCGGTGATTTCTGTTAAAACTGGAGTTATGGCATTAGGTAATACTTTGAAACATGCAGATTCTCACGTAGCCAAAGTCCAAGAAAGGTATAAAAAGAGCGGTGTTAGAATAGATACTTCAGAATTCCAAAAGGTTTGGCCAGCCAATCTCCTCTAGCTCGAAACCTGTGATGCGTTGAATTCTGCGGTACCATGTATCATAAGTGTGACCCTGCGTACGTGTAATTATCATTGTCTGTGTGTAATTGTTGGTAATAATAGTTATCATTGTACACTTAATTCCTATGAAAGACACTAAATGCCTTTGAACCCTATTTATCTTGTGGAATACCATATAAATGTATAAGTAAAAACACCCATTCCCTAACAATAATTACCACGTGACAAGTTTACACCAGCAGTTTTCATTATAAATGTGGACATAGAGGTTTATGATGGAAAAGTTGACACAAAAATGTGACAAAAACATGATGACGGGGCGAAGATTTTGTAAACAGAAAGTATGCATAGACAGACCGAAGGGATCTCAGTTCAAAAAACATCAATGCGGAGCACCCAAATACAAATAATATGGAAAAGAATGAAGCAGGAATAAACTGAATCATTTTCATTTGAGAAGGTCTTCAACATTGACCCTTATATTTCACACCTTTCTCCCCGATACCCCAGTATATTTGTTGTTACTCTCTCCCTGAATTCCCAACTGAGTGTGTAGATTTCTGCCCTTCGTGCTCATGAGCTGGACACTAGGTGATGTAAGGCAGTGGGGAGGTTTGATTCAGCTCCTCTCCGCTGTTTGTTTCCCTTCCCCAGGAATTCCAGTAGAAACCTGAATCTGACTGTGTTAACAGTACAAGTTGAAAACCTGAACCCGTGCCATTCCACAAGACAAGTGGGTTAGGGCGGCAAAGTATTGAACAACCAGACTGTTAATGAGTGAATTAATTGCATAAGAACATAAGAAACAGGAACAGAGGTAGGCCTTTTGGCCACTCAAGCCTGCTCTGCCATTCAATAAGCTCATGGCTGATCTGATCTAGGCCTCAACTCCACTTCCCTGCCCGCTCCCCATAACCTTTAACTCCCTTATCGCTAAAGAATCTGTATATCTCCACCTTAAATATATTCAATGACCCAGCCTCCACTGCTCTCTGGGGAAGAGAATTTCAAAGATTCACGACCCTCAGAGAAGAAATTCCTCCTCATTTCCGTTTTAAATGGGCGACCCCTTATTCTGAATTATTGGGCTTGTCGACAGACATTCTCAATACTAAAGCAAATCCTGGGAAAGAAACAGCGTGTTACACAGTTTGCTACCTGGGTATGACAATTTTGCATCAAAAAAATCCAGAGGCTGCAAACATTCTACCAGATCTGATCAATAGCAAATTACTTTGCCACAAGAAACCACTTGTCCTCCTCATTAGTAAAAAAATGTATATTAAAGTTAATATATCTATAATAACTGGGATTTAGATTATAACATGTATGCCACAATGCTCTGTTTCATCAGGTCAGAATTTATTCTTGGCTCTTCATTCTTGTATCACATTGTAACATGCATTAATCCAATTGTTTTAAATTGGTTAATATCTCTGATAGACACCGTCAGATGAACACATTAAACATGCATCCAACAACAAGAACAGCTTGTATTTATATAGCGCCTTTAAAATAGTAAGACGTCCCATGGTGCTTCACAAAAATATTATCAAATAAAATGTGACACCGAGCCATGTAAAGGGAATATTAGGGCAGATGACCAAAAGCTTGGCCAATGAGATAGGTTTTAAGGAGGGTCCTCAAGGAGAAAAAAAAAGAGGTTGAAAGGGAGCTTAGGGCCCTGGCAGCTGATGGCACGGCTGCCAATGGTGCAGCAATTAAAATCGAGGATGCTCAGGAGGCACGAATTGAAGGAGCACAGATATTTCGGAAGGTTAAAGATTACAGAGATAGGGATTGGCGAGGCCATGGAGAGATTTGAATACAAGGAGGAGAATGTCAAACTCGAGGCATTGCTTAACAGGGAGGCAATGTAGGTCAACGAGCACAGGGGTGATGTGTGAACGGGGCTTGGTGACAGTTAGGACACGGGCATCATAGTTTTGGATGACTTCAAGTTTACGGAGGGTAGAACGTGGGAGGCTGGCCAGGAGTGCATTGGAATAGTCACGTCCACAAGTAAGAAAGGCATGGATGAGGGTTTCAGGAGCAGCTGAGCTGAGGCAGGGGCAGAGTCGGGCGATGTTACGGAGGTGGATATAAGCGCTCTTAGTGATGGCGTGGATATGTGATCGGAAGCTCATCTCGGGTCAAATATGGCACTGAGTTTGCGAACAGTCTGGTTCAGCCTCAGACAGTTGCCAGGGAGAGGGACGGAGTTTATGGCTAGGAAACGGAGTTTGTAGCAGGGACTGAAAACATTGGGATCCGTCTTCCCAATATACACTATCATTGCCAACAGCAATTTATAACGTTTGATCTTGCAGAATATGTTGATAGACATCACTGTATGGGTATGAAATAATAAAACAATCTGATTTTTGAAAGTGCTGGTAGGAGCTGGTAATATTATTTTTATGGCATAATCGTTTTTTGTTTGATAAATAATGCTATAAAATTCTTGTGACAGCATCTTCCTTTATAACAACTGATTGATCACCTTTAAATCTGGCTGATGCAGGTTACCAGCAAGTAGAAAATAATCTAGCTCTGTCCTGAGCTATCCTAATCATTTTGCACAAGGTTGGTAGGATTCTGCAGTTCCTTTTGCTAAGTTGACTGAGGTTATGTTTCCTTCCCTGATGGCAATCTGATGTCACTACTGGTCATCATCATAATCTGACAGCGGTAAATCTGGATTGGTTCTCAATAACAATTGAAATTTGTCTATATATTTTATTCCATGGTTACAGTATTTTTATGCTCCCCACTCCCTTTCTAATACTTTTTCGCACTATGCAACATTCCCGGAGTGCGATAACAATGACCTGCTCCCAGATCTCTGCCAAAATCTGCCCTTGAGTCAACGTGCAAGTGTGGCTCAGAATGCAATTTTCCCTGTGGCTCTGTCTCCTGCCACACGTGTATTGGACGTCTAATACATTGTTCCATCATGTAGTCTGCTGTTAATCCTCTCTGATCCTAATTTGAAGTGAATACTCCCACCTCCAGAGCGACTTGATTTGAATTCTCGGATCCAACTCCCACACACCTTCTGTGCTGTAATACCTACAGCACCAAGGTTGGGCTTGTTATTCAATTACAAATCGGTGTCCGTCTTGAATTCTTCTATTTGTTTATAATTAAAAATATGTTAAGCACAAACAGATGCTTCATTTAGATTACAGCCTCTGACAGCAGCGCTGCAATATAAATGAGATAACACCAGTGTCTCCAGATGCCACAGATCTTCTTGTGGATCTTTTGACAACACCAGTGTCTCCAGATGCCACAGATCTTCTTGTGGGTCTTTTACTGTTGGCTTTACAGATCATCTACTGACAATGAGGAAGTCTATGGGCAGCTAGTTATGGATGAGTACCCGACGTGGAAGAACTGAATATTGTGTTATAGCCTGTCCTCTCAATTGGGTGTCAAATCTGGCACAGTGGTAGCACTCTCGCCTCTAAGTCAGAAGGTTGTGGGGATAAGTCCCGCTCCAGAGACTTGAGCACAAAATCTCAGCTGACACTCCAGTGCAGTGCTGAGGGAGCGCTACACTGTCAGAGATGGCATCCTTCGGATGAGATATTAAATTGAGGCACTGTCTGCTCTTTCAGGTGGACATAAAAGATCCATGGCACTAATTTGAAGAGGAGAAGGGGAGTTCTCCCCGGTTTCCTGGATAATATTTATCCATCGACCAAAACCACTAAAGGAGATTATCTGGTCATCGTCACATTGCTGTTTGTGGCACCTTGCTATTTGCAAATTGGCTGCTGTGTCTCCTACATTCAAACAGTGACTACACTTACACAAGTACTTCATTGGCTGTAATGCACTTTGGGGCATCCTGATGTCGTGAAAGGGGCTATAGAAATGCAAGCCTTTTTTCATTTTTAATAAAAGAGGGCAGATTTGGAGCACTAGTGGGCTCAATACATTGCAGAATCACTTCCAGTGGATGGAGTTCTACATCATAAACACACTTTGAGGCACAAACACATGACTCCCAACCAACAATGTACAGTTAGTGATGTGAAATAGTAGTTTTCCATAACTGTTTATATTTAAATCTTACAGCAGGCTATAGAGCAGTTCAATAAAGTCACTGGTGCCTCTGACTCCAGTGAACTACCTCAGTTCCCTACTAAAGCCCATAGATATCAAGAAAAATTGAGGCTCCGATTTTAATTTTGTGACGTGCTGGGAGCGGGCGGGGTGGGAGGTTACGATAGTGCATGAAAAACCCAGAATTAAGGTCAGTGGCTTTCTAACTCAGCATCTCATTATCAGTTCAGCTTCATGGCAGCTGTCCGGGAATCTTACACACACCTGAATAAACACTTTTTTGTGGTTGCACGCCAGCTGCACATTGATGGAGTGGAAGCCTTTGCGGTTGACGAATGCTCCTGGTTGTTCTGGGAGTTCCCGGATTGCCATTTGTGTGCAGTCAATGGTGCCCTGCACCTGTGGGAAGCCAGCCAGAGCCGCAAAGCCCAGCACTCACGCATTCTGACTGGCATCAGAGCAGGCAAAGTTGACATAGTTGCCGGCCCTGGCAAACAACCCATCAATGATCTGTCTTATGCATTTGTGGGCTCCGACTGAGAGCTCCTGGATATTTTTGCAGCAGAGCCCTGGAAGGACCTGGAGGCAAAAATAATTGAGGTCGGTGGCAACTTTGACAGACACTGGTAATATGTGGACACCAGATCAAGCAGTCAGCAGGTCTTCTTCTAGGTGGCTGCAGATGTCTTCCACAACCTGATGTGACATCCTGGGCCTCCTGAGATACTGGCATTCAGACATGTCAAGGAAACTGAGCCTCTGCCTGTAGACCCTTGTTTCATGGGTAGTGCCTCCTACGAGCTGCACCTCCCTGCATGATCCCCTCTCTCTGCTGGTGTGCAGCTACAGCTCCGTGACCACCAGGCTGCAGGTGTTATTGCTGGTCACCTTGGTCCTCATCTGAGGTTCAATGTAATCGGCACCTATCCTGATGTGATGGAGCAAACCTCCAAAGTGTAGAAAGTAACCTCTCATCAAAAGTACTGTGAACAAACCTTTGCCCAGTAGCAGGTAAAAAAGCAGCGGTGAGTAGAGTATTTATTGATATATTTCCCCGAGATTGATTCAGCCCCTCAATTGCTGTGGTGAACTCATCTTACTATAGCTGCCGAGTTTCAGGAAGCCCAGGAAACCCATGGACCCGATGCTAAAGTCAAAAGAATGTGTCAATATCGCTCTAATTGAATAATTAACAAAAATTAATTGGCAATCCATCCCTCCCGAGGGGGTTGCACAGACGCAGCCTAAAGCACGCCAGTGAAATGTGGAAGTCGGTGGGTTAGAGTTGGCCTTCCGACGCGCTATTTCCCCGGTTTTAACCCCACACTCACGCCAAACCCACACGTTCCTGCAGATTAAAATTCAGCTCTTACTTTCTTATACTACATATTTTTTTTTAAATGTATCTCCTTTTAAAGTCATTATAAAACGGTTTGACCGAGAGCCTGAAGTCTTGTCCTTCAATAACATTATTTGTTCTCATATAACTCAACCTCGTTGTTCAACTAAATAAATACACATGCTGGTTAGAGTACGAGTGTGAAAATTCACCACTGCATTAGCCCACCTTCTATCCAAATACCTATCTTGGGAGAATGGCAGAAGCACTCCACCAACATTTTGTGAAACCTGGTGTATTAATAAGAACTCCTCGTTAAGTCATGTTGCTCAGTTGAAGTATGCTTCACCTCATTATAACAGTCCAGCTTTCTGCCAGTGATAACCATGTGAAATGCTGGAGGGGATAACACCCCAACATATGAATGAAATGGAACATGTAGATATTGGGCACTCTGGTCCCATGGGGAACCAGTGGATGTGGTATATTTGGACTTCCAGAAGGCATTTGACAAGGTGCCACACAAAAGGTTACTGCACAAGATAAAAGTTCACGGGGTTGGGGGTAATATATTAGTTAGCCTAGCCTCTATCCACGCTAACAGAAAACAGAGAGTCGGATAAATGGTTCATTCCCTGGTTGGCAACCAGTAACTTGTGGGGTGCCGCAGGGATCAGAGCTGGGACCCCAACTATTTACAATCTATATTAACGACTAGAAAGAAGGGACTGAGTGTAACGTAGCCAAGTTTGCTGATGATACAAAGATGGGAGGAAAAGCAATGTGTGAGGAGGACCCACAAATCTGCAAAAGGACATAGACAGGCGAAGTGAGGGCAAAAATTTGGCAGATGGAGTATAATGTTGGAAAGTGTGAGGTCATGCACTTTGGCAGAAAAAAATCAAAGAGCAAGTTATTATTTAAATGGAGAAAGATTGCCAAGTGCTGCAGTATAGCGGGACCTGGGGGGTACTTATGCATGAAACACAAAAGGATAGTATGCAGGTACAGCAAGTGATCAGGAAGGCCAATGGAATCTTGGCATTTATTGCAAAGGGGATGGAGTATAAAAACAGGGAAGTCTTGCTACAGCTATACAGGTTATTGGTGAGGCCACACCTGGAATACTGCGTGCAGTTTTGGTTTCCATATTTACAAAAGGATATAGTTGATTTGGAGGCAGTTCAGAGAAGGTTCACTAGGTTGATTCTGGAAATGAGGGGGTTGACTTATGAGGAAAGGTTGAATAGGTTGTGCCTCTACTCATTGAAATTCAGAATAATGAGAAGTGATCTTATCGAAATGTATGAAATTATGAGGGGCTTGACAAGGTGGATGCAGAGAAGATGTTTCCACTGATGGAGGAAACTAGAACTAGAGGGCATGATCTTAGAATAAGGGGCTGCCCATTTAAAACAGAAATGAGGAGAAATTTCTTCTCTAAGGGTTGTAAATCTGTGGAATTCGCTGCCTCAGAGAGCTGTGGAAGCTGGGACATTGAATAAATTTAAGACAGAAATAGACAGTTTCTTAAACGATAAGGGGATAAGGAGTTATGGGTAACAGGCAGGGAAGTAGAGCTGAGTCCATGATCGGATCAGCCATGATCTTATTGAATGGCGGAGCAGGCCCGAGGGGCCGTATGGCCTACTCCTGCTTCTATTTCTTATGTTCTTCTTGCTATACTTGTATCAAAGCAGTGGCAGTAGAGGCAGTCCCAACTCTGTGACATTGCTGCGATACAACAATGACAGCACTTTTGCAGCATGGGTACCTCACCTCATGCAAAGTACTGCCATAACTGTCTGCTTTCAATACGGAAGGCCACTATTTGTTCTGACTATGGAGGGCAGGGCATCGCAACTTGTCGCACTCTCTCTTTGTGCAACACAAATCCATCAACAGACACAATGAAGGACACCACACTCACTGTATCGACACTAACCTTTTGATGTAGTGATTGCTAGAAACCAAACCAACTCAGCTCTCTTAAACGCTACTGATCCAATGGAAAACCATTACAACTGTGATTAAATGGCTCATTGCACCTTACCGGTTTGGGTAAACACCGCTGCATGTAGGCGTCCCCGGGTGGTTGTCGTTCAGCCAGAGGTCAGCCAGTACCTGCTGGATGTTGGGCCGTTTAATAGGGTCAGGCTCAAGTAAGGACCGCAGAAAGTTAACAGCGGCTAGAAAAATAATGAAAATGATAGTTTAGCAATTATTGATCTCAGTGCAATATAAAACCATATTTCTCTCTATGCAGGTTTTAAAAGTGCTGAAGTATTATATATTGTATAGTTTACACACAAAAACATCACCGAAGCCTATATTTGACATCTTTAAATGATTGCTCTCAATCTGTGACAGGACTTCATTTCAAACTGCTGCCTCATTTTGTTTTCAGTGGAGTTTTAATGTAGCCACCTGGTTTACATTAATTTAATGTTAACAGAAGCTTGTTCCAAACCCAGCCTATGATTAAACAGAGTGTAGCAGCTTACAATATACAAATTAAACTTCAGTTAAGGCTATAAAAATATATCTATTGGTTACACTTCTATTTCTGCAATGTATTAACAGATAAGGTCATCAATTTTCATCTGAAAATACACATAAGAAGCAAAAAATAATAGCTAATATTAGCAGTTTAAGGTATACAAAGGAAATATCCCACAGTTCATTTGTCAGATTTGAACTTTATTAACCCGGAGTTTAAAAATATGTTCATATTTTCCAGCTTACAATATTGTCAAACATGGTTTTCAGTAGATTTTGAAAGCCAAGTTTTAGTGTTTGAGAGTAAAATGCCCTCTTTTCCTGCCATTTTTTCTTTCCTGCTTTCCCTTGCCATTCACTAAATGCTGCTGTGAGGTAAGACAGGTGAATTCTCTTCCCAAGCCTCCATCAATGCTGTCACAAGCCGGTCATTGGGAAGTTTATGCCTGTGGATAGCTCCTCTGTCCCTGTGAGAAAGAACCCAGTTTTTTCAGGTAGCTTCCCACAGCACCGCTGCTCAGGTCAGAGGGTCAAAGCTATATTATATAACCTGTGGTAATTGTGTTTCATGTGCAAATACACCATGCCACCACTCCATCCTTATTATAGTAAAAAAAACTTAAGGAAAGATGGCACAGAAGCATATTCCTTATTTTAATCAAAAAGAAATGAAGTGATTCCCGATTCAACAGAAAATAAAAGGATTTGGCCATCTGACAGCAAAGAAAGACTTGCATTTATATAGCGCCTTTCACAACCTCAAGGCATCCCATAGTGCTTTACAGCTAATTAAGTACTTTTTCAAGTGTAGTCACTGTTGTAATGTAAGAAACGTGGCAGCCAATTTGCACAGAGCAAGCTGCCACAAACAGCAAAATCATAATGCCCAGATAAACTGTTTTTTAATTATGTTAGTTGAGGGATAAATATTAGCCAAGACACCAGGGTTACCATCCCTGCTCTTCTTTGAAAGAGTGCCAAAGGATCTTTTACATACACCTGAGAGTGTAGACATGACCTGTTTAATATCTCATCTGAAAGGCGACATCTTCAACAGTTCAGTGCTCCCTTAGCACTGCACTGAAGTGCCAGCCTGGATTATGTCCTCAAGTCTCTGGAGTGAGACTTGGAACACACAACCTTCTGAATCAAAGGCGAGAGTGCTACCCACTGAGCCACAGCTGACACAAGGAAGAGAAGTAAAACATGATCAGTAAGAGTACTGAAAGAGCCCTAAATGGTAGAATGAGCAAACAGACTTCAATGACCTTGTCCTGGTCCGACATTTTTCTGTTGTAACCATAACTTGATTTTCAACTTGCTATTTTAAAATGCGTGGCTCATTTTAATTGCTTGTGACTTCAGTTTCAACAGCAGTGAAAGTAAAGTCTTTCCACGCAAACCAATTTATACATCATTATTTTAAAAACCTTATGCCAGAGCACAATTTTTAAGGCTTTCTTAATGTTGCACATGAGCACACACAGATCAGGCATACAAATAAATAAAAATTAAAAGTGAAGTTAAAATTCTAAATTAAGTTGGAGTCTTTATATTAAGAAAAGCATATCTAAGCTTGATTCATCCCGTGAAACAGCCTTATATCCTAACAATTGAGCCTGATCTCACAAGCTATTTGCTAACATTGCGGCTGGATGTACTAAAACTGTAAATGCATTCTTTGAAAATCCATTTGCAATTTTGCTATATACAGTGCACAGGAAATTTCTTTCCAATCTTTATAAATATTACAACCCCCTCTTCACTGCAATCCCACCATATAGCAAAGACCATAAGCTAAAATATTTTTTACTGTTGTATTTGCTAAGTTTATGTTTTCAACCAAAGTTCCTAGTGAGCTCCCTTGATGGCTCAGTGAGAAAATTCATTATTTGCTATGGTATATTGACCAGTATAGACCACAAGGGATCCCGATTCGATCTGGGATTTGAGCTGCGATAACTGATTAGTGTTAGGGAGTGTGATTAGTGAGTGCGACTATTGGCCATGTCACCCTTTGCTAGAGATGGGAAAGATCCATCAGGGATTCCACAACCTAATCATCATCCAGTGACCCTTGTTGAAAAGTGCTTGTGTGGTTAAGCATAAGATTGATGCTCTGCTTCTCCACAAACTAACAACTTATTCACACTCAATCCACTAAATAATAAAAAAGGAGTTAGATGTAGTCCTTACTACTAGGGGGATCAAGAGGTATGGCAAGAAAGCAGGAATGAGATACTGAACTCATTGAATGGTGGTGCAGGCTCGAAGGGCCGAATGGCCTACATCTGCACCTATTTTCTATGTTTCTATGTTTCTCAATGGGATGGATAATGTGGTCCACTACATGCACTTGCACCCCAGTGAACTCACCTCACATGAAGTCAGTTTGATGGCACTCCCATGGGTGTTATTCATGGCTCAGCAGGTAGCACTCTTGTTTTTGAGTCAAAAGGTTGTGGGTTCAAGTCCCACTCCAGAGAGTTGAGCATAAAATCTAGGCTGACAGTGCAGTACTGAGGGAGTGCTGCACTGACGGAGGTGCCGTCTTTCAGATGAGACGTTAAACCAAGGCCTTATCGACCATTTCAGGTGGACGTAAAAAAAATCACATGGCACGATTTTGAAGAATAACAAGGAAGTTCTTCCCGGTGTCCTGGCTATTATTTATCCCTCAATGAATATCATTGAAACAAATTATCTGGTCATTATCAGATTGCAGTTTGTGGGAACTTGCTGTGCGCAAAATTGTCTGCTGCATTTCCTACATTACTACAATAGCTATACCTCAAATGTACTTAATTAGTTGTAAAGCACTTTGGGACATCCTACGGTTGTGAAAGGCGCTATATAAATGCAAGTTACTTCTTTCTTTCATTCATCATCCATGGTACAGAGGGCAGTGGGGATCCTGTTCCAAGTCTCTGACATAGCTGTTCTGGGAATGTGCAGGCCAGCATGAGTTGTGAGAGAGCAGCCCAGAGACAACGCGCATTCTGACATTTCCTCTTGCCTGACTTCAGGGAAATGTCAATCTTCTGTTCAGCAACACCCACCCTTCCACAGCAATGTCAGGAACTCAATGTTGTGCAGACTGAATCTGCACCTCACCACTGCTCTGATGCAAAACACATGCTGCTACTCCAATGTGCTGTGTCATCACAATGCTCCAAACCATAATTAAAATATGGTTTCACTAGTACATTAAAAAAAAATTTGGTTTATTTTTATTTAGCAACATTAAAAATATCACCAACACCACACCACTTAAGAGAACTACTTTGTTAAAGGGGAAGGTCATTGTACAAGGAAATACTTTCAACATGCTTTTCTCTTTGTAGCCCCATCTCTGCTAACTTCCTGCCTCCACTCTATCCTCCTTTAACTTGGAGATTAGGGAAGGCAAAGAGCAATCTGGGCTATGATAACAAAAAGTTATCTTGAAGGAACATTGCTCTCAGCCAATGTTTCTTCCCCACTGAGATGTTGAAGAGGGGGTTACTTTTATTAGTGCAATACCCTGTGTTTAGCTGCATGCTCACAAACATAAAATTCATGTATTGGGGAATAGCTAAATTCAATTGGGATGCCAACACGAGAGTCTACTACTGCAGAGAAAGAAACCAGTTACTGTAAAGCAATCGCCATCTTAGTAAAATTACAGCCACAGCTTAAGTAACATATTAAAAATATATAAGCTTTTAACGTTTGCTATGATGACCTGTATTTCATTCCTCTTTCACAGTTAAATTTCTAAATCATAACAAAGTTCCTAAAAGATAATATGAAACAAAATTCATAACATATGTCATACATTATGGCCTTTTAAAAATCAAGTGTTTTGACAAGGATTATTACTCCACGTTGCTTTATTTAACATAATGAGAAACTAAAGTGACATAGGTTTGAAATAGATTCCCGATACAGTGGGATCATATTTTTTGTAGTCAGGCTTGACATGGCTCCAGTATGTTCTGCAATGTACCAGTTGTTGAAACTGATAACAGCTGACATATCTCACCTATCAGCATTGAAGCACTGACCACACTCGACCAGCTTCGTTGGGCAGGCCACATCGTCCGCATGCCCAACACGAGACTCCCAAAGCAAGCGCTCTACTCGGAACACCTACACGGCAAGCGAGCCCCAGGTGGGCAGAGGAAATGTTTCAAGGATACCCTCAGAGCTTCCTTGATAAAGTGCAATATCCCCACCGACACCTGGGAGTCCCTGGCCCAGGACCACCTTAAGTGGAGGAAGAGCATCCGGGAGGGTGCTGAGCACCTCAAGTCTCATCGCCGAGAGCATGTAGAAACCAAGCGCAGGCAGCAGAAGGAGCGTGCGGCAAACCAGACTTCCCCACCCACCCTTTCCTTCAGCCACTGTATGTCCCACCTGTGACAGAGACTGTAATTCCCGTATTGGACTGTACAGTCACCCGAGAACTCACTTTTAAAATGGAAGCAAGTCATCCTTGACATCGAGGGACTACTTATGATGATGATGACCATAAAATAAGGCCTATTAGTTGCAATGAATTTTATAGTACTGCATGAAATTTTGTTGTGCTATTTCAACATTAAATTTGGAATTGGTCTTGCATCGCTATGGCATGGGGCACTAAGTTTGAAACAATTAGTGTCACAAAGTAGTAGAACTCTGGTTGGCATACAAATATTCCCACATTAGGAAATAGACTTCTCTGATCACTATGTGTTAGTGAAATTGTGTATGCAAAATGAAAAGATGTCTTATGTTCACCATTGCCAGCAAAATTGTAAAAAAAACACATTTACAATTTTTGGTAGAAAAAACAAATATGGGAAATCTTTGCGAGCAGGGGAAATCTCTCCTTATGGCGACCTCACAAGTTTAGTCAGGCCACCTGAAAGAGATGATGCCAGTTCTACACATAAATGACCTCCTCCTGTGCTGTAATTACCAAGATTCAATGTTAAGATAAGCAAAGGCTCTTCTCATAACCACGCACCTTCTAGCAGCCAATTCAACAGCAGCATTGGATTATAGTGAGCTGCACAACCCCACGAGACAACAAATGTTTTGAAATGGATATTAAAAAGGGGAAATACTAAATCAGAATGGATATTTTTCTAACGTCAAGAAACGTTTAGAACATTTTTTTTTGCCATCATTGAAAAATATTACTTCCCATCGCTAGGGTGGGGGTTGAAGCAGTGGATTGGCAATACATCTCCTCGTCACCTGTGGCCCTCAGGTGAGTAGGGCTGGCTTTACAGCCATGATGCTGCAGCCAAAATTATAGGAAAAGGCAGGAGAATAAGGCAATGTATTCAAAAACACAAACCAAAGTAAA
Source organism: Pristiophorus japonicus (assembly GCF_044704955.1). Lineage (NCBI taxonomy): Eukaryota > Metazoa > Chordata > Chondrichthyes > Pristiophoridae > Pristiophorus > Pristiophorus japonicus. Next base: position 95,400,972 of record NC_091987.1, read on the forward strand.
ATAGGTGTGCAGAACTGGTTTATGATCGCACTGTGAAAGTGGCTCTCAAGTACGTTACTGCTCAGATTGTGGACCTTACTAAAATGTTAGTGACTATCCTCGATTAAAGCATGCACAAAGTAGAACTGAACATTGATAGAGAATGAAATCCTCTGCAACATGCAAAACCACAGTGGTCCTGGTATTTGCCTGGGTTGTGTTTCTTTCCAACACTGCCTCCAGTGTGCCAGCGCAGCCTTCGGTCACCTGAGGAAGCGAGTGTTTGAAGACCAGGACCTCAAATCTGGCACCAACCTTATGGTCTACAGGGCAGTAGTGATACCCGCCCTCCTATATGGCTCAGAGATGTGGACCATATAGAGTAGACACCTCAAAGCGCTGGAGAAATACCACCAGCTCTGACTCCGCAAGATCCTGCAAATCCACTGGGAGGACAGATGCACCAACATTAGTGTTCTCGATCAGGTCAACATCCCCAGCATTGAAGCATTGACCACACTCGACCAGCTCCGTTGTGTGGGCCCATTGTTCACATGCCCGACACGAGACTCCCTAAGCAAGTGCTCTACTCGGAACTCCTACACAGTAAGCGAGCTCCAAGTGGGCAGAGGAAACGCTTCAAGGGGCACCCTCAAAGCCTCCTTGATAAAGTGCAACAACCCCACCAACACCTGGGAATCCCTGGCCCAAGACCACCCTATGTGGGCGTAGAGCACCTCCAGTCTCGTCGCCGAGAACACGCAGAAAACAAGTGCAGACAGCGGAAGGAGCGTGCGGCAAACCAGACTCCCCACCCACCCTTTCCTCCAACCACTGTCTGTTCCATCTGTGACAGAGGCTGCATTTCCCATATTGGACTGTACAGTCACCTGAGAACTCACTTTTAGAGTGGAAGCAAATCTTCATAGATTTCAAGGGACTGTCTATGATGATGATGTTTCTTTTCTGTGTTTACTTGTGTCTGGATTCAATCGAACTTGGAAACAGTGCTCTTACATGGCCCCAAGATGTGATTAAAATTATTCTGAATTGTTGGGTGCTTGATATGGGAGTTCCGTGGGCTGAAAATCACATAATGTATGGCAATGAGCATCAACTTTTGATCCACTACATTTATCTCCCTCAGGAAATATGCTCCAAGCAGGCAAAAAGGCGGCCAGCTTACCTATTCTTCATTGGTCCATTTATTGATTCATATCAGCCTGCTGCATAATTGGCACCATAATTGCTACTATGGTTAGCTCCTGATTAATCTCAAAAGCTGTGCCATTAAACATGCACAGTATAATCATGACTCAATAAATGAGTTAGGCCATTTCCTATTAAATGTACCACGTTAGCTCCCCTAATGCTTCAACGAGTATATTTAGTGAGTAGCTGAGCCACTCAGACCAGGAAGGTCCCAAGTTCATCCCCAGTCTATGCTTAGGTATCTGACCTTATGCCAAGCAACAGTTGAGAGTTCCACAGTTGGCCTCAGCCCTTCTGCATTAGGGAGAAGAAAGTCAGCCAGGGTACCTGTTCACTATCAAGACCCCCTTCTGAAAGTATGTGGGTGTGGACATCAGGTGAGGTTGGCATTGAGCTGGGTTGAAATCTGCCCCCATGGATAAATAGACTGTCAACACTCAGGGCTTAATGGGCACTAATCGCTGGAGAAATACCACCAACGATGTCTCCGCAAATCCCTTGGGAGGACAGACGCACCAACGTTAGTGTCCTCAATCAGGCCAACATCCCCAGCATCGAAGCACTGACCACACTCGACCAGTTCTGTTGGGCAGGCCACATTGTTCGCATGCCCGACACAAGACTCCCAAAGCAAGCGCTCTACTTGGAACTCCTACATGGCAAGCGTGCCCCAGGTAGGCAGAGAAAACGTTTCAAGCACACCTTCAAAGCCTCCTTGATAAAATTCAACATCCCCACCGACACCTGGGAGTCCCTGGCCAAAGACCGCCCTAAGCGGAGGAAGAGCTTCCGGGAGGGCACTGAGCATTTAGAAAACAAGCACAGGCAGCGGAAGGAGCGTGTGGCAAACCAGACTTCCCACCCTCCCTTTCCTACAATGGCTGTCTGTCCCACCTGTGACAGTGACTGTAATTCCCATATTGGGCTGTACAGTCACCTAAGAACTCACTTTTAGTGTGGAAGCAAGTCTTCCTCGATTTTGAGGGATTGCCTATGATAATGATGAATGGGCACTGAAACAGATATTGGTGCTTGTGAGATCATATCCCAGCAAGTAGCTACTGCCTTCGAGAGAGGAGGGAAGAGGACGGGAGAAAATCATTGCAAAAAAAAATGTTATGTCGTCATTATTCCAGAAGATACTTTTATTTTTGTTAGATTTGCCCCAAGCATCTCCCTAGCTCTCTTCGCTCCACATCGGTTGAAGAGCATTATTGGCAGGGGCCTGGCAGCAGATTGACTGCTCACCCTCTCTGCCTGGGAAATTGTTCCCAAAAGCATCTGCATTAAACACTGCACATGAAATGTTTAGAATTAAAGTCTGGAAAATACAAACACTATCGTTAGATAACGCACATGGAAGCGAATGCAGGCACTTTTGAAATAACATACTGCACACACACTGAGATCAAGGACGTAAGTTATTCGAATACAGTGAATGTAAATGAAACGAAAGTTTGTCATCTGATTTCACGTCGTGGTTGCCCTTTAAAAGTGCTGAGGCGACCTGGTCCCATGGTAACGTGCATCAAACAGCTGCATGGATCTGCTGTCATTTAATAAAATCAGTGGGGGCCCAAATTGCCCTTTTTTTTAAAAAAAGAGAGTCATTGAGGCAGTAACGGTTCGGTAAGCACCTACCGCTCAGTCGGTGCCGTCATTTGAGAAATTACCCTCCTTTATTTTTGTGGCGGTACACGCTACCGCCCCGCCCGTGTTCCCGCCTATTCGGGCACGTGGTGACCCCATACCGACCAGCGGCGACCCCTTTTCCGCCCCGCGTGGGAAATCGGCCCGCAGGAACGGATTAGCCGCCGCTCGGTGCCCCGACAGCGGGAAGCTGCTAGTGGCTGGGCGGCGAATCCATCCTTAAAGGAGAGGACGCACTGCTGCGGCCACCAAGTCGGCCTGACAATGGCGGTCACAGGTTCAGCTGGGCCGCCAACTGTCAGCCCAGCAAACCCTCTTGGGTACTGAGCCACTGACCCGGCCAAAACTCTCCCTGGTGGCCCAGTTGGCCCAACGAAACTTTGTGCAGAGCTCACAGCGTCACTCCCCTTTAACTGAAGGGGAAGGATGTTGTGACTAATCAGTGCGACACGGTATGTCCTTGTCGCACTGACGTCATAAGCATCGCCGCGCTAACTGCCCGCCTTTCGTCCCTCTCCCAACTGACCTCAGCCGCCCAAAACAACGCCCTGACAGAATTTTTTTTTTTTAAGTCCCCAATTTCGCTCTACTCTCCGCCTCATCGATCTGTTATTACCTGATGAGAGATGGGTGGGTAGGGGATTAAGATCTTTATCCACCATTTTCTGATGCAAAGCTCTCAGGCTGAACGGCTCCACTGTGAACGGTAAGGTGCCAGTCAGCATTGCATAGGCATTCACGCCACTAAAAAAATAAAAATAAAGTATTAGCAGGTGCGCCATCATAAAATGGGTGGAAGTATTATTCCCGTTACACCCCCCACCCTCCCTTTCCCCCATCGATACTGCAACTGCTGACTCACATTAGTTACAAATCTGCAACCGAACTACAACAGCTAGTCACATGAACACAGTTAGTTATTCCGACATTAGCTCAAAATAAAAAATCCCTCATCTTTTGACCTTGAAATTGGTTTGGGGTTTCTTAATGGAATATTTTGATCATTAGGAATACCATGCAAATTTAACTGGGCTATCTTTAACTGTTGTCACTGTGAAAAACATGATTTGGGAAATATCATGCACCAGAAAAGTAACTGCAAACTGGATTAAAAAAATCACAAATGCAGTGATATTGTGATGTGCAAAATAAAATGAATAAAAAAAAAACACTTTAAAAGGTCAGTCAACATAAGGATATGTATTTTTCAAGAGCAAGATAAGACAATAAAGTTGAAGATGTTCGCTTTCATTGAATGTGCATTTTTAAAATCCAGTTTAGACACCAGTAACGCACTTACATTGACCATATATCCACTTTGGGACCGTATTTCTTGCGTGCTAAAAGCTCTGGTGCTGCGTAGGCTGGACTCCCACACTGAGTGCTGAAAGGATCAGAATAACCCAAAATACCAGCACAGTTACTCAGTCCGAAATCTGGTGAATCCAAAGGAAGGAATATCAAGATGAAGGCGGAGTTGTACAATCGTTCTCAGTCTCACAATACTGTGATTTATGCTGGGAGAATTTTCCTTTCATAAATAACATTTAAACAGTCTTTCACAAATGCGCAGATCAAATGCAAAATATTTCCTTTTCTCAGTCTTGTCAGTTGCCACCCTTTGATCTTAATGTCCAGCACTATACGCTCCCTGCTACAATTAAGAGAATACAATTTCCACGTTCAACAACATTTCTGTTTCAATCTATTCTTGTTTTGATGTAATTGCTCCTGAAATTTGAATTATCCAATAATTTGAATTAAGCAATTGAATTGAAATGCAATTATCTAATAATTCCAAATTTTAAATACTTTGAATTAACAGCAGTAGGCTCTATTGCTAAAATTTAACATTTCTATTTCTTAATATTTCTTTCAGAATTGATTGAACACATGCATTTATATAACTCCTTAATGTCAGTCCGCTTTCCAGAATGAATGACATTTGAAGTGCAGTGAATATCGTTATGTAGATAAAAATTGTCTCCATAACCAACAGTTTACCTTTCATGTTTAGTGTACCATTCTACATTTTGTTCTAATCTCAGAATTCTGATCATTCTCCCGAAGTAGATTTCTTATTTCACGGTTTACTCTTTAACAACTCTCAAATTAAGAAATTCAGAAAATGCCAAAATACACAGCAGAGTGATCAGAATTTGAACGAGAATAGACAGGTCAACATTTTGGGTGTGAACGTCTTCTCAAGACCAAGATCCCATCCAAAACATTAATGCATCTTTTCACCTTCAAATACTGACTGACCTGCCTTGCCTTTCCAGCATTTTCTGTCCATATTTCACACATCTAGTATCTGAGGTTTTGCTTCCCAACTCCACCCAATTGTCACTTTCTAAATTAAGAAGAACATAAGAATTAGGAACAGGAGTAGGCCATATGGCCCCTCCAGCCTGCAATGAGATCATGGCAAATCATCGACCTCAACTCCACTTTCCCGCCCGATCTCCATATCCTTTGATTTCCCTAGAGTCCAAATTTCAACTTCTGCCTCCTCCCTCTCCCAGAACAACGGTCTAATTTTGGTTTAACGCCTCCGAAACATTTTAATTTCACAGCACAATATACCCTTCCAACGTTCTCTTTAAGTGAACCAACTACCCAGACAAATTGCAAAGTATCTATTCCCTCCCAGCTCTGAACACATACCACCTGAGCATACCTATTAATTTCATATTGTTCTTTTCATCAAGTAAAAGGTTTTCAATCTTCAAATCTCTGCAAAATAAAAATGAAACTCAAGAATTCATTCAGAAAACCTTCTGTTGTTATGTCACATAGGATCAACTTTGAACAGAGAGAGCAAGGAATTATTGAAAAAAATTATCCCGCTTTTGGAAGAAGAGAGTTGGTGTCAAAGTGATGATGTTATTCTAAAAATATGTAATTACTTAATGTCAGTACTGTTACAAAATCTCAATGAAGCTGTTGAACACTGGGTGTTTACTGCCTGTTAAATGTGCAGTGTTCCTCTGGGAAATAGTCAGAATTATTTTGGTAAATTAGGCATTGCTGGTTACAAAGAAAATGAAAAATGTCTTCATTCTATTCCTCTGAAGTATTATTTTACAGCAACACATAAATCGTCATTAGCATAACTAAGACAGTGTATTTTCACCTCCGTAACATCGCCCTTCTCCGCCCTTGCCTCAGCTCATCCGTTACTGAAGTCCTCATGCATGCCTTTGCTACCTCTAGACTTGAGTATTCCAACACATTCTACCCTACGTAAACTAGAGGTGATCCAAATCTCAGCTGCCTGTGTCCTAACATACCAAGTCCCACTCACCCATTATCCCTGTGCTCGCTGACCTACATTAGCTTCCTGTTAAGCAACACCTCAATTTCAAAATTCTCATCCTTATTTTCAAATCCCTCCATGGCCTCACCCCTCCCTATCTCTGTAATCTCCTTCAGCCCTATAACGCCCATCCCCGAGATGTCTGCGCTCCATTAATTCTGCCCTCTTGAGCATCCCTGATTATAATCGTTCAACCATTGGTGGTTGTGCCTTCTGTTGCCTTGGCCCCAAGCTCTGGAACTCCCTGCCTAAACCTCTCCACCCCTCTACCTCTCTTTCCTCCTTCAAGATGCTCCTTAAAACCTACCTCTTTGACCAAGCTTTTGGTCACCTGTGCCAAATTTTATTAATGCTGCTCGATGTCAAATTTATTTATCTCATAATACTCCTGTGAAGTGCCTTTGGATGTTTCAGAATGTTAAAGGCACTATATGAATACAAGTTGTTTTTGTTATTGATGCACTTCCAATAGCTTAGTGTACTGCGTGAAGGTCCAGATATTCTGTACCAGATCAAGGGTTAAAATTCCCGTATGCGCTGTTTATAGCGTATTGGTTATTGTGCTTGCTTCAAATCCCTGTGTGCACTATTTAACTCAGAAGCTAATCAATTAGTTACAAAAAGAGTGCACACAGGGAATTGATGCGAATGCATGAACCAATTAGTGCATTTCTTCTTACGGGTAAACTGCAAACTCTCTGGTGTGGCAGCACCACAGCTTCAGAGGCTGCACAGCGATGGACAGTTTGTGACTGTAATAAATAGCTGTTCTAGTGTCACTTCCAAGCTCTGATCATAATCCCAGAATAATTTAAAATGTAGTCATTTCAAGTCTCAATATAAACTGGATTCTGGGAACTAGCTTGACATTGTTTTGTCCCGTGTGTGAGTATCAGCGATGTAGAAAAGTATTGCAGTGTTATGGATTTTTACTGGCCAAAGTGAGGTGAACAATCTGTGAAAAGTACAATAAAAATAGTCACTTGGTAGGTTGTATTTATCCTTCAGTATAGTGTTTGTTATAATGATGGTTTGTTCAGTAACTATATGTAATTTTTCCTCACGTTCATTTTAAAGGATGAGTTTCAATTGTCCAAATCCCTGATTTTTCTAATCTTATTATGTATATCCTGAGTATATTCATCTAAGCTAGTATAGGCACTATAAATTGCCTCAATGTGAAGGTGGTGGTGGGGGTGAGGTTGGGGGGGGGTGGGGAATCAACCAGGTTGCCCACTCCTGGTTGCAATCCAGTAACTCTTGCTGAAAAGTGCATCCATATGAATGTTGAATGAACACAGGATCCAGATTGGCTGTGATGCTCACCTCGCTTTAGGTTAAAAGAGCAGATTTAGGTTTGCAAAGTTCTGAAGCTTATTACAGCCATACTTCTCCACTTTTGTCTGTTGCTGAGTTAGCCCCAGGAGATCCAGCTGTTTATCTAACCATCTTCTCCCTACTGCACCTCATAGTTATATCCCGCATGCCCTTTACTACCTATCCCAAAGTTAAATAGTATAGCAACACTCTACCCTCACATATGAAGAATGGCGACTGGGTGAGGTACTGGAGCACTCCCGGCAGCCAGAATGTGTCATTGTCTTCAGTGAAGAAGAAGAAACACAAAGGAAGAGAAGTTATTTTTAGGAACATCTGCTTTATAGTCTAGATAATCAGAATTGGTTAGGTTCCGTAACATGTTTGAAATGACCACAAACTCTCGAACCAGGGGATGTTTGCTCAAACTTTGAAAAAGGAAAGATGTACAGCGAGTTTAGACTGAACTTCTGAACAGCTGCTTAAGGAGGCAGTGGAGCCAGATAAGTGTGGGAAGATTTAAGGGAAAATTCGATAGATATTTGAAGGAGGGAACTTTTGAGAAGTATTAGTTTTGGGGATCAGCCAGATAGACTGTATTTTCCATTCCTATATTATTATTTTATAGTTAAAATTTGACGCGACTATTAATAGACATATTATTGCATTGAGAGTATTTGTTTTTAGAACTAGTCAGATGGACCAAAATGCAATTTTCTGGTCCTGTACATTCTGTGTGATTCTATGATTTCAAAGCAATAAATATTATTTTTTTCCTAGGCTATGAACAGATGTCTAAACTAAATGCTGTAAAATGCTCGAGAAACATCAAATGAAGATATTTATATCTTTGTAGCATCAATTTAGTAGCAAGTCCTTCTTGAAATAATTCACAGACAATACACACTACATTTCTAAAAATATCAAAACAATTGCACCACATCGCTTAGAAATAGCAAACACATTGAACGCTTGCTAGAATAAATTTGATTAATCATGCCAGAAAATCATGAAAAAAGTTCGATTTACAATGTTTTACATTGAGAATGAGGATATTCCTAAATGTAAATCATTCATTCAAAAGACAAAATTGTTTAAATATATAAAAAGTAAAGATACATGTTACGACTTCTGCCACGTTATTTTAGTGGCATATTGCACAAACAATTATTTACCAAATCATTTCAGAAAACATATCAGAAAAAGCCATTCAGTCCATTGAAGTTCATCCCTCTCATAGATTAACTTTCCCATCACAACAGCAACATCACACCATCACCATGTATTTTAGATAACCTGAATGTTTTTGTTTCCATTACCTTGTTTGGCAGGTTATTCCAAATGATTACTTTTTGAGTAAAGATGCTTATCATGCTATGTATTCAAAATTTCTTTTATAACATCTCCATTTATATTCTACTTTATTTAAACAACTATAACAGAGATGACAGAAAATATATTTAAAGCACTTCCATCATCCCTCTGGCAGTTTCAAGGTATTTGTGCTGATATACTTGCAAGTAGTGGCATGTCTTTTTGATGTTAAATACAGAACCCCGAGGCAAATGTACATTCATGGTAGGCATCATGATGGTTTCAATGCTCTATAGTGATGCCATCTCGTTGGGCTGTTTTATAAGGTCATAATTAGTTGTTGAGACCAAATAGAAGATCATAGAGCTATTAAAATAACAGTTTTGCACCACACACACACACACCTACCTACCTGTGGACCACCCCTGCCCGGTGTAGATGCTCCACTGCTAGAGTGAGTTGCCTGATGTATCGGCGTGCCTCCGCTTCTTCCAATATCTTTCGGTCATACATTTTGTGCATTAAGTTGCCTCCTGTGCACAGCTCCATTACCAAGTAGTAGCTGTTCTCTGTTTCTAGTATGTCCAAAAGCTGTGTAATATTCGGATGCCTGATCATTTGGTGAATCTGTCCTTCTCTTCGCAGGTTCTTCGTTACATAGGAGTCTTTTCTGGCTTTCTTCTTATCAATGACTTTCACAGCCACCTAACAGTTTTACAGAAGTTATGATTAATGCTCAGCATTGCTAGCACTCCAGCCTGTGTACATAGCCAACTGACAAGTTAATTCCATTAGGAAAGATAATAACAAAAGAATGCCATGTTGTAACTTGGATTTTATGTGTGTATGAAACATTCATACTATGTCCACTTGAACTGTAGAAAACACCCAGCAGTACAATTACAGAGTCTGGAGAATGCACTTTGAATTATATATTGTAGTACTAAGTGAGTATTGGTGATTACAGATCTGTGACTGATGGTAACAATTTTGTAATAAATTAAAAGTATCACGCAAGAAGTTTATTGTACAATATTAAAGCGTTATTGGCTTACGATGATGTTTTTCTTTAGTATATCAGGCCCAACATGTTGAATCATTCTGGAACAACAGTGAATGCATCCATTTCTCAAAACACGTTTTACAGATTCTGGGACTGTTGAATGTGGCCTTAACAAGTTTCTAATGTCACTGGTGGCCATTTTGTATTTCATCCAAACTCACCCAGTTCTGGAGGACCTTCGATTTAATAGAAGGAAGTTATGGTTCTGACTAACTAAAGATTTTCATAGTTCTGTGCTCATTAAAGAAGTGAATGGGGCTAAAATTCCAGTCGGAGGCTTCCGTCGGACGAACGCCTCCAGCCTGAAATATTTTTGCGAAGTACCTGGTGGTCCCGGAGACGCCTGCGATTGTAGTCGGAGGCCTTCATTCCATGCGCAGCATACGGGGAGAGGACTTCCCCGTACGTACGGAAATGCTGGAGTCACGTGGGCCTGGACCACCAATCACTCTGCAGTATTCTCATTGATAATAATGGGAACTCAGTTTTTACAAGCTCCCATTAGTATCAATGAGAATAAATCTAAAAACAAGAAACACAACATAATAAATAAATAAAACACCTCACATATTTAAAATTAATTGAAATTAAAGTTAATTAAATGTTTTCGAAAAAAAATTATATTTTTAATGTGTTTTTATTTTAAACCGTATTAACTTACCTTAATGGACAGGGTTTTTAACATATAAAAATTAAATTTAAAAACATATTTTATGTTTTAAAACTCTTACGCTTGTAAAAGTAGGCTATGCACCTGCTTTTACCAGGTGTAAGAGTTTGAAGGACATTCGCTGGGCATGAGTTGGGCAAATAGCCCAATCTCTTTTGCGCTAATGTCCTTCTCCCGGGATGCGGAGGATCTGTCAAGACAAATCTTGACACATCGGAAAAGCCGGTTTTCAGCACATGCACATTGCACCCCGAAAACTGGATTTTGCAAGGCCTGGCCGGGTCCGTGCGCAATTCGTACGGACCCAGTGATACATGAATTTTACCCCGATGTTGTGTACTACTATCAGTTGGCTTGGATATGATCATGTTGCAATTTCAAAACAAGTTAGAATTTGATTGCAAGAAGGCACATTTAACATGAGTTGATTGACAACTGTGCAAGGGGTCACCACTGGATATAGTATTTCAGTGGCCATAGCCTGTTGAAGGTGAACAGTTACAAAAACATTACTAACATGTTTCATTCCAGTCTCGGAAAAGCAACTCCTACAATGTCGATGCTGCATTCATAGATCCCATGAGGGGTCTGGAGAGAATAGATAGAAAGAAACCGTTCCCATTAGCAGAAAGGTCGAGAACCAGAGGACACAGATTTAAGGTGATTGGCAAAAGAACCAAAGGCGACAGAAGAAAAATCTTTTTTATGCAGTGAGTGGTTAGCATTTGGAATGCACTGCCCGAAAGGGTGGTGGAGACAGACTCAATCTTGGCTTTCAAGAGGGAGTTGGATAAGTTCCTGAAAAAAAACATTTTGCAGGTCTACAGGGAAAAGGTGGGGGAGTGGAACTAGCTGAAGTGCTCTTGCAGAGAGCTGGCATGGGCTCAACAGGCCAAATGGCCCCCTTCTGTGCTGTAATCATTCTATGATTCTAGGGATCATTGTAGTGGGAAAAGTGAGACTGTCACTTTAATGCTTTTTGTGATGTAAATTCATGCCCACATCTACTGCGATCAGAACATCCAAAATGATATTTTAATCTCATTTGCGGTACAGCAGTAGATTTGAAAGCAATTCTGTCCATTTGCAGTTTTGCCTCCTGTTAACAAAGCTTCCTTCTTTAAACTACAAAGTGATTTTATCAGGAGGAAGAAGCAGAAAGTATCAGCCAAAAAAATGTTTGTAGCTAACCCAATTGCTTTTATCTGTTTCACGCTTTCCCTTTTCTCCCCCTATTGCAATCAAAGTAGTCATGGAGCATTTGCCACCAGCATCATTCTTCTCTGTTCTAGAAAAATAGTCATTAGGTGTCAGCCTTGGCAAACGAATAAAGGAACATAGGAATGAGAATAAATCATTAAGCTCCTTGATCCTGTTCTGCCATTCTATTAAGAGCTTGGCTGATCTGTACCTCACCTCCATTTGCCCGCTTTTGTTCCATATCCCTCAACACCCTTACCTAACAAAACTCTTAGTCTTGACAATTCTACATAAGAACATAAGAATTAGGAACAGGAGTAGGCCATCTAACCCCTCGAGCCTGCTCCGCCATTCAACAAAATCATGGCTGATCTGGCCGTGGACTCAGCTCCACTTACCCGCCCGCTCCCCGTAACCCTTAATTCCCTTATTGGTTAAAAATCTATCGATCTGTGATTTGAATACATTCAATGAGCTAGCCTCAACTGCTTCTTTAGGCAGAGAATTCCACAGATTCACAACCCTCTGGGAGAAGAAATTCCTTCTCAACTTTGTTTTAAATTGTCTCCCCCGTATTTTGAGGCTGTGCCCCCTAGTTCTAGTCTCTCCGACCAATGGAAACAACCTCTCTGCCTCTATCTTGTCTATCCCTTTCATTATTTTAAATGTTTCTATAAGATCACCCCTCATCCTTCTGAACTCCAACAAGTAAAGACCCAGTCTACTCAATCTATCATCATAAGGTAACCCCCTCATCTCCGGAATCAGCCTAGTGAATCATCTCTGTACCCCCTCCAAAGCTTGTATATCCTTCCTTAAGAAAGGTGACCAAAACTGCACGCAGTACTCCAGGTGCGGCCTCACCAATATCCTATACAGTTGCAGCAGGACCTCCCTGCTTTTGTACTCCATCCCTCTCGCAATGAAGGCCAACATTCCATTCGCCTTCCTGATGACCTGCTGCACCTGCAAACTAACTTTTTGGGCTTCATGCACAAGGACCCCCAGGTCCCTCTGCACCGCAGCTGTTGTAATTTCTCCCCATTCAAATAATATTCCCTTTTACTGTTTTTTTTTCCAAGGTGGATGACCTCACATTTTCCGACATTGTATTCCATCTGCCAAACCTTAGCCCATTCCCTTAACCTATCTAAATCTCTTTGCAGCCTCTCTGTGTCCTCTACACAACCCGCTTTCCCACTAATCTTAGTGCCACCTGCAAATTTTGTTACACTACACTCTGTCCCCTCTTCCAGATCATCTATGTATATTGTAAACAGTTGTGGTCCCAGCACCGATCCCTGTGGCACGCCAATAACCACCAATTTCCAACCCGAAAAGGACCCATTTATCCCGACTCTCTGCTTTCTGTTAGCTAGCCAATTCTCGATCCATGCTAATACATTTCCTCTGACTCCGCGTACCTTTATCTTCTGCAGTAACCTTTTGTGTGGCACCTTATCGAATGCCTTTTGGAAATCTAAATACACCACATCCATCGGTACACTTCTATCCACCATGCTCATTATAACCTCAAAGAATTCCAATAAATTAGTTAAACATGATTTCCTCTTCATGAATCCATGTTGCGTCTGCTACATTGCACTATTCTTATTTAGATGTCCCGCTATTTCTTCCTTAATGATAGCTTCAAGCATTTCCCCCACTACAGATGTTAAACTAACCGGCCTATAGTTACCTGCCTTTTGTCTTCCCCCTTTTTTAAACAGAGGCGTTACATTAGCTGCTTTCCAATCCGCTGGTACCTCCCCAGAGTCCAGAGAATTTTGGTAGATTATAACGAATGCATCTGCTATAACTTCCGCCATCTCTCTTAATACCCTAGGATGCATTTCATCAGGACCAGGGGACTTGTCTACCTTGAGTCCCATTAGCCTGTCCAGCACTACCCCCCTAGTGATAGTGATTATCTCAAGGTCCTCCCTTCCCACATTCCCGTGACCAGCAATTTTTGGCATGGTTTTTGTGTCTTCCACTGTGAAGACCGAAGCAAAATAATTGTTCAAGGTCTCAGTCATTTCCACATTTCCCATTATTAAATCCCGCTTCTCATCTTCTAAGGGACCAACATTTACTTTAGTCACTCTTTTCGTTTTATATATCGGTAAAAGCTTTTACTATCTGTTTTTATGTTTTGCGCAAGTTTACTTTCGTAATCTATCTTTCCTTTCTTTATTGCTTTCTTAGTCATTCTTTGCTGTCGTTTAAAATTTTCCCAATCTGCTAGTTTCCCACTAACCTTGGCCACCTTATACGCATTGGTTTTTAATTTGATACTCTCCTTTATTTCCTTGGTTATCCACGGCTGGTTATCCCTTCTCTTACCCTTCTTTTTCACTGCAATATATTTTTGTTGAGCACTGTGAAAGAGCTCCTTAAAAGTCCTCCACTGTTCCTCAATTGTGCCACCGTTTAGTCTGTGTTTCCAGTCTACTTTAGCAACTCTGCCCTCATCCCACTGTAGTCCCCTTTGTTTAAGCATAGTACGCTCGTTTGAGACACTACTTCCTCACCCTCAATCTGTATTATAAATTCAACCATACTGTGATCACTCATTCCTAGAGGATCTTTTACGAGGAGATCGTTTATTATTCCTGTCTCATTACACAGGACCAGATCTAAGATAGCTTGCTGCCTTGTAGGTTCTGTAACATACTATTCTAAGAAACAATCCCGTATGCATTCTATGAATTCCTCCTCAAGGCTACCCCGTGCGATTTGGTTTGACCAATCGATATGTAGGTTAAAATCCCCCATGATTACTGCCGTTCCTTTTTCACATGCCTCCATTATTCCCTTGATTATTGTCCGCCCCACTGTGAAGTTATTATTTGGGGGCCTATAAACTACGCCCACCAGTGACCTTTTCCCCTTACTATTTCTAATCTCCACCCACAATGATTCAACATTTTGTTCATTAGAGCCAATATCGTCTCTCGCAACTGCCCTGATATCATCCTTTATTAACAGAGTTATCCCACCTCCTTTCCCTTCTTGTCTATCTTTCCGAATTGTCAGATACCCCTGTATGTTTAATTCCCAGTCTTGGCCACCCTGCAACCATGTTTCTGTAATGGCCACCAAATCATACCCATTTGTAATGATTTGTGCCGTCAACTCATTTACTTTATTTTGTATGCTGCGTGCGTTTAGGTAGAGTGTTTTAATACTAATTTTTAAACCATGATTTTTAGTTTTGACCCCTCCTGCATCCCTTTTATATTCATACATATTGTCCCTTCCTATCACCTTGTGGTTTACACTTACCCCATTGCTACTCTGCTCTGTTGCCTCCTGCCTTTTGCATTCTTTCTTGCGGTCCTGTTCATCTGAGCTCTCACCCACTCTAACTAGCTCAGAGGCCTCTCTTGGGTTCCGAATACTCCTCGAATTGAGGCACCGAGCTTTTATGCTTGCCTTTTTATTACACTTTGATCCTTTAGAATTTTGCTGTACAGTGGCCCTTTTTGTTTTTTGCCTTGGGTTTCTCTGCCCTCCACTTTTACTCATCTCCTTTCTGTCTTTTGCTTTTGTCTCCATTTTATTTCCCTCTGTCTCCCTGCATTGGTTCCCATCCCCCTGCCATATTAGTTTAACTCCTCCTCAACAGCACTAGCAAACACTCCCCCTAGGACATTGGTTCCGGTCCTGCCCAGGTGCAGACCGTCCGGTTTGTACTGGTCCCACCTCCCCCAGAACCGGTTCCAATGCCCCAGGAATTTGAATCCCTCCCTGTTGCACCACTGCTCAAGCCACGTATTCATCTGAGCTATCCTGCGATTCCTACTCCGACTAGCACGAGGCACTGGTAGCAATCCCGAGATTACTACTTTTGAGGTCCTACTTTTTAATTTAGCTCCTAGCTCCTTAAATTCATCTCTTTGGACCTCATCCGGTTTTTTATCTATATCGCTGGTACCAATGTGCACCACGACAACTGGCTGTTGACCCTCCCTTTTCAGAATGTCCTGCACCCGCTCCGAGACATCCTTGACCCTTGCACCAGGGAGGCAACATACTATCCTGGAGTCTCGGTTGCGGCCGCAGAAACGCCTGTCTTGTCCCCTTACAATTGAATCCCCTATCACTATCGCTCTCCCACTCTTTTTCCTGCCCTCCTGTGCACCAGAGCCAGCCATGGTGCCATGAACTTGGCTGCTGCTGCCCTCCCCTGATGAGTCATCCCCCTCAACAGTACTCAAAGCAGTGTATCTGTTTTGCAGGGGGATGACCGCAGGGGACCCCTGCACTACCTTCCTTGCTCTTCCTGCTGGTCTTCCATTCCCTAGCTGGCTGTGGACCCTTCACCTGCGGTAAGACCAACTCGTTACACGTGCTACTCACGTCATTCTCAGCATCGTGGATGCTCCAGAGTAAATCCACCCTCAGCTCCAATTCCGCAATGCAGACCGTCAGGAGCTGGAGGCAGATACGCTTCCTGCACACGTAGTCATCAGGGACACCGGAGGCGTCCCTGATTTCCCACATAGTACAGGAGGAGCATAATACTTGTCCGAGCTCGCCTGCCATGACTTAACCCTTAGATTAACTTAAATTGGCAACAACAGTGCTAAAAGTTACTCACTGATATAGAAGAGAAAAAAGAAAAACTACTTACCAGTCACCATCCAATCACTTACCCCCTTGGCTGTGACATCACCTTTCTATTTCTTTCTACTTCTTTTTGCCTTCTCCCTGTAGCTGCACAAGCTTGGCCTTTTGTAGGCCTCTCTGACTCACGGACTCCCGACTCAGCGACGCACATCCCGACCTCGCGGCCTTTCTAATTGACCAGCATCCACAGCCATTTCAGGGAAGAGAGTTCCAGATTTCCACTGCTCTTTGTGTGAAAAAAATCTAGCTAATTTCACTCCTAATTGGCCTAGATCTAATTTTAAGATTACACGCCCCCTTGTTTTAATTTCCTCCACCACATGAAATCGTTTCTTTGTATCTACTTTATCAAATCTCTTTGTCATCTTAAATATCTTGATTAGATCACCTCTCAAACTTCGAAATTTGAGGGGATACAAACTAAACTTCTGCAACCTGTCCTAACAATTTAGTATACCATCTATTTCCAAGGACAGCACAAGCTGGTTCTAGGTTTCTGCAAATGTTATTCTGAAATATAAAGTACTTGAGACCTGAAGAATGGCTCCCTTCCTTCTTCACTCCCTCTGTCAGAGTGCCTGGTTTCCATGCAGCCCCATTATGTGGTAGCTTGGTTAAGACCAGAACTCCGCATGTGGCCCAGACTCCTCCATCACCATCCCTGAGTATGTCCAGTCCCACCGGAAGGACAGACCCACCCAAGATGGTGGCACAGTGGTATACAGTCGTGAGGGAGTGGCCCTGGGAGTCCTCAACATTGACTCAGAACCCCATGAAGTCTCATGGCTTCAAGTCAAGCATGGGCAAGGAAACCTCCTGCTGATTACCACCTACCGCCCTCCCTCCACTGATGAATCAATACCCCTCCATGTTGAACACCACTTGGAAGAAGCACTGAGGGTAGCAAAGGCACAGAATTTACTCTGGGTGGGGGACTTCAATGTCCATCAACAAGACTTACTCGGTAGCACCACTACTGACCGAGTTGGCTGAGTCCTGCTGCCAGACTGGGCCTGCAGCAGGTGGTGAGAGAACCAACACGCGGGAAAACCTACTTGACCACGTCCTCACCAATCTACCTGTCGCAGATGCATCTGTCCATGACAGCATTGGTCATTGCGGAGACGAAGTCCTGTCTTCGTGCTGAAGACACACTCCATCGTGTTGTGTTGCACTACCACCATGCTAAATGGGATAGATTCAGAACCGATCTAGCAACTCAAAACTGGGCATCCATGAGGCTCTGTGGGCCGTCAACAGCAGCAGAATTGCATTCCACCACAATCTGTAACCTCATGGCCCAACATCTCCCTCAATCTACCATTACCATCAAGCCAGGTGACCAACCCTGGTTCACCAAGGAGTGCAGAAGAGCATGCAGGAGCAGCACCAGGCATACCTAAAAATGAGGTGCCAACCTGGGGAAGCTGCAACACAGGACTACATGCATGCTAAGCAGCATGCGATAAACAAAGCTAAATGATCCCACAATCAACGGATCATATCTGCAGTCCTGCCACATCCTGTCGTGAATGGTGGTGGACCATTAAACAACTAATGGGGGGAGGAGGAGGGTCCATAAATATCCCATCCCCAATGATGATGGAAACCAGCATGCAAGTGCAAAAGACAAGACTGAAGCCTTTGCAACCATCTTCAGCCAGAAGTGGCGAGTGGATGATCCATATTGGCCTCCTCCTGAGGTCCCCACCATCACAGAAGCCAGTCTTCAGCCAATTCGATTCACTCCATGTGATATCAAGAAGCGGCTGAGTGCACTGGATACAGCAAAGGTTATGGGCTTCGACAACATCCCAGCTGTTGTGCTGAAGACTTGTGCTCCAGAAGGTTACAGATTGTGGTGGAATACAATTCTGCTGCTGCTGACGGCCCACAGAGCCTCATGGATGCCCAGTTTTGAGCTGCTAGATCTGTTCTGAATCTATCCTATTTAGCATGGTGGTAGTGCCACACAACACGATGGAGTGTGTCTTCAGCGCGAAGACAGGACTTCGTCTCCGCAATGACCAATGCTGTCATGGACAGATGCATCTGCGACAGGTAGATTGGTGAGGACGAGGTCAAGTAGGTTTTTCCCGCGTGTTAATTCTCTCACCACCTGCTGCAGACCCAGTCTGGCAGCTATGTCCTTCAGGACTCAGCCACCTCGGTCAGTAGTGGTGCTACCGAGCCACTCTTGTTGATGGACATTGAAGTCCCGCACCCAGAGTATATTCTGTGCCTCTAGCCAAGCTACAGTACTGGCATCTACCGGACATCATGGAAAACTGCCCAGCTATATTCTGTCCAAAAAAAGCAGGACAAATCCAATCCGGCCATTTACCAACTCATCAGTCTACTGTCAATCATCAGCAAAGTGATGGAAAGTGTCATCGACAATGCTATCAAGCGACACTTACTCACCAATTACTTGCTCACCGATGCTCAGTTTGGGTTCCGCAGGAACCACTCAGCTCCAGACTTCATTACAGCCTTGGTCCAAACATGTACAAAAGAGCTGAATTCCAGAGGTGAGGTGAGAGTGACTTCCCTTGACATCAAGGCAGCATTTGACCAAGTGTGACTTCAAGGAGCCTTGTAAAATTGAAGTCAATGGAAATCACGGGGAAAATGCTCCACTGGCTGGAAGTATACCAAGCACAAAGGAAGATGGTTATAGTTGTTGGGAGGCCAATCATCCCAGCCCAGGACTTCGCTGCAGGAGTTCCTCAGGACAGTATCCGAGGCCCAACTATCTTCAGCTGCTTCATCAATGACCTTCCCTCTATCATAAGGTCAGAACTGGGGTTGTTCGCTGATGACTGTTCCATTCGCAACTCTTCAGAAAATGAAGCAATCCATGCCCACATGCAGCAAGACCTGGATGACATTCAGGCTTGGGCTAATAGTGGCAAGTAACATTCGCACCTCACAAGTGCCAGGCAATGACCATCTCAAACATGCCAGAGTCTAACCATCTCCGCTTGATATTCAACAGCATCGCCAAATCCACTACCATCAGCATCCTGGGGGTGACCATTGACCAGAAACTTAACTGGACCAGCCACATAAATAATGTGGCTACAAGAGCAGGTAAGAGGCTGGGTATTCTGTGACAAGTGTCTCACCTCCTGACTCCCCAAAGCCTTTCCACCATCTACAAGGCACAAGTCAAGAGTGTGATGGAGTACTCCATGAGTGTAACTCCAACAACACTGAAGAAGCTCCACACCATCCAGGACAAAGCATCCCACATGATCGGCACCCCATCCACCACCTTGAACAGTCACTCCCTCCACCACCGGCGTACCGTGGCTGCAGTGTGTACCATCTACAAGATGCACTGCAGCAGCTCTTCATGGCTTCTTCGGCAGCACCACCCAAATCCACGATCTCTACCACCTAGAAGGACCAGAGCAGTGGGCCCATGGGAACACCATCACTTCCAAGTTCCCCTCCAAGTCACACACCATCCTGACTGGGAAGTATATCGCCGTTCCTTCGTCGTCGCTGGGTCAAAATCCTGGAAATCCCTCCCTAATAGGACTGTGGGAATACCTTCACCACAAGGACTGCAGCAGTTCAAGAAGACGGCTCACCATCACCTTCTCAAGGGCAATAAATGCTGGCTTCGCCAGCGACGCCCATATCCCGGAACGAATAAATTTAAAAAACATTTTAAATGTGGGAAACCACAAGCAGAAACTTTCAAATCAGTATTCCATCGTGTCTATTCCAATGTCCTCCTGGCCGGCCTCCCACCTTGCACCTTTCGTAAACTGGAGCTCATCCAAAACCGGTATCCTAACTCACATCAAGTCCCGGTCACCCATCACCCCGTGTTCACTGACTCGCCCCTTCCTATCTCTATAACCACCTCTAGCCTTACAATCCGCTGAGATCTCAGCAGTCCTCCAATTCTGGCCTCTTGCACATCTCCGATTTTAATTGCTCCACCATTGGAGTTCTCTCCCTAGGTGCACTGGCCAATATTTGTCCATTAATCAACATCACAAAACAGAGTATCTGGTCAGCATCACGCTGCTGTTTGTGGGAGCTTACTGTGCACAAAATGGCTGCTGCGTTTCCTATATTACAACAGTGATTACACTTCAAAAGTACTTCATTGGCAGCAATTTGGTCCTGAGGTCGTGAAAGTGCTATATAAATGCAAGTCTTTTTATTTTTAAAATTCTCCGCCTCTCTATCTCTCTCTCCTCCTTTAAGACACTACTTAAAACCTGCCCCTTTGACCAAACCTTTTGGTCACCTGTCCTAATAACTCTTTACGTGGCTCAGTATCAAATTGTTTAATAACGCTCCTGTGAAGTGCCCTGGGATGTTTTACTGCATTAAAGCAAGTTGTTGTCACTGCTTGGGAACAGGTTTTTTTCTAGGTAGATGCTAAGAGTACAATGTCCTCTTTAGACTGTGACAAAGGCTGCTGTACCGTTTTCTATTTTAATGGGAAAATGTCTGTCTGCTTTTTCCCCTATATAATCAACCACAGCCAGTGCTATCATCTTCCATCAGAAGAGTGAGATTAGATCATTTTGCATCCTTGTGATCTTGCACTATGGAGAATGCAGGTCCTGGGCTGATACTTCAGAAGGCATGCTCATATGATGCAGGAGTCCCTCCCCAAGTTGGTTTGCCTCTTCCTTTCCACCAACAACCTGACGAAAAAGATTGGTGAAGCTCACCAGGGGAATCAGGGCAATGTTAGCTGAGTTGAAGTTGTTAGCTTGGTTGAGGAAGTGTTTGGACTTTGGGCAGATTGCATATTTGGAACTGAACACTGTTATTACAAATCATGCCAGTCTAGACTTGGACTAAAAATATACAGAACTATATATACCCCAAACTGAGGGACACCATCAATTGGCAAAGAAATAATTTGATTTGTAAAAAGAATGTGTGCACAATGAGAAAATTGGTGATTTCTTTTGATTTAACCTAACAAACAAAACTAATAAAGGAAAAAGGCTACACTAAGCATGCACTGTGTGCAAATGTACTAAAAAAGACAGCCTTTGAGTAGAGTTCAGAGAAGGCTGTGTGAGGATATGACTATCTAAAAATTCTAGACACAGTAACAATGGCCCTTTCAATTCAATCAGTTTCACCCAATCTATTAGTACTTTAACCATCTACTGGTGCTAATTAAGATAGTGGAAATGAGTTGAGCATGGCAGCTAAAATAATTACTGAACTCCAACATTGACAGCCAAGGTATTGATCCTCAATTGTCATTCCAACTCAATTTTCTGCATCAGTGATGTTCTTCCTTTTTCTGCCTGGTTTTCCTCCCTGTTCTATTGAAGGTGGGGACATTCTGAAGGTCAGTACCACAAGTGACATTTTCCCTCCAGTATCTTGGCCAGTTGTGAGCCTGGTCAGTGATTGCTTGTGGCCAAGCTATTTGATTGTCAGGCACAATCCTGAGCCTCTCTTCTCCTCATACCCAAACATGCACATTTTTCAGCAGAGGCCACTGAATATCAATCAGGGGCAAGAACCATGGCTAATTATTTTCCTCTCCTGAGCCATGGAGGCTGACATCAATTGTAGCGAGCTCACTGTATTTAGGCTTTGATGAGCTTACTCAGCAGGAAGCAGGATCAAAGCTGAAACTTTCTTGCAATGAAGGCTAAATATTACATTGATGCCCCAATGGGCAAGGTTTGATGGCTTTGAGCCATGATGATGGGTGAAGGACTTGGGAGTCAGGAAGTGGCCTCTCCCAGACTAAAAGAAAGCAGCTAATTAGATTATCTCAGCACATTCTGCTGGCAAATACAGAGAAGATGACTAAATTCATGGCCCAGACCTTCGTGAGGACAGCAGGGAGCGGAAGAAATTGAGATAAGAAAAGCTGAATACTGGAAATCTGAAATAATGGAAGTACACAGCAGGACTATCGTAAAAGCAAAGGGATGGGCTAACACACTTCTGACCAAGGGTGTCCATCACAGGTTAACACACCCCTGACCGAGGGTGTCCATCACAGGTTAACACATCACTGACCGAGGGTGTCCATCACAGGTTAACACATCACTGACCGAGGGTGTCCATCACAGGGTAACACACCACTGACCGAGAGTGCCCATCACAGGTTAACACATCACTGACCGAGGGTGTCCATCACAGGTTAACACACCTCTGACCGAGGGTGTCCATCACAGGTTAACACACCTCTGACCGAGGGTGTCCATCACAGGTTAACACATCACTGACCGAGAGTGCCCATCACAGGTTAACACATCACTGACCGAGGGTGTCCATCACAGGTTAACACCACCCCTGACCGAGAGTGCCCATCACAGGTTAACACATCACTGACCGAGGGTGCCCATCACAGGTTAACACACCCCTGACCGAGGGTGCCCATCACAGGTTAACACATCACTGACCGAGGGTGTCCATCACAGGGTAATACACCACTGACCGAGAGTGCCCATCACAGGTTAACACACCTCTGACCGAGGGTGGCCATCACAGGGTAACACACCACTGACCGAGAGTGCCCATCACAGGTTAACACACCTCTGACCGAGGGTGTCCATCACAGGTTAACACACCTCTGACCGAGGGTGTCCATCACAGGTTAACACATCACTGACCGAGAGTGCCCATCACAGGTTAACACACCTCTGACCGAGGGTGTCCATCACAGGTTAACACACCCCTGACCGAGGGTGTCCATCACAGGTTAACACATCACTGACCGAGGGTGTCCATCACAGGTTAACACATCACTGACCGAGGGTGTCCATCACAGGGTAACACACCACTGACCGAGAGTGCCCATCACAGGTTAACACATCACTGACCGAGGGTGTCCATCACAGGTTAACACACCTCTGACCGAGGGTGTCCATCACAGGTTAACACATCACTGACCGAGAGTGCCCATCACAGGTTAACACACCTCTGACCGAGGGTGTCCATCACAGGTTAACACACCTCTGACCGAGGGTGTCCATCACAGGTTAACACATCACTGACCGAGGGTGTCCATCACAGGTTAACACACCTCTGACCGAGGGTGCCCATCACAGGTTAACACCACCCCTGACCGAGAGTGCCCATCACAGGTTAACACATCACTGACCGAGGGTGCCCATCACAGGTTAACACACCCCTGACCGAGGGTGCCCATCACAGGTTAACACATCACTGACCGAGGGTGCCCATCACAGGTTAACACACCCCTGACCGAGGGTGCCCATCACAGGTTAACACATCACTGACCGAGGGTGTCCATCACAGGTTAACCCATCTTCCTCCAGATGCTGACAGATCCGTTCTGTATTTCCAGCATGTTTTGAGGAAGTATGGGAAGAGGAATTTCTCTCACGTACTATAATCGTTCCGCCAGTAAACTATAATTCTATAAATTCTAGGTATCGGTATGGATCTTAGTTATTGGCGTGATTCACACATTAGGAAAACGTTAATCATTCAACCAATTGCCGAACAGGGATCCACGTAAACGTAAAACTCAAATTTGAACCGAGAAAGGAAATTACCTTTTCACCAGTCAGAACGTGCAATCCTTCTCTGACTTTGGCGAAAGATCCCTCGCCTAACTTCCTCCCAATCAGGTAGCTTCCCACCCGCTTGGTGTGGTGAAAGTTCCGGATCGATTCTCGAGAAACGTGAGCGACTGAAAGTGGGAGGTAAATCTCCGAGCTGGAAATGTGGAGATCTCCCGGCGTGGGATCTTCCAAGCTCTCCCCGGCGGCTGCCGGCATCCTGGGGCCGGGGTGGGGGATGTCTGGTCTGCCTCTTCCAGCCGGCAAGGAGCCGCGATCAGAAGGGATAAGCCAAGTTCAGCGCCGACAGACAAGATAAACAACACCGCCGATTTCTAACACTGACTAACAGTAATCCAGCAATAGACAAAACCATGCAGGCAGCAAAGCGAATTGAAGGATCTCGCCCTAGGGAAGTTGCCAGCTACTTTCCACTTAATGACCAAAAAAAGTTAGTCAGTCAAACAAATTCCCCTTTTTCCCCCCCACACGTCCCTGCAATGTTTACATCTGAGGCGGTTAGCAGCTCATGTCAAATGTAGATCTTCATTCCGACACCACTACAGTACTTCCTGTTAGCGGGGCAGTCACGGGGGTCGTTCCGAAGTGGGTAGGCAGAATAATGGGTCAACTTTGGCATATTTCTCTTCCGATAGCCCCCTCCCAGCAATTTGCCGCTCAGTTCGCTCCCAGCAATTATTATTTGCTGGTCCCGTCTCAGGAAGATAACTCTAGTTAAGTTTTTTTTCCCCTCTCAGCTTGATTCCATGATTCCCATCTGATCCTTCGGGAACAGATGCGACGCGGCGTGGCGGAACATCTTGTACATTTCTGGTCAGTTTCAGTGACTGGAGCGCTCTCTCTCATACACACACAGCGCTGCAGGGAGAGAGAGAGAGAGAGAGAGAAAGGGGACCTGCTGATTTAATCTTTTAAACTTCTCGGATTTCTGGAAGGCGGGAGCGATGCTGGCCTCTTCCTCTTGTAAACGAGAAGAGAAATGATTCGTCTCTCTGAAGTTGTGAAGGCGTAGTCACATTTGAGAGGAGACAGAAAGAGGGAGGGATGGGGGAGAGAGAAACACCCCCGACCCCTCCCTCTTTCTGTCTCCTCTCAAATGCGATTACGCCTTCCTTCCTGCCATGACCCACCTATTATTAATTGTTACCTTTCCATCAGCCTAGTCTTTAATCTGCTTCCTTTTGAAATCTCTGCTTTTTCATCCAGCGAACTTCTTTCTACCTGATTTCTACTTTTTCATTGAAGTAGAAAATGCCCTCCAAACATTAAACGTTTAAAACTCCTTTATTCCCCTTCTTATTTCAACATCCTTTGCTCTTTTTTCTCTCCCCCTTCTCTTCCAAAACAGCGGCAACAATCCCCTCCCCCTCCCCCGTTTCTCCTTTTTGCTGCTGAATCTCTTTCCAATTTTCTTGGGGACAGGAAGGGAATCGTTAACAATTTTTAACCTGTCTTCCGGCATTTAAATGCATTTCATCCTGTGTATCTCCAGTCTGCTCGCTAACGTACTGTCCTCTAATGTGTCTGTCCATTTACCCGTAGTTTGTCCCACGGAGTTTTGTTACTCTCTCTTTCTCCTGTTTTTATGTTTTGTTCTTTCTCGCCCTCATCTCTATTTTCTCTCTCCTGGTTTGCCGTTGCTCGCTCTATTGTGCTCCCTTTTCTCTTGTGTTATTTCTTGTCCGGTCACTCGATTTCCCTCCTTTCCTGCCCTTCACCTCGTTGGCTTTTTCTCCTGTGTTTTTACCTCTCCCCTCACCTTGTTACATATTTGCCCTCTTTGCTTTAAGCTGCCTACACGCACACTTGCTCCCCCTCTATTTTACTTTGCCCACTTTATTTCTTCCATCTGCCCCCTTTTTCTGAAAATTCACCCTCGTCGCTTTCTTTTACATTCTTCTCTGTCTGCCGCCGGCACTCAATCCCTGCTGTTTTGTCGCTTGCCGAGGGATCTCTTATGAGCAGGTCACGCTGATGCCGGGCCTTTCCTGCGTCTCGTTTGATTAAACATTTGTCCCCGGGTAAAGCGACACTTAATTTGCTAATAGCTGTATAAGTGCTTCTTTCACATTTCCTAAATGTAATGTTATTAACAGACCTCATCGCTACATTATGCTTTTGTGGACATGCACAAAAAATACGTCTTCGTTATGACCCTGTGTCCGTGTCATGTAATATTGGGTAAAATACAAAGCTTTCGCTATCACGGGATATTGTTTTAAATCTTACTAGTTGAGATATTTCCAGCTCTTTTTAAATAAAACTTACCATCTTTTTCTCTGTTAGTATAACTCTTTGTAACTTTTTGTTAGTGTTTTGCTGATTCTAGAATGATATGCTAATTTGGGTATATTGCCAGGCTACTGAAAGTCACACTCCCTAATATATTGTGTGAAATGGCCTGAAATCATCAAAGGCCAGAAATGGGGATGGCGGGGAGGTGTATTGAAATTACATTTCTTTCAAGAGAAAACAATAAAAGAGTCAGCTTGGCTCAACTGTTAACACCCTCAGTTCTGAGTCAGCATTTTGCAGGTATGAGAGGCACCTCAAAGCACTGGAGAAGTACCACCAACGCTGCCTCCGCAGAATTCTGCAAATCCATTGGCAGGATAGGCGTACCAATGTCAGTGTTCTCTCTGAGGCCAACATCCCCAGCATCGAGGCATTGACCACGCTCGACCAGCTCCGATGGACGGGCCACATTGTCCGCATGCCCGATACTAGACTTCTGAAACAAGCACTCTACTCTGAGCTCCGTCATGGCAAGCGAGTCCCAGGAGGGCAGAGAAAACGCTTCAAGGACACCGTCAAAGCCTCCTTGAAAAAATGTAACATCCCCACCGACTCTTGGGAATGTCTGGCCCAAGACCGCTCAAAGTGGAGGAGAAGCATCCGAGAAGGCGCCGAACACTTCGAGTCCCTTCGTCGGGAACACGCAGAAGCCAAGTACAAACAGTGGAAGGAGCGCATGACAAACCAACTACCCCACCCACCCGTCCCTCCAACCATCGTCTGCCCTACCTGTGACAGAGACTGCAGATCCCGCATTGGTCTCATCAGTGACTTGAGAACTCATATTATGTGGAAGCAAGTCATCCTCGACTCCGGGGGACTGCCAAAGAGAATGAGTGAGGGGAGTGCTGCATTGTTGAAGGAGTCATCATTGAGATTAAACCAAGGCTCACTCTGTTCAGGTGAATGTTTAAGGTCTCAGGGCACCATTTGAAGAAAAACAAGGAATTCTCCCGGTGTCCTAGCCAACCTTCCTCTCTCAACTAAGACCACTAAAAGCAGATGAACAGCTCATCCCATTGCTGTTGGGGAGATCTTGCTGTGTGCGAAAATAGATGTGTTTGCCGACATAACAATTAATTCATAATAATTGTATGTGAAGCAGTTTGAAATGTTTCTGTCTTTTTTTAAATTCTGAAAACAATAGCGTATTATGTAACACATTTTCAAGTATCCAGAACACAGGTTGGGAAGTCATGGTTTATACAAATATTAAAACCTTATGTACCAGCAGTGGCATTGAACAGAAACCACTTGTCTATATTGATGATGTGTTTCAGATGCACAGTCGCTGTGCCTGAGGGCTGATGTTCAGTGATGTCTCTTGTAGGAAGCAGTGCAGCTGCTGGAATTAATCAGCTGTAATTTTCAGTCAGGCATCTCCTTTTGTGAACTCCATTCATCTTTGGTCTGTATTGAGGCTCACAGCACTGCTGCAAATTTACAGTCTTCCAAACTCCGGAGTGTTTAGAAGCATATGTGTGTGGAGGACACACAAAATATGCAAAAGGACATAGACAGGCTAAGTGAGTGGGCAAAAATTTGGCAGATGGAGTATAATGTTGGAAAGTGTGAGGTCATGCACTTTGACAGAAAAAAATCAAAGAGCAAGTTATTATTTAAATGGAGAAAGATTGCCGAGTGCCGCAGTACAGTGGGACCTGGGGGTACTTGTTCATGAAACGCAAAAGGATAGTATGCAGGTACAGCAAGTGATCAGGAAGACCAATGGTATCTTGGCCTTTATTGCAAAGGGGATAGAGTATAAAAGCAGGGAAGTCTTGCTACAGCTATATAGGGTATTGGTGAGGCCACACCTGGAATACTGTGTGAAGTTTTGGTTTCCATATTTAAGAAAGGATATGCTTGCTTTGGAGACAGTTCAGAGAAGGTTCACTAGGTTGATTCCGGGGATGAGGGGGTTGACTTATGAGGAAAGGTTGAGTAGGTTGGGCCTCTACTCATTGGAATTCAGAAGAATGAGAGGTGATCTTATTGAAACATATGAGGGGGCGTGACAAGGTGGATGCAGAGGGGATGTTTCCACTGATGGGGGAGACTAGAACTAGAGGGCATGGTCTTAGAATAAGGGGCCGTCCATTTAAAACAAAGATGAGGAGAAATTTCTTCTCTCAGAGGGTTGTAAATCTGTGGAATTCGCTGCCTCAGAGAGTTGTGGAAACTGAGACATTGAATAAATTTAAGACAGACATCGACAGTTTCTTAAACGATAAGGGGTTATGGGGAGCAAGCGGGGAAGTGGAGCTGAGTCCATGATCAAATCAGCCATGATCTTATTGAATGGAGGAGCAGGCTCGAGGGGCCGTATGGCTTACTCCTGTTCCTATTTCTTATGTTATATATAGAAAAATAACTTAATTCTCAATGCATAATTTAGTAGGCTTCTTCTCAACATCGCATAAGTATAAAACTATATTTATTCTACATGTGCAGGTATTGCCAAAATTTATAACTTGATGCTAAAATGCCATGTGTATAGGATGGTTTCGTTCTGAGCACCTTAAAAATAAATTGTTTCAAAAAACACATTTTTAAAAGCTAGTTTGTAGAGCACATTAAACTGTATAATGTGGTTACAATAACTTCCATGTAGAAGAAAGAAGCAGCTATTTTCTAGTTTTTGTATTTGAAATTCATACATGTAGGTGGCAATGAAAATATTACCCAATTTGTCTTGAAGCCAGTAATTATGTCCACAAGTTTCCAAAACAGAAAATAATCTTGAGCAATCTGGACTCTTTCAGCTGTACTCATGCCAATATTCTATTCTGTGTTAAATATATTGCCATCGTCTATAGCTTGACTGCTAACATGCCATGTGTATAAGCAGGATGGTTTCATTCTGAGCACCTTAAAAATAAACTGTTTCAAAAAGACACATAGATTGTTGGGCATGCTACTTACAATGTCACTTCTGTGTTAAGGTCCATGAAATTTGTCCTCTACACGGCAGTGGGATTATATGCAGCAAAATCTGTTTGGGTTTTTTGCGGTCAAGAAGAGCTGATATGTCTTCTGGCACAAAGCCACACAATGCCTGTTTATTGATATTGTTCTTTAAAGTAGCTCCACATTCTCGAGCAGCATTATGATTTATATCAAGAAACGCATTTTTCAAAAGATGAAATATCATTACTACAATTTTTATTTTTTCAGCCTCCTACTCAACAGTACCTTCTACAGGCAAGCATGTCTCCTTGACCTGGCGCAGTAAATAGGTAGGCTCCACTACTTCCCTTGCATCCAGTTCTGTCCATTAACTTGTTGTTGTGCCCAATAGTTGCTTGGCTGAGATGAACAATTTGCTATGCTGCAGTTGATCAGTTGTTTGAAAATGACAGGAGTAAAAATTCTGGTTGACAGAAATGGATCTACTGGTGTAAAGTGGACAAGCAGAGTCTTGAATTTGAGATACAAATGAAGTCACCAGGTATTTGCTCCAATAATGTACCAACAGAAATGTTGGATCTGGTTGTCCATCCTTGCTCTCACTCTGAAGTCACAAGAGGCTCTGCAGATATTTAAACCAAACAGACCAAAGTGCAAAATCTCAGCATTTATGATGTGCACCAGCTATGTGCTCAGCATTTCTATTGAAACTAGAAGCTAAAAAACGACTTCTATTCAGGCGTGGATAGAAACATAGAAACATACAAAATAGGTGCAGGAGTAGGCCATTTGGCCCTTCGAGCCTGCACCACCATTCAATAAGATCATGGCTGATCATTCCCTCAATACCCCTTTCCTGTTTTCTCTCCATACCCCTTGATTCCCTTAGCTGTAAGGGTCATATCTAACTCCCTCTTGAATATATCCAATGAACTGGCATCAACAACCCTCTGCGGCAGGGAATTCCACAGGTTAACAACTCTCTGAGTGAAGAAGTTTCTCCTCATCTCAGTCCTAAATGGCCTACCCCTTATCCTAAGACTATGTCCCCTGGTTCTGGACTTCCCCAACATCGGGAACATTCTACCTGCATCTAACCTGTCCCGTCCCGTCAGAATCTTATATGTTTCTATGAGATGCCCCCCTCATCCTTATAAACTCCAATGTATAAAGGCCCAGTTGATCCAGTCTCTCATCATATGTCAGTCCTGCCATCCCGGGAATCAGTCTGGTGAACCTTCGCTGCACTCCCTCAATAGCAAGAACGTCCTTCCTCAGATTAGGAGACCAAAATTGAACACAATATTCCAGGTGAGGCCTCACCAAGACCCTGTACAGCTGCAGTAAGACCTCCCTGCTCCTATACTCAAATCCCCTAGCTATAAAGGCCAACATACCATTTGCCTTCTTCACTGCCTGCTGTACCTTTATGCCAACTTTCAATGACTGATGAACCATGACACCCAGGTCTCGTTGCACCTCCCCCTTTCCTAATCTGCCGCCATTCAAATAATATTTTGCCTTTGTGTTTTTGCCCCCAAAGTGGATAACCTCACATTTATCCACATTAAACTGCATCTGCAATGCGTTTGCCCACTCACCTAACCAGTCAAAGTCATCCTGCAGCCTCCTAGCATCCCCCTCACAGCTCACACCACCACCCAGTTTAGTGTCATCTGCAAACTTGGAGATATTACACTCGATTCCTTTACCCAAATCATTGATGTATATTATAAAGAGCTGGGGTCCCAGCACTGAGCCCTGCGGCACTCCACTAGTCACTGCCTGCCATTCTGAAAAGGACCCGTTTATCCCGACTCTCTGCTTCCTTTTCTGCCAACCAGTTCTCTATCCACGTTAGCATATTACCCCCAATACCATGTGGTTTGATTTTGCACACCAATCTCTTGTGTGGGACCTTGTCAAAAGCCTTTTGAAAGTCCAAATACACCACATCCACTGGTTCTCCCTTGTCCACTCTACTAGTTACATCCTCAAAAAATTCCAGAAGATTTGTCAAGTATGATTTCCCCTTCATAAATCCATGCTGACTTGGACCGATCCTGTCACTGCTTTCCAAATACGCTGCTATTTCATCCTTAATAATTGATTCAACATTTTCTCACTACTGATGTCAGGCTAACCAGTCTATAATTACCCACTTTCTCTCTCCCTCCTTTTTTAAAAAGTGGTGTTACATTAGCTACCCTCCAGTCCATAGGAACTGATCCAGAGTCGATACACTGTTGGAAAATGATCACCAATGCATCCACTATTTCTAGGGCCACTTCCATAAGTACTCTGGGATGCAAACTATCAGGCCCGGGGATTTAGCGGCCTTCAATCCCATCAATTTCCCTAACACAATTTCCCGCCTAATAAGGATATCCTTCAGTTCCTCCTTCTCACTAGACCCTCGGTCCCCTAGTATTTCCGGAAGGTTATTCGTGTCTTCCTTCATGAAGACAGAACCAAAGTATTTGTTCAATTGGTTTGCCATTTCTTTGTTCCCCATTATAAATTCACCTGAATCCGACTGCAAGGGAACTACTTTTGTCTTCACTAGTCTTTTTCTCTTCACATATCTATAGAAGCTTTTGCAGTCAGTTTTTATGTTCCCGGCAAGCTTCTTCTCGTACTCTATTTTCCCCCTCTTAATTAAACCCTTTGTCTTCCTCTGCTGAATTCTAAATTTCTCCCAGTCCTCAGGTTTGTTGCTTTTTCTAGTCAATTTATATGCCTCTTCCTTAGATTTAACACTATCCTTAATTTCCCTTGTTAGCCATGGTTGAGCCACCTTCCACGTTTTATTTTTACTGCAGACAGGGATGTACAATTGCTGAAATTCATCATGTGAACTTTAAATGTTTGCCATTCCCTATCGACCATCAACCCTTTAAGTATCATTTGCCAGACTATTCTAGCCAATTCACGCCTCAAACCATCGAAGTTATCTTTCCTTAAGTTCAGGACCCTAGTTTCTGAATTAACTGTGTCACTCTCCATCTTAATAAAGAATTCTACCATGCTATGGTCACACTTCCCCAAGGGGCCTCGCACAACAAGATTGCTAATTAGCCTTTTCTCATTACACATCACCCAGTCTAGGATGGCCAGCTCCCTAGTTGGTTCCTCGACATAGAAAACCATGCTAATACACTCCAGGAAATCCTCCTCCACCGCATTGCTACCAGTTTGGTTAGCCCAATCAATATGTAGATTAAAGTCACCCATGATAACTGCTGTACCTTTATTGCATGCATCCCTAATTTCTTGTTTGATGCTGCCCCCAACCTTACTACTACTGTTTGGTGGTCTGTACACAACTCCCACTAGCATTTTCTGCCTCTTGGTATTCCGTAGCTCCACCCATACCGATTCCACATCATCTACGCTAATGTCCTTTCTTACTATTGCATTAATTTCCTCTTTAACCAGAAATGCCATCCCGCCTCCTTTTACTTTTTGTCTATCCTTCCTAAATGTTGAATGCCCTGGATGTTGAGTTCCCAGCCTTGGTCACCTGGAGCAATGTCTCCGTGATGCCAATTACATCATTCCCGTTAACTGCTATCTGCACAGTTAATTCGTCCACCTTATTCCGAATACTCCTCGCATTGAGGCACAGAGCCTTCAGGCTTGTCTTTCTAACACTCTTTGCCCCTTTAGATTTTTGGTGTAATGTGGCCCTTTTTGCTTTTTGCCTTAGTTTTCTGTGTCCTACACTTTTACTTTTCTTCTTTCTATCTTTTGCTTCTGCCCTCATTCTACTTCCCTCTATCTCCCTGCATAGGTTCCCATCCCCCTGCCATATTAGTTTAACTCCTCCCCAACAGCACTAGCAAACACTCCCCATAGGACATTGGTTCCGGTCCTGCCCAGGTGCAGACTGTCCGGTTTGTACTGGTCTCACCTCCCCCAGAACTGGTTCCAATGTCTGCACCACTTGTCAAGCCACGTATTCATTTGAGCTATCCTGCGATTCCAACTCTGACCAGCATTTAGCACTGGTAGCAATCCTGAGATTACTACTTTTGAGGTCCTACTTTTTAATTTAGCTCCTAGCTCCCTATATTCGTCTTGGAGGACCGCATCCCATTTTTTGCCTATATCATTGGTACCTATATGCACCACGACAACTTGCTGTTCACCCTCCATTTTCAGAATGTCCTGCACCCGCTCCGAGACATCCTTGACCCTTGCACCAAGGAGGCAACATACCATCCTGGACTCTCGGTTGCGGCCGCAGAAACGTCTGTCTATTCCCCTTACAATTGAATCCCCTATCACTAGCTCTCCCACTCATTTTCCTGCCCTCCTGTGCAGCAGAGCCACCCACGGTGCCATGAACTTGGCTGCTGCTGCCCTCCCCTGATGAATCATCCCCCTCAACAGTATCCAAAGCGGTGTATCTGTTTTGCAGGGGGATGACTGCAGGGGACACCTGCACTACCTTCCTTGCACTGCTCTTCCTGTTGGTCTTCCATTCCCTATCTGGCTGTGTACCTTTTACCTTCGGTAAGACCAACTCACTAACCGTGCTATTCACGTCATTCTCAGCATCGTGGATGCTCCAGAGTGAATCCACCCGCAGCTCCAGTGCCACAATGCAGTCCATCAGGAGCTGGAGGCGGATGCATTTCCCACACACGTAGTCGTCAGGGACACTGGAAGAGTCCCTGACTTCCCACATAGTACAGGAGGAGCATAACACGTGTCCGAGCTGTCCTGCCATGACTTAACCCTTAGATAAACTTAAATTGGCAACAACAATGCTAAAGGTTACTTACTGATAAAAGAAAAAGAAAAACTACTTACCAATCACCAGCCAATCACTTACCCCCTTGGCTGTGACATCACCTTTCGATTTCTTTCTACTTTTTTGCCCACTCACCCTGCTGCAACTGCACCGGCTCGCCTTTATAGGCCTCCGCCGATCCCCGGACTCCCCGCTGCTCGCACTTCCGCCTCTGACAACTGCTGTGCCTTTATAGGCCTCCATCGATCCCCGGACTCCCCGCTGCTCGCACTCCCGCCTCTGACGACTGCTGTGCCTTTATAGGCCTCCGCCGATCCCCGGACTCCCCGCTGCTCGCACTCCCGCCTCTGACAACTGCTGTGCCTTTATAGGCCTCCATCGATCCCCGGACTCCCCGCTGCTCGCACTCCCACCTCTCAGACTCTGCTGTGCCTTTATAGGCCTCCATCGATCCCCGGACTCCCCGCTGCTCGCACTCCCGCCTCCGACAACTGCTGTGTCTTTATAGGCCTCCATCGATCCCCGGACTCCCCGCTGCTCGCACTCCCGCCTCCGACAACTGCTGTGCCTTTATAGGCCTCCGCCGATCCCCGGACTCCCCGCTGCTCACACTCCCACCTCTCAGACTCTGCTGTGCCTTTATAGGCCTCCATCGATCCCCGGACTCCCCGCTGCTCGCACTCCCACCTCTCAGACTCTGCTGTGCCTTTATAGGCCTCCGCCGATCCCCGGACTCCCCGCTGCTCACACTCCCACCTCTCAGACTCTGCTGTGCCTTTATAGGCCTCCATCGATCCCCGGACTCCCCGCTGCTCACACTCCCACCTCTCAGACTCTGCTGTGCCTTTATAGGCCTCCATCGATCCCCGGACTCCCCGCTGCTCGCACTCCCGCCTCCGACAACTGCTGTGCCTTTATAGGCCTCCGCCGATCCCCGGACTCCCCGCTGCTCACACTCCCACCTCTCAGACTCTGCTGTGCCTTTATAGGCCTCCGCCGATCCCCGGCCTCCCCGCTGATGCAAGAGATTTCTTCAGACTTGATTCTTACAAATTGTTGAATT
Source organism: Pristiophorus japonicus (assembly GCF_044704955.1). Lineage (NCBI taxonomy): Eukaryota > Metazoa > Chordata > Chondrichthyes > Pristiophoridae > Pristiophorus > Pristiophorus japonicus. The sequence continues at coordinate 95,435,917 of NC_091987.1, forward strand.
GCAATTGATTTCATAGTTTTGGGGATTGCATTCCGTGCTTGCTTCTTTGCTTGATTTGCTAGACCAAACCAAGTCAGATAGGACCATAGATGCATGCTTGCACCTTGCCTTACTAAATACCCATCTCTACAGGCCCAGGCACAGCTACCTGGTTTGTCTGAGGAGAACTGAATTTGGTTTCGTAGGGAGGTAGCTATGTAGAGCTATGCCATCAATTGCAAGCAGACCTGCAAACAACCTCAATCATAACGACAGCATTGTCAGTAACAGTTAAGATCAGCATCATTCTATACCTTCGGTATTTTTCAAGGGACATCTGCAATCTAAGCCAATTTGCAGTACACAAATATATCAAACAGATCACTGATGCATTGTTCAGCAGGGCCAACTTTAAAAAAAAAAATTTCTCCAACTAAACATGAATAGCAGCATGATAGGGCTGCCTTATTTCATCACATTGCTGGATTCCCCAAAATGCAGCATTGACGGTATTCATGTGAACATCTAGCCCCCTACACACAATTCTTCTGACTACATGAACTAAAAGAAAGAGGGGTTCTGTTCCATTAATGTTCAGTTGGTCAGTGATTATCAACACCAGATCATGCAGTTCAATGTCACAATACTTTCAATCAAAGTCAATCATCTGTGTCACCATTATTTGAAGGCAAACAAGACTGGCTTCTCAGAGACCAAAGATTACCATCTTCAGACATGATAAATCACCCGCTTACATCAGCCATGGAAACAAGTTGAGTGCAGATAAAATGAGGCACATACCAAGATCATTATAGAGCATACCATAGAGACATTGAGGCAAAGTTTGAAATGCCTCAGAAGATTGAGTGCACCTTACAATACATTCCCAACAGGGTTGCCAAGATCATCATTCTTTAGTGCATGTTGTGTAACTTTGCTCCGCAAAAAAACTTGATCATAGAAGAGTTGGGAAACAACCTCAATCAAGAGGCAGAACAGGGTGCAGATAGTAATCAAGAAAAAGTTCCTGCAGAACCACCAATGTAGCCAGGAATAATATGACTTCAAACTTTTAATCTGTGACTTTCTGGAAATCATTCCCCAGTTGAGATAGTAAGCATGTTAGCTGGTTGCAGCATTTCAGGGAGATTCCGGTACTGCAGTTTCCTCTGGTACATTCATGCAGTGGCTGGCTGGACCTGCCCATTCTCTGGCACATCTACTGTCATTTGTATGGTAGTTGATGGGTGAGGCAGGGTTGCATATTCCATGCCTGGTGTTACTTTCAGAGACAGCTGCCTCAATAAAAGCCTATTCCAGCTATGCCCTTGCTGTTGGGTACTCCTTCAGCATGTAGTGTGGGAGAAAATCTGGTCAGCAATGAGGTTAGTGGAGCGAATGGTCTCTCAAACTCATGTTGGGCAAGATATTCTGTTGTAGATTGGAGGCTTTGTAGTAGCAGTTGGAGCATTTACAAAGACATTCTCCAACTGGCCCTAGGACCTCTGCTACTGGAGGCTGTGCTGCAGATGCCCCTGGTGGTGTTGTGTGCTTCACAGTGGACTGCAAGGCCAAGAAACCTTCTTGCACCACTTCACAGATCCAACTAGCGGATTGCTCACCACTTATAACCAGATCTTTACATAGATTCAAATGACTGCAATAGGCAATCCTGCTCTTTTATAAGCAGTCTCTGTGACGTTCACATCCCTAGGATGTGCAGCTGAGGAAGGATGCAAGCTGGCCCTCCAGATAGCAGATTCCTGAATCCCTACTTGCTCGTTCTCATTCATGCTCAGTACTTCACCCAATGCATCCTCCTCAAATGCACAATCTGAATCACTCAGGGTGGATGTATCTATGTTGATGCTTGAGACAGCTGGAATGAGTAGTGCAGTATGTTGTGCTGTACTGGCTTCCTTGGCAGCTGTGGGAGCTATGCCTGTTTCTGATAGCTCACCCAGAGAAATAGAAAAGGAAAACACAACATTAGTATGGTGCTTGCAAGACACTCTTCCATATAGTATTAGGCAGTCCCTCGTATCGAGGATGACTTGCATCCACACCAAAAAGGGATGAGTTCACAGGTGTTTCAATGAGGGACCTGACAATCTAGGTCCCAAACTACATACTAAAGGGTGGAAGATGCCTGTGCATGGATTATTTTAACCTGGGGTGGCTGTTGCACACCAGCCACCACACGGGCTCTATATAATACTCACATGGCAATACTGTCTGGCATACTGTTGTGCTTGAGTGACAGTAAATGAGTGAGTGAGCAATTAGGAAGTGAAAGACATAATAAGCGAAGCTCAGTACTAGCCCCTAGCTGAAGGGAAGGTCTTCAGCTACAATCTGCTCCTCTTTCTGAATGCATGTGCAGCTGAGCTGTCCAGCGTGGCCTCCTCAGATATTAGATTAACAGGCCCTCCTCCAGGGCAGCTTTGCTTCCACCTGCTGTGAGCCAACAGAAAAGCATTGATAAGATGCTGAAGGCTTAAAGAGTACATATGGTGCTTTGTACCATATAGAATATAATAGATTGCAACCAGCAGATCGGAGGCAATTAGTCACGTCCACCTGAGAGCATTATATTCCTCTCCCTGTACATGTTCCTGCAAACCAGTTTTCTTTAATGTACCTTTTCTTAACTATTGCAGTGTGTAATGACCTTTTTATTCCAGTACAAGAAAATAAACCTTTTTGACAGGCTCAAAAGAGCAATATACACTAAAAATGACTGATGATGAAAATAATAGATGGAAACTTAATGTGTCTGTATGACATTCCTCTGCTATTTTAATGCGGGTAATAACTGGTTTAATTTTAAATGGTTAACATCACTCAGTAATGAATGGAAGAGCCATTCAAATACAGTAACCATTCATTCACTATTATTTCCAACAGTAATTTGTAGCCTCATATGTTTAAAGGTTTTAATAACAGAAACTGTTTGAAGCACACAACAAGTTGATCAGCATTTAAAAGAGTAAACGTCGGTTAATGTTTTGGGTGTGACCCTGCATCAAAAGATCACAAAGATAAGTACAAAGTCGATGAAAGAGATCTAGGAGTCTTAGTAGACTAGATGCTCAACAGGTCCAACCAAAGCAGAGCTGCAATCAACAAAGCCAATAGAATGTGGAACTGTGTAGCCAAAACAGTAGAGTATGGGGCTGAATTTGCGGCCCCTATGGTCGCGTATGAGGCGCGCATGCGCCTGTAGGGGCCCCGCAAGTTCCGGGTTTAGGCATACACTGCGCATGCACCAAAACCCAGAACTTGCAATCTGACAAGAATCCTCTTAACAGATAGTATGAATCTGACAGAAAAGGGCCTTTACAGGCGGAGAGTTGGACTATTTTCCCAACCTCTGCCCAGCCAATGCCCTTGAAATTCCTGTTTTTACCAGCGTAAGAGTTTAAAAAAATAGAAAAATGCATTTTTTCACATTTATATATCAAAAATCCTGTCCATTAAGGTGTAAATGTATGAATAGAGATCACCCTACTTTCATTGGTTGGGACAGCCCACGTGATCTCAGGGACGCGTACGAAGCACTTGCGCTCCTGGGATATGTGGGCCACACAGGCCTACGCCTAAAGGCCCAGAAGCACGGGTAGCCGAACCTCTGGGACGATCAGGTAAGTTCGTAGATTTTTTGCAGGTCAACTATATCCGCCCGCAGGAAGCCTCCAACCGCAAATTCTACCCCATAAAGTTAGAGGAAACCTTGGTCAAACCATTCGGCGCTCTGGTCAGAGGTATATTAGATAATTAAAGAAATGGAAAAGTAAATCCAAAATATCAGCTTAAATTAAATTGTAAGATTAGGACAAGTAAGTGGTCACAGGTTCAAGCCAGTAAAAGATCAATTTAGAATCGATGGGCTCAATTTTTCCCAGAGCTTTTTTTTGCTGTATTTGAAGAATTACTCCCGTTTTTTTGGGGTCCAAGTATGCCAAAAAAAAATTCTAAGTTTCCCCGTTGTATTTCTTCATTTTGGCGTGGCCTAACATGTCCTTTAGTTTTGTGGGTGGAGCCTTGATCTGCGCCAAAAAGAGCAGGTTGCCATGGTAACCAGGGACACAATGCGAGCTGAGGCTGCAAAGTGAAACATACAGTCAGCTCCCAACACATTAAAACATATTGGATCAACTTAAAAACATATTAAAATATATTGCAGCAACTTACCTCCAATTATTAAAGCCGATCCAGCTTCCCTGCTCCTAGCCCTGGCCAAAGGGCTTGCCGGTCTGCTACCCCGCCCGATCCTGGCCCCGATGCATTGCCGGTCCGCTCCCCCGCCCCATCCCAGGCCGAATGACCTCCTGCCTCCCGATCTCCGCACCTAACTACGCCCGAAAGCCTTCCCCCCGACCCTCTCTCTCCCCCCACACTCCCACCGCGTTCCCCCCACCCCCACCACACACCCCCATCTCTCTCTCTCCCTCTCTCTTACCTTTCCTGCTGCTGCTGCACTTACCTGCACCGATTTCTTTAACTCTCCAGAAGGTTTTTCTGCAGAGGCCACATAAGCTGGCCAAACTTGCCTAAATGGCCAGAATTGGCGCGGGTGGCAGGTTACGCCCCCTTTGGCTGAAAAAAAAGCATACCTAAAAAAAAATCGTATCTAACTGAGTTATGCTGGTGCAAATTGATTGGGGACACTGTGTTTTTTTTTAACCTAGGCCAAAAAAAGCAGCCTGCTCCAAAAAAACACGCAAATTACTGGGGAAAATTGAGCCTGATATGAGGAAATTTATCTTCACATGGGTATCATCGTAGACAGTCCCTCGGAATTGAGGAATACTTGCTTCCACTCTTAGCATGAGTTCTTAGGTGGCTGTACAGTCCAATATGAGAGCCACAGTCTCTGTCACAGGTGGGACAGATAGTCGTTGAGGGAAAGGGTGGGCAGTGAGCCTGGTTTGCTGCACACTCCTTCTGCTGCCTGCGCTTGATTTCTGCATGCTCTCAGCGGCGATACTCAAGGACTCAGCGTCCTCCCGGATGCACTTCCTCCACTTAGGGCGGTCTTTGGCCAGGCACTCCCAGGTGTCAGTGGGAATGTTGCACTTTATCAGGGAGGCTTTGAGGTTGCCCTTGTAACGTTTCCTCTACCCGCCTTTGGCTCGTTTGCCATGGATGAGTTCTGAGTAGAATGCTTGCTTTGTGAGTCTTGTGTCTGGCATGCAAACTATGTGGCCTGCCCAGCGGAGCTGATCAAGTGTGGTCAGTGCTTCAATGCTGGGGATGTTGGCCTGGATGAGGACGCTAAGGTTTATGCGTCTGTCCTCCCAGGGGATTTGCAGGATCTTGCAGAGGCATCGCTGGTGGTATTTCTCCAGCGACTTGAGGTGTCAACTGTACATGGTCCACATCTCTGAGCCATACAGGAGGGTGGATATTATAGTAGTATAGTGGTTATGTTACTGGACTAGTAATCCAGAGCCCTGGACTAATAATTCAGAGACATGAGCTTAAATCCCATCATGGCCGCTATGGAATTTAAATTCAATTAACTAAATCGGGAATAAAAAGCTAGTATCAGTAATGGTGAACCATGAAACTACTGGATTGTTGTAAAAACCCATCTGTTTCACTAAAGTCCTTTAGGGAAGGAAATATGTCATCCTGGTCTGGCCTATACGTGACTCCAGACCCACAAGCAATGTGGTTGACTCTTAACTGCCCTCTGAGATGGCCTCACAAGTCACTCGGTTGTATTCAAGGCGACGAGTCACCATCACTTTCTCGAGAGCAATTACAGATGGGCAATAAATGCTGGCCTTCACAACCCATGAATGAATTAAAAAAAAAGAGTGTGATCAACACGTGGACTAGTTTTTAAGAGAGTGTAGAGGTGAAAATGCTGGAACAATCTAAGAAAAAATGGATGCTGTAATGGGTATGCTAAGCCCTTTCTGGAAGAATGCATTTAGATGGGTGAAATAGTCTTCCTCATCTGTAACTATCTTTTGATCTTATGAGGGGAGCCATTTGGCCCATCTAGCACAGAAACCTGCAATCACAGCATCTAACTGCCTCTTAAATGACTCCAAAGTTTTTGCTTCCACTATCCTACCTGGAACGATGACACTGGTTATTAATAACTCCACATTTGGTTCCTGACATCAGGCCTGAACTTGCCTTTTCCCAATTTATACCCTTGACATAGTTTAACTTGAAATAGTTTTCAAGATTATCTCTCTGGATATCACCAAATGTCTTATATACTCTATAAAGTCCCCTCTCATACATCCCCTTTCAAGGCTCAAAAGTCCACATTTTTATAACCAGTTCTTCTGACGATAGGGACTCACCTTACGGCCTTTCTCTTCACGGCGTCTAAAATTTGGATGGTTGCCTTATGCCTTGATAGCCAGAACCAAATGCAGTACTAAAGGTGTTGTGTCCTTACACTCTACTGTAAATCAACACGAGGCACATACTGGAAACAAGGTCACTCTGTGACCTGTACCTTTATTCACAGGACCAAAAAGCGATGACCCTGCGTGGGACCTCCCTTTATGTACCTGGATGACCAGGTGAGGAGTGTCTCCCATAAGTTCACCCCCTGTGGTCAAGGTGTGCATTACTTAGGTGTATACAGTGTACAGTGTTGTTACATGAAGGTTACAGTTACATAAAGGTTACAGACATGACATCACGTCCCCCCCAATGTCTTTGAGTCAAAGATTGAGTCTTTCAGGTGGTCGACGGTCTCTTGTGGAGCGCCGCAGTTGGGGCTCTGGTTGTTGAGCCTTGGCATGCGTCTTTGTCACCTATGGTGATTCCGGCTCGGCCGGGCTGGCCGCAGGGACTGTGCATGCTGCTGAAGATTCTTGTTGCTCATTCACTGGCAGTGGTGTGGGCAGCATCTCATGATTTTCCTCAGGTTCCTCAGTGTCCATGCTGAACCTTTTTTTTACTTGGTCCAGATGCTTGCGGCATATCTGTCCATTGTTAAGTCTGACCACTATGAACCTATTCCCCTCTTTACCAATTACAGTACCCTCAAGCCACTTGGGCCCCAAAGCGTGATTAAGAACAAATACAGGGTCATCGATTTCTATACATCTCCCCTTTGAGTTACGGTCATGGCACTCATTCTGGGACTGACGCTTGCCCTAAACAATGTCTGACAGGAATGGGTGGATGAGGGACAACCGAGTTTTAAGTGTGCGTTTCATGAGTAGTTCCGCTGGCGGGACTCCTGTGAGCGAATGCGGTCGGGACCTGTAGGCCAGCAGGAGACACGATAGGCGACATTGAAGGGAGGGTCCTTGAATCCAGAGCATGCCTTGTTTTATGATTTGGACCGCACATTCCGCCTGGCCATTGGAAGCCGGCTTGAACGGTGCTGTCCTGACATGTTTGATGCCATTACCTGACATGAACTCCCGGAATTCATAGCTAGTGAAGCATGGGCCGTTGTCGCAAACCAGGATGTCTGGCAAGCCGTGGGTCGCAAAGACCGCACGCAGACTCTCCACTGTGGTGGATGTCATGCACGAATTCAATATGATGCACTCGATCCATTTCGAGTATGCATCAACAACAATGAGGAACATTGTCCCCATGAATGGGCCCGAGTAGTCTACGTGAATACGTGACCATGGTTTGGTGGGCCAGGGCCACGGAATGGGTGGGGCCTCCCTGGGGGCATTGCCCAGCTGGGCATATGTCGTGCACCTGTGAACACAGTGTTCCAGGTCTTCATCAATTCCCGGCCACCATACATGTGACCGGGCAATGGCCTTCATTAGCACAATGCCTGGGTGCTTGCTGTGGAGTTCCCTGATGAATGCTTCCCTTCCCTTCTGGGGCATGACTACCTGGCTGCCCTATAATAGGTAGTCGGCTTGGATGGAGAATTCATCCATACGTCTGTGAAACGGTCTGACCTCTTCAGGGCATGCTCCATGTGCGGGCATCCAATCCCCAGTCAGGACACGTTTCTTAATCAAGGATAGGAGTGATCTCTGTTTGTCCATGTTTTGATCTGGTGGGCTGTGATGGGGGAGCCTGTGCTGTCGAAAGCATCGACTGCCATGACCATCTCAGCGCTTTGCTCCGCTGACCACTCAGTGGTGGCCAGTGGAAGCCTGCTGAGCGCGTCAGCGCAATTTTCAGTGCCTGGCCGGTGCCGTATGGTGTAGTCATACGCAGCCAGTGTGAGAGCCCATCGTTGTATGCGAGCTGACGCATTGGCATTGACAGCTTTGCTGTCAGACAGCATGGGTGTTAACGGCTTGTGGTCCGTTTCTAACTCTAACCTTCTGCCAAAAAGGTATTGGTGCATCTTTTTCACCCCGTAGACACATGCGAGTGTTTCCTTTACAACCATCCCATACCCCCTTTCTGCTTGGGAGAGCGACTTGGAAGCATAAGCCACAGGTTGGAGTTGGCCCTCATCATTACTCTGCTGCAACACATACCCAACCCCATAGGATGATGCATCGCATGTCAAAACCAATTTCTTACAGGGGTTGTATTGGGTCAACAGCTTGTTAGAACAAAGCAGGTTCCCTGCCCGATTGAAAGCCCGTTCCTGACAGTCCCCCCAAAACCAATCGCAACCCTTCCGCAGGAGCACATGTAGTGGCTCCAACAATGTGCTTAAGTTCGGCAGAAAGTTCCCGAAATAGTTCAAGAGTCCCAGAAATGAACGCAACTCCGATGTGTTGCCGGGCCTGGGAGCGCGACGGATCACCTCCGTTTTGGATTCGGTAGGCCGGATCCTGTCTGCGGCAACCCTCCTGCCCAAAAACTCGACCTCTGAGGCCAAAAACACATACTTGGACTTCTTTAGTCGCAGGCCTACCCAGTCCAGTCAGCGTAGCACCTCCTCCAGGTTGTGGAGGTGTTCCTCGATGTCTTGACCTGTGATAAGGATGTCGTCCTGAAATACGATTGTTCCAGGGATGGATTTGAGCAGGCTTTCCATGTTCCTTTGAAAGATAGCGGCTGCTGAACGAATGCCAAACGGACACCTGTTGTAGACAAACAGCCCCTTGTGCGTGGTGATGGTGATCAGCAGCTTGGATTCTTCGGCCAGTTCCTGGGTCATGTAGGCTGAAGTGAGGTCGAACTTGGTGAACAGCTTGCCGCCTGCCAGCGTGACAAAAAGATCCTCCGCTCTTGGAAGCGGGTATTGGTCCTGAAGGGACACTTAGTTGATGGTGGCCTTGTAGTCGCCACAGAACCTGACCGAGCCATCCGTTTTTAGGACAGGGATGATGGGGCTTACCCAGTCGCTGAATTCAACGGGCAAAATTATGCCCTCTCTTAGCAACCTGTCCAACTCACTCTCAATTTTCTCCCGCATCACATACGGCACAGCTCTGGCTTTATGGTGCACTGGTCTGGCGTCCGGGGTGATGCGTATCCTTACTTTGGTATCTTTGAAAGTCCCTACACGAGGTTGAAATAGTGACTCAAATTTCTGTAGGACCTGTGAGCATGAACTTCGCTCCACAGATGAAATGGCGTGCACATCCCCCCATTTACAGTTCATCTCGGCTAGCCAGCTCATCCCCAAAAGCGCGGGACCATTTCGCGGGACAATCCAAAGTGGCAGCCGGTTCTCTGATCCATTATGTGTGACCACCAACATTGCACTGCCTAGCACTGGGATGATCTCTTTGGTGTACGTCCGTAATTGCGTGTCAATGCGTTCTAGTTTGGGTCTGCTAGCTCTGAGTGGCCATAGTTTCTCGAATTGTTGGACAATCATAAGTGACTGGCTGGCTCCTGTGTCCAGCTCCATGCGTACCGGGATGCCGTTTAACGGTACTCTCATCATCATCGGTGGCGTCTTTGTGTATGAGCTGTGGATATTTGCCACCTGAACCCACTGAACTTCAGCGTCCATTGCTGTGTCCCAAGCATAACCCTGTCTTGCAGACCCCTCTTGTGGTTCATCTGCTGTGGGATTCCTGCACATTCTGGCTAAATGTCCACTGAAGTTACAATCTCTGCAGATAAATTGTTGAAACCTGCAGGTTTTCGCAGCATGTCTACCCCCGCACCTCCAGCAGGAGCTGAGATTGTTGTAAACAAAAGAGCTGTTACCAGGCATTCCTCTCTGATTGTCTCTTTGATTACTCGTGAGCACTCTGTTAGTGGATGTCAATGGCTCCATTCCAGGATGTATTGTCCCTTGTGATGGTGTAAATGTCCGTTCAACCTGCCATTGTCTGTGTTGAGGACCCACCTAGAGTCTGTTACTGCCTGGTTGGTGTCGAATTGCCCTTGCCTGCCTGCGGGGTTCTGATTCGCGTTTACCATGTTAACTCCCTGCTCCATCGCCACGTTGGGAGCAGGGTTGGGCGCGTATATGATCTTAGTTTCCTCCTCCCCCATCATGAAGGTTTGAGCCATCAACGCCGCTGCTTCCAAGGTCAAGTCCTTGGTCTCAATTAGCTTCCTAAAAATCCCAGCATGACCAATGCCCTCAATGAGGAAATCCCTTAACATCTCGCCCCTGCAGGCGTCTGTGAACTTACAGAGGCTGGCCAAGCGCCGAAGGTCCGCAACAAAGTCCAGTTTGCTCTGCCCTTCCCGACGTCGGTGCGTATAGAATCGGTGTCGGGCCATGTGTATACTGCTCACCGGTTTGAGGTGCTCACCGATCAGTTTGCTGAGCCCCTCAAAGGTCTTGTCCGCCGGCTTCTCGGGTGCGAGCAGGTCTTTCATCAGCGCGTATGTCTTAGGTCCACAGCTGGTCAGTAGATGCGCCCTTCGCTTGTCAGCCGCTGCCGCTCCCAGCCAGTCCTTCGTGACAAAGCTCTGCTGGAGCCTCTCAATGAAATCGTCCCAGTCCTCACCAACATAGTACCGTTCCTCTGTGCTACCAGTGGCCATTCTCGTGAGCCATTGATTCCCGTTTCTCGTCGCCAAATATTGTGTCCTTACACTCTACTGTAAATCAACATGAGGCACATCCTGGAGACAAGGTCACTCTGTGACCTGTACCTTTATTCACAGGACCAAGAAGTGATGACCCTGTGTGGGACCTCCCTTTATGTACCTGGATGACCAGGTGAGGAGTGTCTCCCACAAGTTCACCCCCTGTGGTCAAGTTGTGCATTACTAAGGTGTATACAGTGTACAGTGTTATATGAAGGTTACAGTTACATGAAGGTTACATACATGACAAAAGTTATGGCCTGACCAGAACCCTGCACAATTCCAAGATGATGATTTCAGTTTTAAATTCTATTGATTTGGTAATACAGCTCAACACTCTGCTTGCTTTGTTAACCGCTACTCTGTAATGATTGGACATGGTTAGTGTTCTATCACTTTCAGATATCTTTCCGCCTCTCCCCAGGCTAGTTCGACATCATAGATTGTGTTCCAATGTTTACTTCCAGTGTGTAAAATCTTACACTTACCTGTATGAATTTCATCTGCCCCCTTGTAAATTTTATTTAGAACTCAGTTTTGAGGTTTCTTTTGATAATTCGTTCACATTTATCTTACCCGGGGCTGTTTAAAAATAGAAAAGATTGTTTATTTAAAGTCATTAAGTCAGCATACTCGCATTCAAAGTAATCCCCCACCTGCCTCTGGACTGACATGAGCTCGGGCTCAACTTTCGGCCTGAGTTGCTCCTTTTTTTTGGAGCAACTAATTTAGAATGGAGCATCTTAGAAATTGCAATTCTCGGCATTTAGTTTACTCCAATTCTAGTGAGTTAGAATAGTTTCATTTTAGAATAGTTTTTTTCCAAAAGGGGGCGTGTCCAACCACTTACGCCTGTTTTGCAAGTTTAGGCAGCGAAAACTTACTCCAAACTAACTTAGAATGGAGTAAGTGTAGATTTTTGTACACTCAGAAAAACCTTGCCTACACTTTATAAATTAGGTGCAGGGAACGAGAGATGGGTGGGGGGAAGGGAAGTTAGAGTGAAGTTAGGGAATTTTACATGCATTTAACACTTCACTTCTACAAATAAAGAGCCATCATGAATAATAAATGATAAATAAATCAAATAAAAAATTAATTAATTTTCCTATCTGTCTGAAGTAGCAGCAGCAGGCTCCAAGCTGCGGAGACGAGTTCGGCCATTCAGCCAGGGGATAGGGGAGGCATGCCAAGCACCGGGAGAGAGAGCCAGCCAGCCAGCAAGTTTAAAAGTTTAATTTGTACTTCAAGTATGGGTGCTGCATTATCAACATCACTGATTATGCAATGGTTCTCCATCAATTCACTGCATAGGAGAGAATGGATTAGAGCTCACCGCACCAGGAACGTCATAGCCCGTAGGCTGATGGGCAAGAGGCCTTACCCACGTCGGCAATATCGAGCCAGGCACTCGTACCTGGACATGAGAGAGGCTGATTGTGTCAAAAGGCTGCGTTTCCACAGAGAAGTTGTCATTGAGACCTGTGATATGCTGAGAGCAGATTTACAGCCGAGAAGCAGAATGCCGACTGCCTTGTCTGTTGAAGTGAAGGTTACAGCTGCACTTTCCTTCTATGTCTTGTGATCATTTCAAGCTACAACTGGAGATGTGTGCGCCATCTCTCAGCGTGCAATATATGCCTGCGTTTACCAGGTCACGGATATATGCACGGAGGAATTACTTCATCAAGTTCCCAATGATCGGCCAAGCAATGCATGACAGGGCTGTGGGCTTCTCCAGGATTGCTGGCTTCCCAAAGGTACAGGGCTGCATTGATTGTACCCACATCGCCTTGCGAGCACCTGTGGAGGATTCCGAGCAGTACAGGAACAGAAAAGGTTTCCACTCCATCAATGTGCAGCTTGTGTGTGATGTCAAGCAGCGCATCATATCAGTCGATGCGAGATACCCTGGCAGCACCCACGATGCATTCATCCTACGCGACAGCGTTATATCTGACATGTTTCAGCAGCAGCCAGAAGGACAGAGCTGGCTACTGGGAGACAAAGGGTACGGCCTCGCCACCTGGCTCATGATGCCCCTATGCATAACACGGACAGAAGCTGACCATCAGTACAACATGTCGCACATTGCGACATGCAGCATCATAGAGAGGACCATTGGTATCTTGAAACAGCGTTTCCGATGTCTGGACCATTCCAGAGGCCACTTGCAATACTCTCCTAAGATTGTCGGCCAGTTCACTATTGTGTGCTGCATGCTGCATAACTTAGCCATCATGAGGCAGCAAGAGCTGGTAGTGGAACCAGAAGACCCAATTGAGGGGAGAGTGCCTGTTGATAGTAATTTGGAAGAGCAGGATGAGGATGATGACGACGATCAGGAAAGCATGAAAGTGCCTGATGCCGGAGCACGAGGTCATAAGAACATAAAAACATAAGAATTAGGAACAGGAGTAGGCCATCTAGCCCCTCGAGCCTGCTCCGCCATTCAACAAGATCATGGCTGATCTAGCCGTGGACTCAGCTCCACTTACCCGCCCGCTCCCCATAACCCTTAATTCCCTTATTAGTTATCTATCTGTGATTTGAATACATTCAATGAGCTAGCCTCAACTGCTTCCTTGGGCAGAGAATTCCACAGATTCACAACCCTCTGGGAGAAGAAATTCCTTCTCAACTCGGTTTTAAATTGTCTCCCCCGTATTTTGAGGCTGTGCTCCCTAGTTCTAGTCTCCCTGACCAGTGGAAACAACCTCTCTGCCTCCATCTTGTCTATCCCTTTCATTATTTTAAATGTTTCTATAAGATCACCCCTCATCCTTCTGAACTCCAACGAGTAAAGACCCAGTCTACTCAATCTATCATCGTAAGGTAACCCCCTCATCTCCGGAATCAGCCTAGTTAATCGTCTGTGTACCCCCTCCAAGGCTAGTATATCCTTCCTTAAGTAATGTGACCAAAACGGCACGCAGTACTCCAGGTGCGGCCTCACCAGTACCCTGTACAGTTGCAGCAGGACCTCCCTGCTTTTGTACTCCATCCCTCTCGCAATGAAGGCCAACATTCCATTCACCTTCCTGATTACCTGCTGCACCTGCAAATTAATTTTTTGGGATTCATGCACAAGGACCCCCAGGTCCCTCTGCACCGCAGCATGTTGTAATTTCTCCCCATTCAAATAATATTCCCTTTTACTGTTTTTTTTCCAAGGTGGATGACCTCACATTTTCCGACATTGTATTCCATCTGCCAAACCTTAGTCCATTCGCTTAACCTATCTAAATCTCTTTGCAGCCTCTCTCTGTCCTCTACACAACCCGCTTTCCCACTAATCTTTGTGTCATCTGCAAATTTTGTCACACTACACTCTGTCCCCTCTTCCAGGTCATCTGTGTATATTGTAAACAGTTGTGGTCCCAGCACCGATCCCAGTGGCACACCACTAACCATCGATTTCCAACCCGAAAAGGACCCATTTATCCCGACTCTCTGCTTTCTGTTAGCCAGCCAATTCTCGATCCATGCTAATACATTTCCTCTGACTCCGCGTACCTTTATGAAGAAGTGAACATTCACTGAGAAGTGGATGAGAGATGGTTGCAGCCTTTCGTTCTTGTTCTTGATGTAACTAGTAACTTTTTTCAAATTTAAATTATTTTGTAAGTTTTGTAACTTTACAACTTATAAGTGATCTTATAGTGTAAATACTCTCACATTTTGTAACTTATTTAATTTTGCACCTAAAAAGTGATCTTGAAGTTTCAGTGACCTTAAGAGTGTAAGATTTTTCACATTGAAATTGTTTTGGAACTTTTGTAACATTATAAGTTTATAAGTGATCTTAAAGCTTTTAAGTGATCTCAAGAGTCATATTAAAAAGTAAAGTTTGATGCAAATATTTTATTACACTAACGTGAACTTTTCAATAAAATATTTTTTCATTAAAACTGAATCATGTTCCATTAACACAACACAACATCGGAACAAATCCAAAAAATAAACATGTCCACGCGCAACAGTTGTCGCAGAGTCCTCAGGCATCAGTAATTGAAGCATTCATGGTTGAGCTGCTGGCACAGGGTTCGAACAATCGTTAAAGGAGCACAATGGATCACCCACCTCCGTATTAGCATGGATCGAGAATTGGCTGGCTAACAGAAAGCAGAGAGTCGGGATAAATGGGTCCTTTTCGGGTTGGAAATCGGTGGTTAGTGGTGTGCCACTGGGATCGGTGCTGGGACCACAACTGTTTACAATATACATAGATGACCTGGAGGAGGGGACAGAGTGTAGTGTAACAAAATTTGCAGATGACACAAAGATTAGTGGGGAAGCGGGTTGTGTAGAGGACAGAGAGAGGCTGCAAAGAGATTTAGATAGGTTAAGCGAATGGACTAAGGTTTGGCAGATGGAATACAATGTCGGAAAATGTGAGGTCATCCACCTTGGAAAAAAAACAGTAAAAGGGAATATTATTTGAATGGGGAGAAATTACAACATGCTGCGGTGCAGAGGAACCTGGGGGTCCTTGTGCATGAATCCCAAAAAGTTAGTTTGCAGGTGCAGCAGATAATCAGGAAGGCGAATGGAATGTTGGCCTTCATTGCGAGAGGAATGGAGAACAAAAGCAGGGAGGTCCTGCTGCAACTGTATAGGGTATTGGTGAGGCCGCACCTGGAGTACTGCGTGCAGTTTTAGTCACCTCACTTAAGGAAGGATATACTAGCTTTGGAGGGGGTACAGAGACGATTAACTAGGCTGATTCCGGAGATGAGGGGGTTACCTTATGATGATAGATTGAGTAGACTGGGTCTTTACTCGTTGGAGTTCAGAAGGATGAGGGGTGATCTTATAGAAACATTTAAAATAATGAAAAGGATAGACAAGATAGAGGTAGAGAGGTTGTTTCCACTGGTCGGGGAGACTAGAACTAGGGGGCACAGCCTCAAAATATGGGGGAGCCAATTTAAAACCGAGTTGAGAAGGAATTTCTTCTCCCAGAGGATTGTGAATCTGTGGAATTCTCTGCCCAGGGAAGCAGTTGAGGCTAGCTGATTGAATGTATTCAAGTCACAGATAGATAGATTTTTAACCAATAAAGGAATTAAGTGTTACGGGGAGCGGGCGGGTAAGTGGAGCTGAGTCCACGGCCAGATCAGCCATGATCTTTGTTGAATGGCGGAGCAGGCTCGAGGGGCTAGATGGCCTACTCCTGTTCCTAATTCTTATGTTCTTATGTGATATTTGATTGGTCAGGCTGTGTGCCCTTATTGCAACAGCTACTTCCATGAGGGCCTGTGCCGCCACTTGCACTCCCTCGGACATTCCCTCCCTCATTTCCCATGTCATTGCTGCTATTTCTCCCGTTCGTACCGTGACCTCTTCACCCACTGCACTGACGCTGTCGATGAGTGATCGGGTAAGCTCATTGCTCTCCACACCCAGTGCCACAACCTGAGCCGCATCTGTTGCAAGCTGCATCTCAGGAGAGCGGGTTTCCAATCTGCTTCTCCTCTGCCTGGGTCTGCCTCATGGCACCACTCCAGCAGGAGGCGCAGACTGGGACGGTGGGACCCTGGGTGTTCGAAACGGCACCACTCCAGTGGGAGCCGCGGGCTGGGATGGTGGGGCAGTGGGTGTAAACTGCTGCATTACACCAGCAGCACCACTGGGACCCGCAATGTCGGAATCTGTGAAACCATGAAAGGTGGAACCAGAACCTACGCAAGGGTTTGAAACACTGATATCTGTTGATGTGGGCTCATAAATATTAAGTTCTAAGGTCTCCTCTGAAGACATTTCTGTCAATGCCTGCAGCCACCCTTGGTCTGGATCGTCTGCATCTAGTTCTTCTGGATCTTCAGGATTGGCATCATCTTCTGCAAAATATATCAGAACAGTCAAATGTTTAGCAGCACAGGAGGGAGCAGGATGGGTGGCATGAGAACTCTCACACATAGCAGGCCAGGCAGCAGGTTGATTTGAAGAGCCACGATGCATTTTCAGGACTTACCCTCTCCCTCGCGTGTGGGCCCAGCTTGTGCTGTACTGATTGCTATTCTCCAGGTACGATTCATCAAAGCAGCGGCTATCTGTTTCAAGGGTGTCAGTGGATGCAGATTTGGCCCGTCTCCTCCTGTTCGAGTTCTTTCCCTTTTGTTGTGGGTCAATTTCTTCTGCAAAAATTAAAATATAACTTTTTACAGAGTGCGTCTTTCTGCAGGGTGGGACATATACAGATGGTCACATTTACAATTAAGATTCTATTGAAAAATGAAAATATTACTTACACTAACTACTTGACCAAGGTTGTGCCATTTCTTTTAACACTGGTTTCCAGATCTCCTGGTATGCACCACTGCGCAGTAATCTTCTGCAACTAGATTCCAGCGTTTCTTCATTTCTTTGGGTGGCACTTTTATGCGACCTCTGTTGCTGGTATCCAGCTCCTACCATCTCTGCTCAATCACATTAACTAATGTCTCCACTTCCTCATGCAAGAAATTCTTTGTTCTTGGTGGACGTTGTTCCATTGCTGTATTTAATTGACACTCTGATTTTTCAAAACACACAGTCCTTATTTTGCATGCACCTATGCAGCACTTGTTCTGGAAGTTTAGCTGCAACAAATAGCTCTCACTGATTTCTTCCACAGTGCTGCTAAAAGCACTCCTTCAGACACAAAAAATCAGTCACAAGCCTTTCCACAGCTCTACAAAAGCAAACAGCACTATTCTTTATGTACCTTTAAAAATGGCCGAGTGCCAATGTTTGTGTGCCACTGCACATGCGCGCATGATCCAGCGCGCATGCGCAGCTTTGCCGGCACTAAATATGATGCTGTGAGCTAGCCCCGCCCGCCCTGCCGGCAGTTCTTCGGCGCGACGCCTTGGCCCTGCCCCCAGCAGCTCCAGCTGCACCGCGCCGACCTGGAAAGGGCTCAAAAAATATCAGAGAATACGGAGGTCGGTTATAGGTGCACTTTTTGTTCTAAGAAATAGGCGTGCCTCTCGGAGGTGCGCTGTTCTAAGGGAAAGCCAAAACTTGGGCCCGAGATTTGGGACATCGAGGAATCCAATAGTGAAACAATTTTCTATTGTGAATGTAGAATGCTGGTTGGGATTATGGTAGGTCTTGTAAAAGGTTTCAGAATACAATTTAGCATAATTTATTCAGGGATAGATGCTCAAGGAAAGGAACCCTATAACCTTTTATTGAAGTCCTTACAACTACATTTATTTTCATATTCAAAATATCTGCAACCTCCAGAAGAAATTATTTTTTGATTTGAAAGACATAATAATAGTGGGCTCTGAAATGTTGAAACATTGCCCCAAATAAAGGGGCTGAAAATGCAGGGCCCTTGCGGCACCCTTCCGTTATACTTTAGACCTAGATACGATGGATCTCATAAGGGCCTTGTAAGGGAAGAAGCTTCACCAGCCCTAGTCAAGCCCAGTTGCATAAGAGGGATGGAGGGGTGGGGACACTCAATGTTGAGCATTTCCACATCACCGGCCTCTCATCACTAGCCTGCTCATCACTGAGTGAGACCAGGATTACCAGGTGTTTCCGTGGAAGAAGTGAGCCTCACCTGGAGGTCCAGGCCCGCATTGCGGTCTAGATCCCAGACCAGGAGACAGGTTCTCGCCAAATTGTTTGGCCCGCTTAGGGGCCTAAGATGGCAAGAATAATTTCTTTCATGATGGGGAATAAACCACAGCCCCCACGCCCCCCCCCTTCAAAGTGATACACTATGCCAGGATTCCTGGTGAGTGCCCGCACATCATATTTTAAATTAAGGAACTCCCCCACCCCCCCACAGCCCCACCACCATCCCAACCCCACCAACCTTAACAAAACCAGTGCCAAAGGCTGCAGGAAGCCCAATCAATAGAAACATCGGTGTTAAGAAAAATAATGGAATCCCTCCTAAAGGAGAAAATAGACGACATCTAGAAACCAAAAATATAATAATGAATAGTCAGCATGGACTTCAAAAAACAAAGTTTGTTTGACCAACCACATTGATTATTATAAAGAGGCAACAGAGAGAGCAGACAATGGTAATGCAGTAGATATAATTTATCTGTATTTTCAAAAGGCCTTTGATAAGATATCCCATAATAGATTGATGAACAAGATCAGAAAAGGGGACAAGTAGCAGAATGGATTGCTAGCTGGCTTCAAGCTAGAAAGCAGAGGGTAGGGATAAAGTGTATCTATTCAGAGTGGCAAAAGATGGATAGTGGCGTTCCACAAGGATCAATGCTGGGACCACTGCTGTTCACAATTTACATTAACGATTTAGATTTTGGAATCAAAAACACAATTTCTAAATTTGCGGATAAGACCAAATTGGGGCGATAATCAATACTGAGGAGGACTGCAACAAATTACAGGAGGACATTAATAAACTTGCAGAATGGGGATATAATTGGCAAATGAAGTTCAACACAGATAAATGTGAGGTATTACATTTTGGTCGGAAGAATAGTGAGGTCACTTATTATTTGGAGGGTGCGGGTCTAGGTGGTGTTGGGGAACAAAGGGATCTCAGGAATAAAATATACAAATCGCTAAAAGTTGCGACAAAGGTTAGCAAGGCCGTAAAAAAGCAAACCAAGCACGAGGGTTTATTTCTAGAGGTATAGAATTGAAAAGTAGGTTATGCAAAACCTGTATCAAACCTTGGTTAGACCACACTTAAGCCGCAATTTTACTTAGCGAGGCGGGCTAAGTGCGGCTGAGGTAGATGGCAGACTGCGACGCCGCTCCTGCTTCCATGGAACTCTGTTGATCTAATTTTACCTTGATGGGGATTATTAAGCCCGCCCTACGAGGTGCCCGGCCAATTGAAAGGAAGCAGGTCTGACGACATCATTTGATGTCGCGTCATCAGCCAGTTTTCTTAAAGGGATCATGACCAACCGTTTTTTGACAGTTGTTCTGCCAGTGTTCGACAGCATTGAGGCACTGCAGACACAGGCAAACACAGCACCCAGGCTCTCCCATGACTCCCTCCAGAAGCTTATGGAGGGAGTCACAGCACACAGGGAAGTTCTCTTCCCTTCCAATGGGCAGAAGAGACCTCCACAGGGCTCCAATGCAGCCTGGTTGCACATTGCACAGGAGGGCACAAGTAGGGATATCGTCAGGAGGACCTGGCTGCAGTGGTGCAAACCTTTCAATGATCTCAGTAGATCATGAAACGTTGCTGCAAAACCACATTTAACCTCACCCTGCTGTGCCACTCATCACATCCCCATCACTCTGCCTTCCCTACCCTACTCCTGCACATCCTTACTCACACCAACTTACCTTGCACCTCCACCCATCCCTCTCTCTCTCTATCTACATTATCACATCCCCATCTCACTAGCCACCCCTCACACTCACTCTCATCCTAGTCCAATCATATCAACTAGCAACAGACAAGGGTAGGAACTTGGGTCTTTTAGCCAATGTTCATGTAGAGTTTCTGCTAATGTGTTGTCAAACATTGAAATCTTTATTTTGAACACTTTGTGTTCTTGGACAGGTTTGTGTGCACCTTTGGAAGTTGCTTAGTGAGTTGTAGTGAATGGTGAGACATAAGGGTACCCCCGCAATGGTGATGAGTGTGAAAGGAATGGCTTGGGCATTGTAAGGATGCTTTATGGAGCTGGCGCATCATGTGACAGCCAGGGTACACAGCTTGAAATGAAGTAAATATGGCCATGGTGAGGCCATCCCTGGCCTCCCGGGCAGCAGTGTGGTCGGGTGCTGTTGCCCTGTGTCCTGCGCAGCATCAGGTGATTGCAGAGAAGGTTGGTGTTGTTGGGACTAATCGTGGTGGGATTCTGAGGATGAAGTTGAGATTTTTTCAAGGGCACTGATGCTGCTGGAGTAGATGGCAGGTGAGGTTGAGATGACAGAAGCGATCTGTCAATGGTGAGAAGAGGTTGCTCCAAGGAGGTGACAGTGGATAGAGAATTCACTGCAAACACTTCCAAATGGCATACAGCTCAAAAGTTTCTTCCAAATCCTGAAGGCTTCGGTTTCTGACATTGGAAAGTGAACAGCTGTCAAATGGTTGCTTTTATAGCATTTCTGCAGCTGTCAACTAGCCAAAGCAATGGAGAGTCACTGAGAACCTGACGTGAAACCCGAGGGATGGCAAACTCATTGAAAACTTGGTAAAATTGTAAGTGCCTGGGTAAAATCCTTTCAAATACCTTAAATTAACTCTTAAGCATATTAATTGACTGGCTCACCGCATGGTGTCGGGTCTGTGATCCGTAGGCAGGCCCGACAGTTGAGAAATTGACACAAAGCGGGTTCAAAGCGGGCTTCTGCACCGTTGTTAATCACGGCAATTTTGACAGCGGGCCCGCCTCCAAACCCGCATTCGCAAGGCTGGAAAGATTCCAGCCTTAGAGTACAGCATACAGATCTGGTCACCATATTATAAATAGGATAACGAGGCACTGGAGAGAGTGCAGACAAGATTTGCAAGGATGATACCAGAAATGCAAGGATATACATGTCAGGAAAGGATGAACAAGCTGGGTTTCTTTTCTCTTGAAAAATGAATGCTGAGGGGTGACCTAATAGAGGTCTTTAAAATTATGAAAGGTTTTGAAAGAGTGGGTACAGAGAGAATGTTTCATTTGTGGGGAAGAGCATAATGCGAGCCATTAATATAAAATAGTCACCAAGAAATCTAATAGCGAATTCAGAAGAAGCTCCTTTACTCAAAGCAGAGCAGGCTCGAGGGGTCGTATGGCCTATGAAAAGTCAAAGTGGAGGGCAGAGAAACCCAAGGCAAAAAGCAAAAAGGGCCACATTACATTAAAATCCTAAAGGAGCAAAGGGTGTTAAAAAGACAAGCCTGAACGCTCTGTGCCTCAATGCGAGGAGTATTCAGAATAAGGTGGACAAATTAACTGCGCAGATAGCAATTAACGGATATGATGTAATTGGCATCACGGAGACATGGCTCCAGGGTGACCAAGGCTGGGAACTCAATATCCAGGGGTATTCAACATTCAGGAAGGATAGACAGAAAGGAAAAGGAGGTGGGGTGGCATTGCTGGTTAAAGAGGAAATTAATGCAATAGTAAGGAAGGACATTAGCTTGGATGATGTGGAGCTACGGAATACCAAAGGGCAGAAGATGCTAGTGGGAGTTGTGTACAGAGCACCAAATAGTAGTAATGAGGATGGGGACAGCTTCAAACAAGAAATTAGGGATGCATGCAATAAAGGTACAGCAGTTATCATGGGCGACTTTAATCTACATATTGATTGGGCTAACCAAACTGGGAGCAATGCGGTGAAGGAGGATTTCCTGGAATATATTAGGGATGGTTTTCTAGACCAATATGTCAAGGAACCAACTAGAGGGCTGGCCATCAGTGACTAGGTGATGTGTAATGAGAAAGGACTAATTAACAATCTTGTTGTGCGAGGCCCCTTGGGGAAGAGTGACCATAATATGGTAGAATTTTTTGTTAAGATGGAGAGTGACACAGTTAATTCAGAGACTAGGGTCCTGAATTTGGGGAAAGGTAACTTCGATGGTACGAGACATGACTTGGCTAGAAAAGACTGGTGAGTGAGACTTAAAGGGTTGACAGTGGATAGGCAGTGGCAAACATTTAAAGATCACTCGGATGAACTTCAAAAATTGTACATCCCTGTCTGGAGTAAAAATAAAACGGGGAAGGTAGCTCAACCGTGGCTAACGAGGGAAATTAAGGATAGTTAAATCCAAGGAAGAGGCATATAAATTGGCCAGAAAAGGCAAAAAACCTGAGGACTGGGAGAATTTTGTAATTAAGCAGAGAGGGACAAAGGGTTTAATTAGGAGGGAGAAAATAGAGTATGAGAGTAAGCTTGCTGGGAACATAAAAACTGACTGCAAAAGCTTCTATAGATATGTGAAGAGAAAAAGATTAGTGAAAACAAATGTAGGTCCCTTGCAGTCAAATTCAGGTGCATTTATAATGAAGAATAAAGAAATGGCGGACCAGTTAAACAATACTTTGGTTCTGTTTTCACGAAGGAAGACGCAAATAACCTTCCGGAATTACTAGGGGACCGAGGGTCTAGTGAGAAGGAATAACTGAAGGATATCCTTATAAAGCGGGAAATTGTGTTAAGGAAATTGATGGGATTGAAGGCCGATAAATCCCCGGGGCCTGATAGTCTGCATCCCAGAGAACTTAAGGAAGTGGCCATAGAAATAGTGGATGCATTGGTGATCATTTTCCATCAGTCTGTTGACTGTGGATCAGTTCCTATAGAAACATACAAACATAGAAAATAGGTGCAGGAGTAGGCCATTCGGCCCTTTGATCCTGCACCGCCATTCAATAAGATCATGGCTGATCATTCCCTCAGTACCCCTTTCCTGCTTTCTCTCCATACCCCTTGATCCCTTTAGCTGCAAGGGCCATATCTAGCTCCCTCTTGAATATATCCAATGAACTGGCATCAACTCTCTGCGGCAGGCAATTCCATAGGTTAACAACTCTCTGAGTGAAGAAGTTGCTCCTCATCTCAGTCCTAAATGGCCTACCCCTTATCCTAAGACTATATCCCCTGTTTCTGGACTTCCCCAACATTGGGAACATTCTTCCCGCATCTAACCTGTCCAGTCCCATCAGAATCTTATACGTTTCTATGAGATCCCCTCTCATCCTTCTAAACTCCAGTGAATAAAGGCCGAGTTGATCCAATCTCTCCTCATATGACAGTCCAGCCATTCCTGGAATCAGTTTGGTGAACCTTCGCTGCGCTCCCTCAATAGCAAGAACATCCTTCCTCAGATTAGGAGACCAAAACTGTACACAATATTCCAGGTGAGGCCTCACTAAGGCCCTGTACAACTGCAGTAAGACCTCCTTGCTTCTATACTCAAATCCCATAGCTATGAAGGCCAAGATACCATTTGCCTTCTACACCGCCTGCTGTACCTGCATGCCAACTTTCAATGACTGATGAACCATGACACCCAGGTCTCGTTGCACCTCCCCCTTTCCTAATCTGCCGCCATTCAAATAATATTTTGCCTTTGTGTTTTTGCCCCCAAAGTGGATAACCTCACATTTATCCACATTAAACTGCATCTGCAATGCGTTTGCCCACTCACCTAACCAGTCAAAGTCATCCTGCAGCCTCCTAGCATCCCCTCACAGCTCACACCACCACCCAGTTTAGTGTCATCTGCAAACTTGGAGATATTACACTCGATTCCTTTACCCAAATCATTGATGTATATTATAAAGAGCTGGGGTCCCAGCACTGAGCCCTGCGGCACTCCACTAGTCACTGCCTGCCATTCTGAAAAGGACCCGTTTATCCCGACTCTCTGCTTCCTTTTCTGCCAACCAGTTCTCTATCCACGTTAGCATATTACCCCCAATACCATGTGCTTTGATTTTGCACACCAATCTCTTGTGTGGGACCTTGTCAAAAGCCTTTTGAAAGTCCAAATACACCACATCCACTGGTTCTCCCTTGTCCACTCTACTAGTTACATCCTCAAAAAATTCCAGAAGATTTGTCAAGTATGATTTCCCCTTCATAAATCCATGCTGACTTGGACCGATCCTGTCACTGCTTTCCAAATACGCTGCTATTTCATCCTTAATAATTGATTCAACATTTTCTCACTACTGATGTCAGGCTAACCAGTCTATAATTACCCGTTTTCTCTCTCCCTCCTTTTTAAAAAAGTGGTGTTATATTAGCTACCCTCCAGTCCATAGGAACTGATCCAAAGTCGATAGACTGTTGGAAAATGATCACCAATGCATCCACTATTTCTAGGGCCACTTCCTTAAGTACTCTGGGATGCAGACTATCAGGCCCCGGGGGTTTATCGGCCTTCAATCCCATCAATTTCCCTAACACAATTTCCCGCCTAATAAGGATATCCTTCAGTACCTCCTTCTCACACGACCTACTGTCCTCTAGTACAATCGGAAGGTTATTTGTGTCTACCTTTGTGAAGACAGAACTGAAGTATTTGTTCAATTGGTCTGCCATTTCTTTATTCCCCATTATAAATTCACCTGAATCCAACTGCAAGGGACCTATGTTTGTCGTCACTAATCTTTTTCTCTTCACATATTTATAGAAGCTTTTGCAGTCAGTTTTTATGTTCCCTGCAAGCTTCCTCTTGTACTCTATTTCCCCCCTCTTAATTAAACACTTAGTCTTCCTCTGTTGAATCCTAAATTTCTCCCAGTCCTCAGGTTTGTTGCTTTTTCTAGCCAAATTATATGCCTCTTCCTCGGCTTTAACACTATCCTTAATTTCCCTTGTTAGCCATGGTTGAGCCACCTTCCCCGTTTTATTTTTACTCCAGACAGGGATGTACAATTGCTGAAGTTCATCCATGTGATCTTTAAATGTTTGCTATTGGTTATCCACCATCAACCCATTAAGTATCCTTTGCCAGTCTATTCTAGCCAATTCACGCCTCATACCATCGAAGTTACCTTTCCTTAAGTTCAGGACCCTAGTTTCCGAATTAACTGTGTCACTCTCCATCTTAATAAAGAATTCTACCATATTATGGTCACTCTTCCCCAAGGGGCCTCGCACAACAAGATTGCTAATTAGTCCCTTCTCATTACACATCACCCAGTCTAGGATGGCCAGCTCTCTAGTTGGTTCCTCGAGATATTGGTCTAGAAAACCATCCCTAATACACTCCAGGAAATCCTCCTCCACCGCATTGCTACCAGTTTGGTTCGCCCAATCAATATGTAAATTTAAATCGCCCATGATAACTGCTGTATCTTTATTGCACACATCCCTTATTTCTTGTTTGATGCTGTCTCCAACCTCACTACTACTGTTTGGTGGTTTGTACACAACTCCCACTAGCGTTTTCTGCCCTTTTGAATTCTGCAGCTCCACCCATACCAATTCTACATCATCCAGGCTAGTGTCCCTCCTTACGATTGCATTAATTTCCTCTTTAACCAGCAACGCCACCCCGCCTTCTTTTCCTTTCTGTCTATCCTTCCGAAATGCTGAAT
The DNA here is from genome assembly GCF_044704955.1 of Pristiophorus japonicus. Classification (NCBI taxonomy): domain Eukaryota; kingdom Metazoa; phylum Chordata; class Chondrichthyes; family Pristiophoridae; genus Pristiophorus; species Pristiophorus japonicus. The sequence goes on from NC_091987.1 coordinate 95,461,815, forward strand.
ACCCTTGGATGTTGAGTTCCCAGCCTTGGTCATCCTGGAGCCATGTCTCCGTGATGCCAATGACATCATACCCGTTAACTGCTATCTGAGCAGTTAATTCATCCACCTTATTCCGAATACTCCTCACATTGAGGCACAAAGCCTTCAGGCTTGTCTTTCTAACACACTTTGCCCCTTTAGAATTTTGGTGTAATGTGGCCCTTTTTGTTTTTTGCCTTGGGTTTCTCTGCCCTCCACTTTTACTATTCTCCTTTCTATCTTTTGCTTCTGACTCCATTTTGTTTCCCTCTGTCTCCCTGCATAGCTTCCCATCCCCCATCCATATTAGTTTAAATCCTCCCCAACAGCACTCGCAAACACTCCCCCTCGGACATTGGTTCCGGTCCTGTCCAGGTGCAGACCCTCCGGTTTGTACTGGTCCCACCTCCCCCAGAATCAGTTCCAATGCCCCAGGAATTTGAACCCCTCCCTTCTGCACCACTGCTCAAGCCATGTATTCATCTGAGCTATCCTGCGATTGCTACTCTGACTGGCACGTGGCACTGGTAGCAATCCTGAGATTACTACCTTTGTGGTCCTACTTTTTAGTTTAACTCCTAACTCCTTAAATTCACCTCGTAGGACCTCATCCCGTTTTTTACCTATATTGTTGGTACCTATATGTACCACGACAACTGGCTGTTCACCCTCCCTTTTCAGAATGTCCTGCACCCGCTCCGGACTGGAGGGTAGCTAATATAACACCACTTTTTTAGAAAGGAGGGAGAGAGAAAATGGGTAATTATAGACCGGTTAGCCTGACATCAGCAGTGGGGAAAATGTTGGAATCAATTATTAAAGATGAAATAGCAGCGCATTTGGAAAGCAGTGACAGGATCGGTCCAAGTCAGCATGGATTTATGAAAGGGAAATTTTGCTTGACAAATCTTCTGGAATTTTTTGAGGATGTAACTAGTAGAGTGAACAAGGGAGAACCAGTGGATGTGGTGTATTTGGTCCTACACAAGAGATTGGTGTGAAAAATCAAAGCACATTGTATTTGGGGAATGTACTGACGTGGTTAGAGAACTGGTTGGCAGACAGGAAGCAGAGAGTCGGGATAAATGGGTCCTTTTCAGAATGGCAGGCAGTGACTAGTGGAGTACCACAGGACTCAGTTCTGGGACCCCAGCTCTTTACAATATACATTAATGATTTAGATGATGTAATATCTCCAAGTTTGCAGACGACATTAAGCTGGGTGGCAGTGTGAGCTGTGGGGAGGACGCTAAAAGGCTGCAGGTTGACTTAGACAGGTTAGGTGAGTGGGCAAATGCATGGCAGATGCAGGATAATGTGGATAACTGTGAGGTTATTCACTTTGAGGGCAAAAACACGAAGTCAGAATATTATCTGAATGGCAGATTAGGAAAGGGGGAGGTGCAACGAGACCTGGGTGTCATGGTTCATCAGTCATTGAAAGTTGGCATGCAGGTACAGCAGGCGGTGAAGAAGGCAAATGGTATGGGGCTTCATAGCTATGAGATTTGAGTATAGGAGCAGGGAGGTCTTACTGCAGTTGTACAGGGCCTTGGTGAGGCCCCACTTGGAATATTGTGTTCAGTTTTGGTCTTCTAATCTGAGGAAGGATGTTCTTGCTATTGAGGGAGTGCAGTGAAGGTTCACCAGACTGATTCCTGGGATGGTGAGACTGACATATGAGGAAAGACTGGATCAACTGGGCCTTTATACACTGGAGTTTAGAAGGATGAGAGGGAATCCCATAGAAACGTACAAGATTCTGACGGGACTAGACGGACAGGTTAGATGCGGGAAGAATATTCCCGATGATAGGGAAGTCCAGAACCAGGGGATATAGTCTTAGGATAAGGGGTAGGCCATTTAGGACTGAGATGAGGAGAAATTTCTTCACTCAGAGAATTGTTAACCTATGGAATTCCCTACCGCAGAGAGTTGTTGATGTCAGTTCATTGGATATATTCAAGAGGGAGTTAGATATGACCCTTGCGGCTAAAGGGATCAAGGGGTATGGAGAGAAAGCAGAAAAGGGGTACTGAGGGAATGATCAGCCATGATCTTATTGAATGGTGGTGCAGGCTCGAAGGGCCGAATGGCCTACTCCTGCACCTATTTTCTATGTTTCTATGTTTCTATGTTTCTTGCTCCTATTTCTTATGTTCTAAGAGTGGTGAGAATATGGGACTCGCTATCACAGCGAGTAGTTGAGGCAAGTAGCATTTAAGGGGAGGCTGGGCAAGCATATGAGGGAGAAGGGAAAAGAGGGTTATGCTGATAGATTTAGATGAGGAAAGATGGGAGGAGACTCGAGTGGAGCATAAATGCCGGTCTGGTTGGGTCAAATGGCCTGTTTATGTGCCGTATAACCTATGTAAAGTTGTGAAAAATTGTACAGGTGAGGATACAAATGTAAAGGCAGTCCAGAACTCCAAATCAGATCTGGCTTTGGTCAGCAGAAGGAAGGACAAGATTTGAAAATATCATCACATTGCTAACAGGAGTGAATAATAGACCAGAGTTTTGAGTTCCAGGGCAGCAATACAGTGGCCACTGCTGGTTAATTGATAATATAGCAGGAACAGAAAAAGAAAACATCTAAGGAGCACAAAAGGAATGGTAGAGATAACTTGCAGAATAAATTACCAAGACAGAGAAACTAAAAAATCCATAGGTGTCATGTGTTCTTTGCTTAAGAATTCATAGCAACAAATTGCTATTAAGAAATAGTTGGTTTATTAACTAAGGTTTAACAATCACACTGCCAAAAACAACAATCACATTACCAGTTCATCCACTAGGCTTACAACTGCATACCTTATCATGGAAACCGAGACCCAACTGACTGGGGTTTTATTCAGTCTTGTGAACATCACATGACTGGCTGAGCCACTCACAATTCAACAGCTCTGCAACTATTTTTGTAAGAACTTTTAAATCAAGTACCTCCTTTATTTCAATGGCACTGGAACCCATAATCCAAATTAACGTGGGAACTTTAACTAGTCAAATTAAATTAAAATCCTGTTCCCGGGCATGATGGTGCACTCCAGTCTCTCCGGTGCCTACCTGTCGCGGAAGGCCGTGAGCGTACCGGTGGACACCCCGTGCTCCATCTCCAGGGACACCTGGCTCGGATCTAACCGCGGAAGAGAGGCAGGCAGTCAGGCTGAACGACTTCCTCGACCACCTGTTGCCTGGACCGGTTAATGGACACCTTTGCCAGGCCCAGGAGCAGTCCAATGAGGAGGCCTTCCGACCTGCCTGATCCTCTCCGCACAGGTTGCCCAAAGATCAGGAGCGTGGGTCTGAAGTGCAACCAGAATTTGAGGAGCAGCACCTTCAAATATTGGAACAGGGTCTGCAATCTGACACAATCCATATAAACATGGAACACGGACTCTTCGAGACTGCAGAAATTAAAGGCGGCCTGGGAGTCTGTGAATCAACTTAAAAACCTATTGCACGGGACTGCCCCATGCTACACTCTCCAGGCCAAGTCTGCTATAAATAAAGGGTGGACTCCCATGTAGAGAGCACTCCAATGGGGACCCCTCAACTCCTCCAGATGGCAAGATGGTGCACCATGGCGTGTCCAGACGGCAGACGAGGATGGAAAAGTGGAGAGTGTGCAAGAGCAGCCCATACAGGAATACCCTCTGCACAGAAGTGAAAGGCACGGAGGGGATTTCCCGGAGGAAGCTCAAGTTGTGATTCACCAGCACCCGAGGGAGGTTGCAGGGCTTGGCGCCGATGAGGAATTCCATCCGGACAGAGGTCAGTTCGGACGAGATCGCAACAGCTCTACAATTATTTTGATTGTAGTAAATCAAGTGCCCCCTGATTAAAGGGGGGGGGGGGACACACCAAACATTTTCAAACAAGTGCCCCCTTGTTTTTTTTTGAGGGCTCTGAAACACAAATTATACAAGTGTCCCCTGGCTAAAAGGGGGGGCTGAAAACCGGCAAATTAAACAATTTAAACTTTAAACAATAATAATCAAATTAAAACTTAGTTGCTGGGGGTGATGATGCACTCCAGTCCCTCCGGCGCCCACCTCTCCAGGGACACGCTAGCTCAGATGTAACCGCGGAAGAGAGGCGGGCAGTCGGGTTGAACGACTAAATGGACTAGATGGACTAAAATGCAGTCAGTGATCTCACACCTGCTGCTTGTATGGTGACAGGCCGACTGACTTCTTTCTGTGCTGTATCATTCGATGATTCTATGATATCACAGTTGAATTACACTGCATAGTTTATGTCAAAACTAAATCATTGAATCATAGAAATTCACAGCACAGTAGGAGGCCATTTCGGCCCATCGTGTCTACGCCGGCCGACCAAGAGCTATCCAGCTTAATCCTGCCTTCCAGCTCTTGGTCCGTAACCTTGTAGGTTATGGCACTTCAAGTGCACATCCAAGTATTTTTTAAATGTGGTGAGGGTTTCTGCCTCTACCACCCTTTCAGGCATTGTGTTCCAGACCCTCACCACCCTATGTATGAAGAAATTTCCCCTCATATCTCCTCTAAACCTCCCCCCAATTATTTTAAATCTACGCCTCCTGGTTGTTGACCCCTCTGCCAGAGGAAACAGGTCTTTCCTATCCACGCTATCCAGGCCCCTCATAATTTTATACACCTCAATCAGGTCTCTCTTCCGTCTCCTCTGTTCCAAAGAAAACAGACCCAGCATCTCCAATCTTTCCTCATAGCCAAAATTCTCCAGTCCATGCAACATTCTTGTAAATCTCCTCTGCACCCTTTCCAGTGCAATCACATCTTCCCTGTAATGTGGTGACCAGAACTGCACACAGTACTCCAGCTGCGGCCTAACTAGTGTTTTATACAGTTCAAGCATAGCTGCCTTTTTTTTTCAAAAATATACTTTATTCATATAAAATTTTCACAATACACTGGAAAATAGCTCAGTATCTTGCGGTCAGCAATTCCATACAATTCATTTGGATGCTGACAGCAGTTCCATACAATGCACTAGTGTGCATTTCATTTCAAGTTACAGTTTAGTACAATCTGTAAATCATGTTACATGTAGTACTGTGCAAATAAGGGTATTACATGGAGCAGATGAGAACAGGTTTACATTACATTCCAAGATACATTTCAATACCGATCACGACTCACATTACATGTAGCACTATGCAGATGAAGGCAGTACACGGAATGGATGGGGATACATTTATATTTTTTCACAAGTTACTAAACAGTGCAGAGACTTTTATTATACATGGCACAACACAGGTGTTTTTCAGTACATGGTGCTCTATCGATACAAGCAGATTAACAAGTACAGCCCGAGGTGGGTTGATTTCATCCCCTGGGTTTACAGTGAGGGAAGGGCCTTTGTTATATATGTAAATTTGTATTTACTCTGACCAACCACCAGAGGGCTCATCCCCTGGAGCCTCAAGGGATCCCATAATTCCTTGGGAGCACAGGTATTTAAGGAGGCTTCACAGGTTGGAGAGGCACTCTGGAGACCTGCAATAAAAGACTAAAGTCACACTTTACTTTGAGCTCACAGTGTTCAGTCTGACTCTTGCTCCATACACAACAACTGGCGACGAGATACAGATAGCGAACTCAAAGATGCAGAGAACAGTGGGCATCCTGGAGAAATTCTCAGAGGGAGATGATTGGGAAACTTTTGTGGAGCGACTCGACCAATACTTCGTGACCAATGAGCTAGATGGAAGAGAGTGCTGCCAAACAAAGGGCGATCCCCCTCACCGTCTGTGGGGCACCAACTTATGGCCTCATGAAGAATCTGCTCACTCCAGCGAAACCCACGGAGAAATCGTACGACGATTTGTGCACACTGGTCCGAGAGCATTTGAACCCGAAGGAAAGCGTTTTGATGGCGAGGTACTGGTTCTACACCTACAAAAGGTGTAGGCCAGGAAGTGGCGAGTTATGTCGCCGAGCTAAGACACCTTGCAGGACATTGAGAATTTGAAGGACATTTGGAGCACATGCTCAGAGACTTTTTCGTACTTGGCATTGGCCATGAAGTTATAATTCGCAAACTTTTGACTGTAGAGACGCCAGCCTTGAGTAAGGCCATTGCGATAACCCAGGCGTTCATTGCCACCAGTGACAATATGAAGCAAATCTTTCAGCACATAAGTACTGCTACAAGTACTGCAAACAAAGTGATTATGTTTTCGAATTCTAACGTACAGGGAAGATCATACATACCTGCAGCTACACGTCCGCAGATGTCTCAGAGTTCACCATCAAGGGTGATGAATGCAAGGCCATTAACACCTTGTTGGCGCTGCGGGAGTGATCTTCATTTCCATTCATACCGATTCAAAGAGTACGTTTGCAAGGTCTGTGGGCAATGGGCCACCTCGAACGAGTGTGCAGGCGAGCTGCAAAGCCTGTTAAACCTGCAGAGGAAGACAGATCCACGGAGGATCACGATGAACCAGAGCCTCAGATCGAAGAGGCAGAGGTACATGGGGTGCACACATTCACCATGAATTGTCCCCCAATAATTCTGAATGTTGAACTAAATGGACTCCCGGTGTCACTGGAGCTGGACATGAGTGCAAGCCAGTCCATCATGGGCAAAAAGACTTTCGAAAGGTTGTGGTGCAACAAAGCCTCAAAGTCAGTCTTAACTCCAGTTCGCACGAGACTAAGAACTTACATGCAAGAACTGATTCCTGTAATCGGCGGTGCTACCATAAAGGTCTCTTACGATGGAGCGGTGCACAAGCTACCACTCTGGGTGGTACCGGGCGATGGTCCCACACTGCTCGGCAGGAGCTGGCTGGGAAAGATACGTTGGAACTGGGACGACGTCCGAGCGCTTCGTGTGCTCAGGTCTTAAACAAATTTCCTTCGCTGTTCAAACCAGGCATCGGGAAATTCCAAGGAGCAAAAGTGCAGATCCACCTAATTCCGGGGGCGCGACCCATCCATCACAAGGCGAGAGCAGTACCGTACATGATGAGAGAAAGGGTAGAGATCGAGCTAGACCGGCTGCAAAGAGAGGGCATCATTTCTCCGATTGAGTTCAACAAGTGGGCCAGTCATATTGTCCCAGTCCTCAAGGGAGACGGCACCGTCAGAATCTGTGGCGATTACAAAGTAACTATCAATTGTTTCTCCCTGCAGGACCAATACCCACTACTAAAGACCAACGACCTCTTTGCGACGCTGGCTGGAGGAAAGATGTTCAAGAAGCTGGATCTGACTTCAGCCTACATGACGCAGGAACTGGAGGAATCATCGAAGGCCCTCACCTGCATCAACATGCACAAAGGTCTTTTTGTTTATAACGGATGCCCTTTTGGAATTCGATCGGCAGCAGCGATATTCCAGAGAAACATGGAAAGCTTACTGAAGTCGGTCCCGCACACTGTGGGCTTCCAGGACAACATCTTGGTCACAGGTCGGAACAGAGTCGAGCATCTGCAGAACCTGGAGGAGGTTCTTATTGAACGCAACCGCGTGGGGCTCAGGTTAAAACGCGCGAAGTGCGTTTTCCTGGCACCTGAAGTGGAATTCCTGGGAAGGAGGATTGCGGCGGACGGCATCAGGCCCACCAACGTGAAGACGGAGGCAATCGAGAATGCACTGAGGCCACAGAACGTGACGGAGCTGCGGTCGTTTCTGGGACTCCTGAACTACTTTGGTAACTTCCTACCGGGTCTCAGCACATTGTTAGAACCACTACCTATCTTACTACGAAAAGGGGACGAATGGGTTTGGGACAAAAGCCAAGAAAATGCCTTTGTAAAAGCGAGAAAATTGTTATGCTCAAACATATTGCTTGTGTTGTATGATCCAGATAAGCGTTTGGTACTAGCATGTGATGCGTCGTCATATGGCGTCGGGTGTGTATTGCAACAAGCTAATGATTTCGGGAAACTGCATCCAGGAGTTTGTCTAAGGCTGAGAGTGCCTACAGCAAGATTGAGAAAGAAGCATTAGCGTGTGTCTGTGGGGTAAAGAAAATGCATCAATACCTGTTTGGGCTAAAATTCGAATTGGAAACTGACCATAAGCCACTTATATCCCTGTTCTCTGAGAGTAAAGGGATAAATACCAATGCATTGGCCCACATCCAGAGATGGGTGCTCACGTTGTCCACATACAACTACGCCATCCGCCACAGGCCAGGCACAGAAAACTGTGCCGATGCTCTCAGTAAGCTGCCATTGCCCACCACGGGGGTGGAAATGGCGCAGCCCGCAGATCTAGCCATGGTTATGGAAGCATTTGAGAGTGAGCAATCACCCGTCACTGCCCGGCAGATAAAAATCTGGACAAGCCAGGATCCCTTATTATCTCTAGTCAAAAGCTATGTGCTTCACGGGAGCTGGTCCAGTGTCCCAGTGGAAATGCAGGAAGAGATAAAGCCGTTCCAGTGGCGCAAAGATGAAATTCTATACAGGCAGACTGCCTTCTGTGGGGCAATCGAGTACTGGTCCCCAAGAAGAGCAGAGACACCTTCATCAATGACCTCCACAGTACCCACCCAGGCATCGTAATAATGAAAGCGATAGCCAGATCCCACGTGTGGTGGCCCGGTATCGATGCGGACTTAGAGTCCTGCGTTCACAGATGTAATACATGCTCGCAGTTAAGTAATGTACCCAGGGAGGCGCCGCTAAGTTTATAGTCTTGGCCCTCCAAACCGTGGTCTAGGGTACATGTCGACTATGCAGGCCTGTTCTTAGGAAAAATGTTCCTTGTGGTTGTAGACGCGTACTCCAAGTAGATTGAATGTGAGATAATGTCGGCTAGCACGTCCGCTGCCACTACTGAAAGCCTGCAGGCCATGTTTGCCACACACGGCCTAGCCGCTGTCCTGGTGAGCGACAACAGGCCATGTTTTACCAGTGCTGCGTTCAAAGAATTCATGACCCATAGCGGGATCAAACATGTCACATCTGCCCCATTTAAACCAGCGTCCAATGGTCAGGCAGAGAGAGCAGTGCAAACCATCAAGCAAGGCTTGAAGAGGGTAACTGAAGGCTCACTGCCTATCCCGAGTCCTGCTTAGCTACCGCACGAGACCCCACTCACTCACTGGGATCCCACCTGCTGAACTGCTCATGAAAAGGCCTCTTAAGACAAGGCTCACGTTAGTTCACCCTGATCTACATGAACAGGTAGAGAGCAGGCGGCTACAACAAAGTGCATACCAGGATAGCGCAAATGTGTCACGCGAGATTGAAATCAATCATCCTGTATTTGTATTAAATTATGGAAAAGGTCCCAACTGGCTTCCAGGCACTGTGGAGGCTAAAGAAGGGAGCAGGGTGTTTCGGGTCAAACTTTCAAATGGACTCATTCACCGGAAACACTTGAACCAAATCAAACTCAGAGTCACGGACTATCCTGAGCAACCCACCTTGGACCCTACCTTTTTTGATCTCCCAACATACACACCAGTGGCAACCGCAGCAGCCCAGCGGGGCCCAACATACCAGGCAGCCCAACAAGGCCAACTGCACAGCAGTCCAGCGAGGGCCCAATAAATGATTCAAAAACACCAGCTTTCACACCACGATGATCAATCAGGGTAAGAAGGGCCCCAGATCGACTCACATTGTAAATATTTACACTATTGACTTTGGGGGGGAGGGGCAGCAGGGAAGGGGGGAGTGTTGTTATGTATGTAAACTTGTACTCTGTACAGCCACCAGGGAGCTCATCACCTGGAGTCCCAAGGGATCCCATAATCCCTTGGGAGCACAGTTATTTAAGGAGGCTTCACAGGTCGGAGAGGCACTCTGGAGACCTGCAATAAAACACTAAGGTCACACTTTACCTTGCGCTCACAGTGTTCAGTCTGACTGTTTCTCCATGCACAACAGCCTTAAACTGTGGCTCTTCCCCATCGTGCCTTTGCGGCGACTGCACCAATCTTTAGTGCATCCCTCAGCACATACTCTTGGTCCTTGGATTGTGCCAGTCTGCAACACTCGGCCGTGGACATCTCCTTGCTCTGGAAGACCAGCAAGTTTCAGGAAGACCAAGGTGCATCTTTCACTGAGTTGATGGCTCTCCAGCAGCAGATGATGTCTGGTGCGGTGTGCAGAAGCAAAAGATAGAAAGAAGAAAAGTAAAAGTGTAGGGCAGAGAAACCCAAGGCAAAAAGCAAAAAGGGCCACATTACAGCAAAATTCTAAAGGGGCAAAGTGTGTTAGAAAGACAAGCCTGAAGGCTCTGTGCCTCAATGCGAGGAGTATTCGGAATAAGGTGGATGAATTAACTGCGCAGATAGCAGTTAACGGGTATGATGTCATTGGCATCACGGAGACATGGCTCCAGGATGACCAAGGCTGGGAACTCAACATCCAGGGGTATTCAACATTTAGGAAGGATAGACAGAAAGGAAAAGGAGGCGGGGTGGCATTGTTGGTTAAAGAGGAAATTAATGCAATATTAAGGAAGGACATTAGCTTGGATGATGTGGAATCTGTATGGGTGGAGCTACGGAATACCAAAGGGCAGAAAACGCTAGTGAGAGTTGTGTACAGACCACCAAACAGTAGTAGTGAGGTTGGGGACAGCATCAAACAACAAATAAGGGATGCGTGCAATAAAGGTACAACAGTTATCATGGGTGACTTTAATCTACATATTGATTGGGCTAACCAAACTGGTAGCAATGCGGTGGAGGAGGATTTCCTGGAGTATATTAGAAATGGTTTTCTCGACCAATATGTCGAGGAACCAATTAGAGAGCTGGCCATCTTCGACTGGGTGATGTGTAATGAGAAGGGACTAATTAACAATCTTGTTGTGCGAGGCTCCTTGGGGAAGAGTGACCATAATATGGTAGAATTCTTTATTAAGATGGAAAGTGACACATTTAATTCAGAAACTAGGGTCCTGAACTTAAGGAAAGGTAACTTCGCTAGTATGAGTCGTGAATTGGCTAGAATAGACTGGCAAATGATAGTTAAAGGGTTGACGGTGGATAGGCAATGGCAAACATTTAAAGATCACATGGATGAACTTCAGCAATTGTACATCCCTGTCTGGAGTAAAAATAAAACGGGGAAGATGGCTCAACCGTGGCTAACAAGGGAAATTAAGGATAGTGTTAAATCCAAGGAAGAGGCATATAAATTGGCCTGAGAAAGCAGCAAACCTGAGGACTGGGACAAATTTGGAATTCAGCAGAGGACAAAGGGTTTAATTAAGAGGTGGAAAATAGAGTACGAGAGGAATCTTGCCGGGAATATAAAAACTGACTGCAAAAGCTTCTATAGATATGTAAAGAGAAAAAGATTAGTGAAGACAAACGTAGATCCCTTGCAGTCGGATTCAGGTGAATTTATAATGGGGAACAAAGAAATGGCAGACCAATTGAACAAATACTTTGGTTCTGTCTTCACGTAGGAAGACACAAATAATCTTCCGGAAGTACTAGGGGACCAAGGGTCTAGTGAGAAGGAGGAACTGAAGGATATCCTTATTAGGCGGGAAATCGATTGGATTGAAGGCCGATAAATCCCTGGGGCCTGATACTCTGCATCCCAGAGTACTTAAGGAAGTGGCCCTAGAAATAGTGGATGCATTGATGATCATTTTCCAACTGTCTATCGACTCTGGAAAAGTTCTGATGGAATGGAGGATAGCTAATGTAACATCACTTTTTAAAAAGGGAGGGAGAGAGAAAACGGATAATTATAAACCGGTTAGCCTGACATCAGTAGTGGGGAAAATGTTGTAATTAGTTATTAAGGATTTGGAAAGCAGTGTAGGATCGGTCCAAGTCAGGATGGATTTATGAAAGGGAAATCATGCTTGACAATTCTTCTGGAATTTTTTGAGGATGTAACTAGTAGAGTGGACAAGGGAGAACCAGTGGATATGGTGTATTTGGACTTTCAAAAGACTTTTGGCAAGGTCCCACACAAGAGATTGGTGTGCAAAATTAAAGCACATGGTATTGGGGGTAATGTACTGACGTGGATAGAGAACTGGTTGGCAGACAGGAAGCAGAGAGTCGGGATAAACGGGTCCTTTTCAGAATGGCAAACAATGACTAGTGGAGTGCCGCAGGGCTCAGTGCTGGGACCCCAGCTCTTTATAATATACATTAATGATTTAGATGAAGGAATTGAGTGTAATATCTCCAAGTTTGCAGATGACACTAAACTGGGTGGCGGTGTGAGCTGTGAGGAGGACGCTAAGAGGCTGCAGGGTGACTTGGACAGGTTAGGTGAGTGGGCAAATGCAAGGCAGATGCAGTATAATGTGGATAAATGTGAGGTTATCCACTTTGGGGGCAAAAACATGAAGGCAGAATATTATCTGAATGGCAGCAGATTAGGAAAAAGTGAGGTGCAACGAGACCTGGGTGTCATGGTTCATCAGTCATTGAAGGTTGGCATGCAGGTACAGCAGGCGGTAAAGAAGGCAAATGGTATGTTGGCCTTCATAGCAAGGGGATTTGAGTATAGAAGCAGGAAGGCCTTACTGCAGTTGTACAGGGCCTTGGTGAGGCCCTGTTCAGTTTTGGTCTCCTAATCTGAGGAAGGGCGTTCTTGCTATTGAGGAGTGCAACGAAGGTTCACCAGACTGATTCCCGGGATGGCTGGTCTGATATATGAGGAGAGACTGGATCAACTGGGCCTTTATACACTGGAGTTTCGAAGGATGAGAGGGGATCTCATAGCAACATATAAGATTCTGACGGGACTGGACAGGTTAGATGCGGGAAGAAGGTTCCCGATGTTGGGGAAGTCCAAAACCAGGGACACAGTCTTATGATAAGTGGTAGGCCATTTAGGACTGAGATGAGGAGAAACTTCTTCACTCAGAGAGTTGTTAACCTGTGGAATTCCCTGCCGCAGAGAGTTGTTGATGCAAGTTCATTGGATATATTCAAGAGGGAGTTAGATATGGCCCTTATGGCTAAAGGGATCAAGGGGTATGGAGAGAAAGCAGTACAGGGGTATGGAGGGAATGATCAGCCATGATTTTGTTGAATGGTGATGCAGGCTCGAAGGGCTGACGGCCTACTACTGCACCTATTTTCTATGTTTCTATGTGCCAACTGCTGCTTTATGGCCTTGTGGTCAAAGGTGTTTTTCTTGAAAAACTTTTCCACGAAGGACAGGTGCTGAGGCATGGTCCAACTGGTTTGAACGTTCCGCGGTATCCTGGCCAGACCCATCCTTTGCAACACTGGGGACTGATAGAATCTTAGCATGTACTGACACTTGGTGTTTGCATGCAAAGGGTCTATGCACAGCTTGATGCAGTCGCACACAATGGTCGCCATCAGGATGAGGGCCATGTTTGGAATGTCCTTTCCCCTCTTGTCCAGAGATTTGTACATCCTGTCTCTGCGGACACAGTCCATTTTCGATCTCCAGACGAAATGGAAGATGGCTCGGGTGACTGCCACAGCACAGGAGCGGGGTATGGGCCAGACTTGCGCCACGTACGACACCGAGAGCACCTCACTCCTGATGACCAGGTTCTTTCCTGCAATGGAGTGGGAGCGCAACTTCCACCATCCCAGTTTCTGTTTGGCTTTAGCGATATGCTCCTTCCAGTTTTTGGTGCACGCCCCATCCGCTCCGAACCATATTCCTAACAGGTAATCTGACTTCACGGTGAAGGGAATAAAGGATCGGTCGGCCCAGCTGCCAAAGAACATGGCCTCACTTTTGCTGCGATTTACCTTCACCCCCGAGGCCAGTTCAAACTGGTTGCAGATTGTGAGCAATCGGTGGACCAACTGCGGATCCGAGCAAAAGACGGCGACGTCGTCCATTTACAGGGAGGTCTTGACCTGAGCGCCTCCGCTTCAAGCATAACCTCCTTGCTCTTGTATTCCATGCCTCAAATAATAAAGGCAAATATTCCATGTGCCTTCTTAACCACCTTATCTACCTGGCCTGCTAGCTTCAGGGATCTGTGGACCTGTATTCCAAGGTCCCTTTGTTCCTCCACACTTTTCAGTGTCCTACCATTTAATGTGTATTCCCTTGCTTTGTTAGACCTCCCTAAATGCATTACCTCACACTTATCCGGATTGAATTCCATTTGCCACTGTTTTGCCCACCTGACCAGTGCATTGATATCTTCCTGCAGTCTGCAACTTCTTCATTATCAACAACACAGCCTATTTTAGTGTCATCTGCAAACTTCTTTATCATACCCCCAACATTCAAGTCCAAGTCATTGATATATACCACAAAAAACAAGGGACCCAGCTGTTAGCCCTGCGGAACCCCACCGGACAGGACCCAGTACTGAGCCCTGCGGAACCCCACCAGATACAGCCTTCCAGTAACAAAAACACCCATCAGCCATTACCCTTTGCTTCCTGCCTCTGAGACAACTTTGGATCCAATTTGCCACTTTGCCTTGGATCCCATGGGCTTTTACTTTCGTGACCAAGCTGCCATGTAGAACCTTATCAAAAGCCTTGCTAAAATCCATATACACTACATCATACCCACTGCCCTCATTGGCCCTCCTGGTTACCTCCTCAAAAAATGTAATCAAGTTAGTCAGACATGACCTTCCCTTAACAAATCCATGCTGACTGTCCTTAATTAATCCATGTCTTTCCAAATGAAGATTTATGCTGCCCCTCAGGATTTTTTCCAATAATTTTCCCATCACTAAGGTTAGGCTGACTGGCCTGTAATTACTCGGTCTATCCCTTTCTCCCTTTTTAAACAAAGGTATAACATTAGCAGTCCTCTAGTCCTCTGGCACCACACCGGCAGCCAGAAATGATTGGGAAATGATGGTCAGAGCCTCTGCTATTTCCTCTTTTGCTTCTCTTAACAGCTTGGGATACATTTCATCTGGGCCTGGGAGTTTATCCACTTTCAAAGCTGCTAAGCCCCTTAATACTTTCTCTCACTATGTTTAGCTCGTCTAATATTTCACATTCCTTCTCCCTCATTGCAAAGTCTGCATTGCCCCTCTCATTTGTGAAAACAGATGCAAAGTATTCATTAAGAACCAATCCCACGTCATCCATCTCCACACACAGATTTCCTTTATGGTCTCTAATAGGCCCCACTCTTTCTCTAGTTATCTTCTTGCTTTAAATGTATTTATAAAACATCTTTGGGTTTTCCCTGATTTTACTTTAAAGTGTCAAAGCAAACTTTGCAGTGCATGTGGCCTACAATCCTCTTTTCTTAACATAAGATCAACTCTTCATTGAAACATTGGTATCCAGCGATCCTTTCCAAGTTTTGTGATTCTTTACCTTACAGTGTACATGCAAATGCAAATATCTGTTAAAACACAATTTGGTTTATGTTAAATGATACCCTGATTACATTCGTTACTTGACCTCGATGAACTCCGAATTCTACAAGTTAAAACATTTCCTGAACCACTAACAGTCTGGTGTATGACCCACCTAAACAAAATGACCTGTGGCTACAGTGAAGTTAATAAACTTCGAGTGAACATTGGCCAGCTGCTGTCGGGTTCTTTTTACAAGCTGAGGTCAATGTGACTCCTTCTTGCCAATTCTGGATGTAATAAGAGACATAAATTGAAAATGTTGCTCAAACTAATAAAATATCAGGCTAAAGCCTGCCACAGATTAAGTTCTGGGTTGCAGACATCTAAATGTTTGTGGATTTGTCTTTGTTTTGTGGATTGTATAAAAAAGTAACAGTACTGCAGCCCTGATTGCACCTCAGCTGTCAACAGCTTCAGGCAATGGCAACATTTTTCACAAACCTGCTTTGATTATTTACAGGCAACGAATTGCAAAGCCAGTCACTGCACTGCACTGTGTCGCTAATCACAGTACAGCCAATCCATATCTGCTATTGTGACACAACAGTGCAACAAGGTCAGACAGGATATTTATCTTTTATTTAGCAAATCTTCTTTTTCAATTCTCTTCCTCCTTTTTTTGAGGTTATTTTTACATTTCCCCTCCCACTTGCACTGTGCACCATTTGTCTTGCTCAGAGGCTGAACGGGCAACCTGTTCTCTGGTTCTCCGCTGTGTAATTGGTTGCTAGAGTTGTGTGTCGATTGATTTGCTGCTTTCCTGTGGGGGAATGCTTCGACCCTTGTGCACTCGCTGATTTTCCCAGATGGCCTAGTAGAATCCTTGTGAGGAGAATGGCAGACATCGATCTCTGCGCTACTACTTTGTGATGCTAGTGTATCTGTTCACAACACTCACCAAAATATCACATGACTGCCTCCCATCGTATTTAATGAACCTGACCCAATAGTGCAATTCAAGTGATCTAGTTTGCAGTAAAACAGCAATTTAAATTAATTTAGAAATTAATTTCTGAAACTAATCAATCATCTCAAACTCCATTCCGTAGCTATTGACTCCATCCCTCTTCCTAACATTTGTCTGAACCACACAGTTCGCAACCTTGGTGTCATATTTGACTCTGAAATGTGCATCCGACCACATATCCGCAGCATAACTAGGTCTGCCCATTTCCACCTCCGTAACATCGCCCATCTCCCTCCTGGTCTCAGCTCAACCGCTGCTGAAACCCTTGTCCATGCCTTTGTTACCTCGAGATTTGACTATTCCATCATCATCATAGGCACTCCCTTGGAATCGAGGAAGACTTGCTTCCACTCTAAAAATGAGTCCTTAGGTGGCTGTACAGTCCAATAGGAGAACCACAGTCCCTGTCACAGGCGGGACAGATAGTCGTTGAGGAGAAAGGGTGGGTGGGATAGGTTTGCCGCACACTCTTTCCGCTGCCTGCGCTTGATTTCTGCATACTCTCGGCGATGAGACTATTCCAACGCACTCCTGGCTGGCCTCCCACGTTCGACCCTACGTAAACTTGAGTTCATCCAAAGCTCGGCTGCCCGTGTCTTAACTCGCACCAAGTCCCGTTCACCCATCACCACTGTGCTCATTGACCTACACTGGCTCCCGGTGAAGCAATGTCACAATTTAAAAACTTTCATCCTTGTTGTCAAATTCCTCCATGGTCTCGCTCCTCCCTATATCTATTATCTCCTCCAGCCTTACAACCACCTCTGCTCTCCTCTAATTCTGCCCTCTTGAATATCCCTGATTTTAATCGCACAGATATTGGCGGCCATGCCTTCAGCTGCCAAGGCCCTCAGCTCTAAACCTCTCCACCTCTCTACCTCTCTTTCTTCCTTTAAGACGCTCTTTTAAACCTACCTCTTTGACCAAGCTTCTGGTCATTTGCCCTAATTTCTCCATATTTAGCTCGGTGTTACATTTTTTTGTCTTATAATACTCCTGTGAAGCGCCTTGGGGCATTTTACTATGTTAAAGGTGCTATATAAATACAAGTTGTTGTTGTTGTTTACTGCACAAAGGGAGGCCATTCGGCCCATCGTGTCTTAGCCGGTCTGTACAGCCCAGGAATCAAAGTCAGGGCCTTCCTAATATGTAAGACTCAATATCACTCTGTGCTGTGTAGTCACTGGCTGAACATTCAGGGACTGTCTTCATGAAGATCATTTTAAATTTTTTGCAAGTCAGCCCATGTGGATTGCAAATATATTTTTCCCAAATACTTTGGTTTTTTTTTTAATCGCTGACTATAATGTGGGCAATGTGGTTTGACAGGCATATTTTCAGCATGGCATTCCTACACCCCAAACAGTTGCTCAGTGTGAACCTTTTACAGTATGTTTAGATCCGATATCAAGAACAAAGAAACAGCCACATCCAACTTCAAATAAGGAGAACCCCTTTCAAAGCCCCCTTTTAACAGTTGCTGTAAAGATACATTTCATACAATGTAATTCTAGATGACTTTCAATTCGTTTTTTTTCCAAAACTTACATGCAGGACTGAACAGGATTATATAGAAGCAGAATTCCACAAATGCCTTGCTTTACAGTATATGAAACCCAAACTGTTGTAAAAGTCAAAATTGATGGTATCTGAGGAATCACCTTTGCCCTATGGGCAGTGCCAGGAGTAACTCAAATCATTTTACTATATCAGTTACAACACAAAGCTTTAAACTCACCAAGAATAAAAAGGAGAGATGGGGGAGGTGTTTGTGCGCTCTTCACATTAACTTCGCACAGAATAATTGAACCAGCACTGGGCTTACACTGAAAATGCTCCCACTGCCTATAACGTGGATTTTCTTATCTGCTGTGCCAGTTGTACAAGGACAGAGAGGTTGCACGGGGATCAGAAAATTGAGCAAGCAGACTTTAGGCATGTTTTGCGCCCAATTCATTCTTGCCTTGATTTTCTGTCTAGCTGTATTTTGTAGGCTACAGTTTTTGCCCACATTTTGTACCATCGGAAGAAATGTTGACCCTAACTGCCCAGCGGAAGTGAGTGAGTGGGCAAATAATATTGCCCCAGTTACTTACGCACCAGAAAGCAGCTAGGAACTCACTATTCTGAATTTTAACCTATGCCTCAGCAGGCGGCAAGGACAGCCACGCGGGGTCCTTCTTTACATATGCATGTCGGTTCCCGATGCTGTAGAAAAGAAAGAAAAACAGACGAGAAATGGGCTAACGTTTTAATTGCTAAGCACCTAGCAACCTATATGGCCATTAATATGAGCACAGACCTGTGTAAAGCCCAGAAACGGAGATGGAAAACATTCTTACTGTTATATATGCAGACTATAGTTATACTCTCTGTGTAGTCACTGTATAGTTGCATAAGATGGAGACTTGTTACCTGATGTACTATCAATAAGGTTTACACTTGTGTATATGCTATGCTGGCACCACTAGAGGGTGCAACTGGTGGAGACGGGGGGGTTCGTGCCCCTGTGGCAGAGGCTGTCCACCAGAGGGCACTGTGGTGGAAGACCTGAGGGGCATCTGCATAGGTGTGCAGGGCCCAGTATAAAAGACTGCCCACCATGTTTGTGCCTCACTCTGGAATTACAAATAAAGGACCAAGGTCACTATAGTTTGAGTACAACACATTGCCTCGTGGAGTCATTCATAAGTGCATTACAGACATAACACTTACCTTAGTCATAGAATTTTACAGTACAGAAAGGCCATTTGGCCCTTTGTGTCCATGCTAGTCCCATCTCACCCCTCCCCCTTTTCCTCAGAGCCTTTTAAATTGTTCTTCAAATATTTTTCCATTTCCTTTTTAAAACATGTTATGGATTCTGCTTCCATCACTGTTTCTGGTAAGAGGTTCCATTTTCTAATAATTCTCTGTATAAACAAAATTTCTTCTAACCTCATCCTTCATTCTGTTGGTGATGATCGGAAATTCATGCCTCCTAGTTACTGTCTGATTGACTAGTGGAAATAGTTTTTGCCTATTTATCTATCAAAACCCCACAGTCTTGAAAGCCTCTATCTGATCTTCTCTTAACTTTCTTTGTTCTAATGAAAAAATTATTTCCTCATAACTAAAGCCACTCATCCCCGGTATCATCTTATTAAATCTCTTCTGCACTTTCTCTATGGCCTTGACATCCTTTTAATACTGCCCGCAACAATATCATCCCACACAGGCCTCTCCTCTCTCAGTGGCCTCAGGCTTATCTTCTGCTCTGTTTCCAGTGCATTAATCTTTGAGCTGGTCTTTGGGTTTTGATGTTTTCTGTATCTCTGCACATGCACGATCTGTGCCCAATATATTTTTTTTACCCCTCGAACACAGTCATGGCTTACTTGCCTTCTACTTTATTGCCCCTTAATGTGCTTTCTTTGCTCCTCAGTAATGCGCAAATAAGTTGTTGTGATTTCTCTTGGGCTTCCATGTATACGAACTGCTGCTAAAGTGCAACCTGCCCCTTAAAAAAAGCACAGCAAGTTCAAAAGGTAGAAATGCCCCAAATAAGAGAGAAGGTCAGAGGATGGGACACATGCAGAACAGAGAGGAAGGAAACAAATGGAAGGGCAGATTTATAGAAAGAACCAGATAAAAATTAAGTCTCAGAGACAAACCAATGCAATAACACAGACACAACAAGAGAAACGATCTCCGAATCATATAGAGAAGACAGAAAACAACAGTGAGGGAGAAAGTTGAAGTTTAACAGGAATACAATGATGTAAACAGAAAGAATTAAAGATTGGGAGACAAACAAAGAGACAATTACGTGAAGTGAAAAGACACAATCCTTGCTTTTCTTTTGGCCCATGGAAAATGCTACTTACCTCAAAATTAAATAATGTAAACAGAACTGCAGGACAATATTGGCCTAGGATTTATATATAAAATTGTGCTGGAGAACAAAGATATATTAATAGATCCTGTAATTTTTCATTTGGCATTCTATATGAGCTGTTTGAGTGAAACTGGCCTGATTATACTCAAGCTCCATGGGTATAATTATTGCTATTTTTCAAATGTGCAAACACTTTAGTTCCTGACTACATATAGCACACTAGTTCCATTTACACTTGGAACTCTACTCAGGGTAGACCCAGTAAAGATGCCAAAATCTACCATGTAAATCTAATGAACCAACCAAATAAAAGTATTGGAAACTGGTTCTAAAATTCATCCCAGCAGTCATTGGATTTAAGAGCAATTTTATGCCAGAATAAACATTGTATACACAAGGATATATTTTCCAATCACCACTGCTGGCAGCAGTGTTGCAGATTGGGCAATGGGGGGTTTGAAAGTTAGATGAAGAACCTAATTGTAATGAGAAAGAAGTTCTCTGGACTGAGGAAGCGTGCCAAAGTAGGGTTGACTGAAAAGAAAGAAACGCCTGTACTCTCACACACCAGGCATTGAACCCACAGCATGGTGCCACATCAGCAATACAGCTTGGAAATCACTGGCTTCACTCGTCACATTTGAACCATGCAGGCATACAATATGGTTAGTGCATTCGTGCAGGTGTCATCATCGTCCCAGTCCCGCCTCCTTCTGTGATGCCAGATTTCAAAGGTGGCAGGTGCAGGAACAGTCCTTCCTGGAGGGACACAAATAGGGCGGAGACTCAAACGTAACCAGTCCCACTCCAAGCTCTGCTGCTGTGCACCCCATTTGCACCCCAATGATCACAGGTTTTCAGGCCCAGATAGCTTAACATTTCAGGTGAGATCCTCCATGTTCTGATGGAGGCTCAAACATTACTCCCTCTTTCTGATTCAGACACTGACTGACTTGCTATATATTTCCAGCATGTTCTGTCTTTTCAAATTTACAGTATTTGTGCTTTTTAGATCCTCATGGAACCCAAGGACTGGAGTGGAATGCACAATATAGCAGTCACACGCTGATTGCCCAATAGCTTCTACAAGGTACATCATGAAATGGAGGCAAAATGAGATGTTGTGTCAATTGATCCCTATTAAGAATGCAAACCAGGTATGAAGAATACAGCTGACCTGTACAATAGGATACGGGAGCTGACAACCTTCTCATAAATGCATGCAAAAGATAGTAGAAAAGGGAAGAAAAGTAAGGGGAAAACAATTGTAGTTGTTCACCATACAATTCCATTCATTGTAACCAGCTTATCACCAGCATAGATTCTTAAACCCTCATGTGTCTATATGATGTGAATTTCCTTATGCAATGGGGACATGGTGGTTAAAGTTTCTGTAAAGCAATTTTAGCAACAAAACAAATGAAAAGTGGGATTGCACCACGTTTTACAGAAAATGCTGGAAATGTCTAGCAAATCAGTTACCTTTTCACAAAATTACTGCAAACAAGAATTTCAGTCCTCACGGTGTCTAGCATCATCAGAATAGTAGTTAGTCAGTGTTGGATGCTTTTCCATAAACAATTTCTTTAGTCAGGTTGACAAATGTCTGCAAAATTGTATTCCTATCCTGGCCACAAACTGATCTCCTAATATATCATATCTGGTGGGTCTACCATCAACCCGTCGCAAATCTAGAAGGCCATTTTGGAACGGTCTCTGAAGCCCTTCAGCGATCTCCCCTCAGCCTTGATGACCGATGGCAAAATGCTTGGAAGAACTGTGACTTACAGAATGGAGTCTTTAAGGAGGACCCCACAGTACAACCTGAAGGATCAAACCTTCCTTGCAAACAGTGGAGAACAATCAACTGCCTCAGAACTGGTCATGGTAGATGCTCCAACCTTCTCCATAGATGGAAGATTAAAGCATCCCCATCATGGAGCTCCTAATCAGACCCTGGAGCACATCATTGAGCATTGCCCTCAGAGGAAATTTGCAGGCAGCCTAGAAGATAGCCACGCTGTAACACCAGAAGCTTATGCCTGGATATCTGACCTAGATATCAATAGTTAATTTGTTTCTTGCTATGACCATATGAAAGAAGGTGGGTCTAGCATCAAAAGGGTCACCATTTACAAAGCCTTTTTGTCTCTGCCTCAGAACGAGTCTTTGGCTTGGCTGGGGGGGATTGTTATTTATATGATACTGATGGGCTGCAAGGCAAGTACAATATTGATGTCTCCAAGGATGTTAATAATGTATGTCACTGATGCAATTATAATTAGACAGATGGTTCCTCGCAGGTCAAGGCCTTGCTGTGGGTCCGTGTGGTGGCTGGTGTGCCATGGCCACCTCACGTTAAAAAGATCCACACACAGGCATCTTCCACCCTTCAACGTGTAGTTTGGGATTTGGAGTATTAGGTCCTTCATTGAAACACCTGTGAACTCATCTCTTTTTGGCGTGGAAGCAAGTCATCCTCGATACGAGGGATCGCCTAAGAAGAAGAGAAATATAATAAGACATACAGGAAATACACTGAGTTCTTTGAGACCTTACAACTGGCTCCCTTCCTGACTACTGCTCAAGTCCATGGAGTACACCTGTTCTAATAGAATGTTACTTATTTTACTCCTTGCTTAAACACAGATTAAAAGGATCGCTCATGCTCTTCATGCCAGGATCATCATCACTCTTCAGTTGCACATTGCAGTTGCACATTGGAGCCTTGTACAAAATAGTAAGCAATAAGCAATGCCCAGGTTCCTTATTTGAGCTACTATATATAGGATTCACCTAGTCAAATTTAGGAAGTTACCTACTATCTATAATGGAGTCCCTTTAGAATCAAATTAAGTATGCCAAAAGGAAAAACATCAAAGGATTATTTGAGCCTTTTAACATGGATTATATGAAGGGAATAAAAAAAGTTTATGCAACACTCATTTCTGTCACTAAATAGGGTAATAAAAATAGCAATAGCATTGATGGTAATGGTCATGTATTATACTTTTAGTATGTAAAGAATATACAGGCACAAAATTAAGCTGTGGGTGTCTCTCAGTTGCCTTTTCTCATTACCATATTTTGGGTTTTAAAAACAGTATCTTTGGGCCCATTTTAACTCCATGCTAGGGGTGGGCGGAGTTAAGGGATGCAAAGCTGTTGGGAGTGCTGATAGCTGCGTCACTTTTTTCTACTACCATTTTGTTATTCCTAATAAGTGCAGCTACTTCGCCTTCCCTTTTTCCTTCTATCTTTTAAAAATATATTATACCCTACAATGTTTAATTCCCAGTCCTGATTTTTATGTAGCCATGTCTCAGTAATCCCTACTATGTCTGGGTCCTTGCAACGCACGAGTGCTTCCAGCCTCTCTGTTTTGTTATGGATACTGTATACATTGCTGTACAGACAGTTTAACTCATTTTTAATAGGATTTCCTCTCACTTCATGTTGAACCATCTTTTTGGATTCCTGTTCAATAACTATTTATTCCCTTGACATCAATGTCCTGCCTTACTTTATTCTTTCCTATGCTCTTTTCCTGTTTGGTATATATTCAGGCTGGTTACATTTCTTGTAGATCCCGCCCCCCATCTTACTAGTTTAAAGCCATAGCCACCTCCCTATTTATCTTTACTGCTGGGACACGAGTTCCATCCCAGTTCAGGTGGAGCCGGTCCCATCAGTACAGATCCTTCCTGTCGCAGAACTGGTGCCAGTGTCCCATGAAAGGAACCCCTCTTTCCCATACCAGCCTGTTAGTCACGTGTTAATTCTCTGGAACAGTTTGCTTCTGTTGGGTACTGTTGGGGAGGATGACTCATCAGGGGAGGGCAGCAGCAGCCAAGTTCATGGCACCGTGGGTAGGTCTGCTGCACAGGAGGGCAGGAAAAAGAGTGGGAGAGCTATAATGATAGGGGATTCAATTGTAAGGGGAATAGATAGACTTTTTTGCGGCCGCAACCGAGACTCCAGGATGGTATGTTGCCTCCCTGGTGCAAGGGTCAAGGATGTCTCGGAGCGGGTGCAGGGCATTCTGAAAAGGGAGGGTGAACAGCCAGTTGTCATGGTGCATATTGGTACCAACGATATAGGTAAAAAAACGGGATGAGGTCCTACAAGACGAATTGAGGGAGCTAGGAGCTAAATTAAAAAGTAGGACCTCAAAAGTAGTAATCTCAGGATTGCTACCAGTGCCACGTGCTAGTCAGAGTAGGAATCGCAGGATAGCTCAGATGAATACATGGCTTGAGGAGTGGTGCAGAAGGGAGGGATTCAAATTCCTGGGACATTAGAACCGGTTCTGGGGGAGGTGGGACCAGTACAAACCGAACGGTCTGCACCTGTTCAGGACCGGAACCAATGTCCTTGGGTGAGTGTTTGCTAGTGCTGTTGGGGAGGAGTTAAACTAGTATGGCAGGGGGATGGGAACCTATGCAGGGAGACAGAGGGAAGTAGAATGGGGGCAGAAGCAAAAGATAGAAAGAAGAAAAGTAAAAGTGTAGGACAGAGAAACCCAAGGCAAAAAGCAAAAAGGGCCACATTACAGCAAAATTCTAAAGGGGCAAAGTGTGTTAGAAAGACAATCCAGAAGGCTCTGTGCCTCAATGCGAGGAGTATTTGAAATAAGGTGGACGAATTAACTGTGCAGATAGCAGTTAATGGGTATGATGTAATTGGCATCACGGAGACATGAATCCAGGGTGACCAAGGCTGGGAACTCAACATCCAGGGGTATTCAACATTCAGGAAGGATAGACAGAAAGGAAAAGGAGGCAGGGTGGCATTGCTGGTCAAAGAGGAAATTAATGCAATAGTAAGAAAGGACATTAGCTTGGATGATGTGGAATCGGTATGGGTGGAGCTACGGAATACTAAAGGGCAGAAAACGCTAGTAGGAGTTATGTACAGACCATCAAACAATAGTAGTGAGGTTGGGGACAGCATCAAACAAGAAATTAGGGATGCATGCAATAAAGGTACAGCAGTTATCATGGGTGACTTTAATTTACATATTGATTGGGCTAACCAAACTGGTAGCAATGTGGTGGAGGAGGATTTTCTGGAGTGTGTTAGGGATGGTTTTCTAGACCAATATGTCGAGGAACCAACTAGGGAACTGGCCATCCTAGACTGGGTGATGTGTAATGAGAAAGGACTAATTAGCAATCTTATTGTATGAGGCCCCTTGGGGAAGAGTGACCATAACATGGTAGAATTCTTTATTAAGATGGAGAGTGACACTCAATTCAGAAACTAGGGTCCTGAACTTAAGGAAAGGTAACTTCGATGGTTTGAGGCGTGAATTGGCTAGAATAGACTGGCAAATGATATTTAAAGGGTTGATGGTGAATAGGCAATGGCAAACATTTAAAGTTCACATGGATGAACTTCAACAATTGTACATCCCTGTCTGGAGCAAAAATAAAACAGGGAAGGTGGCTCAACTGTGGCTAACAAGGGAAATTAAGGATAGTGTTAAATCCAAGGAAGAGGCATATAAATTGGCCAGAAAAAGCAGCAAACCTGAGGACTGGGACAAATTTAGAATTCAGCAGAGGAGGACAAAGGGTTTAATTAAGAGGGGGAAAATAAAATACGAGAAGAAGCTTGCCGGGAACATAAAAACTGACTGTAAAAGCTTCTATAGATATGTGAAGAGAAAAAGATTAGTGAAGGCAAACGTAGGTCCCTTGCAGTCGGATTCAGGTGAATTTATAATGGGGATCAAAGAAATGGCAGACCAATTGAACAAATACTTTGGTTCTGTCTTCATGAAGGAAGGCACAAATAATCTTCTGGATGTACTAGGGGACCGAGGGTCTAGTGAGAAGGAGGAACAGAAGGATATCCTTATTAGGCAGGAAATTGTGTTCGGGAAATTGATGGGCTTGAAGGCGGATAAATCCCTGGGGCCTGATAGTCTGCATCCCAGAGTACTTAAGGAAGTGGCCCTAGAAATAGTGGATGCGTTGGTGATCATTTTCCAACAGTGTATCGACTCTGGATCAGTTCCTATGGACTGGAGGGTAGCTAATGTAACACCACTTTTTAAAAAGGGAGGGAGAAAGAGAAAGCGGGTAACTATAGACCGGTTAACCTGACATCAGTGGTGGGAAAAATGTTGGAATCAATTATTAAGGATGAAATAGCAGCACATTTGGAAAGCAGTGACAGGATCGGTCCATGTCAGCATGGATTTATGGAGGGGAAATCATGCTTGACAAATCTTCTGGAATTTTTTGAGGATGTAACTAGTAGAGTGGACAAGGGAGAACCAGTGGATGTGGTGTATTTGGACTTTCAAAAGGCTTTTGACAAGGTCCCACACAAGAGATTGGTGTGCAAAAGCAAAGCACATGGTATTGGGGGTAATGTACTGACGTGGATAGAGAACTGGTTGGCAGACAGGAAGCAGAGAGTCGGGATAAACGGGTCCTTTTCAGAATGGCAGGCAGTGACTAGTGGAGTGCTGCAGGGCTCAGTGCTGGGATCCCAGCTCTTCACAATATACATCAATGATTTAGATGAAGGAATTGAGTGTAATATCTTCAAGTTTGCAGATGACACTAAGCTGGGTGGCGGTATGAGCTGTGAGGGAGACGCTAAGAGGTTGCAGGGTGACTTGGACAGGTTAGGTGAGTGGGCAAATGCATGGCTGATGCAGTATAATGTGAATAAATGTGAGGTTATCCACTTTGGGGGCAAAAACGCGAAGACAGAATATTATCTGAATGGCGGCAGATTAGGTAAAGGGGAGCTCCAGCGAGACCTGGGTGTCATGGTTCATCAGTCATTGAAAGTTGGCATGCAGGTACAGCAGGCGGTGAAGAAGGCAAATGGTATGCTGGACTTCATAGCTAGGGGATTTGAGTATAGGAGCAGGGAGGTTTTACTGCAGTTGTACAGGGTCTTGGTGAGGCCTCACCTGGAATATTGTGTTCAGTTTTGGTCCCCTAATCTGAGGAAAGACGTTCTTGCTATTGAGGGAGTGCAGCGAAGGTTCACCAAACTGATTCCTGGGATGGCTGGACTGACATATGATGAGAGACTGGATAAACTGGGCCTTTATACATTGGAGTTTAGAAGGGTGAGAGGGGATCTCATAGAAACATATAAAATTCTGACGGGATGGGACAGGTTTGATGCGGGTAGAATGTTCCTGATGTTGGGGAAGTCCAGAAATAGGGGACACAGTCTTAAGATAAGGATTAGGCCATTTAGGACTGAGATGAGGAGCAACTTCTTCACTCAGAGAGTTGTTAACCTGTGAAGTTCCCTGCCGCAGAGAGTTGTTGATGCCAGTTCATTGGATATATTCAAGAGGGAGTTAGATATGGCCCTTACGGCTAAGGGGATCAAGGGGTATGGAGAGAAAGCAGGAAAGGTGTACTGAGGGAATGATCAGCCATGATCTTAATGAATGGTGGTGCAGGCTCGAAGGGCTGAATGGCCTACTCCTGCACCTATTTTCTATGTTTCTATGTTTCTCTGTTCTATACAATTTGCACGTGGCTCAGGCAATAATCCAGAGATTATTACCCTTGAGATCCTGCTTTTTAATTTAGAGCCTAACTCCTGATACTCTTTCAGCAGGACCTCCTCCCTGTTCCAACTTATGTCGTTTGTTCCAACATGGACCACAACAACTGGATTTACCCCCTCCCTTTCCAAGATCCTCTCCAGCCATCATGAGATATCCCTTATCCTGGCACCGGGTAGGCAACAAATTCTTTGGGATTCTTGTTCTTGGCAGCAAAGTAAGCTATCTATCCCTCATTATAGAGACCCCTATCACTACCATATTTCTATTCTGCTCTTTCCCCTCTTGGGTAGCCTTTTGAGCCACGGTGCCTTGGTCTGCATTGTAGCTGTCCTCCCTAATCTTTCTCCTTGTCCTCACTGATAGCAAGTACATCGTACCTGTTGGACAGGACCAGTGTCAGCGGGACTTTCTTCTCAACCGCTCCTAAATCCCTGCTCCCTAACAGTCACATCCTCCCTTTCCTGAACCTGTGCTTTCCTCTGGGGTGTGACTGTATTCTGGATAATACTGTCCAGAAATTCTTCCCCCTCCCTTATGTGTTGGAGTGTCTCCAGCTCAATGACTCTGAGCCAGATTAGAGATGGAGAAATCTCCTGCAGACGCAATTGCTCGGGACAGTTTCGCTGTCCAAACTCCCACATACTGCAGTCCACACAGCCTGCTCTGCCACATCTTAGTCCAGCCTTATTTTATTTAATTAGTTAGTCTTTATTTAATGATTATTTAGTTATATTAATTAGATTAACTTAGTTAAGCTATAAATTCAATACAGTACTTTATAATTTCCCGCACCTACTTTAAACCATTGTCCGAGGTTAAAGAGAAAAAAAGCTTAATACTCACCAACCAATCACCTACCTGCTGTCCTGTGCCATTACTCCTTGGGCTAGACTTTCCACTAGGTGGCTAAGGCACCAAAAAATGGGCCTTATTCCAGTGATGTGTGATGTATCGCCCATGCTGATTGCCGGCATAAGGCCCATTTTTTTTTGCGATTTTCCACTCGGCCTTACCCCTGCGATGTCAAATGGGCGATCTGATTTCTCAGCAATCTCACAATCGCCCAAAAAAAGAGGAAATGAAACGGAAGTCCAAAAAATAAATTTCCCCAGCAACGATATTGTGCGCATGTGTGGGGTGTTTTTTTGGATCAATTTTTTTTGCTGCCTTTGGAAAGTTCATGGGTCATCGCACATGCTCAGAAGGAAAGGGAGGGTCGGTGAGAGCGGGAGAGAGAGGCGAGAGGAGTTCATCGGTAGATTGTTATCAGTTATCATTACAGACGTTTCAGCAATGGCCATGTCGAATCAAAATCCAAATTAAAGTGAAAGAAGAAGGGCCAAAGCCTTCAGTGAGGAGGCTAATGAGGCACTAGTCCATGTTGTATCAACAAGGTGGGAGAACTTGACACTGGGTGGCCTTGGGAAACCTCCACCCCGTGCTTACAGGCGGATCTGGCAGGAGATTGCCGATGTGGTGACATCGGCATCCCATGAGGTGCGGATATCGGACCAGTGCTGCAAGAGGTGGAACAGCCTCCTGGCAGTTGCCAGAGTAAGTTTGATTCTACTATGTATTTAAAACATATATAAAACTCATGTTTATAAATTATTATGTATTATTTATTCTTGTTTATTAATTGCAAACAAATTCCTCAATTTTAATTATTTAGAATGTGAAGTTTAAAAACTACATTAAATGAAAAAAAATTACATTACCTAATACTAAGTTGCATGTTATAGTATTAAAAATTATTCATATGCAGCCACCATAGTAAGCTGCATTGTAATATTTAAAAATATTAATATTTTTAAAAATTGTAATATTTAAAAGCTATTTAAAAGTCCTATTTAAAATTATACGTATATATGTATGGTATAAGAACATAAGAACATAAGAATTAGGAACAGGAGTAGGCCATTTAGCCCCTCGAGCCTACTCCGCCATTCAACAAGATCATGGCTGATCTGGCCGTGGACTCAGCTCCACTTACCCGCCCGCTCCCCGTAACCTTTAATTCCCTTATTGGTTAAAAATCTATCTATCTGTGACTTGAATACATTCAATGAGCTAGCCTCAACTGCTTCCTTGGGCAGAGAATTCCACAGATTCACAACCCTCTGGGAGAAGAAATTCTTTCTCAACTCGGTTTTAAATTGTCTCCCCCGTATTTTGAGGCTGTGCCCCCTAGTTCTAGTCTCCCGACCAGTGGAAACAACCTCTCTGCCTCTATCTTGTCTATCCCTTTCATTATTTTAAATGTTTCTATAAGATCACCCCTCATCCTTCTGAACTCCAACGAGTAAAGACCCAGTCTACTCAATCTATCATCATAAGGTAACCCCCTCATCTCTTTTTGGGATTCATGCACAAGGACCCCCAGGTCCCTCTGCACCGCAGCATGTTGTAATTTCTCCCCATTCAAATAATATTCCCTTTTACTGTTTTTTTTCCCAAGGTGAATGACCTCACACTTTCCGACATTGTATTCCTTCTGCCAAACCTTAACCCATTCACTTAACCTATCTAAATCTCTTTGCAGCCTCTCTGTGTCCTCTATACAGCCCGCTTTCCCACTAATCTTTGTGTCATCTGAAAATTTTGTTACACTACACTCTGTCCCCTCTTCCAGGTCATCTATGTATATTGTAAACAGTTGTGGTCCCAGCACCGATCCCTGTGGCATACCACGAACCACCGATTTCCAACCCGAAAAGGACCCATTTATCCTGACTCTCTGCTTTCTGTTAGCCAGCCAATTCTCAATCCATGCTAATACATTTCCTCTGACTCCACGTACCTTTATCTTCTGCAGTAACCTTTTGTGTGGCACCTTATCGAATGCCTTTTCAAAATCTAAATACACCACATCCATCGGTACACCTCTATCCACCATGCTCGTTATATCCTCAAATTGTATACTTACTGTGTATAATTAGAATATTAAAATGTATTCATATGCAATACGAGGTTACGTAATAATGGAACATTTAAATCAGTCTTCAATGTTTATTGTCAGGAAAGGTAGCTTATGCCATGCAATGTTAAATTAGCATTTACAGAAAAAGTTTAAACCGCGCGGAGCATAGGAGGACGG
Organism: Pristiophorus japonicus; assembly: GCF_044704955.1. Taxonomy (NCBI): domain Eukaryota; kingdom Metazoa; phylum Chordata; class Chondrichthyes; family Pristiophoridae; genus Pristiophorus; species Pristiophorus japonicus. The sequence goes on from NC_091987.1 coordinate 95,492,607, forward strand.
GTGGCGGCCCCATGGCAGTGCACATTCTCAATCCATACGAGGAGTTTGCGGTGGCATTAGTGAGTTCTGAAAGCCGTGCGGTCACGACTCGTGGCGTGGCCGAGCCCACCGTTGAGCCTGGTGACTAATGCGGAATGTGCAAAGTATCAAACATTACTAATAACATATGCAAAATATCGTAGTTACGCATTTGTTATGCAATTATAATTCATTAGTTCAGATGTAGTCTGATCTACGAGTGAGGTCGTGTTAACGCTGATGAAGTCTTGTGCATTTGTGGTTTTACAAAGTATTGCAATGTTTTGCATTACATTGAAATTATTGATATTGAAATATATTGATATGTATTGTTATGAGTTGTTTAGAAATTTCATTCATCTTTCTCAGGTGAAGTGTCTGTTGAGCACTGCTCGGTGCCACTCACAGACCCCTCTTCTAACAGCTCACAGGAGGGTGAGACAGCGGAGGACGAGCAGGAGGAGGAGGAGGAGGATGATTTTTTTTGTGGGGAGGGAACAACCTGTGACCATCTCGGTTGAGATGAAAGAAGTACCGGGACCAAGTGGTGTGCAGGTGGCGTCGCCAAGGCACGTCATATTGCAAACGCCGACCCCACGGAGGTCTGGTCTGCGTGGCGAGCAATCGCCTACCTTGGAGGGCCAGGCAGAGAGCTTGATTTCCCTGTGCAGGGAGACGGTCGCGATTGGTCGCGACCTTATCTAGGGGTTCGCAGGATTCTCTGCGAACTGAAGCCCGTTTCCAGCATCCTGGAGCGAGTTCTGCAGGAATTTCTCGAACTGGTCTTCTGAGCAGTCACAGACTGCAAGGGAGACCTTGGAGGCTATTAGGCAGCAGACAGCTGCAACCAATGCCTTATGGCATGCGTTGCTGGCTGGACACGGCACTGCACCCCAAGGTGTCATGTCTGCTCGCAGCGAGACCCCTAGCACGCAAGCAAGTACAGAGGACACAGTTCCCCCTGACTCAGAAGTGGAGCCTCAGGCTTCTGCTCCGTCACCTCCACCACGGCAGGAAGTCTTGCCGTCCCACTCTGCACGACGTCTTGGTGTCGGTCTGCGTAGACCAAAACGGGCGGGTGGGGTGCGAACACGGGGTGGGGCTGGACCTGGAGGGAAACCTGGCCACAGGTAGGGAGTTTTTTCAGTTTGTTCACTTGTTCTTGTTCCTGTTTTGTTAGTTTTGTTTGTTGTTATTGGTTAATTGTTAAGATTTTGTATTTTGTATTTGAGGGAAAGGTGGGTTGGTATAGGGGGCGGGGGGTTGGAGGGATAGTTTTTCAATATTTATTTGCGTTTTTGTTAATAACATTTTTTAAAATTTAATTCAATAAATTGTGTGTCTTCTCTCGTTAGTTATCAACTATACAGATATTATTCCATATCTGAGCATTCTATTAATATACGAGTACTTTAGTAACACCTTCTAATAAATTCTATTATATAAAATATATTAACTAAAAACCTATATGAAACCTATTCACTAAAAACAATGTAATACCTATATGAAAAATTACAGCTCTCATCCTCATTAAATTCTATTATATAAAACCTAATTATATAAAACCAAACGTAATGATAACTATATGAAAACTTACAGCTCTCAGTAAATTATACTATATAAAATCTATTTCATAAAAATAACGTTATACCTATTTATATTCCCTGTCTCAATATTCTGAGTACAACTAGCTCTCTAATTAAATCACAACTAATCCTCTACCCTTCCATTGAAGTTAAAATGGCGTCCGTAGTGCCCATTTTCCTTCTCTTTGGTCCAGAAAAAGCAACTATTTCGGGCCTTACATCGGCACAGCGAAGTGCATGCTAGGTGCTGAAACTTGGGATGGGCCTTATGTGGCTATAATTTCGGTGATCTTCTCGGCGATCAAAGTAGAAACTTAGGCACCTGTTTTTCGGGTGATATTTTGGGCCTAGTTTCCACTTTTTGCTCAAAATGGGCGATAGAGGTCCGTTTTGAGCCATATATGGGCCATAACTGGGCAATGTGAAGTGAAAAATCTAGCCCCTTGTTTTTTGGGGAAATTGTCGATGGTTCCGCCGTCACTGATACCAACTCCAATTATGTCCTTCCCCCTCTTCTCCAAAATTCCCACTCTTTCCAGATTCCCAAACAAAACACTCCGTTTAAGTGCACTCAGTTTAATCCTGCTCTGTGCGGACGTGCCAACTTACATTTATTAATTGGAGTCCAGTGGGCATCTCATCTGTCACCAAGACCGGCAGAGTTAAAATCAGGAATGGACGAAGAAACGCAGCCATTCCATTTTAATTTTCCACTGCACTGGTCCTGCTGAGCAGGGTTAAAATCATTGATTGTGTGGAACACTCTGATACACAATACTGTCTCCTGAAATTCTCATTCATGGTGTCACTACAAGGAGAAAGATTTATATAGTATCTTTCATAACCTCAGGATGTCCCAAAGCAATTTATGGCCAATGAAGTACTTTTGAAGTATAATCACTGTTGTAATACAGGAAACAAGAGTGGACAAAAAATGTCTACAACAGGTGATAGGTAAAATAAGTGTGCAATGTTATGCATTTTAGGATAATTCTATAGAATCATCTTGGCCTTTTATTACAATCTGTGGTAATTTAAGCACCTTGGGACATTTTTATTACATTAAAGGCACTATATAAATATAAGTTGTTGTTGTAATAGGTGGAAGATTATGCTGGCTTTGATGCCTTCTTTTCAAAATAGTGTCATCTCGCAAGTTAATGAAAACGAACACACAAGACTTCTGTGTTAGCTGCAGCTCAGTGGGTAGGACCCTTGTCTCTGAGTCAGAAAGTTGTGGGTTTAAGTCCCACCCCAGAGACTTTAGCACACAAATCTAGGCTGACACTCCAGTGCAGTGCTGAGGGAGTGCTGCACTGTTGGATGAGACGTGAAATAGAGGACATGTCTGCCTTCTCAGGTGAATGCAAAAGAAGCCATGGCACTACTTCGAAGAAGAGCAGGAGAGTTATCCCTGGCGTCCTGGCCAATATTTATTCCCCCATCAACATCACAAAACAGATTATCTGATCATTATCACATTGCTGTTTGTGGGAGATTGCTGTGCACAAATTAGCCCCCACGTTTCTTACATTACATAAGAAATAGGAGCGGGACATTTGGCCCCTCGAGCCTGCTCCACCATTTAATAAGATCATGGCTGATCTGATCTTGGGCTCAGCTCCACTTCCCCGCCCGCAACCCATAACTTTTCACTCCCTTATCATTCAAAAATCTGTTTATCGCCACCTTAAATATATTCAATGACCCAGCCTCCAGATTTACGACCCTCTGCAAGAAATTCCTCATCTCAGTTCTAAATGAGACCCCTTATTCTTAAACTATGCCCCACGAGTGGAAACATCCCCTTTGCATCTACCTTGTCGAGCCCCCTCAGTCTCTTATGTTTCAATAAGAACACCTCTCATTCTTCTAAACTCCAATAGTATAAGACCGAACCTGCTCAACCTTTCTTCATAAGTCAACCCCTTCATCTCCCGAATCAACCGAGTGAACCCGTTTCCCAGATTTTTTCCCCCTAAATTGGCCTGAGTTTTTTAATCTGGTTTTTGCCTCGCCCAGATCATCACATGGCTCCGGTTGGGGTGAAGTGTAGAATGTTTCAGTATAAGGGGCGTTACAGTTGTGTGAGGTGGACTGGGTGCTCTGTGCCTTTCCGTCATTGTTCAGAGGTTTATATGTAACCTTTAGGGCTGCTGGCCAGGGGCCGTGCGGCTCTTTGTCGGCTGGCACGGACACGATGGGCCGAAATGGCCTCCTTCTGCGCTGTAAATTTATATGTTTCTCTGAACTGCCTCCAATGCAAGTAAAGGCCCTCCTTAAATAAGATCAAAACTGTGTGCAATACTCTAGGTGTGGTCTCACCAATACCCTGTAGCAGGATTTCTCTGCTTTTATACTCTATCCCCCTTGCAATAAAGGCCAACATTCCATTTGCCTTCCTGATTACTTGTTCTCCCTGTACACTAACTTTTTGTGTTTCATGCACAAGAACCCCCAGGTCCCTCTGTACTGCAGCATTTTGTAAGTCCAGTAACTACACTTTAAAAGTACTTCATTGGCTGTACAGCATTTTGGGAAGTCTGGTGGTCATGAAAGGCACTATATAAATGCAAGTCTTTTTTTTCTTTCTCCCATTTACATGAATGTCAAAGTAATTTCATTGGCCACTCCAAATCGACTACAATTAGCATATCTTGCTAAAATCCAAATTTTCTATAATAATCAGAACTAACAGAAAAACAAAATATATAACCAAAGCATAAGGAACCAAAACAAAATGCCCTAGACAGAACAAGCAATGATTTTGGACTAGTTATTTAAGCCTTGAATCTGACCAAGAGAGGTATAAAAGGGCATTAGTTGTATAAAATAATTTGCAGGGCTCATGAAATCAAGAAAGATACACACAATGACTTCGTTTATTACATTCAGTGTGTAACATACAGTTTGATATCAAAGTATCAAAAAAGTTATTTGGCCTTTAACATCACAGAAACAATTAACAATTTAATGCATGTACCATTCAAAAAAATCCCAACATTTGAATCAGATCCAAAAAGTCATAGAAATAAAAATAGTTGCATGAAAAAAAAGATTCTCAAACAATGACACTGTCAATTGTGTAGCGTGATATTTTTCCGCAGAAACTTTGTGATGTCACCGATTCTAAAGTATAAAAACTTTCAATCTCTATCATATACTGAAAAGAAATAACATTTTCCATTTTCTTCTTTGTGGTTTTTCAAAATTTTTATAAATACAAACTTTAGTTCCGACTTTGGTGGAAGAAGACTAATATTATATCTCACCAATTATAAAAGGGAAACATACTTTGAGAAACACATCAGCATATTAATAGTAGTCACAATTCCATTGATCTCCCATTTATTGCTGTTTTAAAAAACAGTTCACAAACTTTAAAACAATTGGCACAACACTTACAATATGTAAAACAATTTTTGCAAGGGTGGCACACTTGATTCTTACGTCATTCTATATTAAGGCAAAACTTATACTGTGCTCAAAGGCTGACTTTGAGATATGGCTCTTCTTTCCGAACCCTCTCAATGAAAACAGCAAAAAGTCTGTTTGCTCTCATGTCAAAGGACCAGCCTTTAGAAACTGTTTCTGTCCATCTCCGATCACCTCAGATGGCAGTTGAAAGATAGAGTTACAAAAAGGTAAGACCTATGATGCAGAGTTCATTTGAATACACTGTTTAAAAGAATTCCAATTCTGCTGAAAATACTTCCAACACATTTTCTTCACATGAATGAGATATTTATAATCACTGTGTTAAGCTGAATATTACACATATTATCGTAATTTTATGAAACAGTTCAACAAAAGAAAATTAAAAAGCTTTTCTGCTTTCAGGTTTAACATGGGGCAGTCTTGTTTATCTGCATTAATGGGCCCAGTCTTTGGGATTTTTCAATACCTCTATAATTTCTGCCTCTTTCGTTCCCTTGGCAGGATTATGCATGTATTCCCATCTGCAGGACAAAAACAAATATGGAACATGAGTGCAGTCCTGACATCTATCTGTGTTTTAAAAAAGCAAAGCAACTTTAATAAATCTGCATAACTTTGTGCCTTTGTATCCATGCGTGTACACATGGTTTAACCAGAAGTCATTTATGTCACAAAATTCCTGTAACCTGAAAATGAACAACTCCCACCAATAGTTAAAGTTGCCCTTGCCCGTTCAATCGGCATGATACTTTGTGCTGCAAGTGCGAGATGGAAATGGTGTGGCGCCCTCTACAGGGCATCTGGGATCAGAGCGAACACAGCAAGCAACTGTGCATCTCCTGAACCACAGATTGAAGGGTTGTGAAATGAACAGTGCAAGGCCTGAACAAGGAAGTGCAAGTTAGAGTGGGTGAATTCAATGTCAAATCAGGTGGAGAATGAGAAAGAGAGAGAGGGAGAGAAAGATTGGATTAAGAGAAAGAGAAAAAGTAAATTTATTTTTAAAAATATTTAAAAACTCCAACAATGAAATCTTGAAGGAATGAGACTCCTCATTTGTAATAGTTAATTTTCAGTGCCAGAAAGGTTGACAGGCAGTAATTAGCACTTATCACCTCGTTAAAAGGGTACTTAGACTTAACTTTCTGTGACGACTTTACTTCACACTGACAGTGCAACTTCACGCCATGCAATGCATTTAAATGGCAGCAAGCTGCCATTTTTGTGAAGTTAATGGCAGAGCGGCGTTTCTCCAACAGTAACTTTTCGATTTCCGTGTTTAATTACGCCCTTGCCTAAAGTTGCTGTGGCATTTGCACTTAAATAACGGTGAGCACAATTACCCTCGCTGTTATTGTGACAGCAATTTTTGGGCCTATATTGCAAAAAAAACAATGGTACTGAAAGTACAATTTCTCACTTCAAAATATAGTTTAATTGGCCTTCATAGAATCATAGAAATTTACAGCACAGAAGGAGGCCATTTCGGCCCATTGTGTCCACACCGGCTGACCAAGAGCTATCCAGCCTAATCCCACTTTCCAACTCTTGGTCCGTAGCCTTGTAGGTTACGGCACTTTAAGTGCACATCCAAGTATTTTTTAAATGTGGTGTGGGTTTTCTGCCTCTAACACCCTGTCAGGCAGTGAGTTCCAGACTCCCATCACTCTCTGGGTGAAGAAATTTCCCCTCATATCTCTTCTAAACCTCCCCCCAATTACTTTAAATCTATGCCCCATGGTTGTTGACCCCTCTGCGAAGGGAAACAGGTCCTTCCTATCCACTCTATCCAGGCCCCTCATAAGTTTATACACCTCAATAAGGTCTCCCCTCAGCCTCCTCTGTTCCAAAGAAAACAGACTCAGCATCTCCAATCTTTCCTCATAGCTAAAATTCTCCAGTCCAGGCAACAATCTCCTCTGCACCCTTTCCAGTGCATTCATATTTTCCCTGTACTGTGGTGACCAGAACTGCACACAGTACTCCAGCTGCAGCCTAACCAGTGTTTTATACGGTTCAACCATAACCTCCTTGCTCTTGTATTCCATACCTTGACTAATAAAGGCAAGTATTCTATGTGCCTTCTTAACCACCTTATCTACCTGGCCTGCTACCTTCAGGGATCTGAGGGCCTGCACTCCAAGGTCCCTTTGTTCCTCTACTCGTTTCAGTGTCGTACCATTTAATGTGTATTCCCTTGCCTTGTTAGACCTCCCCAAATACATTACCACACACTTCTCCATATTGAATTCCATTTGCTACTGTTCTGCCCACCTGACCAGTACATTGATATCTTCCTGCAGTCTACAGCTTTCTTCTTCATTATCAACCACACAGCCTATTTTAGTGTCATCTGCAAACTTCTTAATCATACCCCCAACATTCAAGTCCAAGTCACAGAAAGCAAGAGACCCAGCACTGAGCCCCGTGGAACCCTGCTGGATACAGCCTTCCAGTCACAAAAACACCCATCAACCATTAGCCTTTGCTTTCTGCCTTTGAGCCAATTTTGGATCCAACTTGCCACTTTGCCCTGGATCCCAAGGGCTTTTACTTTCGTGACCAGTCTGCCATGTGGAACCTTAACAAAAACTTTGCTAAAATCCTCATCATATGCACTGCCCTTATCGACCCTCCTGGTTACCTCCTCGAAAAATTCAATCAAGTTAGTCAGACATGACCTTCCCTTAACAAATCCGTGCTGACGGTCCCTGATTTATCCGTGTCTTTCTAAGTGAAGGTTTATCCTGTCCTTCAGGATTTTTTCCAATAATTTTTCCACCACTGAGGGTAGGCTGACTGGCCCGTAATTACTCTGTCTATCCCTTTCTCCTTTTTTAAACAAAGGTTTAACATTAGCAGTCATCAGTCTTCCAGAACCACACCTGTAGCCAGAGAGGATTGGAAAGGAGCCTCTGCTATTTTCTCTTTTGTTTCTCTTAACAGCCTGGGAGACATTTCATCCAGGCCTGGGAATTAATATATAAGCTCGAGATTTTTAGCTGCCTCCTCCCTTCCTCCGAAATTCAAAATGGCGTCTGTAGTGCAGAGTTCGGTGAGGAAGGCCCGGGAAAAGCAACTATTATCCAGCGATGTTCTCGGCGAGCGATCAGCCCGGCGATGTGCCAAAAGCTCCAATCGCCGATGTGCAGGCGATCACCTCGGCGATGTGAGCAGGAAAGTGAAGTTGAGGTCAAAGATCAGCCATTATTTTATAGAATGGTGGAGCATGCACAATGGGCCTTATGGCCAACTCCGACTCATAATTCTTATATTCTTATGTGCTTTTCTGGTTTCTTATCCTCTTTTTTTCCAATCTCCACCCTTCATCATTTGCCCAAATTTTACATCAAATTTCACTTTCTGCTTGCTCCCAAGTCAGATTTATGTCATGGAACACTGGCCTTATCGATCACATTCCCTCCATCACCAAAAACACGATTGTTATAGTAATTTCCCCACAGCTAGAGAACACAGGTAAGCCCAGTTGAGAAAACATTAATGAGGAGGGAGAAGTAAGGAAAGTTGTAGCAAAATAAGGGAGGCTACTTGGTATTTTTTGCAGAAGGAAAGCATATTTTCACAAACAATTTCCATTTCAACTACATCATGAAATACATTTTGGGGAATGGGGTTTCAGACTTAGAACTATTACGACCATCCCTTAGATTCCACCTCTGAGACAGGATAAAGTATATACAGCATGGAAAAGTTGGTATGTGTCTTCATATTTTTGTTAATAATTAATCTAAGAATCTAGGAGTGCATGCATTATGCCAGTAGGGAATACAGAGTTAATTAAAACCAGCACAACTCTGCTTAATCATCTATGTGGATCCAACCTCTTAGCCTAAATGGTGCCACCACATCTCGGTATAATACGTAATACCAAAAAGTTAATGGACAAGTGATGGTGAGAGAGCGGTACCTGTGCCGAACCCTTACCTAGCTGTCAGTGGGAGAGACATCAGAATGCTTTCTATCCTGGATCCTGGAGTTGCAAGACCAAACTTTGTTCCTCTGTCATAAATTAGATTGAATTCTACATATCTGAAAGAAAGAGATCACAGGGGAAGAGTTAACATTAGTAGCTAGGAAGGCAATACAGCAATTTCAGGTTGTGCCATGGTAATATTAGATTGCAACAAAACGTAAACCTAGTGTTACCTTTCTGCATAAATTTCATTGCACGGCGATGGATAATATGATTAAATGTACAACAATGTACTGCAGCTTTCAAAATGATTTGTTGCAAACAAATCAGTATAAATTTGAACAATTGTGCACCTCTTCTTTCTCTGCTTTCACTACTGCTCGTTGAAGCTAAGATTTGAAATAACAGAGTTGCTGAGTTAACTCAGCTGTAACAAGTATGTTCAAACTAAGGGGAAGAATTTCGGTACCACCCTGTTTGGGGGTGGAACAGCAGTGAGGCAGCAGTTCCAGCACCAAGTACAGAAGACCCGCCCACAACCTACATTCGGCTTTGTCTCAGCGGGTAACACACTCGCCTCTGAGTCAGAAGGTTGCAGGTTCAAGTGCCCACTCCAGGGACTTGAGCACATAAAAATCTAAGCAGACACTCCAGTGCAGTGCTGAGGGAGCGCTGCACTGTCAGAGGTGACGTCTTTGGATGAGTGTTAAACCGAGGCCCCGTCTGCTCTCTCAAGTCGACGTAAAAGATCCCATGGCACTATTTTGAAGAAGAGCAGGGGAGTTATTCCCGGTGTCCTGGCTAATATTTATCCCTCAATCAACATAGCAGTTTGTGGGAGCTTGCTTGTGCGCAAATTGGCTGCCGGGTTTCTTATATTACAACAGTGACTACATTGCATTGGCTGTAAAGCGCTCGAGGCGTCCAGTAGTCATGAAAGGCGTTACATAAATCCAAATATTTTTCTTACCGCCTCAGAGAGCAAGTGGAGCACAAAATATCGCACTCCACTTACTCAGTGGGGTGGGAGTGGGACGGGAGTGCGCTGCTGCATATACAGGGTCCTCCCCTTCGTTAAAGGAAGGGGCCAAGTGGCCGATTGCGTGTGGGAAACGGGGCCATCCCTGGACCACAAGCGGAGTGCCGCACTGCAAGATCACGGCACAGACCCCACGATGGAGGAGCAAGAAGGCTGCGACTGGTAAGTCGGCCAATTAAAAAAACATTTTTTTTTTTTAACATTCCCCACCTCCTCTTTAATTATCACCCCACGAGTGGCCTGCAGCCTGATATGCACCCAGTGAAGCTGTCGTGTGTATCGCCCCTGGCAGCTTCGGGGGCATCAACAAAATTTCGTATTGGGGTGAAAACAGGTTGCTGCACACGTGGATGACGTTGTCATTGCCGGCACAGTAGAGCGCTACCGGTTACCGCCGCTGCTAGCCTCCAATGGAATTTTGCAGGTGTTGGTAGGGGCGAAAAGTCATTTGCGCCCCGGAGGCTCTAACAGGAGGGGCATACGCCACAAATTTCTCCCCCCTAAGTACTCTGCTGATCTTGGACACTGTCACTAAGGAGATGTTTCACAAAACGTGTAATGCACAAAAATGTTTGCCAATCATACAACGCCACCTATTGAAACTCTATTGCATTTTTCCTTCAGGAATTAATATACTGGACACCATTTGTGCGCAAGATAGCAAAGATGTAACATGATGGCGAATAGCACTAAGGATAGATAGTATGGTTCTGTGTAATGGCAGAAAACACTGGTCCTGATCATGGTCCACAATAAAATGCTTTTCAGCGAGGCTGAAAGGCAACACTTGTGGCGTTCAATCTTGGGCCATCCACCTAATACAATACTGTTAGGTAGTTTTACCCTACCAGCTTCTTTAAAGTCTGCTGTCTGATCATGCTGGTTAACTCTAACCAGCACCCACTTCCACGAATGGTGCACTGCTTATCTCTGGGGGAGGTGCCATGAGATTCCAAACAGGATAACTCTCCTCACATCCATCTCATGCAGCCATGTGTCTGTTTTATCAGCCATCAAACAGCAGGTTGGGTACTCATCATTTTTCCACAGAATCGGTTTTGTTTCTCCACATTGGCTTTTCTTTTGTTTCATTTTCGCCTGCCGCTCCTCCTCCTCCTTCCACAGTCTTGGCAAAAGTAGGTAAGCACTTAAAATCCATTTTGAAACTTTATAAAAGACTAAAACAATAAAACCACTCACCTTCAAGTGTCCACATTCCTTTAAATTTAATCTGACAGCCAGATTTTGAAATATTTCCCATCAGGACAGCTTCTCGTGTAGATAGTTATGAATAATTAGTCACGCAAATTCCATTAAACTCAGTGCACCATTGGCTAGTTTTGCATCAGCACATAGAGGAATAGCCTAACTTAGCTTGAAGCAGAAAAATCGGCCCTTATTATATAACTATTGCAAAACGATACTGGCCAGCCTTCCATCTTCTACCCTCTGTAAACTTGAGGTCATCCAAACTCTGCTGCCCTTGTCCTAACTCGTGCCAAGTCCCATTCACACATCACCCCTGTGCTCGCTGGCCTACACTGGCTTCCGGTTAAGCAACGTCTCAATTTTAAATTTGTTTTCAAGTCCCTCAATGGCCTTGCCCCCCCTATCTCTGTAACCTCCTCCAGCCCTACAACCCTTCGAGCTATCTGCGCTGCTCAAATTCTGGCCTTTTGCACATCTCAGATTTAAATAATTCTAGCATTGGCAGCCGTGCCTTCAGCTGCCAAGGCCCTAAGCTCTGGAATTCGCTCCTTAAACCTCTCCACCTCTTTTTTCTCCTTTAAGATGCTCCTTGTCCTACTATCTTTATGTGGCTCAGTGTCAAATGTTGTTTGATAATGCTCCTGTGAAGTACTTTGGGACATTTTTTGAGGATGTAACAAACAGGATAGATAAAGGGGAATCAGTGAATGTGGTGTATTTGGACTTCCAGAAGATATTTGACAAGGTGTCACATAAAAAGGTTACTGCACAAGATAAAAGTTCACGGGGTTGGGGGTAATATATTAGCATGGATAGAGGATTGGCTAACAGAAAACAAAGTCGAGATAAATGGTTCATTCTCTGGTTGGCAACCAGTAACTAGTGGGGTGCCGCAGGGATCAGTGCTGGGACCTCAACTATTTACAATCTATATTAACGACTTGGAAGAAGGGACCGAGAGTAACGTAGCCAAGTTTGTTGATGATACAAAGATGGGTGGGAATGCAATGTGTGAGGAGGGCACAAAAATCTGCAAAAGGACATAGACAGGTTAAGTGAGTGGGCAAAAATTTGGCAGATGGAGTATAATGTTGGAAAGTGTGAGGTCATGCACTTTGGCAGAAAAAAATCAAAGAGCAAGTTATTATTTAAATGGAAAAAGATTGCAAAGTGCCGCAGTACAGCGGGACCTGGGGATACTTGTGCATGGAACACAAAAGGATAGTATGCAGGTACAGCAAGTGATCAGGAAGGCCAATGGTATCTTGGCCTTTATTGCAAAGGGGATGGAGTATAAAAGCAGGGAAGTCTTGCTACAGCTTTACAGGGTATTGGGGAGGCTACACCTGGAATACTGCGTGCAGTTTTGGTTTCCATATTTACGAAAGGATATACTTGCTTTGGAGGCAGTTCAGAGAAGGTTCACTAGTTGATTCTGGGGATGAGGGGGTTGACTTATGAGGAAAGGGTGAGTAGGTTGGAATTCAGAAGAATGCGAGCTGATCTTATCGAGACGTATAAGATTATGAGGGGGCTTGACAAAGTGGATGCAGAGAGGATGTTTCTACTGATAGGGAAGACTAGAACTAGAGGGCATGATCTTAGAGAGGAGGAGGAATTTCTTCTCTGAGGGTTGTAAATCTATGGAATTTGCTGCCTCAGAGAACTGTGAAAGCTGGGACATTGAATAAATTTAAGACAGAAATAGACAGTTTCTTAAACGATAAGGGGATAAGGGGTTGTGGTAGCGGGCGGGGAAGTGGAGCTGAGTCCATGATCAGATCAGCCATGATCTTATTGAATGGCGGAGCAGGCTTGAGGGGCCGTATGGCCTACTTCTGTTCCTATTTCTTATGTTTTACTACATTAAAAAGGTGCTATATAAATATAAGTTGTTGCTGTATTAAAATTATTTAACCTACGTAAGTTTTATTGCATTTCTCATTACTTTCTATTTACAGTTGATGCGTTTCAGTTTTCTTCCTTGGCCAACAAGGCCAGCCGTGACGGTTAAACTGAAGGGCTGCTGTTGGGACTTAATGACTTGCAAAGATAAATGAAACGATGGTGCGACAACTCCCTACATTCTGGGAAATGGCAGATATTATCACTACCTAGAATTGGAAAACTCTTGCAAACTGCAGTACTTTTTTCTTTGAACTGTAAAAATATTTCTGTAGAAAAATTCTGTACTATTGCTTATGCCTCAAACATCATTCAAATCTGGCTCAGGTCAGATACAAACCTACTCACAATAAACTTAGAGATGTAACCCCCACTTATGTAAGCCTATTAACTGTTAGAATCCTGAAACATAACCTATGGCCATTTTTCCAGAGAATTTGGAAAGGGTTTGTTTTGGCACTTCTAGCATTAGAAGTAATGTGTATTCGGATGCCTTTTTTAAAAAAAGGCAATAGGTGACAATATGCTAAGTGAAAAGTAGTTTCTCACATTATATAGAATAGGCGCACCAACGTCAGTGTTCTTGCTTACGCCAACATCCCCAGCATCAAAGCATCGACCACACTTGATCAGCTTTGATGGACGGGCCACATCGCCCGCATGCCTGATACTAGACTCCCAAAAACAAGCGCTCTACTCAGAGCTCCGACATGCCATCGAGCCCCAGGTAGGCAGAGGAAATGCTTCAAGGACACTCTCAAAGCCTCCTTGAAAAAGTGCAACATCCCCACTGACACCTGGGAATCCCTGGCCCAAGACCGCTCAAAATGGAGGAGAAGCATCCGGGAAGGCGGCAAACACTTAAGAGTCTCTTCACCGGGAGTACGTGGAAGCCAAGCACAAACAGCGGAAGGAGCACACGACAACCCAAGCACCCCACCCGCCCGTCCCTCCAACCACTGTCTGCCCCACCTGTGACAGAGACTGTAGGTCCCGCATTGGACTCAGTCACCCGAGAACTCATTAGTATGGAAGCAAATAATCCTTGACTCTGAGGGACTGCTTAAAAACTCTCACATTATCTTAGAATACTTAGACAAGACACTATAAGACACCGCATGCTATTGTGTTAGAAAACCCTTTGAACTATGTTGGTCTTTGAGGGGACTTTTAAAAATCAAGAGCATTGACACCAAAAAGTCAGTCTGGCTTTTGGAAACAGGGCTGCACAGGCAGGCAGCAAAGGGCTGTGGGAAGGTTGTAAAAATGATTGCAAGGAGAGAGATTCTGCCTGGGCTGCAGGACAGGATAGAGAGAGATTATTCTGTTTATATTAAGTAAGACAACCCAAAAAAAGTGGGACAGTGTTGTGCGTTGAAGAGGGTTTCTGCAGCAAAAACAAGTTAGTAACAACACATGACAATTAAATTAAAATGTGAAAAAAATAGCAGAGAAATGATGGATAACAAGAGATTGGAAATGAAGAAAACAATGATAAAGAAACCAAAGACGGAGAAAATTCAGAAAAAAATGGTATCTGATGTGCGTTTTCTTTGTGATATAAAGTTTCTCTCCTTGTACACTTGCTAGAAAATATCTCGGTCATTATTCACATGAAGAAACAAAACCTCTCTTCACTTCTTGTTGCCCAACAGTGACTACACTTCAAAAGGTACTTCAACTGTCTGTTACGAGTTTTAGGACAATCAGAGGACATGAAAGATGCTGTATAAATGCAAGTCTTTCTTTCATTCAATGAGCCTCTGGTTTGAATGAGCTGTGCAGATCACTCACACCAAGAATACCAACTGCGCCATTACATTACACTCCCTTTCACCAATATGCATCGCCCACGGTAAAGAAAGACATTTAAAAAGGTTGTACATCCTCAGGATGTTCCAAAGAATTTCATTGCCACTTAATTACTTTTGAGGTGTCAATATTGCTGTTTTGTAGGGAAACATAGCAGCCAATTGACAAGGCCCGAAAAAATACACATTTAAAAAATGAGCAGTTAAATTTGTTTTGGTGGTGAATGTTGGCCTGGACACTTCAATTACTTCAAGTAGTAACAGGAGATTTTGAATGCCCTCCCGGGAACACGATTTAATGTCTCATCCAGAAAATGGCACTTCTGACTATGACATATTCCCCAAGTACAGCACTGACATGTTGCCCTGTTTGGCTTTTGGTGGTGCTATCTCCATTGGACAGCAGTGCAACCTGGCTAGAATAAGCATGAGAAATAAAAGGCAGGGACTGAGTAACCTTCACAGCTGCTGGCAGTGCCACATCTGTGGTAAAGCACGGCTGAAAATCAGATTAACAACGTGCGCTACAACTCTGCAACTGCCTCCCTTGTGAACCGGAGCCCATACACAGCATTCCTTGGGTAATTCCAGGTAAGTGCGACTCTTCCTTGACAAGGTCGATGTGGAGAGGCTGTTTCCCTGGCTGGAGTTTCAGGATAAGGAGTTGGCCATTTAGAACTGAGATGAGGAGAAATGTCTTCACTCAGAGGGTTGTGAATTTTTGTAATTGGCTACCCCAGAGAGCTGTGGCTGCTCAGTCGTTAAGTATATTCAAGACTGAGATCAATACATTTTTGGACACTAAGGGAATCAAGGAATATGGGGTTGGGAGAGGAAAGTACAGTTGTTTTAGAAGATCAGCCGTGATCTTATTGCATGCCGGAGCAGGCTCAAGGGGACGCATGGCCTACTCCTGCTCCTATTTCTTATGTTCATATGTTGCTGTGTTTGCGGATGGCTGATGGCAACTTTCCATTGTCCTTCTTCCTTCTCCTCAAAAAAATAATAAAACAAAACAAGATTTCCAGGGATCCCCTTTGATCAAATTTCTAGAACCCGAGCTGTGCTGTGACCTCACCAATTAATGGGTCAAAAATAGTTTACAAAGTTGCACAAAAAACACTTAGACCAATTACTGGTTTTGAAGGATGTTTTTTTCTCTGACCCTTTAAATCAACAACTGTCTAATAATCCTGTATACTCACTAGACATGGGTAAACTGATGAAAACATTAAGGTCCTGCAAAAATGCTAGGAGATTGTGGGGATGTTTTGTGATACTATATTTAAATGAAGTTCCTTTCTTTTGGTGTCTGCCAAAAAGGTGCATCATGCGCATTATGGGTGGATGACACCCACTCCTCATGATGTTTGGTGAGAAATAATCTCTGCACCTTAATTTAGGGGAGTGGGTAGGAGAAGGAAGAAGTGTTAAAATATGCATTACTAGCATTCCTAATTCACCTATATTTGTATTCCATTACATCCTAGTTAGAGTTTATGGAATATAACACAGCTAAATATCCCAGTCTCAACGTCATAGCAAAAACGACTTGGGGCTCGTGAGATATCTTCCTCAAGATTAATTCTCAAGAAACAGGAATCATTTTTCTTTTAAAAAAAAGTGAAAAATTGGCAAACTCCAATTTGTAAATTTCTAAGAAATGGCACTGTTTTGAAGTTCCCAGCCCATCTTGGAAAACCCCCAACTAAATCTGGAAATTTACCAGCCCTTCCCAGAAAGGATGACTCACTTGCAGGAAGCACCGAACTTTAAAAAAAAGATAAAACTGAATGACTTGTTCCTGATCATGTCTCCCATGTAGAAGCTGCTGTTGATAAAATGGTTAGATCAAAAATCACAATCCACTTGGCTGCATTCAATTTTAACCAAGTTAGCAGCTCAATTTGTTCATGAATATAAACCAAATGTCAGCTAGTTGTTAATGAGTACAGGCTTCATCTGAATATATAGCATTTAAAATTCTCTCACTCTGATAAACCCATTTGTATTTTGACAGAAGCATAAAGCTCCCATTTTTTAAGAAAGCAGATAGGGATGTATTTCAGTTCTGTAAATGCCCCGCCCCCCCCTTTGTTCTTGCAGTGGTGAAGGAAGACTGAGACTTTCCCCCTTTGGATCCAGTGTCAGCATCAATAGGTCATATTACAAACAATTGAGATAGACAATACTGACAACCATCCTAACCGCACTGAAGAGAAGAAATGTTAAAATATCAACACGTTAGCCTTGCTGTTAACTCAGGGCGTGAGTGGGGCCTGTGGGACCTGGGGCGAGTGTCAAGCTTGCATCACAGCGCTAGGAGAGATTTTACCTCCCAGGCCTCATTTCTATGTTTGACATCGGATTCCCGCCCGAACCCAGCAGGAATCACTAGATTACCGGTGAGCAGGAGCAGAAGGGTGTTGCTGGGAAGCCGAGGGAATGGTCCCCCCTGCACAGAGATAAGCGGTTAAGGAGAGGTCAGGAAGCGCTTGCGGTGGGGACATGGAGGTGTGGTGAGGCCTGGGGCAGGTGAGACCCAAGGTTTCTGTAACAACATGATACGTGATACATGGCCTGGAGGAGCATTGCTCCACCTCTTGGCTCACAAGGAAATCATACTTTAAAAAAAAAAACTTTCCTTCCTGGCCCTCATCTAGCATCGCTCCTGTTTGCCACCAGGTTTCTCTGGCACTCGATGTGACACGTGGGACACAAGGTTAAAAATTGCGTTGGGGTCCTGATTGCATCATGGGACCCATCATTACATATTTATCAGGTCCTCGCCTCCTTCAACTCCTTCCAAAACCTGGAAGTTAAAATGTCGATGGGCAAGAGTAAGGCCTAAACAGGAAGGCGAGTAGTCTGCCTTTATTTTAACACCCCCACCTGCTCTGTTCTTGTTGGGCCCGAGGTAGTTAAAATAAGGGCTGATGTTTTAATTTCCCAAAAATGCTTCCTTTCTCCTGTTTAGTTTTGAACTCAGATGTGAAACTTAAGTTTATCGCTCCATCAGCTTCCATGCAGAGAAACAACAGCTGGTGGAATTTTCTCCTCACCCCATGAAGGGTTTGTTTCCCCAAGGAGAGAATTACCAAGAATAATCCTCCTGTAAAAAGATGACTGCCAGCTGCTGGTATACAACTGAAGATTGTCTTGAAAACAATTATCAAATGAACTAAAACAAGCAATATATTTACAAAATTCCCATTGCTATTTGCTATGATAAATGATCCTCTGTAGCGGTGAATGGTACAGCGTTTGGAAAATTTTAATATTTTTTGTTCTCCGCGCCTGTAGGTAACAAACTTATTCTCAAGTTACCACAATGTGAACAAAGGATTTGCTTCTGCAATGTGTGATTTTTAGGATTTCATTCAACTCACCTGCCTCTGCGAAGTTGCTGCCATACCTTTTCTTCTGGCGTGTACGAATCGTGCATGTGCTTCTTCACAATGGGAATATAGCAAGGGACCACAGCCTTAGCACAGCTACGTACAAATTTGAAGAGCCCTTCCGCCGAGGGGGAATCCAAGTCATCAAAAAATATGCCACCCACTCCCCGTCGCTCCCCACGATGTATGATGACAAAATAATTATCACACCTTTATTTGGGAATAAAGTGTATTATTATAATATAAACTGTAACAACTGGAAACATTGCAACACCTGGAAACTGAAACAACTGCAAACATTTATCTGGTCTCATTACACTGTTGTTAATGGGAGCTTGCTTGTGCGCAAATTGGTTGCCGCATTTCCTACATCACAACAGTGACTACACTCCAAAAGTACTTAATTGACTGTATAGCGCTTTGAGATGTCCGGTGGTCGTGATAGGTGCTATATAAATCCAAATCTTTCTTTTGGAGTGGGAGGGAGAAGGAAGAACTGTTAAAAAACACATTAATCCATATTCCTAATTCTCCCTTCTCGCTCTCTAAAATGTCACACATTTGTCTAGTGTACAACCTGATCATGATGTTGTTAACTCCGGAGTATTTCAGGAACAGCACCAAAATTAAAGATAATATTTGGGATTTATTGCCAAAATATTATTTTTTTTAAATTAGAAAACTATACACATTCAAACATTTCTTAATTTACAACACAAAACTTTGAAGAAATCTATTCTTGCACAGGTCACTCACTCCCTGTGGGACTCCACTAGTGGTCTTCATAGACTGGCACCAAAGGAAAGCACCATGATATGACAAGGCACACACATACTATGGTTTCTAATTAAAATCATGGTTACATCATTTACAGCACAGAAACAAGCCATTCGGCCAACAGGTCTATGCTGGTGTTTATGTTCCACATGAGCCTCCCCACACCTCACTTGATCTCCTTTGTGTGTTTATCTAGCTTCTCCTTGAGCCTAATTGCCTCAACCAGTCCACGTGGCAGCGAGTTCCACATACTCACCACTCTCTGGGTAAAGAAGTTTCTCATGAATTCCTTATTGGATTTATAGTGATTATCTCAATATGGCACTAATGTTATTGTATGCACATTATTCTTCGAAAAATTAGAAATTTACTTGTGTGCCAAGAGTTGTGTACAGAGCAGGTTCTGTAGATGTTGCATATTTGTGAAGGAAATTGGGGGGTGAAGATATAGACCAAACTGTTCATGCAGTAGCCTGATATGCAAGTCAGAGGTCTTCTGTATGAAAATGAAGTAAATGCCTCTTGCTGCTCAGGATTTGTTGTCCTCTGCACCTTCAGGCAGCTGATGGCCCTCTTGTTGATATCCTTGCTGCCTATGCAGGAGGCTTTTGTCCTCCAGGGCCTCCATGATGAGGTCTCTTTGTAAGGCAAAGTTGTGCAGCATGCAGTAAACAATCACAATCTTTAATACTCTAACCAGATTATATTGCTGGATGCCCTTGGATTGATCCAGGCATCTGAAGCATGCCTTCAAAATGACAATGGTGTACACTCAACCAGCTCTGTTGGGCGGGCTACATCGTCTGCATGCCCGACACGAGACTCCCAAAACAAGCGCTCGACTCGGAACTCCTACACGGCAAGTGAGCCCCAGGTGGGCAGAGGAAATGCTTCAATGACACCCTCAAAGCCTCCTTGATAAAGTGCAACATCCCCACCAGCACCCGGAAATCCCTGGCTCAAGACCGCCCTAAGTGGAGAAAGAGCATCCGGGAGGGCACTGAGCACCTCAAGTCTCGTCACCAAGAGCATGCAGAAATCAAGTGCAGACAGAAGGATCGTGCGGCAAACCAGACTCCCCACCCACCCTTTCCTTTAACCACTGTCTGTCCCACCTGTGACGGAAACTGTAATTCCCATATTGGACTGTACAGTCACCTGAGAACTCATTTTTAGAGTGGAAGCAAGTCTTCCACGATTTCGAGGGACTGCCTATGATAATGATGGTGTACTCAATTATTACTGTGGTACATGAATGGACCTCATCATACCTGCGCTCAGATCATCTCCTAGGAGCCACTCCAAGACTTGCATTTCGGCATCTGTGGGTTGAGGCAGTGGACTGCTTTAAAATGAAACTCCCAAGGAAGTATGCATTCACTTGTATTAGGAATACTGCTGATCACAAATGAGCTACATATTACAGAATCTTTTCCTGTTGACCTCGGTAGTGGTATTGAGCAAGGGAACACATAAGGGCACAACTGTGCATCTTCTTGGCCCTGCTAGAATCCTGCCAGTCTATAAAATTGCTATGCGCTGGGATGCTGCTTTCAAATGTTCATGGGGAAGGAGATCAAACCACTAGTTCTAGCAATCAATGCATCAATCACTTGTTATATGCATCTGTGCACTGCAGATTGACAAACATTTCTGATGTCCACTGTGGCAGTTGTGACCATAACAGCCACTAGTGAGGTTGTGGTCTTTGGTGGAATGGGCTGTAGATTCACTTGTAGCAAAACTCAGTCATAATTTTCTTTTTTTTTTTAAACAAAGTCTCTGCGGACACAGTTCCTCTTTAAAAAAAAAAAATGCAAGCCTGTGTGCTTCCTCCTGTACATTCTGGTGCTGGGTTACTGGCAAGCTGGTGCCATACACATCCGGTGCTGGTTGGCAAGACAGACATCTCTCCATTGCTGCTCTTCCACTGCCTCAAAAATACAACCATATATGGGGATACTCGGCTGCCCGTGCCCTAACTCGTTCCAAGTCCCGCTCACCCATCACCCCTGTGCTCGCTGACCAACATTGGCTCCCAGTTAAGCAATGCCTCGATTTCAAAATTCTTTACCTTATTTTCAAATCCCTCCATGATTTCGCCCCTCCCCATCTCTATAATCTCCTCCAGCAGCTCTCCTCTCCCCCCCCCAACCCCCCCAGAGATGTCTGCGCTCCTTTAATTCCGCCCTCCTGAGCATTCCTGATTATAATCAATCATTCAACCATTGGTGGCCATGCCTTCTGTTGCCTAGGTCCAAGCTCTGGAACTCCCCACCTAAACCTCTCCGCCTCTCTTTCAAGGTGCTCCTTAAAACATACCTCTTTGACCAAGCTTTTGGTCACCTGCATTAATTTCTACTTATACAGCTCGGTGTCAAATTTTAAAATCTCATAATACTCCTGTGAAGCGCCTTGGGACGTTTCACTACGTTAAAGGTACTATATAAATACAAGTTGTTGTTGTTGATTCCCAATGGGAAACCTATTGCACTCTCCCCAAAATGATTTGGGAAAAATATATCAGGTCAATAGCAAACAGCAACAGCTCAGAGTGCAAAGGTAAGAGTTTGGTAAGTGGGAGAACTTTAAGGGTTAATCCCTTTTAAACCATTTCAAGGTTGTTGTAAATTACTAGCGACAATTTCTAGTAGCTTCTAAAGGTAAAATAAGATTACAAGTTTAAGTAAAACTGAAATATTAAACAGATAGAATTCTTGTAGGTTTAAGCAGAGACAAACAAGCAAGCTAGCTTAGTTAAATGGCCAGCTAGTAAAGACTGGTTCCCTAAACAGGCCAGTGGCGAGTCAGCTCGAAACAGTATAAAAAGAGAGGGCTTTGTGCAGACCTGCACGGAGTGCAGCAGGAGCTCAGGGTACAAAGGTAAGAGTTCGGGCAAGTGGGAGCGGGAGGTGTTGCTTTGTCTTGTTTTCCCCACCAGTGCTGACTCCCCGACCTGGGAGTAAAAGAAAACAAAGTGTGATGTCACAGCCAAGAGGGTAAGTGATTGGTGAGTAGTTTTTCTTTTTTCCTTATCTTGTCAGTAAGAAACTTTTGGTATTCTTTTCCTTTATCAGTAGGTAACCTTTATCATTTATTGTTCCCAAATTAAGTTAATCTGGGGGTTAAGTCATGGCAGGTGAGTTCGGACACGTGTCATTCTCCTCCTGTGCTATGTGGGAAGTCAGGGACGCTCCCAGTGTCCCTGACGACTACATGTGCAAGAAGTGTATCCGGCTGCAGCTCCTGACCGATAGTATTGTGGCACTGGAGCTGCGGGTGGATTTACTCTGGAGCATCCGCGATACTGAGGATGTCGTGAACAGCACGTTTCATTCATAGGCAGTCCCTCGGAATCGAGGATTTGCTTCCACTCCCAAAGCGAGTTCTTGGATGGCTGAACAGTCTGACACGAGAGCCACAGACCCGGTCACAGGTGGGACAGACATTTGTCGAGGGAAGCTGTCGGTGGGGCTGGTTTGCCGCACGCTCCTTCTGCTGCCTACGCTTGGCCTCCTTTTGCTGTTTGCGTTGAGACTCCCGGATAGACGTTCTCCACCTCGGGCGGTCTGCGGCCAGGGTCTCCCAGGTGTCAGTGGTGATGTCGCACTTTACCAGGGAGGCTTTGAAGGTGTCCTTATAATGTTTCCGCTGTCCTCCTTTGGCTCGTTTACCATGAAGGAGCTCCGCATAAAGCACTTGCTTAGGGAGTCTCGTATCTGGCATGCATACTATGTGTCCCGCACGGCGAAGCTGATCGACTGTGGTCAGTGCTTCAATACTGGGGATGTTAGCCTGGTCAAGGACACTGACGTTGGTGCGCCTGTCCTCCCAGGGGATTTGCAGGATCTTGCGGAGACATCGTTGGTGCTATATCTCCAGCGACTTGAGGTGCCTCACTCCATGCCTCAGATCCATACAGGAGGGCGGGTATTACTACAGCCCTGTAGACCATGAGTTTGATGGTAGATTTGAGAGCCTGGTCTTCAAACACTCTTTTCCTCAGACGACCAAAGGCTGCGCTGGCGCACTGGAGGCAATGCTGTATCTCCGCATCAATGTCTGACTTCGTTGATAAGAGGCTCCCGAGACATGGGAAATGGTCCATGTTGTCCAGGGCTGCGCCATGGATCTTGATGATTGGAGGGCAGTGCTGTGCGGCGGTGACAGGCTGGTGGAGGACCTTTGTCTTACTGATGTTAAGCATAAGGCCCATGCTTTCATATGCCTCAGTGAATACACTGATTATATTCTGGAGTTCAGCCTCTGAATGTGCACAGACGCAGGTGTCGTCCGCATACTGCAGCTCAACGACAGAGGCTGGGGTGATCTTGGACCTGGCCTGGAGGTGGCGTAGGTTAAACAGCTTCCCACTGGTTCTGTAGTTTAGTTCCACTCCAGCAGGGAGCTTGTTGATTGTGAGGTGGAGCATGGCGGCGAGGAAGATTGAGTAGAGGGTTGGAGCGATAATGCAGTCCTGTTTCACCTCGGTCCGGATGTGGATTGGGTCTGTAATGGATCCGTTGGTAAGGATCACGGCCTGCATGTCATCGTGAAGCAGGCAAAGGATGTTGACAATCTTTTGGGGGCATCCAAAACAGAGGAGGACGCTCCATAGACCCTCACGATTGACAATGTCAAAGGCCTTTGTAAGATCGAAAAAGGCCATGTATAAGGGCTGGCGCTGCTCCCTGCATTTTTCCTGCAAATGGCGCGCTGCAAAGATCATGTCTGTTGTGCCCCGCAGGGGACGAAATCCCACATTGTGATTCCGGGAGGAGCTCCTCGACCACAGGGAGAAGACGATTGAGGAGAACTCGAGCGACAACTTTCGCAGTGGCTGAAAGCAGGGATATTCCCCTGTAGTTGCCGCAGTCGGACTTGTCCCCCTTTTTAAAAATCGTCACAATCACTGCATCTCTCAGATCTCCCGGCATGCTTTCCTCCCTCCAGATGAGAGAGATGAGGTCATGTATCCGCGCCAACAGCGTCTCTCCGCCATATTTTAGCGCCTCAGCTGAGATTCCATCCGCACTCGTAGCCTTGTTATCCTTAAGCTGTTTTATGGCTTTGCTTACCTCGTGCAATGTTGGAGTTTCACTGAGTTGATGGCGAGTCGCATGCTGCGGGATGGAATCGAGAACACTCGAGTCAAAGGCAGAGTCTCGATTGAGTAGATCTTCAAAGTGCTTCTTCCATTGGGCCCTGACAGCCTCGGTGTCCTTGATGAGTGTTTCCCTGTCCTTGGCCAGGAGTGGGGTAGCCACACCGCAGGTAAAGGGTACACAGCCAGATAGGGGATGGGTGACCAACAGGAAGAGCAGTGGAAGGAAGGTAGTACAGAAGCCCCCTGTGGTCATCCCCCTGCAAAAGATATACCGCTTTAGGTACTGTTGAGGGGGATGACTCATCAGGGGAGAGCAGCAGCAGCCAAGTTCATGGTACCATGGGTGGCTCTGCTGTACAGAAGGGCAGGAAAAAGAGTGGCAGAGCTATAGTGGTAGGGGATTCTATTGTAAGGGGAATAGACAGATGTTTCTGCGGCCGCAATCGAGACTCCAGGATGGTATGTTGCTTCCCTGGTGCAAGGGTCAAGGATGTCTCAGAGCGGCTGCAGGACATTTTGAAGGGGGAAGGGTGAACAGCCAGTTGTCGTGGTGCATATAGGTACCAACGATATAGGTAAAAAACAGGATGAGGTCTTACAAGACGAATTTAGAGAGCTAGGAGCTAAAGTAAGACCTCAAAAGGTAGTAATCTCAGGATTGCTACCAGTGCCACGTATTTGTCAGAGTAGGAATAGCAGGATAGCTCAGATGAATATGTGGCTTCAGGAGTGGTGCAGAATGGAGGGATTCAAATTCCTGGGACATTGGAACCAGTTCTGGGAGAGGTGGGACCAGTACAAACCGGACGGTCTGCACCTGGGCAGGACCGGAACCAATGTCCTGGGAGAATGTTTGCTAGTGCTGTTGGGGAGGGGTTAAACAAATATGGCAGGGGGATGGGAACCTATGCAGGGAGACAGAGGGAAGTAGAATGGGGGCAGAAGCAAAAGATAGAAAGAAGAAAAGTAAAAGTGTAGAGCAGAGAAACCCAAGGCAAAAATCAAAAAGGGCTACATTACAACAAAATTCTAAAGGGGCAAAGTGTGTTAAAAAGACAAGCCTGAAGGGTCTGTGCCTCAATGTGAGAGTATTCATAAAAAGGTGGACGAATTAATTGTGCAGGCAGCAAGCAATGAATATGATGTAATTGGCATCACGGAGACATGGCTCCAGGGTGATCAAGGCTGGGAACTCAATATGCAGGGGTATTCAACATTCAGGAAGGATAGACAGAAAGGAAAAGGTGGTGGGGTAGCGTGCTGGTTAAAGAGGAAATTAACGCAACAGTAAGGAAGGACATTAGCTTGGATGATGTGGAATCTGTATGGGTGAAGCTACGGAATACCAAAGGGCAGAAAACGCTAGTGGGAGTTGTGTACAGACCACCAAACAATAGTAGTAAGGTTGGGGACAGCATCAAACAAGAAATTAGGGATGCGTGTAATAAAGGTACAGCAGTTATCATGGGTGACTTTAATCTACATATAGATTTGGCTAACCAAACTGGTAGCAATACGGTGGAGGAGGATTTCCTGGAGTGTATTAGGGATGGTTTTCTAGACCAATATGTCGAGGAGCCAACTAGATCTACCAAAATCAGTCTTTACTCGTTGGAGTTCAGAAGGATGAGGGGTGATCTTATAGAAACATTTAAAATAATGAAAGGGATAGACAAGATAGAGGCAGAGAGGTTGTTTCCACTGGTCGGGGAGACTAGAACTAGGGGGCACAGCCTCAAAATATGGGGGAGCCAATTTAAAACCGAGTTGAGAAGGAATTTCTTCTCCCAGAGGGTTGTCAATCTGTGGAATTCTCTGCCCAAGGAAGCAGTTGAGGCTAGCTCATTGAATGTATTCAAGTCACAGATAGATAGATTTTTAACTAATAAGAGAATTAAGGGTTATGGGGAGCGGGCGGGTAAGTGGAGCTGAGTCCACGGCCAGATCAGCCATGATCTTGTTGAATGGCGGAGCAGGCTCGAGGGGCTAGATGGCCTACTCCTGTTCCTAATTCTTATGTTCTTATTAGAGGGCTGGCCATCCTAGATTGGGTGATGTATAATGAGAAAGGACTAATTAGCAATCTTGTTGTGCGAGGCCCCTTGGGGAAGAGTGACCATAATATGATAGAATTCTTTATGAAGATGGAGAGTGACACAGTTAATTCAGAGACTAGGGTCCTGAACTTAAGGAAAGGTAACTTCGATAGTATGAGTCGTGAATTGGCTAGAATAGACTGGCGAATGATACTTAACGGGTTGACGGTGGATAGGCAATGGCAAACATTTAAAGATCACATGGATGAACTTCAACAATTGTACATCCCTGTCTGGAGTAAAAATAAAATGGGGAAGGTGGCTCAACTGTGGCTAACAAGGGAAATTAAGGATAGTGTTAAATCCAAGGAAGAGGCACATAAATTGGCCAGAAAAAGCAGCAAACCTGAGGACTGGGAGAAATTTAGAATTCAGCAGAGGAGGACAAAGGGTTTAATTATTAGGGGGAAAATAGAGTATGAGAGGAAGCTTGCTGGGAACATAAAAACTGATTGCAAAAGCTTCTATAGATATGTGAAGAGAAAAAGATTAGTCAAGACAAACATAGGTCCCTTGCAGTCAGATTCAGGTGAATTTATAATGGGGAACAAAGAAATGGCAGACCAGTTGAACAAATACTTTGGTTCTGTCTTCACGAAGGAAGACACAAATAACCTTCCAGACATACTAGGGTGACCGAGGGTCTAGTGAGGAAGGAAGAACTGAAGGAAATCCTTATTAGTCAGGAAATTGTTAGGGAAATTGATGGGATTGAAGGCCGATAAATCCCCGGGGCCTGATAATCTGTATCCCAGAGTACTTAAGGAAGTGGCCCTAGAAATAGTGGATGCATTGGTGATAATTTTCCAACAGTCTATCGATTCTGGATCAGTTCCAATGGACTGGAGGGTAGCTAATGTAACACGACTTTTTAAGAAAGGAGGGAGAGAGAAAACAGGTAATTTATACACCGGTTAGCCTGACATCAGTAGTGGGGAAAATGTTGGAATCAATTATGAAAGATGAAATAGCAGCGCATTTGGAAAGCAGTGACAGGATCGGTCCAAGTCAGCATGGATTTATGAAAGGGAAATCACACTTGACAAATCTTCTGGAATTTTTTTTGAGGATGTAACTGGTAGAGTGGACAAGGGAGAACCAGTGGATGTGGTATATTTGGACTTTCAAAAGACTTTTGACAAGGTCCCACACAAGTGATTGGTGTGTAAAATTAAAGCACATGATACTAGGAGTAATGTACTGACGTGGATAGAAAACTGGTTGGCAGACAGGAAGCAGAGAGTCGGGATAAACGGGTCCTTTTCAGAATGGCAGGCAGTGACAAGTGGGGTGCCGCAGGGCTCAGTGCTGGGACCCAGCTATTTACAATATACATTAATGATTTAGATGAAGGAATTGAGTGTAATATCTCCAAGTTTGCAGATGACACTAAGCTGGGTGGCAGTGAGAGCTGTGAGGAGGATGCTAAGAGGCTGCAGGGTGATTTGGACAGGTTAGGTGAGTGGGCAAACGCATGGCAGATGCAGAATAACGTGGATAAATGTGAGGTTATCCACTTTGGTGGCAAAAACACAAAGACAGAATATTATCTGAATGGCGGCAGATTAGGAAAAGGGGAGCTGAACGAGACCTGGGAGTCATGGTTCATCAGTCACTGAAAGTTGGCATGCAGATGCAGCAGGCAGTGAAGAAGGCAAATGGTATTTTGGTCTTCATAGCTAGGGGATTTGAGTATAGGAGCAGGGAGGTCTTACTGCAGTTGTACAGGGTCTTGGTGAGGCCTCACCTGGAATATTGTGTTCAGTTTTGCACTCCTAATCTGGGAAAGGACATTCTTGCTACTGAGGGAGTGCAGCGATGGTTCACCAGACTGATTCCCGGAATGGCAGGACTGACATATGAGGAGAGACTGGATCTACTGGGCCTGTATTCACTGGAGTTTAGAAGGATGAGAGGAGATCTCATAGAAACATATAACATTCTAACAGGACTGGACAAGTTAGATGCAGAAAGAATGTACCTGATGTTGGGGAGGTCCAGAACCAGGGGACATAGTCTAAGGATAAGGGGTAAGCCATTTAGGACTGAGATGAGGAGAAACCTCTTCACTCAGAGAGTTGTTAACCCATGGAATTCTCTACTGCAGAGAGTTGTTGATGCCAGTTCATTGGATATATTCAAGAGGGATTTAGATATGGCCCTTACGGCTAATGGGATCAAGGGGTATGGAGAGAAAGCAGGAAAGGGGTACGAAGGTGAATGATCAGCCATAATCTTGTTGAATGGTGGTGCAGGTTCGAAAGGCCGAATGGCCTACTCCTGCCCCTATTTTCTATGTTTCTATGTAAGCACTACTAAAAGATTTGTAGCAACGTTTTGAGGATATTCCCAAATGTTTCTTTTGCGATTTGTTGCTGACTGCCCCTAGAGTCTTTCCCTGGCCTATCTCTCTCAGGTAGCTTCAAAATGGATTGCTCAATTTGGAAAATACAATTGAAACAAAAAAAAAATCCACCAGGTCAAACAAAATTTAAATATTTGCTCAAGACCAAAAAGCTGTCAACCAACCACACACAAATAATACCCACAAGGTATTGTATTTGAACCAAATATCTTGGCGAATCCCCATCTTGCCTCCACAATAGATTACCATTTTCTTCAACTTTGGCCTGCCATTTTTTTCTTCTCTTCCTACCTGGGACTTCTTTTTCCTCCCACCTTCAATTCTGGCAAAACAAGTCGATATGCCCTTAAGCCTTTCCAAAAATCTATTTTTTGCCCCATGGAGTCACTTATCTGCAATTTCCCAGTCCCTCCATTATGTTACTCCCTTGCAGACGGCCAAAGCTACGCAGGAAGCTTTCAATAATTATACACATGAGCTCACAGCACCTCTGGACAGTTTTGCACTAGCAATTAGACTGCGACCAAAAAAAAAATCTAACATCTTGTTTTGTAAACAAAAAATGATGTAACATCTTCCATATTACTCACCATTTTTTAAAAGTTGGATAATAATTTTGATCATGCTTGTCGCAGGCCTCCTTGAGAGTTTTGTGAAAATGGGTGGCATCATCTTTATTCAGGTAGGTAGGAGTGAGATCCGTCCCGCCACCAAACCACCATGATTTTTGACCTAGTAAATAAGAGTGCTTAAAAGCTTAAAATGGTAGCTAGGCAGCAAGATTTAGTTTATATTTACACCATTATTCACTTTATGGGAGTGAGCCTTTGACATTGTGGTAGCATTCACACCCGAGTGATAAGGTGAAGGGTTCGAGCTCCACTCCAGACCGCCCCAGCGAGTGCAGTCTAGAATCTGGTCTCAAATACTCGGGTGACATCCAGCAGAGTAGTCGTTTCCAGACAAAGAGTGCGCACAAGCTCAGTGGTAGCATTCCCACCTGCGAGTCAAAAGGGTTGTGGTCGGGCCCCACTCCAGACAGCCCTGGCAAGTGAAGACTGGAGCGCCGGCTATGAATACTGTATTGAAATCCAATGGGGATACTTGGATCCAATGGGTGTGGATGGCGACGGCACCCCCTGCCCCCCACCCCCTTGCTTGCAGCCCACCTAGGAGTAGGTACTCCAAAGATAAAGACCACAAGGAAGGCAATGTGAAACAACTTCAGCTGCTCTTCCCTAATAAGTGGCCCAACAATCTCATGCGCAAGACTGGAGTTAGGACCCTGCCCTAGGACAGAACAAAATGGAAAGGCTTTGTGTGTAACAGCAAAGTTTTCTTAAAAAGCACAAATGCAATTGAACTTTATGTATCCCAATAACAGTGTGGAAACATCAATGATGTTAGTTGTCAGAGATCTTTTTCACTGAACTGGGTTACATTTTTGTTTGTTACATAGCTGCTCTCAAAGAACAGCCATGTATAGCTTAGAGCTACAAAATTAGCTGTTTTTGAAGGAGTGGAGGTAGTGGCTGATTTAATCCTATGGACTAAATTGTAGGTTGTGAAACTGACTATCTGCTCTGCAATGCATGATCTGAAATATTTTAGTACTAAACCATATTTCCTCCAGCTCCCACCGATGCATTATGCAATATTACCCTCTGCATTACTGACCTTTCACACTTAAGCATGAGGTTAGAATTCAGCAGCGCCAACAATGCTCAGGATTGTGCTTATAAAGGACCCTCAAAACTCTGGTTTGATAACCCATATATGTTTTACATCTTGGTATTGCCCCATTTTGCCGCCACTGAAGCAACCCATGGATATGCTTTTACTAGACACAATTTTACCGCACTTACATAAAAGAGCAATTTACTATTTATTGAATATGTAGAATGTTCAGAATGGGTACTTACCATCTGCTTCTTCAACTTCAAAGTATCTGTAGTTGAAGTGGATGGTCGGAATGTGAGGATTCTTGGGATGGATCACAGAACTCACTCCCATAGCACAAAATGGCAGCTTCCCTGCATCACAAAACAACACGCCATACCTATAGGTGACAGAGCTATATTCACTGTGTTCATTAAAAGGCTTGCTTTTATATGTTCATACCCTGCAGCAAAGCTAGAATTGTGAGTCTAGTAAGGTATTAGCTCTCCAGCAGCAGATGATGTCTGTCTCGATGTGCGTCCCTGGGAACAGTCCGCAGAGCACAGAGTCCTGGGTTACAGAGCTGCTTGGGATGAACCTCGACAGCAACCACTGCATCTCCTTCCAGACCTGCCTTGCAAAGGGGCAGTCCCAAAGGAGAAGGATGAAAGTCTCATTCCTACCACAGCCAACTTGGGGGCAGAGTGCCGTGTCTCTGAAACCCCGGCTGTGCATGAAGGATCTGACGGGGCCCTTCTCACCGCCAACCAAGCTACGTCTTGGTGCTTGTGTGAAAGCTCTGGCGATGAGACATTCTGCCAAACGAGTTTGACAGTCTGCTCGGGGAACCATCTGACAGGATCCATCATCTCCTTCTTTTGTAGGGCATCCAGGACCTTGCGTGCCGACCACAGCTTTATGGCCTTATGGTCAAAAGTGCTTTTGTTGAAAAACTTTTCCACGAAGGACAGGTGCTGAGGCATGGTCCAACTGGTTGGAGCGTTCCGCGGCAGCCTGGCCAGACCCATCCTTAGCAACACCGGAAACTGATAGAATCTCAGCACGTACTGACACTTGGTGTTTGCATACGAAGGGTCAATGCACAGCTTGCACTTTGGTCTTCCCGAAACTTGCTGGTCTTCCAGAGCAAGGAGATATCCATGGCCGAGTGTTGCAAACTGGCGCAATCCAAGGTCCAGGAGTACGTGCTGAGGGACACACTAAAGATTGGTGCAGTCGCCGCAAAGGCGCGATGGGGAAGAGCCGCAGTTTAGGGCCCTTCCGCCACGGTAAACCCAGGGGATGGAATCAGACCCACCTCGGGCTGTACGTGTTAATCTGCTTGTATACATAGAGCACCATGTACTGAAACACCTGTGTTGTGCCATGTATAATGAAAGTCTCTGCACTGTTTAGTAACTTGTAAAGAAATGTAAATGTATCCCCATCCGGTCCATGTACTGCATTCATCTACATTGTGCTACATGTAATGTGATTAGTGATTGGCATTGAAATGTATCCTGGAATCTAATGTAAACCTGTTCTCATCTGCTCCATGTAATACCCTCATTTGCACAGTATTACATGTAATGGTGATTTATGGATCGTACTAAACTGTACCCTGAAATGAAATGCAAGCTAGTGCATTGTATGGAATTGCTGTCAGCAGCCAAACGAATTGTATGGGATTGCTGACCGCAAGGTACTGAGCTATTTTCCAATGTATTGTGAAAATTTTGTGAATAAAGTAGATTTTTGGAAAAAAAGTCTAATAAGGTATTAGTATCCCTTTATATTACGGAACCCCTTCAATTAGAAACAACTCTGGGGCTTCCTTGCGCTGCAGCGTGAATTGCACGGTGGATACAAGAGAGAACATATGCAGGCCAGTGACACAAAAATCCCACTCTTAGCCTGTACAGGTCTAAGCTATCGGGGCCAGAAAAAAGTGGCAGCATTTTTCCGCTGACGGGTGTACAGCATCCCTCGAGGTGGTTGTCTTCTCCTCTGGCACCAATAGTATCGAGCCACTGAAATTGGGACTCCTGATGAGCTCAGTGCTACAATCTAAAAAGGGACAAAAATCTGCTTTTGAGAAAAGCAAAAGAGCGAGGGGAGAAAATGGAAAAAAGGGAAAGAGAGAGAAAGATAATAAAAGAAAAAGAATAAAAGGAGATAGTTGTGGCGGAGATGAAGTGAAAGTGAAGAGGAGGATAGCATTCGCCACAAGACATAACCGATCTCAAATGGCTAAATGAGTTTTGGTATTCTTTGGGGTAATATTAACTTTTGGGTTATAGCGTGAAACAGTCATCATCTATTCAGCCTATGTTCAGTAGCAGTGACTTCCTACATCTGCTTAATGTGACAGAGGTGTGAATGGAAAGTATGTGGTTCCATAAATCCACTATATCACTGTATGTGGTTTCATAAATTTGCAGTGATGCGAGTTTGAGGAAATAATAAAGAGCCTCACTAAAGCTTCTTTTATATTGTCTTTTTTTAATTCAGATTCCAAGAGCCTTTTGTCCATTTTTACTTGGATCAAAGTGGTCCTTTGGGCTACAGAAAATAGATTTTAACAACTTAAGTTCCAGGAGCCAGCTCACCGTCACTGGGCTCAATATATAAGCCTATCAGAGAAGCAGTTGGAACCCATGGTTAAGGAAACAACAATGAAATGCGTGGAATACCACTCTTAAGGATCCATGGGATCTATT
Organism: Pristiophorus japonicus; assembly: GCF_044704955.1. NCBI lineage: Eukaryota > Metazoa > Chordata > Chondrichthyes > Pristiophoridae > Pristiophorus > Pristiophorus japonicus. The sequence continues at coordinate 95,525,669 of NC_091987.1, forward strand.
TCAGTAGGACTTTGGGAAGTGATCATGCATTTTTTTATTGCTACAATCAAAAACAACTTTCTCCATTCAGGCGGCCGATGTTCGAATTGTAGACAACAATCATTGGGTATCGGTTTAGAGAGAAAAACCAAACAGAATTGTTGCATGTGATCCCAAAAACTAATAAAAATGCTGAAATCCAAGGAAATGAAACAGAATGTAATTTATTCAGTTGCCTTGAAGCAGCAGTTTTGTTCATAGGCCTTTATTCAGTCAGTGCCTTCTGTTGCCTAGGCCCGATCCTCTGGAACTCCCTGCCTAAACCTTTCCACTTCTCTTTCCTTCTTCAAGATGCTCCTTAAAACCTACCTCTTTGACCAAGCCTTTGGTCACCTGCCCCAATTTGTCCTTATGTGGCTAGGTGTCAAATTTTTTGTCTCATAATGCTCCTGTGAATCACCTTGGCATGTTTCACTATATAAATACAAGTTGTTGCTATTTCACATTGTTTTGAGTTGACAATTTTGGGTGTGCTGTATCAGCTCATTTGAAGCTTTTCTGAGTCTTGTAGGTGGGAATGTACGTGAAAAGTATAAGCAAGCGAAGAGTGTGGCAGCGTATGCAAAAGAAACATTTAGAAAAATGTGAGCTCGAAGAGAAAGAGCACAAGCGACCTTGAATGCAAGAGAAAGAAAGAGAACGTTAAGTCACATATGCTAAGTGGCAAACTCCAGGACTCCTAGATCAGCAGATTCCTCCGTTACCGTCTTTTGTTTTCAATGATTTTCCTCTGCTTCTCATCTGTTTAGCAGCGTCCTCGGAAAGGTTGCCGAATACAACTGAAACATTGACCCCGGCTTTCTCAAACACTTTCCCATCTTGAAGCACACAGCTTATGCCACCACCACCTGCAACGATAAAAGATTCACAGCATAAAACTTTGAAACAAAAATCAATCAATCACAGGCCAGGGTTTTGTACTGGAACTCCCTGCCTAAACCCCTCTGCCTCTCTTTCCTCCTTCAAGACGCTGCTTAAAACCTACAGTTTGACCAAGCTTTTGGTCATCTGCGCTAATTTCTACTTATGAGGCTCGGTGTCAAATTGTTTTCTCATAATACTCCTGTGAAGCACCTTGGGTCATTTCACTATGTTAAAGGTGCTATATAAATACAAAGTTGTTGTTGTTGAGTGCTCAATACCTGCACAGGAGCACTCAAACAGACTTTATATTAGGGTGTGCAAAATGATTCATTATTTCCATTTGCTTTTAAGTGGACTGTGGGAAGAGAGATGGAGACCTGCTCTTCCCACCAATACTCCACCATAATTGTGTTTAATATATTTAGCCCTCAATCAACATCACTAAAACAGATTATCCGGTCATTATCACATTGCTGTTTGTGGGAGCTTGCTGTGCACAAGTTGGATGCCGCGTTTCCCGCATTACAACAATGACTATACTCCAAAAGTAAAGCGCTTTAAGGTTGTAAAAGGCGCTATATAAATGCAAGTCTTTCTGTATAACAGCAATGTTGGCCTGCAGCGCGCAGGGGGAGGCGGTGCCAATAAGAGTGCACCCTAAGCTCAGGGTAACCGAGCCCCAGGGCAGCAGCCTCCCGAACCCACCCGGCCGTTGCCCTGCTCTTCAAAATAATGCCATGGGATCTTTTACGTTCACCTGAGCGCGCAGAATGGGCCTCGGTTTAACGTCTCATCTGAAAGACGCATCTCCGACAGTGTGGCGCTCCCTCAGCACTGCAGTGGAAGCGTCGGCCTCTGTCACTGGAATGTCAGGCTAGATTTATCTGCTCAAGAGTAGGACTTGAACCCACAACTCTCTGACTCCGGCGAGTGTGCTATCCACTGAGGCGCAGCTGACACACAGCTAAACTCATTTGATCCACTTGCGTTGCTGTTTAGTTCCCTGTTAGCTACTTTTAATATCTCATGTCAGGGTTTTGGAGCATAGGGATCCCCCCACCCTTTTATACCCAGGGAAGTGAACAGGGCCCAGGAGAGGTGTGAATCTGGGGCCCAGAAGAGGCAAGGGCCCAGGGGTAGCACGGGCCAGCCCACACTGCGATGTGTGCGCGCGCTCGGTTTGTGCAGCAAAGCTGGTCTCCAGTTAGTCTTGGTTAATCCTTGCCACTGTGTCAAGCCTGTGTGGTGGCTGGGGTGCAACGGCCACCACACGTTAAAAAAAAATCCAAGCACAGGCATTCACAATGTAGTTTGGGATCTGGAATATCAGGTCCTTCATTGAAACACCTGTGAACTCATCCCTTTTTTGGCGTGGAAGCAAGTCATCCTCGCTTCGAGGGACTGCCTATGATGATGAATTGTGTTTAAGAGCTGGTTAGCCTTAATAATTAGAAGGCTAGAATATAAAGGGGAGGAAGTTTTTCTACAGTCCTGATTAGACGACATCTGGAGTATGTGTACAGTTCAGGGCACCGTACCTTAGAAAGGATATATTGGCCTTGGAAGGAGTGCAGTGCAGATTCACCAGAATGTTACCAGGGCTCCGCCGGTTAGATTATGAGGAAAGATTGCCTAAAACTAAGCTTGTATTCCCTTTAATACAAAAGATTAAGTGGTGATTGTATTGAGGTTTTTAAGATTTTTGAAAGGAATTGATAGGGTAAATAGAGAGACTTGTTCCATTGGTGCCATAGTCTAGGACAAGGAGACACTATCTTAAAGTCAGAGCCAGACCATTCAGGAGAGAAGTTAGGAAACACTTCTTCACGCAAGGAGTGGTAGAAGTGTGGGACTCTCTGCCACAATAATTTTAAATCGGAGATCGCTAAGATTTTTACTAGACAGGATATAAAAGGATATGGTGCCAAGGCAGATGGATGGACCTAGGATACAGATCAGCCATGATCTAACTGGATGGGGAACAGGCTTGAGGGGCTGAATGGCCTACTCCTGTTCCAATAGTGACTTATATCTTTTCATTTCTTATTCTGTGTGTATTTTTCAAAAATGCCTAATCAAGGCTCAATTGGACCACATCTTCTCTCCTTTGCTATCACTTTGGCATTTAAGGTTCTTGGTGTTGGAGCACTCTCAAGTTTAGTGTAAAGTTACCGTGTTTTGTTATTCAGTGTGTGCGGGAAGGAGGGAGAAGCTACTTTGCCTTCAGTTAAAATACCAAAAGTTAAAACAAAAATACCCACACACAAAAGGGCTTCAAAACACGAGATTTAAGTTTATATAACGTGGTAGTGCCATTTCTGGATTTTAATAAATGTAGGATAAATCCTTTTTATTAGCAAACAAAGAACTTGCATTTCACCCCTCTTCATCTAACCCTATCAGCATAACCTTCTATTCTTTTCTCCCTCCTGTGCTTATCTAGCTTCCCCTTAAATGCCTCTATGCTAATCACCTCAACTACTCCTTATGGTAGTGAGTTCCACATTCTACGCATTCTCTGGGTCAAGAAGTTTCTACTGAATTCTTTATTTAATTTATTGGTAAATATCTTGCACTTATAGCCAATTTTGGCCACCCCCACAAGGAAACAACTTTTCTACATCTACCCTATCAAACCCTTTCATAATCATAATCAGGTTACCCCACAGCCTTCTCTGAAAAAAAGAGCCCCACCCTGTTCAGTCTTTCCTGATAGATATAACCTCTCATTGTTAGTATCAGCCTTGTAAATCTTTTCTGCACCTTCAGTTCTTCTATATCATGTTTATAATATGGAGACCAGAACTCTGCACAGTACTCCAAGTACAGTCTAACCTAGCTTCTATACAAGTTTAACATAACCTCTCTGCCTTTCAATTCTATCCTTCTAGAAATTAACCCTAGTACCTTATTAGCTTTTTTATGGCCTTATTAACCAATGTCACTACTTTTAGTGATTTGTATATCTAGATCCCTTTTGCTCTTCTACTCCATAGAATCTTATTTTCCAAGAAGTACGTGGCTTCCTTAAGCTACCTATCAAAATGCACTCACACTTATCTATATTGAAATTAATTTACCCATTTTGAAAGTTTATTAATGTCATCTTGTATTTTGTCACAGTCTTCCTCAGTATTAACTATATCCCCCAATTTGACACTATCTGCAAATTTTGATATAGTACTTCCAATTCTCGAATCAAAATAATTTATGTAAATGGTGAACAATATAGTTCTAGCAGTGATCCTTGTGAAAAACCATTTCCCACCTTTTCCAGTCTGAGTAAATACCCTTAATTCCTACACTCAATTTTCAGTTTTGTGGCCAGCTAGTTATCCCTTCTGCTACTTGTCCCCGGACTCCAAATGTTCGGACCTTAATCATGAGTCTACTGTGCAGAACCTTATCGAAGGCCTTTTGAAAATCTAAATACATTACATCTAGTATATTAACAGATCTATCCTTTCTGTTACTTCCTCAAAGAATGCAATAAGGTTGGTCAAGCCATTACTTTCTCTTTTGAAATCAGTGCTGACTATTCTAAATTATATTTTTCAGGTTTCTAGATGTTTTCTATTACTTCCTTGAGTAAAGATTCCATTATCTTTCCTACCACCAATATTAAGCTAACTGGATGTATTCTATCTCCTTCTTTAAATATAGGAATTAAATTAGCTGTCTGCCAGTCCTCTGGCACTATTCCCTTTTCTAATGATTTTTTTAACATGTATGTAATAGTGCCTCTGATATCGCCTTCCCAACTTCTTTTAATGTGCATGGATGCAAACGATCCAGCCGAGGAGTTTTATCCTCTCCAAATTAGATTTTTTGATCTCTTCTAATGTCATGAGGCAAAGTAATTATTCAATATTTCTGGCATTATGCTGTCAACAATTTGCATATGCTGGTCACAGACGCAGGGTGCTTATAACTGAAAGATGGGAAACTGAAATTGGAAATATTTCCATTAAGTGGATCCTGTAATATTCTTGTTTGAAGAACATACAAAAATATTTTATCGCAATTCATTTATTTCAGTAATAACGTGTCACTTTTCAGGTTTGCATTCAGTTCCATAGAAAATGCATTTCTAAAATGCCTACTGTTAAAAAAACGTAAGTGCAGCTTTGATACACAATAACCTGATGCGTGGCTCTTCCCCCAAAATTACTTTTAAGATCGGAGCTGATTTAAATTGAAAAAAAATTGAAAGTACTCAAAATATCTGATTTAGGTTTATTGCCCAAACAACTTGAGCATAGGTTTGTCAACAGAATGTGTGTACGCTTCATTCACACAGCCAGGAGTTTCACTGACGGATTGACGTCGCCCCACAACTTCCTCTACTGTACTCAAACATGGCCATTTGCACGTAGACATGACGTTGCGAAACCTTTACCTTCTTTGCGGTTCCATCGGTCGACTTTGAATCCCTGACCACCGTCTACTTCAGCCAAAGCTTTGCAAACATCAGCCTGAACATCCAGGATCAGCAATTCCATCTTAGTCCTCATGTCATCCTTATTTTCCAGCAGGGTGTTGATATCGGTCACCGGCTCCGACATGAAGTGACCGCAATTCTGCAACACCTCGTCCAGCGCCGGCGGCTCCCGATCGGCCGGCAAGCTTTTCGCCGCCATCACAGCCCGCTTGCGGCCAAAGCCGAAGCCGGCCACGGTCGCTCCCACCAGCACGGCGGCGGTGCCAGCCAGCCACCTCTGGCGGAAAGCGTCCCGCGGTGGCAGCGCCCCAGCGCCGCCCGCGCTGAGCCATCTCACGCCCAGCGAGCGCTGGCGAGCGGCGGCGGATCTCCCTGCCAGACACGAGAAGGCGGTGCTGCCGTGCTGCTGTTGCGCTGCAGCCACAGCTGATGCCTTGGCTTTGGCGATGGCCAAGCGGCGGCTGCAGCTGCTGCTGCTTACGCCGGCGCTGCTCCCCGGCACGCACCGACCCAGCGCGAGGAGCCGGGACATGACCAGCCACAGTCTGGCTCTCGCCCACACAACGTTCGAATCCGGGACAATGGCAAGTTCAGCTCTGCTTTGCGCTGGTGGCCTGACACGACCCCGCCGTCTTCTCAATAATAACACTGCCAACCCGCAATTCCTATTGCACCTGAGATTCCAGAACAAGAGCCGAGAGCGCATGGGCAACCGCGCTGGGGGCGGGCGGGGGGTGTCTTCTGGGATTTGTAGTTGGATTGGCCAGGGGGACGGGCCGCGAGAGAAAAAGCAAGCACCAAAGCAAAGACCCTAAGGGTCATCGACCCAAAACGTTAACTCTTGCTTCCTTTCCACTGATGCTGCCTGACCTACTAAGATTTCCAGCATTTTCTCTTTTTTATTATAGAAAATGCAAGCACTTGCTTTTGCCACTTCATGACGAAGGGTCATGGAGACCCGAAACGTTAACTCTGGTTTCTCTCTGGTACCTTACCCGCTGAGTGTTTCCAGCAGTTTTTTGTTTCTATTTCAGATTCCATCGTCCGCAGTGTTTTGCTTTTGTACTTGCATTCCCTCATCGCCTTTCATGACCTTAGCATGTCCTTAAAGTACTTTTGAAGTGTAGTCACTATTGCAATACAGTGAAAAAGGAGGCAGCCAGTTAGGATCATAGAAGGACGCCATTTCACCTGTTGAGCCCCTATCGGCTCTCTGCTGGAGCATTTCATCTAGTACCATGCCCCCGCCCTTTCCTCATAGCCCTGCAATTTTTTTTCCTTCAGACACTTATCCAATTCCCTTTTGAAAGCTGTGATTGAGTCTGCCTCCACCATCCTTTCAGGCAGTGCATTCCAGATCCTAACCACTCTCTGCGTACAAATGTTTTTCCTCATGTTGTCTTTGCAATAGCAATGAGATAAATCTGTTTTTAATTCATTCTTGGTGTTGTGTTGGCAATAACTGTTAGACTGAGTACTGTTTAACTCCAAGAGGTATGACCTTGGCTCTGCTTTATTAAGGCCCAAAGTGACTAATATACAAAATGGCTGGCCTTTTATACTTGGGCTGCACACATATGCATGCAGCCCAATGGCCTCCAACAGTGACGCCATCTAGTGGCTAGTGATCCCAAAAGTACATACATGACAATACCCCCCTCTGAGATATTAACACAGTCTTTTACAAACTAAGATGATCTGGTGTTCTATGCTCCCGGGTTGACTGTCTCAGTTCAACTCCAGCCTTGGGTGAGTGTTCAGAGTCTGTTGTGACTGCTGGCTGGGTGGCTGACCTGGTGGGAGTGGCAATAGCCATGTCGGGTATTGAAAGTCCATTTTCATTGAACATGTCAGTGATTGAAAGTCCCGATTCACTGATGACCACTCAGTCCTCTGATGACTTGGGGTAGGTTGGTTGGTCATTGATTGTCTCTTCCTCCGACTGTTCCAGTTTGTCTGTGTGCCGCAGCTTTGTCTGATCCATATGTTTCCTGCATGCTTGCCCATTTTTGAGCTTGACAATAAATACTCTGTTGCCCTCCTTGGCCATGACAGTACCAGCGATCCACTTGGGACCCTGACCATAATTAAGAACATATATAGGATCATTTACAGAAATATCGCGTGACACAGCTGCGCGATCGTGGTACCCTTGCTGACTTTGTCTTCTATACTTAACATGATTATTCAAGTCAGGATGTACAAGAGATAGCTTGGTCTTAAGACCTCTTCATCATTAGTTCAGCAGGCGAGACCCTGGTAAGCGTGTGTGGTCTTGTCCTGTAACTAAGCAGTGTGCATGACAGGCGGGTCTGCAGTGACCCTTGGGTTACTCGCTTCATACTCTGCTTTATGATTTGGACAGCACATTCTGCTTGCCCATTGGATGCAGGTTTGAACGGTGCTGACCTTACATGTTTGATACCATTGAGTTTCATGAACTCTCGAAACTCCTGACTGGTGAAGCACGATCCATTGTCGCTAACAACAATGTCAGACAGACCATGTGTTGTGAACATGACACTGAGATTCTCAATGGTAGCTGTGGATGTGCTGGATGACATGATTATTATACACTCTATCCACTTCGAATATGCATCCACCACAACTAAAAACATCTTCCTCAGGAAGGGACCTGCAAAGTCTATGTGGATCCTGGACGATGGTTTGGACGGCCATGACCACAGACTCAGTGGCGATTCCGCTGGTGTTTTGCTGAGCTACATGCAAGTGTTGCACTGATGCATGCATGATTCCAGGTCAGAGTCAATTCCCGGCCACCATACATGAGACCTGGCGAAGGCTTTCATCATTACAATGCCGGGATGTGTGCTATGTAGCTCACAAACAATTTTCTCTCTCCCTTTCTTGGGCATAACAACACAATTGCCCCACAGTATGCAATCCGACTGAATAGACAGTTCATCTTTGCGACGAATGTAAGGTTTGGTCTCCTCGCACATTTGCTTAGGTATGGCAGACCAATCACCTTTGAGGATGCAACTCTTCACCACTGATAAAATCGGGTTCCCGGCTGGTCCAGGTCTTAACTTGTTGAACTGTGACAGGGGTTCTTTCACTCTCAAAAGCATCCATAACTAACAATTAGTCCATCGGTTTTGGAGTTTCCACCTCCAGTGTGGGCAACAGCAGACGGCTCAAAGCATCGGCACAATTCTCGGTGCCAGGTCTATGGTGAATGATATTATCATAAGCGGATAATGTCAGCGGCCACCTCTGGATGCGGGTGAAGCATTGGTATTGATACCTTTGTTGTCAGAGAACAGTGAAATGAGAGACTTGTGATCTGTCTCCAGTTCAAACTGAAGACCAAACAGGTACTGATGCATCTTTTTAACCCCATACACACAGTCTAGTGCTTCTTTCTCTACCATGCTGTAGGCTCTTTCCGCTTTAGACAAACTTTTTGAAGCATATACGACTGGTTGAAGTTTACCTGACTCTTTAGCTTGTTGAAGTACGCAACCAATTCCATATGACGAAGCATCACAGGTCAATACTAAACGTTTACATGGGTCATAATGTACCAGCAGCTTGTTAGAGCAAAGCAGATTAGTGGCTTTCTCAAAAGCTCTGTCTTGAGACGCATCCCACACCCAGTTGTCACCTTTTCTTAGCAGCATGTGCAGTGGTTCTAATAAGGTGCTCAATTTAGGTAGGAAGTTACCAAAGTAGTTGAGTAGACCCAGGAACGAAGGTTGCTCTGTCACATTCTGTGGCTTGGGTGCATTCTTGATGGCCTTGGTTTTCACGTCCGTGGGCCTGATGCCGTCAGCAGCAATTTTCCTCCCTAGGAATTCGACCTCTGGTGCTGTGAAGATGCACTTAGAGCATTTCAGTCTGAGTCCCACTTTGTCCAGACAATGTAGAGCCTCTTCCAGGTTGTTCAGATGTTCATCGGAGTCGCGACCTGTGATCAGGATGTCATCTTGGAACACGACGGTTCTGGGAACGAACTTCAGTAGACTCTCCATATTCCTCTGAAATATTGCTGCAGCTGAGCGAATTCCAAAACTGTGATAAATAAACAGTCCTTTATGCGTGTTAATGCACGTAAATCTCTTCGACATCTCGACCAGCTCCTGTGTCATGTAGGCCGACGTCCAGTCCAGTCTGGTGAACGACTTCCCTCCGGCTAGTGTTGCAAACAAGTCATTCAGCTTTCAGTAATGGGTACTGATCCTGTTTTGAACCCTGTTGAACATATCCTTGTAGTCTTCACAGATTCTGACTGTGCCATCGCTTTTCAGCACAGGAGCAAGGGGGCTGGCCCATTCATTAAATTCAACCGATGATATGATCCCTTCATGCTGGAGTCGGTCCATTTCAATTTTGACCTTCTCCCTCATCATATACAGAACTGGCCGAGCTTTATGATGGATGGGTCTTGCATCCGAGTCCACGTGGATCTGCACCTTGGCTCCCGTGAAGTTGCTGATGCCTGGTTCGAACAGCGAGGGGAACTTGCTCAGTACTTGGGCACATATATCTTTCTCCGAGGACAACGCCGTGATGTCGTTCCAATCACAGCTGATTTTTTTAAGTCAGTTCCTGCCGAACAGCGTTGAGCCATTGCCTGGAACAATCCATAGCGGTAACTCGTGAACCGCACCGTCATACAACACTTTAATTGTGGCACTGCCAATCACCGTTATGAGTTCTTTGGTGTACGTGCGCAACTTGGCATTGACTGGACTCAGCCTGGGCCTCACAGCCTTAGTATCCCACAGCTTGTTGAATGCCCTCTGTCTTATTATCGATTGACTCGCCCCCGTGTCCAGTTCCATCGATAACGGCACCCCATTAAATTTCACGTTGATCATTATCGGTTTGCACTTAGTTAGGAATGAGTACAGTCCATACACTTCCTCCTCTGGTATCTCGGATTGCATATCCGGATCCGCGCTAGTCTGACCATCATCCTCCACGTGGTGTGTCGCAGCACGCTTGCTCATCTGTGGACACTTGCGCTGGAGATGCTCCACTCTCAGACAGCCTTTGCAACTATATTGCTTAAATCGCCACTGCTGGTGCCAGTGATTTCCCTCACAACGCCAACACGGAAAAATCGGAAGCATTTCCGATGGCGGACTTTGGGTAGCCACAAGTTTTGTGTACGCAGTCGGGTAGGCCCTGCCGTGTGCCGCTCTGCCGAACGCCGAATCAATCATATTTACAGTACTTGCTGAATTTCGATTTTTCACTGATATCTGCTTTAGACTTCTATTCGTTGTCATGCATGACTGAGCGATCGTGCTGGACCTGTTCAAGTCCAATGTCTCCACCGCCAGTAGTTTACGCAGGATCACCTTGTGGTTGATGCCGATTACAAAGAAGTCCCGCAGCATGTCTGCCAACACAGCCCCGAACTTACACGGTCTCGCTAGATGTCTCAGGTCAGCAACAAATTCTGCCGCATTCTGGTCCTCTGAGCGAACATGCGTGTAAAATCTGTATTTCGAGATTATGATGTCTTCGTCTGGGTTATGGTGGTCCTGTACCAGTGTACACAATTCTTCATACGTCTTCTCCGTTGGACACACAGGCAGGAGTAAATTCTTTATCAGCCCATAAAATTTTGGACCGCAAACCGTGAGTGTTATGTATGTAAACCTGTAATTACCATGTCTAACCACCAGAGGGCTTCTCCCCTGGAGTCCCAAGGGATCCCACAATCCCTTGGGAGCACCTGTATATAAGGAGGCCTCACAGGCTGGAAAGGCACTCTGAGATCTGCAATAAAGGACTACAGTCACACTTACTTTGAGCTTGCAGTATCTAGTCTGACTCTTTATCTAAGACATAACAACTGGTGATGAGATACAGATAACGAACCCCAACGTAAAAATGCAGAGCACTGTGGGCATCCTGGAGAAATTTTCAGAGGGAGATGATTGGGAAACCTTCATGGAGCAACTTGACCAATACTTCATGGCCAATGAGCTGGAAGGAGAAGCGAATTCTGCCAAACGAAGGGTGATCCTTCTCACCATTTGCGGGGCGATCCTTCTCATCATTTATATGGCCTCAGGAAAAACCTGCTCGCTCCAGCAAAACCCCAGACAAGTCATACGATGAGTTGTGCACACTGGTCCGAGAGCATCTAAACCCGAAGGAAAGTGTTCTGATGGCGAGGTATTGGTTCTACACCTACAAGAGATCTGAAGACCAGGAAGTGGCGAGCTACGTCGCCAAGCTAAAGTGCCTTACAGAACATTGTGAATTTGAAGGACACTTGGGGCATATGCTCAGGGACTTCTTTGTACTTGGCATTGGCCATGAAGTAATACTTCGCAAACTTTTGACTGTAGAGACACCAACCTTGAGTAAAGCCATAGTGATAGCCCAGACGTTTATCTCCACCAGTGACAATACCAAAAAAATTACACAGCACCCTAGTGCTGCTGCAAGTACTGTGAACAAAGTAACGTTGTTTTCGAATCGAAATGTACATGGAAGGACTTACATGCCTGTAGCTGCACGTTCGCAGATCGGAGTCCGCCATCAAGGGTGGTGTGAATACAAGGCAATTAACACCTTGTTGGCGCTGCGGGGGTGATCATCGATTCCATTCATGCCGCTTCAAAGGATACGTTTGCAAGGGTTGTGGAACAATGGGACACCTCTAATGTATGTGCAGGCAAGTTGCAAACCCTGCTAATCCTGCAAACCACCATGTTGCAAAAGAGGACAGATCCATGGTGGATCATGACGAACCAGAGCCTCAGACCAAGGAGGCAGAGGTATATGGGGTGCACACATTTACCACAAAGTGTCCCCCGATAATGCTGAAGGTTGAATTAAATGGACTCCCGGTGTCCATGGAGCTGGACACGGATGCAAGCCAGTCTATAATGAATAAAAAGATTTTCAATAAGTTGTGGTGCAACAAGGCTTCAAGGCAAGTCCTGACTCCCATTCATACCAAACTTAGAATGTACACAAAGGAACTGATTCCCATAAAGGTCTCCTACGATGGAGCGGTGCACGATTTATCACTCTGGGTGGTACCGGGCAATGGCCCCACGCTGTTCGGCAGGAGCTGGCTGGGAAAGATACGCTGGAACTGGGACGACGTCCGAGCGCTTTCGTCCGTCGACGACACCTCATGTGCCCAGGTCCTAAGCAAGTTCCCCTCCCTGTTTGAACCAGGCATCGGGAAGTTCCAAGGAGCAAAAGTGCAGATCCATTTGATTCTGGGGTGCGACCCATTCATCACAAGGTGAGAGCGGTACCTTACATGATGAGGGTGGAGATCGAGCTGGACAGGCTACAATGAGAGGGCATCATTTCGCCAATCGAATTCAATGAGTGGGCCAGTCAGATTGTTCCAGTCCTCAAGGGAGACTGCACCATCAGAATCTGTGGTGATTACAAAGTAACTATCAATCGTTTCTTGCTGCAGGATCAATACCCGCTACCAAAGGCAGATGACCTATTTGCGACGCTGGTGGGAGGGAAAACGTTCACGAAGCTAGACTTGACTTCAGCCTACATGACGCAGGAGCTGGAGGAATCTTCACAAGGCTTCACCTGCATCAACACGCACAAAGGTCTTTTCGTTTACAACAGATACCCATATGGGATTCGATCGGCTGCGATGATATTCCAGAGGAACATGGAAAGCTTGCTGAAGTTGGTCCCGCAAACAGTGGTCTTCCAGGACGACATCTTGGTTACAGATCGGGACACCGTCGAGCACCTGCAGAACCTGGAGGAGGTTCTTAGTCGGCTTAATCGTGTGGGGCTCAGGCTAAAATGCTCAAAGTGCGTTTTCCTGGCACCTGAAGTGGAGTTCCTGGGGAGAAGAATCATGGCGGATGGCATCAGGCCTACCAATTCGAAGACGAAGGCAATCAAGAATGCACCGAGACCACAGAACGTGACGGAGCTGCGGTCCTTTCTAGGACTCCTGAACTATTTTGGTAACTTCTTACCGGGTCTTAGCACATTGTTAGAACCCCTGAACTCTTTACTGTGTAAGGGAGATGAATGGGTATAGGGTAAAAGCCAAGAAAATGCCTTTGAGAAAGCTAGGAAGCTGTTATGTTCAAACAAATTGCTTGTGTTGTACGATCCATGTAAACGTTTGGTACTAGCATGTGATGCATCGTCGTACGGGGCCGGGTGTGTATTGCATCAAGCTAATGAATTTGGGAAATTGCAACCGGTTGCTTATGCATCCAGAAGTCTGTCCAAGGCCGAGAGGGCCTACAGTATGATCGAAAAAGTAGCTTTAGCGTGTGTTTACAGGGTAAAGAAAATGCATCAATATCTGTTCGGGCTCAAATTTGAATTGGAAACCGACCATAAGCCTCTTATATCCCTCTTTTCTGAAAATAAGGGGATAAATATGAATGCATCGGCCCTCATCCAGAGATGGGCGCTCATGTTGTCCGCATACAACTACGCCATCCGCCACAGGCCAGGCACAGAAAACTGTCTCTCAGTAGGCTACCATTGCCCACCACCGGGGTGGAGATGGCACAGCCAGCAGATTTAGTTATGGTAATGGAAGCATCGAGAGTGAGCAATCATCTGTTACCGCCCGACAGATTAGAACCTGGACGAGCCAGGACCCCTTACTATCCTTCGTAAAAAAACTGTGTGCTCCACAGGAGTTGGTCTAATGTCCCATTAGAGATGCAGGAAGAAATAAAGCTGTGCCAGCGGCGAAAAGATGAAATGTCTATACAGGCAGACTGCCTCCTATGGGGTAATCGGGTAGTTGTGCCAAAAAAGGGCAGGGACACTTTCATTCGTGATCTCCACAGTACCCACCCAGGCATTGTAATGATGAAAGTGATAGCCAGATCCCACGTGTGGTCGCCCGGTATCGATGCAGATTTAGAGTCCTGTGTGCACAAATGTAATACATGTTCCCAGTTAAGCAATGCACCCAGGGAGGCACCACTAAACCATGGTCCAGGGTTCATGTCGACTATGCAGGCCCATTCTTGGGAAAAATGTTTTTATTGGTTGTAGATACATAATGCAAATGGATTGAATGTGTGATAAAGTCGGCAAGCATGTCCACTGCCACCATTGAAAGCCTACGGGCTATGTTTGCCATGCACGGCCTGCCTGATGTCCTTGTAAGTGACAATGGGCCGTGCTTTACCAGTGCTGAATTCAAGGAATTCATGACCCGCAATGGGGTCAAGCATGTCACATCTGCCCCATTTAAGCCAGCGTCCAATGGTCATGCAGAACGAGCAGTTCAAACAATCAAGCAGAGCTTGAAAAGGGTAACTGAAGGCTCACTGCAGACTTGCTCATCACGAGTCCTGTTTAGTTACCGCACAAGATCCCACTCACTCACCGGGGTCCCTCCTGCTGAACTGCTCATGAAAAGCGCACAAGACAAAGCTCTCGTTAGTCCACCCTGATCTACACGAACAGGTAGAGAACAGGCAGCTTCAACAGAATACATATCATGATCGTGCAAATGTGTCACGCGAAATTGAAGTAAATGATCCTGTATTTGTGTTGAACTATGGACACGGTCCCAAGTGGATTGCTGGCACTGTTTTGGCCAAAGAGGGGAGTAGGGTGTTTGTGGTCAAACTCGCAAATGGACTCACCTGCAGAAAACACTTAGACCAAACCAACTTCAGATTTGCAGACTATCCAGAACAACCCACAATAGACTCTATCTTTTTCGATCCTCCAACACACGCACACGTGGCAACCGATCCAGCGGTTGACCATGAAGCAGAACCCATCACCCGCAGCAGCCCAGCAAGACTCACCATCCCCAGTAGCCCAGCAAGGCCAGCTGTGCAGCAGCCCATGAAGGCCCAGCAAGGCCAGCTGTGCAGCAGCCCAGCGAAGGCCCAACAAACGATTCACCAACACCAGCATTTGCACCGAGACAATCAACCAGGGAAAGGAAGGCCCCAGATCGACTCACATTGTAAATAGTTAACTATTAATTTTTGGGGGGCGCGGGGGGAGTGTTGTTATGTATGTAAACCTGTAATTATCATGTCTAACCACCAGAGGGCTTATCCCCTGGAGTCCAAGGGATCACACAATCCCTTGGGAGCACCTGTATATAAGGAGGCCTCACAGGTTGGAGAGGCACTCTGAGATCTGCAATAAGGAACTACGGTCACATTTACTTTGAGCTTGCAGTATCTAGTCTGACTATCCAAGACATAACAGTGAGGAACACCATCCGGTGCCGGTCTGCGTCGCCGACCTCCTCCATTTTGTTGGCCACGAAGAACTGGCTCAAACGGATCACAAAGTCTGCCCAATCTTCTCCTTCCACAAATCGCTCTAACAATCCAATTGTGCTCATTTTTGCATGCAAAGGTTCTTGTTGCCTCATCGCCAAATGTGTATGCAATAACTGTTAGACTGAGTACTGTATAACTCCAAGATATATGACCTTTGCTTGGCTTTATTAAGGCCCAAAGTGACTAATATACAAAATGGCTGGCCTTTTATACTTGGGCTGCACACACGTGCGTGCATGACACTTGGGACATTAAATGGTAGGATACTGAGAAGTGTAGAGGAACAAAGGGACCTTGGAGTGCATGTCCATAGATCCTTGAAAGTAGCAGGCCAGGTAGATAAGGCGGTTAAGAAGGCATACAGAATGCTTGCCTTTATTAGCCGAGGCATAGAATACAAGAGCAGGGGGTTATGCTTGAACTGTATAAAACACTGGTTAGGCCACAGCTGGAGTGCCGCATTACAGGAAGGACGTGATTGCAATGGAGAGGGTACAGAGGAGATTTATGAGGATGTTGCTGGGAGTGGAGAATCTAAGCTATGAGGACAGATTGGATAGGCTGGATTTGTTTTCTATTGAAACGGAGGAGGCTGAGGGGAGATCTCATTGAGGTATACAAAATTATGAGGGGCCTAGATATAGTGGATAGAAAAGGCCTATTTCCCTTAGCAGAGGGATC
Source organism: Pristiophorus japonicus (assembly GCF_044704955.1). Lineage (NCBI taxonomy): Eukaryota > Metazoa > Chordata > Chondrichthyes > Pristiophoridae > Pristiophorus > Pristiophorus japonicus. The sequence continues at coordinate 95,541,959 of NC_091987.1, forward strand.
GACAACCTGGGGGCATAAATTTAAAGTAATTGGTAGAAGGATTTGAGGGGAAATTTCTTCACGCAGAGAGTTGTGGGGGCCTGGAACTCACTGCCTGAAAGGCTGGTAGAGGCAGAAACCTTCACCACATTTAAAAAGTATTTGGATGTGCACCTGAAGTGCCGTAACCTGCAGGGTTACGGACCTGGAGCTGGAAAGTGGGATTAGGCTCAAGTTTTGAGCTCGGCACGATGCTGAGTTCTTCCGTTGCCTTCACCTCTGTGCCCACATCTTTGGCCAGCAGTCTTCCTACAACCCCCCTCCCCCACCACCCCTTTCTCCCGTCTTCAGAATTCTCATTCTACCTGGACCCCAACCTCTAGCCTCTTACCCCCTCTAGATCTTTTCGTTGGGAACTGCTGGCGTGACATCGGCTGACACAATTTCTCTACTCCCCTCACTCACTCTAACCTATATCCCTCTGAACTTGTAGCACTCCATTCTCTCAAGTCCAACCCTGGCATTTTCTTTAAACCTGCTGATAAGAACGGCGCTGTTCCTGTTTGGCGAGCAACCCTCGACCTTGCGGAGGTTGAACAGCAACTCTCCAACACCTCCTCCTACGTCTCCCTGGACCACGAACCCACCACTGAACACCAAGCTATCATTTCCCCGACTGACACTGACCTCATCTCCTCTGGAGATCTTCCCCCCCCCCCCCCCACACCCTCCAACCTCATAGTCCCCCAACCCTGCAAAGCCCCTTCTACCTCCTTCCCAAGATCCACAAACCGGACTACCCTGATAGACCCATCATTTCAGCCTGTTCTTGCCCCATGGAACTTATTTCTTTCTATCTTGACTCTATTTTTTTCTCCCTTTCTCCAGTCTCTTCCAGCCTACAGCCGCAACTCTTCCGACGCCCTCCACCACTTATAACAGTTTCCAGTTTCCTGGCCCTAATTGTCTCCTTTTCACCATGGACGTCCAGTCCCCCTACATTTCCATCACCCACCAGGATGGCCTGAGAACCCTCCACTTCTTCCTTGAATGGAGAGCCAATCACTCCCAATACCACCACCTTCCTCTGCCTGGCTGAACTTGTTCTGACATTGAACAGCTTCTTGTTTGACTCCTCTCACTTCCTCGAAATAAAAGGTGTCACGATTGGAACCTGTGAGTCCTGGCTATGCCTGCCTTTTGTGGGATACGTGGAACATTCTTTGTTCCAGTCCTAATCACGTCCCCTCCCTCACCCCTTTGTCCACTACATTGATGTCTGTATCGGTGCCGTTTCATCTCTCACCCTGAACTGTAAAATTTCATCAACTTTGCTTTAAATTTCCATTCCTCTCTCGTCTTAACATGGTCCATCTCCGACTCTTCCCTTCCCTTCCTCAACTTCTCTAGCTCCATTTCTGGGGATAGGCTGACAACCAATATCTACTATAAGCCCACTGACTCTGACAGCTACCTTGATTATACTTCCTCCTACCATGCTTCCTGTAAGGACTCCATTCCATTCTTCCAGTTTTTTTGTCCCTGTTACATCTGTTCCAACTATACCACCTTTCATACCAGTACTTACGAAATATCTTCCTTTTTCCTCAACTGAGGATTCCCCTTCACCTTAGCTGAGAGTGCCGTTGACCGTGTCTGTCCCATTTCCTGCACTTCTGCTCTCACCCCTACCCCTCCCTCCCAGAATCATGATAGGGTTTCCCTTGTTTCCACCTTCCACCCCACCAGCTTCTACATTCAACGGATCATCCTCTTCCATTTCCGCTACCTTTAGCGCAATGCGACAACCAAACACATCGTCCCCTCCCTTCCCCTTTTAGTATTCCAAAGAGACTGTACCTCTGCGACACCCTGGTCCATTTGTTCCAACACCCGCTTCACTTCCCACAGCACTTTCTATGTAATCGAGTTCAACAATTTCAGATCATAACATTTTTTTGGACAGCGGGTGCTGGTAATGATTCTGCTGTTGCCATTTACAACTCATTTAGACCCATTTTTTCTTTCATTACCACCCCCTTTTGCTGTACCATCGTCCCTTTTTGCCATTTAATCTCTCCTGCCTTCCACTCTATCACAGAGCTTCCCTTTTGTTCTTTCTTCCCCTTCTCCCACTTTCCCTGCCTCTGTACTTGCTTAAAACCTGTTACATCTGTAACATATTCCTGTTCTGACGAAAAGGTCACTGACCTGAAACGTCAATTCTACTTCTCTCTCCACAGATGCTGCTTGACTTGCTGAGTATTTCCATTTATACTTCACATTTCCAGCATCCGCAGTACTTTGCCTTTGCTCAGTTTAATATATTATCCAAAAGACGGCACCTCCAACAGCGTAGCACTCCCTCAGTATTGCACTGAAGTCTCAATCTAGATTATGTGCTCATATCTCCAGAGGAGGGCTTGAACCCACTACCTGACTCAGATGGAAGAGTGCGACACTGAGCTAAAGCTGACACTTGTGGCTCAGTGGTAGCACTCTTGACTCTGAGTCAGATTGGTGTTGTGGGAAATAAAAGGGAAAACTGCAAATGTTGGAAACCTGAAATAAAAACAGAAAATGTTGGAACTACACAGGAAGTCAGTATAAGCACTTGAACATAGAAAAGGCATGTTGTAATGTCATGGTTACGTACCCTTAATAAAATGCATTGCCCCTGATGATGTTTTGGGCAATGCATTTTATTCACCTTAGTCCAATCAGAATATTACCCACACCTGTGCTCTCGCACTCATATGAGGGCAAAAACTGTGATTGTGGCATTAGTGCAGTGTGAAATTGAGAGAGATGGGAATGACTGTTTATGCAGGTCTCTTTTCACTTGAACTTCTGGATTGGCACTCATTTACATATTGCTGATGAGCTACCGCCAGCCACATGGGCTTGATCTCAGGGCTTGCATGCCTTTGGTTGTAACTTTGAATTGAAGTAGCCATTGCAACTAACGCAGAGTTAGCAGCTCGAGTCTGGTTAGTTTACAAGCTCAAGTGACTTAGGAGTGGCACTGTGTCATGTATGTACATGTTGTTTGTAGCCACCAGATGGTGTCACTGTTGGAGGCCACTGAACAGCAGGCACCTGGTGCTGCTCGGGTATAAAAGGCCAGCCATTTTGTGAGTCAGGCACTTTGGGAATGAAGCACAGGCAAGGTCGTACCTTGCTTAGTTAAACAGTACTCAGTTGGAACCTTTATTGCACACATAACATTTGGCGATGAGAATACAAGAACCTTTGTTTGCAAAATGAGAACAATTGGATTTTTAGAGCGATTCGTGGAGGGAGAAGATTGGGCGGACATTGCGTGGAGGGAGAAGATTGTGAGCCGTTTGAACCAGTACTTCATGGCCAACAAAATGAAGGGGGTCGACACTGCAGATCAGCGCCGGGCCGTGTTCCTCACTGTGTGCGGTTCAAAGATCTAGAATCTACTCATGGCTAGTGATCAAACAGAGAAAACGTACAAGGAGTTGTGTACATTGGTATGGGAGCACTTCAAGCCAGACGATGGCATCATCATCTCAAGATACAAGTTTTATACACACATTCGATCGGAGGGCCAGAATGCGGCGGCATTCGTTGCAGATCTGAGACGTCGAGCGGAACCGTGCAAGTTCAGGACGGGGTTGGCAGACATGCTGCGGGACTTTTTTGTTATCGGTATCAACCACGAGGTGATCCTGCACAAACTTCTGGCGGTGGAGGAGTTGGATTTAAAAAGGGCCATCCAGATCGCCCAATCATGTCTGACAACAGACAGGAGTTTAAAGCAAATGTCGTGAAGAACCGAACTTCGGCAAGTACTGTAAATGCGATTGATTCGCCGTTCGGCAGAGCGGCACATGGCAGGGCCTATCCGGCTGCATTCGCGAATGATTCAGCATTTGGCAGAGCGGCACATGGCAGGGCCTATTCGGCTGCGTTCCCGAATGATTCAGCATTTGGCAGAGCGGCACATAGCAGGGCCTATCCGGCTGCGTTCGCAAAACCTGTGGCTGCCCAAAGTCCACCAGTGGGAATGTATCTGACTTCTCTGTGTTGGCGTTGTGGGGGAAATCATCGGCACCAGCAGTGCCAATTTAAGCAATATGGTTGCAAAGGCTGTCTGAGAGTGGGGCATCTCTACCTCAAGTGTCTGCAGATGAGCAAGCGAGCTGCGACACACCACGTGGAGGATGAGAGTCAGACTAGCGCGGATCCGGATACGCAATCCAAGATGCCAGAGGAGGAAGTGTATGGACTGTACTCTTTCAAAACCAAGAGTAAACCAATTTTGATTAACGTGAAGTTTAATGGGATACCAGTATCGATGGAACTGGACACAGGGGCAAGTCAATCGATCATGAACGAGAGGGCATTTTATAGGCTGTGGGATACTACGACTGTGAGGCCCAGGCTGAGCCCTGTTAACACCAAGCTGCGCATGTACACCAAAGAACTGATAAAGGTGATTGGCAGTGCACAAATTAATGTGTTGCCTAACGGTGCGGTTCACGAGTTACCGCTGTGCATTGTTTCAGGCAATGGCCCAACGCTGCTTGGCAGGAGCTGGTTGGAGAAAATCAGTTGCCACTGGAACGACATAAAGGCATTGTTGTCGGAGGAAGACACATGTGCCGAAGTATTGAGCAGTTCCCCTCGCTATTCGAACCGGGTATCGGCAACTTCACGGGAGCCAAGGCACAGATCCACGTGGACTCAGATGCAAGACCCGTCCATCATAAAGCTCAGGCAGTGCCTTATATGATGAGGGAGAAGGTCGAAATTGAACTGGACAGACTCCAGCGTGAAGGGATCATATCACCGGTCGAATTTAATGAATGGGCCAGCCCCATTGTTCCTGTGCTGAAAAGTGATGGCACAGTAAGAATCTGTGAGGATTATAAGGCTACAATCAACAGGGTTTTGAAACAAGATCAGTACCTGTTACCGAAGGCTGATGACTTGTTTGCGACGCTAGCCGGAGGGAAGTCGTTCACAAAACTGGACTTGAGGTCGGCCTACATGATAGGAGCTGGTTGAGACGTCGAAGTGACTTCCGTGCATTAACACGCACAAAGGACTGTTTATTTACCACAGGTGCCCGTTTGGAATTCGCTCGGCTACAGCAATATTCCAGAGGAATATGGAAAGTCTACTGAAGTCCGTTCCCAGAACCGTCTTGTTCCAAGATGACATTCCAATCACCGGTCATGACTCCAAGGAACATCTGAACAACCTAGAAGAGGTTCTACTGAGTTTGGACAGAGTTAGACTCAGACTTAAAACACTCAGTGTGTCTTCATGGCACCAGAGGTTAAATTCCTCAGGAGGAAAATCACCGCTGATGGCATCAGACCTACTGACGTGAAAACCAAAGCCACCAAGAATGCACCCAAGCTGCAGAACGTGATGGAACTGCGTTCGTTCCTGGGTCTACTCAACTACTTTGGTAACTTCCTACCTAAATTGAACACCTTACTTGAACCACTGCACATGCTATTGAGAAAAGGCAACAACTGGGTGTGGGGCGCATTGCAAGGCAGAGCTTTCAATAAAGCCGCCAATCTGCTTTGCTCGAACAAGCTGCTGCTACATTATGACCCATGTCTAGTTTTGGCCTGTGACGCATCGTCATATGGAATTGGTCGCATGTTACAACAGCCAATGAGTTGGGGAAACCTGTCGCGTATGCATCCAAAAGTTTGTCTAAAGCAGAAAGAGCCTACAGTATGGTAGAAAAAGAAGCTTTAGCATGTGTGTACGGTGTTAAAAAGATGCATCAATACGGGGTGGAAATGGCGCAGCCTGCAAACTTGTTGATGGTGGCGCAGTCCGCATACTTGTTGATGGTCATGGAAGCATTTGAAAATGATAAATCACCTGTCACGGCCCGCCAGATTAGGGCTTAGACCAGCCAAGACCCTCTGCTGTCCCTAGTAAAAAACTGTGTACTGCATGAGAGCTGGGCCAGCATCCCCGTTGAAATGCAAGAGCTAATCAAGCCGTTCCAGCGGCGAAGGACGAGTTGTCCATTCAGGCAGACTGCCTGTTGTGGGGTAACCACATAGTGCTACCCAAAAAGGGCAGGGAGACGTTCATCTCGGATCTCCACAGCACACACCCGGGTATAGTAATGGTGAAAGCGATAGCCAGATCCCACGTGTGGTGGCCCGTTATCGACTCTGACTTAGAGTCCTGTCTATGGCGATGCAGCGTGTGTGCTCAGTTGAGAAATGGACCCAGAGAGGCACCACTAAGTTTGTGGTGCTGGCCCTCCAGACCATGGTTGACTATCCATGTCGACTATGAAGGCCCGTTTCTCGGTATAATGTTCCTGGTAGTGGTGGATGCTTTTTCAAAATGGATTGAATGTGAAATAATGTCGGGAAGCACCGCCACTGCCACCATTGAAAGCCTGAGGGCCATGTTTGCCACCCACGGCCTGCCTGACATACTGGTCAGTGACAACGAGCCATGTTTCACCGAATTGAAAGAATTCATGACTCACAATGGGATCAAACATGTCACCTCGGCCCCGTTTAAACCAGCCTCCAATGGGCAGGAAGAGCGGGCAGTACAAACAATCAAACAGAGTTTTAAACGAGTCACAGAAGGCTCACTCCAAACCTGCCTTTCCCGAGTACTGCTCAGCAACCGCATGAGACCCCACTCGCTCACAGGGGTGCTCCCGGCTGAGCTACACGTGAAAAGGACACTTAAAACCAGACTCTCGCTGGTTCACCCCAACCTGCATGATCAGGTAGAGAGCAGGCGGCAGCAACAAAATGTAAACGATGGTCACACCACTGTGTCACAGGAAATTGATCTGAATGACCCTGTGTATGTGCTAAACTATGGACATGGTCCCAAGTGGATCGCGGCACGGTGATAGCTAAAGAAGGGAATAGGGTGTTTGTAGTCAATCTAGACAATGGACAAATTTGCAGAAAGCACCTGGACCAAACGAGGCTGCGGTTCACAGACTGCCCTGAACAACCCACAGCAGACACCACCTTTTTCAAGCCCACAACACACACCAAAGGATCAGCGACATCACCCGGACCAGGAAATCGAACACATCATGCCCAACAGCTCAGCAAGGCCAGGCTCACCCAGCAGCCCTGCAGGGCCAACAACCCAACAGCCCAGCGAGGGCACAATCAACACACCAGAACAGACATTTGTACTGAGGCAGTCCACCAGGGAAAGAAAGACTCCTGACCGCCTCACCTTGTAAGTAGTTTTCACTTTGATTTTGTGGGGGGAGTGATGTTATGTATCTGTAAAGCATGCACTCCCATGTTCCGCCACCAGGGAGCGCATCCCCTGAAGTCCCAATCCCTTGGGAGCACTGTATATAAGCTGGCCCCCAAGGCCTGTTCCTCACTCTGGAGTGTCTTAATAAAGACTGAGGTCACTGTTACTTTAACCTCCCTGTGTGCAGTCTCATCTGTGTTAGGAACACAATATAAATGATAAAGGGATAAGGCGATACGGGGAGCGGGCAGGGAGGTGGAGCTGAGTCCATGATCAGATCAGCCATGATCTTATTGAATGGCTGAGCAGGCTCGAGGGGCCATATGGGCTACTCCTGTTCCTATTTCTTATGTTCTTATATTATGTTCTTGACTGAAAGATTTGAATTGTGGAAAAGCATTCACTCAATTCACGTTGAAATTGTACTGCCTCGCACTTGTAGATGTAGTCGAGACTACTTGTATTGAAACTTCAGGAAATATGATTTCTGAACATCGTAAATTGGATTCCTAACGATGGCTCGTAGGATATTAACAAGACAAATAAGATAAATTATGCCATTTAGGGATAGTTAAAAAAAGGAAGTGAGCGTTTACCTGATGTTTTGAAGAAATGCGATACCGTACTTTTTGGTCAATCGCAATTCAATTGCCACAAGAGGGAGCGCGCTGCACTGCAATGTAAATACAGGAGCACAGTAACACATCTTTACTCGCATACTTGAAAATACGTTATCTATTCAATATTTTAAAAGATGCGAGCTGCAATCACCGCATTGTGCTCAACTCGGATTTTTTTCCGTGCAAATTAGGTCAATTAGTGCGGCGGAAACCCCAATTTTTGAATGCATTTATCATATATTTGAACGGCTCAGTCGTTGAAATAACTATTAAATAATGCTAATGTTGCTCCATCAAGTGACTCAAGTCCCGCGAGGCCAGGTATTCTGCACTTAAAAACCACTAGGATAAGAATGCTTAAGTTTCTTGGCAAAACAACACTAGACGTCACAGGTGCGCGGCTTTGCTGTTGATGCAGTGAATTATTCAAAGTAGTCGGAACTGGCCCTGCCTCTTGCCACCACCTTACTTGTGTGACAGCTCGTTTCATTTGGTGCGCACCATTTTCAGGTACCGATCAGTCCTATGGCTTTATATACGAACTGGAACAGTGATACATATATATATTCACGTGTGTTCTTGTAAACCTAAGTGCTGAGATCAGGTTCGTATCCGTGGTCCATAAGGGGCTGGAAAAGAAAAATTGCAGTCTCCATTAATTTAGGGTTAGTAGGGAGACCAGGATTACAACTCGTCCCGCCCACAGCCGGTGACGCTCTCATGTTGTCAATTCAATAACCAAAACACTGGCAGTTGGATTTTCACCCAAAGATTATAAAGTTACCCAAAGGTTTTTTTCCCCCAGAGATGCATTGGTGACCAGAACGCGGAAACATATGGAATAGGAACGGAATTGTTGCAGTCACTAGATTTTGCTTTTATTTGCTCGGTAAGTGTGGCAACTGGTTATTCAGTGCTTTCTGGGGTTGAGCAGGGTTCAACAGGATTACCAACACACCTCTCCAGAGGGGGGCAAGTGGGAGGGGAAGGAGACAGAAAGCAAACGGCAGAGGGGAGTGAGTGGGGAGGGGTGGGGGTGGAAACAACAGGAATGGAGCTAAAAGAAACGGGGCACAGGTTGAACGATTTCAGCCCGCAGTGAAAGTGACAAGCGGGTGAAGAGAGAAACGTCACCGCGTTCATACACTTGGCACAACAAGCGATCCTGCAGGAACTGGACTGGGTGGGGGGTGGGGGGGGGGGGGGAGGTGATGGTAAAATCAGAACCACAGGAAAAGATTTTACACAAATTGGGAATGAAGATGACACCACTCATCCGCTACATGGACCAGAAGGTTTTTAGAGGGAACAAAATAATAACCGAAGGCTTTTCTAAATCCAGGAGAGCTTCAGGCAGCAGCACTCATAATGCGAACAGTGACTAAATTAAGTTAAAAGCTTGCCAGAACCAGATCCTCGAACAACAGCATCAGTTCGGAGTAGGGAATACCTGAATTGCGCAACGTGAAACTTTTTTTTTAATCAAGCATTAAAACATTGTAAAGGACTCATTATTCGTCAATAGGAATTATAGTGCTACGCGTTCTGGATACTGTTTACCAGTAAAGTGAGAGTAAATGTTACCTCTCCGCTCTCGGTGAGAGACAGCCAGCGCTATCTGGGCGTGGAAGACTTACTGTAACTGAAATTTCACAAATCAGTGCAAAGATCCCCCACTGAACTGCCAATAAAACCAATCTGGGGCGAAACTAAGGGCGACATCACAAAGACGCACTGGCAAGTAAACTGGAAACAACCGCTATTGCAGGCAAAAAGAGCAACTCTGCGGGATTAAAAAGTTCGAGTACGTATTTTTGGACCTGCCTTGGCAATGGGACTCGGGTTGCACGTGGGGAAAGACACCAGTTGCCTTATAACTTGACATACAAAATAACGCTGGGCAGTTGCGATCCGGAATGAGTTGTGACTGCAAATAAAACTTCCACTTTGAAACCAAAGACCCACCCAGAGCTGGAGCCTCAACAGTGAAACCGGCGGAAAGTTGACGCGAAAACCAGCAACGTTGGCCCACAGCCTGAACTGTTCGCTCCTGCTCTCCTGAATCTGCCCACGCATCCTGCAGGTACTGGGGTGTGCACCGTCCTCTCACCCTCAGGGGGTGGGTTCTATACTGTCCTCTCTCCCTCAGGGGGTGGGTTCTATACTGTCCTCTCTCCCTCAGGGGGTGGGCTCTATACTGTCCTCTCTCCCTCAGGGGGTGGGCTCTATACTGTCCTCTCTCCCTCGGGGGGTGGACTCTATACTGTCCCCTCACCCTCAGGGGGTGGGTTCTATACTGTCCTCTCTCCCTCAGGGGGTGGGTTCTATACTGTCCTCTCTCCCTCAGGGGGTGGGTTCTATACTGTCCTCTCACCCTCAGGGGGTGGGTTCTATACTGTCCCCTCACCCTCAGGGGGTGGGTTCTATACTGTCCCCTCACCCTCAGGGGGTGGGTTCTATACCGTCCTCTCACCCTCAGGGGGTGGGTTCTATACTGTCCTCTCACCCTCAGGGGGTGGGTTCTATACTGTCCTCTCACCCTCAGGGGGTGGGTTCTATACTGTCCTCTCACCCTCAGGGGGTGAGTTCTATATTGTCCTCTCACCCTCAGGGGGTGGGTTCTATACTGTCCTCTCTCCCTCAGGGGGTGGATTCTATACTGTGCCCTCACCCTCAGGGGGTGGGTTCTATACTGTCCTCTCTCCCTCAGGGGGTGGGTTCTATACTGTCCCCTCACCCTCGGGGGGTGGGCTCTATACTGTCCTCTCACCCCCAGGGGGTGGGTTCTATACTGTCCTCTCTCCCTCAGGGGGTGGGTTCTATACTGTCCCCTCACCCTCAGGGGTTGGCCTCTGCACCTGTCCTCACCTCCTTCCCACCCACCTGGTATCTATCAGGTAGGTGTGTTCTAACTTGTCCGCGAGCTCTTAGCGTGCATTAATTTTTTTTAGGGTGGGGGACCGGTTGTTAGCAACCGCTCTTTCCCGGGCGGGACACTCCAGGCCCGTGCTCTACACGTTTGGGGAGGACGTCACTTCGAAATGGGCGTGCAAACAAGGATTTAAAAAGATGTGAACTTCTGGCTGCACATACACGATGCCCCTGTGCGAGGGACGTCAAAGGACACAGATACCAGTGCTTGTCAGCGTGATCTATATTCTTATACTTCTCCGGACTAAAGAGATGAACGCTTCAGGCATCTTTTCAGGTAAGAGAACATTTGTAAGTACATTTGCATAGAAGCTAGTGGGCCCTTGGCAATGATCCCAAAGCAATCATGTAATCAAGAGGGTCAGTATTTGTTGCAAATACTTGTTTCATATGGGACTTTATTACCCTGTGTGGTGAAGTTTTTTTTGCTGGTTGCTATTGTCAGTGAGGAATATGTTCTTCAATGCACGTTGTGAATCCTATCAGCGCACGTTGACGGTGTTTAATTATTTTCCGTCGATTGAATTGTATAAGGTGAGGAACGTAACTGGATATTGTATCCTGAACCATATGGAATAGGGTGGGGGAGTCGGAGGGAGGAGAGTCTCACATCTTCCTATCCCAAATTCATTTTGTATTTGTGATTATCGGTTAGCTCTAAACTAGGGGGCGGTTCGACCATCATTATATTCCTTTTAAACTCAGCTTTAAATAATATAAATTGTAATTAACTTCAAATCTTTTCATTTGCTTGCCATCTATTTGCGGTTACTATGTATATATGGATAATTCTATAATTTCAGTTTTGTGTCATGTAGAGTATTTTGAAAACAGTTTTAGTATACTTGTGAAAACATGAATAGAAATAAACAAAAACATTTTAACGTAATCATAATTCGGTGTCACTTATTTTGTTAAAATATGTGGTACTCGCTCTTGTAGCGGGTAATGATGGCTTTGTAAACTGTCTTGTTTTGCTAGGCATGCAAAATGATACAATTTACGCTGAAGTATGTCAGTGCAATGGGATTGCCTCAATATGACTGTGGAAATGCGGCAGCTCTTGTATAGCCATGGTGAAATTTTTCTTTTAATAATACTTCCTTAAGCTCTCAATTTTTAAAATTCCCTCTTCATTTTTCAATATTCCCAGGTTTTCCTGGGGCGCACACTTAACTGCAGCAAATGGGCAGCTGGCCAATCTGCTCCCAAACCTTTACCTTTGTCACCTGAAACCAATTGCTAAGGTTTTACTACTGTACCATTTTCACATTAATACAGAGCAGTGCAGGAGCAGCAGTATAACTCAAGAATGAGATAGCATTTAAGCCAAGAGTTGTAAGAGAAGTTGCCACTCTAGAAGTTGGTCTTCTGTCCTCTTGGGAATCATACCCATCGCTGTATAACTGCAGCCCAGCGTGAAGCCAAGTTTCAAGTGCCTTGGTGGCCTGTTGGACCTCTTCAGACTTTAAAGCTTGACATTAAATGCTATGAAAGAAAAGGTAGGCGAATTTTCAATGTTAGTGCACAGTGAGCAGGCGATGGGTGGAGCAATTGTACTGCCCACTCGATGATAATAGCAAGACGACCGAATTATTTTCATGGTCAGGCCTCATTTGAGTGTTTCACTGATCTGCAAGCATTCAATGAGTACTGACAGATGGCTTGCCAATGCAGACCAGCGTATATATGGCAGCTCATTTGCCAAGCCAAGCTGGAAGTTTAACTTCAATGGGGGGGGGAGGTAGTCATGGAGTGGTGGATGGAACTGAGTAGCCAACAGTTGGTGAGAATATTTTTGTGGGGCTAGGAGGAGCATTCATGGCACTGTGATTTATGCCACATTTTTGGTGTGGCCTGCAGGGGTACCTTTAAGGACCATTAATCAGGCCACACTCCTTCTGGCACCACTGGGCTGCACATATGTGGTGAATGCTCGACCCATTGATACCTGAAATGACATTGTATGCCAGCATGAATGACAGATGAAAATTTACCCGTGTTTCCACTCTCCCCTAATGTTAAAAATGACCCACTTGTGAGAGCTGATCCTACATGTACAACCAAATACACATTGGTAGAACTCTATCCTGGCTTGGAAGAGTGCAACCTACAGCAAGATGCAGCCAGCAATGTACCATAGATCTTTCAGCAGCACACTGCACTGTAACTGTAGTATAATAGCAGCTGAGTGGTATGTGAAACCAGCCTTTGGATGACTCTCCCTCTCATTTTCTCTGTAGGGAAGCATTCAGCTTCCACTCCTACATGGGACATGACGCAGATAGGGAACTCAGTGGGATGGAAGATAATAAACATAAACCCACATCCCGCCATTCTGGTGCCCTATGTTGCTGCTCCAGCATATTGCACCATGCATTTCTCTTTAACTGCTCTATAAAATGAGTACTGACGGCAAGGTTACTTTTTAACATAAATAGAAGATGGCCGATGAATTGAGGAAATTGTAAGCATGTTATTACAGTTATGTTGTCAATTGTTAAAAATGCTAACTGTGGTGGAAATAGTGTGGCATTGCATGTCATAATAAATTAGTACAGAGAGAATACTGGTAAGTTTAGTGTAAATTTTAAGGATAGAAGTATTATTGTTTGCTGAGATCTAAACTTCTCACCAGTGTTTTACTTTAATGGTGTTTGTGTTCCTCTGTAGCTTTAAACATCCTCCTGAGTACATTTCCTGTGCACTGTCAAAAAACTAAGTATAGGCTAATGATATGGGTGTGTGCAATTGTGGTATTATTTATCTGAGTAAAAAATAATTGCTGTCTGCTTCATAGCTAGATATTTTTCATAGTTAAGTTACACAGGAAGAAAACACATGGACCTGGATTTTGTGGTCAGTGTGGTGGCGTACTCCCAGTATGCCACCACTCCTTTGAAATCCACCGCAAGTTCGAGATTTCTGTGTTGACAGGCCATCTGCATGGCCCATGAAAAAGCAATTACTGGTGCAGAGTTGAGCTTTTTGCCCACTGACTGGCCAGCAGTAGTGTACATAAATGTTATGGTTGATGCAAACTGGCCCCAGGGGATAAGGGGATACCTCCGGCATGATTTAAACATTTTCATATCGGAAATTATATACACACACTGTATCAAATGAGTTTCTTCAAATATTGGCCTGGATTAGAGTTTTAATGATGTTGAAAATTATTATCAAAATATTAAATTTTTAATGAGATTGATGGAATGAAGCTAATTATGAATGAAATTCCAATCCTGTAAATTGTAATTAAATCTGATTTTGGGATTTCATTAAATCCTATTATGGGATTCCCTTCGGAAACTATTAGAATTGAATTCTGTTTTGTGACTGGAGGACCAGGCCCACGTGATCCCAGATATGTTTCCGCACTGCCTGTGTCCCTGCAATCCGTGGGCCATTACGCTGCCCTCCGCCTCGCAGCGTCAGACCGCGAGTTTTCGCAGCCTCACCACCATCAGGTAGGTGCGTATTCATTTCACGGGTCCGATTGCAATTTTTGGCCCACTAACATTGTGGATCACATTAAATATATTGCCCCTGCTTACATTTATTGAGAGATTTGATCCAAATCATCTGGGGGTTGGGGAATAGCAAAGAATTTAGTTGGTCCTAAATTGAGCCAGTTCCAAGTATGGTGCAAATAGAAATGCCACAGACTTGTTTGGCATAGGGTTATTTATAGGGTCATCATAACCCAGGTCAGTGATTGTAGCGTGGGCAGGTGCAGCAGGAGCGGCGAGGTCGGGGCGAAGGAGCGGCGAGAGTTTGCAGAGAGATGTGATCGGGGCCCAGAAGAGGTGTGGGCCCCGGGCAGCACGGGCCAGCCCACACTGCGATATGTGTGCGAACTAGGTCCATGCAGCAGAGCTGGTCTCCAGTCATCTTGGTTAATCCTTGCCATAGGAACAAGAACTAGCTCTGTCAAACCCATGTGGTGGCTGGTGTGCACGGCATCTTCCACCCTTCAACATGCAGTTCGGGACCTGGAATATTAGGTCCTTCACACCAGCGAACTCATCCCTTTTTGGCATGGAAGCAAGTCATCCTCGATACGAGGGACCGCCTAAGAAGAAGAAGATTTATACATAAACAAGCAAGGTTAGAAGTGCCATACTTTTTTTTACTTGTTTAATGACAGTACTTTGTGAAATCTAGTTCTTGATACTCTCCGTTGCTTACTTTAAGGATGGCATCAGGACCATACTATAGAAAGGAAGGACAGCCTAAGAAGAAGACTATAGAAAATGTTATATTTGCTGAAGTTCAGACTTTTGCCTAATAATGTATTTTACAAGTTGTCCACTTAGTTTGAGATGTTGTTTTTAACTATTCCCGAATGTACAGAAGGTGATATGATCCAGGACTAGCCTTACTGCTATGTGGATCATATAACCACATGATGCCCTGCATGCAGTGGGGATGGGCAAGGTATGTGGGAAGTAGTAGAGTAATGAGAAGTAGACCAATCTGAATTCTTTAATTGCACACTTTTTTCCCTCTAATTTTTCTGTTGCAAAGCAGTTTTCAGGACCATAAACTGCTGTTTCTGAAATGAACGCAGTAAATAATGGCTTCAACTAGAAGCATGTGCTTAACTATTTCCTGAACTTCGCAAATGGTAGGCAACAGTTCAACACAATTAAAAAAAACTTTTGTGTGGGGAAGGATGAGGCTAATCATGATTTCAAGGAAAAGGCGAAAGTAAAAGGAAATTATCTGAACAGCCATTACTAAGCCTTTATCTAGAGTTTCTAATACTTTAAAAGTGACTTATGTTAATTTGCCTTTTAATCCACACCAACTAGAACTTGCATTTATGTAGTGGAATTATGTTAACAGAAGCGTAATCAGACAAAAACTGACTCTGAGCCAAAGAAGGAGATATTAGGAGAGCTGACTAAAAGCTTGGTCAAAGAGCTAGGTCAGCAAGTCAGCATGATTTGTGATTTGGAGGAGAACTTGCAGGTGGTGGTGTTCTCGACACACCTGCTGCCCTTTTCCATATAGAACATAAGAACATAAGAAATCGAAACATAGAAACATAGAAATTAGGTGCAGGAGTAGGCCATTCGGCCCCTCGAGCCTGCACCGCCATTCAATAAGATCATGGCTGATCATTCAACAACAGTACCCCTTTCCTGCTTTCTCTCCGTACCCCTTGATCCCCTTGGCCGTAAGGGCCATATCTAACTCCCTTTTGAATATATCTAACGTACTGGCCTCAACAACTTTCTGCGGTAGAGAATTCCATAGGTTAACCACTCTCAGAGTGAAGAAGTTTCTCCTCATCTCAGTCCTAAATGGCTTACCCCTTATTCTTAGACTATGACCCATGGTTCTGGAACTCCCCAGCAACGGGAACATTCTTCCTGCCTCTAACCTGTCCAATCCTGTCAGAATTTTATATGTTTCTATGAGATCCCCTCTTCTAAACTCCAGTGAATACAAGCCCAGTTGATCTAGTCTCTCCTCACATGTTAGTTCTGCCATCCCGGGAATCAATCTGGTGCACCTTCACTGTACTCCCTCAATAGCAAGAACGTCCATCCTCAGATTAGGAGACCAAAACTGAACACAATATTCCAGGTGTGCCCTCACCAATGCTCTGTACAACTGCAGTAAGACCTCCCTGTTCCTATACTCAAATCCTCTAGATATGAAGGCCAACATGCCATTTGCCACCTTCACCGCCTGCTGTACCTGCATGCAAAACTTCAATGACTGATGTACCATGACACCCAGGTCGCGTTACACCTCCTCTTTTCCTAATCTGTCACCATTCAGATAATATTCTGTCTTCCTGTTTTTGCCACCAAAGTGGATAACCTCACATTTATCCACATTATACTGCATCTGCCATGCATTTGCCCACTCACCTAACCTGTCCAAGTCACCCTGCAGCCTCTTAGCATCCTCCTCACAGCTCACACCATCACCCAGCTAAGTGTCATCTGCAAACTTGGAGATATTACATTTAATTCCTTCATCTAAATCATTAATGTATGTTGTAAATAGCTAGGGCCCCAGCACTGAACATTGTGGCACCCCACTGGTCACTGCCTGCCATTCTGAAAAGAACCCGTTTATTCCGATTCTCTGCTTCCTGTCTGCCAGCCAGTTCTCTATCGACGTCAATACATTACCTCCAATACCATGTGCTTTAATTTTGCACATTAATCTCTTGTGTGTGACCTTGTCAAAAGCCTTTTGAAAGTCCAAATACACCACAACCACTGGTTCTCCCTTGTCCACTCTACTAGTTACATCCTCAAAAAATTCTACAAGATTTGTCGAGCATGATTTCCCTTTCGTAAATCCATGCTGACTTGGACTGATCCTGTCACTGCTTTTCAAATGAGCTGCTATTTCATCTTTAATAATTGATTCCAACATTTTCCCCACCACCGATGTCAGGCTAACCGGTCTATAATTACCCGCTTTCTCTCTCCCTCCCTTTTTAAAAAGTGGTGTTACATTAGCTACCCTCCAGTCCATAGGAACTGATCCAGAGTCAATAGAATGTTGGAAAATGCATCCACTAGGGCCACTTCCTTAAGTACTCTGGGATGTACCCTGGGGATTTATCGGCCTTCAATCCCATCAATTTCCCTAACACAATTTCCTGACCAATAAGGATTTCCTTCAGTTCCTCCTTTTCGCTAGACCCTCGAACCCCTATTATTTCCGGAAGATTATTTGTGTCTTCCTTAGTGAAGACAGATCCAAAATATTTGTTCCCCATTATAAATTCACCTGATTCTGACTGCAAAGAACCTACATTGGTCTTCACTAATCTTTTTCTCTTCACATATCTATCAAAGCTTTTGCAATTAGTTTTTAAGTTCCCTGCAAGCTTCCTCTCATTCTCTATTTCCCCCTCCTAATTAGACCCTTTGTCCTCCTCTGCTGAATTCTAAATTTCTCCCAGCCCTCAGGTTTGCTGCTTTTTCTGGCCAATTTATATGCCTCTTCCTTGGATTTAACACTATCCCTAATTTCCGTTGTTAGCCGCGGTTGAGCCACCTTCCCCGTTTTATTTTTACACCAGACAGGGATGTACAATTGTTGAAGTTCATCCATGTAATCTATAAATGTCTGCCATTGCCCTTCCACTGTCAACCCTTTTAAGTATCATTTGCCAGTCTATCCTAGCCAATTCACGTCTCATACCATCGAAGTTGCCTTTTCTTAAGTTCAGGACCCTAGTCTCTGAATTAACACTGTCACTCTCCATCTTAATAAAGAATTCTATCATATTATGGTCACTCTTCCCCAAAGGGCCTCCCACAACAAGATTGCTAATTAGTCCTCTCTCATTACAAAACATCCAGTCTAGGATGGCCAGCTCTCTAGTTGGTTCCTTGACATATTGGTCTAGAAAGCCATCCCTAACACACTCCAGGAAATCCTCCTCATTGCTACCAGCTTGGTTAGCCCAATCTATATGTAGATTAAAGTCATCCATGATAACTGCTGTACCTTTATTGCATGCATCCCTAATTTCTTGTTTGATGCCATCCCCAACCTCACTACTATTGTTTGGTGGTCTGTACACAACTCCCACTTGAGTTTTCTGCCCTTTGGTATTCCGCAGCTCTACCCATACAGATTCCACATCATCCAAGCTAATGTCCTTTCTTACTATTGTGTTAATTTAATAGGAGCAGGAGTAGACCATACGGCCCCTCGAGCCTGCTCCGCCATTCAGTAAGATCATGAACGTACCTGATATATGGAGGTTGTGGATTTGGGAGGTGCTGCCGAAGAAGCTTTGTCAAGTTGCTGCAGTGTATCCTTTAGATAATATATACTGTAGCCACAGTGCGCCCGTGCTGGAGGAGGCAGATGTTCAGACTAGTGGCTGATGATGCATACTGTGAGTGTTTGTGAGTGTTTGGGAGGGAAATCTGAAGAGATGCGGTGATTGTTGATTCACTGGCCAGGTATGGGAGGCAGCAGTGAATGGGACGGAAGGAGTTTGTTGAGATTAGCCTCCAGTGGGCACACTGGGCAAGGAGGTCAGAGAGAGAGGAGGATGGAGCAGTTGGAGTTGGTGCTCGAAAGGAGACAGTGACAGTGCCTCGATGGGCCCTCTGGAGAATGCCTAGAGAGGCACAGAGGATAGTGGAGGATAGAAAATAGGTAGAAACATAGAAAATACGTGCAGGAGTAGGCCATTTGGCCCTTCGAGCCTGCACCACCATTCAATAAGATCATGGCTGATCATTCCCTCAGTACCCCTTTCCTGCTTTCTCTCCATACCCCTTGATCCCTTTAGCCGCAAGGGCCATATCTAACTCCCTCTTGAATATATCCAATGAACTGGCATCAACAACTCTCTGCGGTAGGGAATTCCATAGGTTAACAACTCTCTGAGTGAAAGAAGTTTCTCCTCATCTCAGTCCTAAATGGCTTATCCCTTATCCTTAGACTGTGTCCCCTGGTTCTGGACTTCCCCAACATCGGGAGCATTCTTCCTGCATCTAACATGTCCCGTCCCGTCAGAATTTTCTATGTTTCTATGAGATCCCCTCTCATCCTTCTAAACTCCAGTGAATACAGGCCCAGTTGATCCAGTCTCTCCTCATATGTCAGTCCTGACATCCCAGGAATCAGTCTGGTGAACCTTCGCTGCACTCTCTCAATAGCAAGAATGTCCTTCCTCAGATTAGGAGAACAAAACTCAACACAATATTCCAGGTGAGGCCCTGTACCATTGCAGTAAGACCTTCCTGCTCCTATACTCAAATCCCCTAGCTATGAAGGCCAACATACCATTTGCCTTCTTCACCGCCTGCTCTACCTGCATGCCAACTTTCAAAGACTGATGTACCATGACACCCAGGTCTTGTTGCACCTTCCCTTCTCTATCCACATCAGTACATTACCCCCAATACCACGTGCTTTAATTTTGCACACCAATCTCTTGTGTGTGGCCTTGTCAAAAGCCTTTGGAAAGTCCAAATATACCACATCCACCGGTTCTCCCTTGTCCACTCTACTAGTTACATCCTCAAAAAATTCTAGAAGATTTGTCAAGCAGGATTTCCCTTTCATAAATCCATGCTGACTTGGACCGATCCCATCAATGCTTTCCAAATGTGATGCTATTTCATCTTTAATAATTGATTCCAACATTTTCCCCACTACTGATGTCAGGCTAACCGGTCTATAATTACCCGTTTTCTCTCTCCCTCCTTTCTTAAAAAGTGGTGTTACATTAGCTACCCTCCAGTCTATAGGGGAACTCAAGTCTGGGATGGCAGTAGAAGAGTAGGAAGGCAGAGGAACAGTGTAAAATTGAATTAGGGAGTGTAAAAAAAGAAAGAAAGACTTGCATTTATACAATACCTTTCGTAACCACCGGACATCTCAAAGTGCTTTACAGCCAATGAAGTACTTTTGGAGTGTAATCACTTTTGTAATGTGAGAAACACGGCAGCCAACTTGGGCACAGCAAACATCCACAAACAGTGTCTGTCATACTGCTACCTTAAATAAATATAAATGTCTACTAAATATGAATATAGTTCGAAGAAATATCATCTATGGCTGGGGAGTGCTCCATACAGATTATTGAGCAGACTGGATGTGCTTGCCTGTGGAATAACACTACCTTTGAAGTCTCTTTGTAATCAACAACAACGTGCGTGTGTGTATATATATTATATATATAATATGTGTGTGTGTGTATACATATATAGTGCCTTTAATGTAGTGAAACATTCCAAGGCGCTTCACAGGAATATTGTGAGATTTTTAAAAACCTCACACTCTCCACCTTAATTGTTTGAAATGCAATACGAGTTATTTATTTTCCTTCCATCTGAAATTTCAATGGGATGGTTTGTACCTCCAATTTCCATTGGGCACCTTTATGGCAAACGAGCCAAAGGCGGGCAGCGGAAATGCTACAAGGACACCCTCAAAGCCTCCCTGATAAAGTGCAACATCCCCACTGACACCTCGGAGTCCTTGGCCAAAGATCGCCCTAAATGGAGGAAGGGCATCTGGGGAGGGCGCTGAGCACTTCGAGTCTCAACGCTGAGAGCATGCAGAAATCAAGCGCAGGCAGCAGAAAGAGCGTGCGGCAAACCAGTCCCATCCACCCCTTCCCTTAACGACTATCTTTCCCACCTGTGACAGTGTCTGTGGCTCTCGTATTGGACTGTTCAGCCACCAAAGAACTCACTTCAGGAGTGGAAGCAAGTCTTCCTCGATTCCGAGGGATTGCCTATGATGATGATGATGAATCTGGGCAGAATCACTGCAAGTGTCAGCCCATTTGCAACATTCCCTTTCTAAAGCAGATATCTTAAGAATTACAAAAGCAAAATACTGCAGATGCTGGAAATCTGAAATAAAAACAGAAAATGCTGGAAATACTCAAACGGTCAGGCAGCATCCGTGGAGACAGAGAAACAGAGTTAACGTTTCAGGTCGCCTCATCTTTCATTTAGAAAGAAAGAAAAATTTTCATTTATATAGCACCTTTCACAACCACCGGGCATCTCAAAGTCAGTGTTCTCACTCAGGCCAGCATCGAAGCAGTCACCATGTTCGATCAGCTCCGTTGGGCGGGCCACATCGTCCTCATGCCCGACACGAGACTCCCAAAGCAAGCGCTCTACGTGGAGCGTCAACATGGTAAGCGCGCCTCAGGTGGGCGGAGGAAATGCTTCAAGGAAACCCTCAAAGCCTCCTTGATAAAGTGCAACATCCCCACTGACACCTGGTAATCCCTGGCCCACGACCGCCCAAAGTGGAGGAAGAGCATCTGGGAGGGCGTTGAATACCTCGAGTCCCATTGCCGGGAACAAGTAGAAACCAAGTGTAGACAGTGGAAGGAGTGTGCATCAACCCAGGCTCCCCGACCACCGCTGTCTGCCCCACCTGTGACGGAGACTGTAGGTCCCGCATTGGATTCCTCAGTCACCTGAGAACTCACTTTTAGAGTGGAAACAAGTCATCCTCGACTCCGAGGGACTGCCTATGATGATGATGACGTCTCAAAGCACTTTACAGCCAATGAAGTACTTTTGGAGTGTAATCACTTTTCAGCCTTCTGGACTCAATATCGAGTTCAACAATTTCAGACCATAACCTTTGCCCCTAATTTATTTATTTTTCTTTTTTTTCTCTCTTCTGATTCTGCCATTTCCATTTACACCCTATCTAGACTCATCTTTTGTTTCTTAACTTGCTCTATTACCATCTCCTTTTGCCTTGCACCATCATCCCTTTTGTCTCTTAATCTCTGCTGCCTTCCATCCTTTTACTGACATTCCCTTTTGTTCTATCCTCCCTTCTCCCCTTTCCCTGCCCCTACACTTGCTTAAGAACCTGTTACATCTCTAACCTTTTCCAGTTCTGACGAAGGGTCATCGACCTGAAACGTTAACTCTGTTCCTCTCTCCACAGATGCTGCCTGACCTGCTGAGTATTTCCAGCACTTTCTGTTTTTATCCTAAAGATTACTTTGTTTTCTCATTGTCACTACATCATCAATAAAACATACTCCTCAATCTTCACTCATATAAAATCATAGTAGTTGGGAAGGAAGGATGACAATTTGTGTAAACTTTAAAAAAAAAGCTGCTTGAAATATTTAATAACAGTTTCTCTCTATGATTTAATTGTGTTTTTCTAAATCAAACCTTTAGGTCCCAGGTTCCATTCCTAGTGTGTACTGAATTAGCTGTTCACATTTGAGCAACAGTTAAGTCTAGTGTACCAGGGCTAAAGAGCATGGGTGGGATGGGTTGGGAAACCAAACAAGGTCTCTGATCCTGATTAATATCCAGTGATTCCTATTGGAAAGTGTGTGGACATCAGATGAGGATAGGATTGGTCTTGGTTGTGATACTTTCCATAGTTGAATAATCTGCCAACATTCACTTTCTAGATATACAGATGAATAACTTAGGGTGACCATATATCCCTGTTTTCTGGGGACAGTCCCCGGATGAGGTACTGTGTCCCCCATGAAGAGCCTCCTGGTTCACAAAAATCATCCCTGAAGAGTACCCCTGGATAGTGAGTGTACTCCCTGAGCTGTCAGTTTGCGGCTCTAAGGCTAAATGAAACAACTTGTACAATGGCCAGAATGACTCACTGCGCATGTGTGCATGTGCCGGTTGCTGTTTCGGAGTTTACAGCCAGGCTTGTGCTGCTGGATTGTCGGCGCCTGGGAGCACGGCAACCGGAGTGGGTGAGGGAGGGTCCTATCACTGTCACCGGGGGAAGAGGAGGCAGGCTAATCCTAGACACTGTGATGGGTCAGGTGGGACCTGAGTCACTGTGGGTTGGGGGGTGGGGGGGTGTGGGGGGACGTAGGTCAGGAGTGACCTCCGTTACTGTGGGGGGGTGGGGCGGGATCAGGTGTGTCCAGCGTTGTGTTCAGTTTTGGTCTCCTAATCTGAGGAAGGTCATTCTTGCTATTGAGGGAGTACAGCGAAAGTTCACCAGACTGATTCCCGGGATGACATGAGAAGAGACTGGATCGGCTGGGCCTGTATTCACTGGAGTTTAGAAGGATGAGAGGGGATCTCATAGAAACATATAAAATTCTGACGGGACGGGACAGGTTAGATGCAGGAAGCATTTTCCTGATGTTGGGGAAGTCCAGGACCAGGGGACACAGTCTAAGGATAAGGGGTAAGCCATTTAGGACTGAGATGAGGAGAAACTTCTTCACTCAGAGAGTTGTTAACCTGGGGAATTCTCTACCGCAGAGAGTTGTTGATGCCAGTTCATTGGATATATTCAAGAGGGATTTAAATATGGTCATACGGCTAAAGGGATCAAGGGGTATGGAGAGAAAGCAGGAAAGGGGTATTGAGGGGAATGATCAGCCATGATCTTATTGAATGGTGGTGCAGGCTCGAAGAGCCAAATGGCCTACTTCTGCACCTATTTTCTCTGTTTCTATGTTTCTATGATATTAGTCAGTGGGGGAGGAGGTGAAGTATGACCTCGGTCACTATGCAGGAGGGGTCAGGTGTGACATCAGTCACTGTGGGGTGAGGGGGGTCAAGTTTGACATCGGTCACTGTGGTGGGGGGGGGGGGGCGGGGGGAAGGTTGGGGTCAGCTGTTTGAATTTGCTTTAATAGTGTGATGTCACATCCAGAATAATTATATGCACATTTGTTTTGTATTAGAAGTGTATATGTGCAATTGTTAAAAGATAGGCTGCTAAAAAAATTTGCCTCACTATGCTGCACAACCTACATTTTCTGTCCTGGCTACTTTGCTGTGCTCCCATCCTGTGTGTCCCCAGATGCGGTTTAGAAAATATGCTCACCCTAGAATAACTTGTGTGTGAGAAGGCTATTATCACTCATGAAACCATTACACGAATCAATGCCTTCAACAGATGAATAGAGAACAAGGAAAAAAATGTTCAATAACATAATGCGGCTTTGATTGTTTAATTCTTTACTTCAGGGCTGTGGGCGAACATAACCAGAGATTTTATTTGCAAAACAAAAATATCTAGAAAGCTGTTTGGGTGAAAATTGAAAAACTCCAACTGCATAACTTCATAGGAAGTAGGAGAGTTGTTGTGGGGTGATGCAAACTGCCACTGTATCACAGATCAGCAGAAAAAAGGTCACATTTACATAGTGAGACAGTAGTTTTGTTGTATTGAGCTAAAACAATTCTTGATTTATATAGGGCATAATAAATACCTAAAAGTGATTACAAGGCACTAATTGAAATGTTCAAATGGTGTCGACTGTGCGGTTTATTTCAACCCCAAAGTTAGATTATAGCCGTGATAAAACTCCAGGATATCTGTGCAAGATTTATTTTGGGTGGGGAGCGGATGGATGTGAGGGATTTGGGATATTCTGGTTTTGTGATTTCAGTGGCTGTCAGTGAGATTCCTGGCACACTCTGTGATTTTTGTGTAGTGATTTCACAATCATTTTGACATTATTTAAAAAAATGAATTCTCAAACTGCTGGCAAGGCTGGCATTTATTGCCCGTAACTAGTTGCACCTGAGAAGGTGGTATAGTTTGATACAAATGAGTGCTTTGCTAGGCTACTTCGAAAGGCAGTTAAGAGTCCCACATTGGTGTGGGACTGGAGTACATATAATCCAGGTTGCCTTCCCGGAAGAACATCAATGAACTAGTTCGGTTTTTACAACAGTCCAACAACTTCATGGTCATTTTTACTGATACTAGAAATGTATTTCCAGTTTTTTTTAAACTGATTTCTTTGCTATTCCCTCAGAGATACTGATGTGAATTGTAGCACCCTTATTGAGATCAGCAAACTGAACACAGCAAGCAAGCCATTTTATGATACTGAAATGTATCCACTTCAATGTAAGTCCATATTTGCAGAATAATGGCTAGTTTAAAAAAATAGCTGTGTATCTTTTAAAAGCTCACACCCCCTTATGCTGCTAGCCTTTAACACCCTCTTTCAATGGGCAGAATTTACTCAGGATGGGACTCTTGCCAAATCACGGAAAATTGAGGGCTACATTGCAATGCAATAAGAACACTAACAGGCAATGCTAAGTGATAAATAGTGTGCATTGCAAGCAAGGACCCAGGACGATCGGTAAGTCATAATTCTCACCAGTGGGATTCTTCATACATCAGAAGATATACCCTGTAATTTCAAAATTGAGAGAAAATAAGGAATTGATTTCACGTAAGGTTATTAGACTATATGGAATGCCATTGAGACAAGTAAAATGAATGAGTTTGAGACAGGAAAGATAGATTGAGAAATATAATGAGAACGCGAGGCTAAGATCGACTAAAAATGGCAGTCTTGTTTCAAAATGTCTTCCTATATAAGAAGCAGTTTCATAATACAGTCATCATCATCATCATAAGCAGTCCCTTGAATTAGAAACATAGACATAGAAACATAGAAAATAGGTGCAGGAGTAGGCCATTCAGCCCTTCTAGCTTGCACCGCCATTCAATGATTCATGGCTGAACATGCACTTCAGTACCCCCTTCTTGCTTTCTCGCCATACCCCTTGATCCCCCGAGTAGTAAGGACTTCATCTAACTCCCTTTTGAATATATTTAGTGAATTGGCCTCAACTACTTTCTGTGGTAGAGAATTCCACAGGTTCACCACTCTCTGGGTGAAGAAGTTTCTCCTCATCTCGGTCCTAAATGGCTTACCCCTTATCCTTAGACTGTGACCCCTGGTTCTGGACTTCCCCAACATTGGGAACATTCTTCCTGCATCTAACCTGTCTAAACCCGTCAGAATTTTAAACGTTTCTATGAGGTCCCCTCTCATTCTTCTGAACTCCAGTGAATACAAGCCCAGTTGATCCAGTCTTTCTTGATAGGTCAGTCCCACCATCCCGGGAATCAGTCTGGTGAATCTTCGCTGCACGCCCTCAATAGCAAGAATCTCCTTCCTCAAGTTAGGAGACCAAAACTGTACACAATACTCCAGGTGTGGCCTCACCAAGGCCCTGTACAACTGTAGCAACACCTCCCTGCCCCTGTACTCAAATCCCCTTGCTATGAAGGCCAACATGCCATTTGCTTTCTTAACCGCCTGCTGTACCTGCATGCCAACCTTCAATGACTGATGTACCATGACACCCAGGTCTCGTTGCACCTCCCCTTTTCCTAGTCTGTCACCATTCAGATAATTGTCTGTCTCTCTGTTTTTACCACCAAAGTGGATAACCTCACATTCATCCACATTATTCTTCATCTGCCATGCATTTTCCCACTCACCTAACCTATCTAAGTCGCTCTGCAGCCTCATAGCATCCTCCTCGCAGCTCACACTGCCACCCAACTTAGTGTCATCCGCAAATTTGGAGATACTACATTTAATCCCCTCGTCTAAATCATTAATGTACAGTGTAAACAGCTGGGGCCCCAGCACAGAATCTTGCAGTACCCCACTAGTCACTGCCTGCCATTCTGAAAAGTACCCATTTACTCCTACTCTTTGCTTCCTGTCTGACAACCAGTTCTCAATCCATGTCAGCACACTACCCCCAATCCCATGTGCTTTAACTTTGCACATTAATCTCTTGTGTGGGACCTTGTCGAAAGCCTTCTGAAAGTCCAAATATACCACATCAACTGGTTCTCCCTTGTCCACTTTACTGGAAACATCCTCAAAATATTACAGAAGGTTTGTCAAGCATGATTTCCCTTTCACAAATCCATGCTGACTTGGACCTATCATGTCACCATTTTCCAAATGCACTGCTATGACATCCTTAATAATTGATTCCATCATTTTACCCACTACTGAGGTCAGGCTGACCGGTCTATAATTCCCTGTTTTCTCTCCCTCCTTTTTTAAAAAGTGGGGTTACATTGGCTACCCTCCACTCCATAGGAACTGATCCAGAGTCAATGGAATGTTGGAAAATGACTGTCAATGCATCCACTATTTCCAAGGCCACCTCCTTAAGTACTCTGGGATGCAGTCCATCAGGCCCTCGGGAGTTATCGGCCTTCAATCCCATCAATTTCCCCAACACAATTTCCCGACTAATAAAGATTTCCCTCAGTTCCTCCTCCTTACTAGACCCTCTGACCCCTTTTTATATCCGGAAGGTTGTTGGTGTCCTCCTTAGTGAATACCGAACCAAAGCACTTGTTCAATTGGTCTGCCATTTCTTTGTTCCCAGTTATGACTTCCCCTGATTCTGACTGCTTCCACTTCAAAAAGTTCACAAGTGTTTCAATGAAGGACCTAAAATTCCAGGTCCCGAACTGCATCTTGAAGGGTGGAAGATCCACACCAGCCACCACACGGGGTTGACAGAGCCAGGTCTTGGTCCAGTGGCAAGGATTAGCCAAGACCACTGGAGACCAGCTCTGTTGCACGGACCTAGTGCGCACACATATCGCAGTGTGGGCTGGCTGTGTGAGCGGCCCCTGGCCTGGGAGCAGGCCGGGGAGTGGAAGGAGCAGTGTGGCGGCATGCCACTCTAGGGAGCAGCACGTGCTGGAGCAGGAGAGCAATGGCAGTGAAGAGGGACGTCACCAAGATCCAGGTCGGTGATTGGAGCGTGGGCAGGTACAGCAGGAGCGGCGAGGTCGGGCCGAAGGAGCGGTGAGAGATTGAAGAGGGACATGATCGGGGCCCAGGAGAGGCGTGAGCCCAGGGGCAGCATAATACAGTAAGGAGGAGTTAAACCCATTTGATGGTTGTGGTTGTGGTTAGTCATTTTACCCGTTATCTATTATTCTCTCTCCTGACCTAATTGTAACATAATCAAAGGTTTAATGAATAGTCTACATATTACTAAGGTCTAAAATAAATTGTACTCTGCCAAACTTTTCACCTAATTATAATATTTAAGGAATCAATTTTTTTTAAACCACATAATCTTAAAGGACAGTAAGCTTTATTTAGATGGCATTGTGTTAAACTTGGCTCATTTTATATTTGGTCAAGCTGTTGAAAAGTTACATTAGTGATTTTCATGAACACTCCAGTGACTAATGGTTATGTAAAATACTTTTATAAGCACTGTTAGCTGAGGTCAGTGAAGGTCCACTGCATTCAAATTATTTATAGACCTTTGCCATTGTTCTAATTCAGCTGATGATTAACTACTATTTTTGTATTACGTGGCTAAAGAACAAAATGTGCTGTACTTTATGTAGGATTTTAACCTTTCCTTCTATGTTACTTTTGCATGGTCTGTTCATATAGAGTTGTATACACAACCTGCTAAATTTATAACAAATACAATATGCATAAACAATAATTCACTTGTGTTTGTTAGCACGGAATGGGTACCTGTTTGGGAGAGTTGAGCACCTTTTCCCACATTTTTGTTAACACACAAAAACTGCAGCATGCCAATTGGCCCATCAAGCCTGCTCCAACATTTTGTGACAACATAAAAAGGTAGAATGAAAGTTTCCTTTCCATTTGGCCATTCACAATTTAGTTTCCAGTGCATGAGTTCAAAAGAAATTGTTCTCTTATTTATCATAATTTCATCAGTTATGTGAAAACTGTCCAAAATAAAATTGTTTGTGAGCTTTTATTCCTGACAATTTTAGTTCTAATAAGTAACAGTCATGCTTCTCATCAGATTTCTCAGAGACAGAAGGTAGAATGTTATTTGTATTGTTGGCACCATGGTGTGTGCCACAAATGTAGTTAATAAAGCACAAAGAAATCAAACTCCCTCCCCATTATTAGCAGTACAGGATATAAGGCTCAATTTACCTACCATTTTGGTCACCAATGTGTTGTTATGTAACATTCACTGCCGGTTACTGTTGACATCTTTCCCTATCTGGCTTTGCCCCAATTCTTTTTTAACTTGGCCCACAGCAGAAAAAAATGGTTGAAGCTAAGTGGCAAGACTTCCAGGCAAATAATTAACTTGTAATTCGGATGCCAGAAAATTGCAGATAATTTTTTGAAGTTGCCTTTTTAAAGAAATCTATCAACTTATAAATAACATGTTATTTGACTTGTTGAGTGAAGATTGCCAAATTAATATCAATTATGGTAAATAGGAGAACAATTTCTTTTGAACTCATGCACTGGAAACTGAATTGTGAATGGCCAAATGGAGAGAGGAAACTTTCATTCTACCGTTTTATGTTGTCACAAAATGGTGGAGCAGGCTTGATGGGCCAATTGGCATGCTGCAGTTTCTGTGCTTTATTTGAACTCAGCTTTCAGTGGCGGAATAGTTTTTTTTAGATGGTTTGAACTAAATTAGGAAAAAAAAATTAAATTTAACAAGGTATTAGTGACATGAATGTACAATATTTGAAATCCTAAGCCACTGTGAAGACTTTGGAGGTTACATGGATGATTCCATGCACTTGTGCTTCCAATGGAGAACTGCTCTTGAATGAAACTTTGGTTTGGAAAATCAAAATTTCAATATTGTAGCCCTATCTCCAACGCATGGTTCCTGTGTGTGAGATTTCTCTGCTGGGAGTGTGGGATCTTGGAATCAATGCTCTAATAGCGATTTGAATTTTTGGTTTATGCCAGTAAAACTCAATAACTATCCCCCCCCCCCCCCCCATGGGAAATGTCAAAGCCAGTATTTATTTCAATAGCACTGATAAAGATAGAAAATAAAGACACATTTCTAAAACCACAGCTACACGGCTCAACATTCTTAGAGCCACTGGGGTGGGGATAAAATTTAGGAAGTTCTGATGCTTTATTTTGCTTTTAGCTATCACAGAACTCCTTTGCACTGGCTCAAATTACATTTGCATTATTGTGCAAAAAGACAATAGTGTTTTTTTTTCCTTCAGCCAGAATATCGTTCATCTAGAACATGTTGGAATCACTTTTCATTGAATCATCAACCTTACTGTAATAAATTATCACTTTAACCTTATGGTGATGGTATGAAAGATGATAGCTGCAGACAAACATATGGTCCCAATTAATATTTCAAACTGTAATGAGTGTAGAAATAAATGCAAGTCAGTGGCTTAACCTAATGAACAATAATTGTGAGAGCTGTGTTCATTTTTAAGTCATTAATAACCATTTGAAGAAGACAACATATATTCTAAATTATTGGAAAAGAATGAGTATTTATATCAAAGCAAGTTCTCAGTCCAAGTCTGAACGATGCACAGGATGCATGAAGCTATTACAGATAGACTGATATTCATGTAAAGGGCCAGCTTAGTTGTGAGTCATTTTAGTCCTCACTGGTGTTGAAATTATGCTTTTGTGAAGATTAGTGTATGAGTCATCAGTCGAAACGAGGATGACTTGCTTCCATACCGAAAAGGGATGAGTTCACAGGTGTTTCAATGAAGGACCTAATATTCCCGAACAACACCTTGAAGGGTGGAAGAAGCCTGTGCGTGGATCTTTTTAACGTGTGGTGGCCGTTGCACACCAGCCACCACACGGGTTTGACAGAGCTCGGTCTTGATCCAGTGGCAAGGATTAACCAAGACGACTGGAGACCAGCTCTGCTGCACGGACCTAGCGCGCACACACATTGCAGTGTGGGCTGGCCCGTGCTGCCCCTGGGCCCTCGCCTCTTCTGGGCCCCAAACTCTCACCTCCCCTGGGCCCCGATCACATCCCTCTACGAACTCTTGCCACTCCTTCGTCCTGACCTCGCCGCTCCTGCTGTCCCTGCTTGCACTGCAGTAGCCGTCGCCCTCCTACAGCAGCCGCACTGCTCCCTGCAGTGGTATGCTGCCGCATGTTTCTTCCTCTAATAGCCCCAGCCTGCTGATGGTCTTGCAGGCTGGGACTGCGCCGATTTCCAACAATCCAGTAGATTGCATGAGTGCTCAATGTTTGTATGCAGTTCTTTTGCTACTATTTTTAAAGAGACCCATTTATCTTTAAATCACGAACAAAGGATTTATATACAAACTCATCAAGCATTCATATCCTAATCTTTGCACAGTATCATTTTGAGGTTTTTTTGCTTCTTGCTTATTTCAGATTATTCTTAGAGACAAATCTAGCACCAGCATCTTTGTTGTTTTGTGTATATTTTGTTACTACTACTCCTGACAAGAAAACATTTTTTATAGATACTTAGGCCTGGACATTTACTGAATCAGGTTACTTAGGTGGGGTGGTGGGGGTGAGGGTGGGGTGTAACATTTTGGACCGGAAATCCGGAAGTTTGGGTTTCCTTGCATGCTGTCGAGTTGAAAATGCACAGCAGTGTCTTTTGCTGACAAATTCCCTGCCCTGAAGCCAACCTGATTAACGGGCTTGGCATCAGTCGAGCAAGGAGCACTCTGGAGCAGGCTGCAGGACCAGGTTGGTCCGATCTATGACCCGGGGTGGGTGGAGTCCAATCCCTGACCCCGGGGGAGAGTGGGTGGGTCTGACCATCTACCTCAGGGGCCTTTGCCAGCCTCATCAGCATATTAAAAATGCTAACCCCCTCCTGGGGTTGGCTGTCCGCCCATTGTCTTGCCTCCGTAAAACCCGGAAGTTGGCAGGTTGGAACCTGCATCCCGACGTGCTCAGGATTTTTCCCAATTTAACTCCCCAACTGCACCCAATCCCATGCGCTCACACATGTTGCTTCATGAAGGCACGTCAAACAGAAACATTACCAAATAGCTAGCTTCATGAATATTCTGCAGCCATTCAACTGGACATAACGCCCATAGTAAGAATCCTATTTAGAAAACGATAGAAATGCAATGCTCTATGATATCAATTTAAAGTTACTCCTCCAATCCTAAATATTACAGCAGGATGCATGGTCTCTCCGTGTCTTATTTGCTTCTTTTATGTGAGCTCCTGCAAAACTAATTACCGTGCTTATCTGGCAAAGTATTCCACCACCTTCAAGGCCATCCCACTCTCATTTCATGTCTGTGAAAGATCTCTTTGCTGTGACATTTTCACTATTGTCTGGCCAAATTTTGTTATAGTTTCTTTGGCAACTGTTTATCTCACGTTGTTCCAAAGAGCTATTTCCAGCGCTTGGTGAATTCAGGAATAAGGATATGTAGCTCCTTGCAAGATTTTTGCTTCTTTTTCTGGTCTCAGCAAAAGTGATATGATGGAAGAGATAAGATTTTAAAAAGTGCGAACATTCCTAAAATGAAATAAAAAACGAAATGCTGGAAATGCACAGCAGATCGATTAATATCTGGAGAAAAGACAAATTTATGTGGGTGGATATCTCTCATCACATAAGAACATAAGAAACAGGAGCAGGAGTAGGACATTTGGCCCCTGGAGCCTGCTCCACCATTCAATAAGATCATGGCTGATCTAATCATGGACTCAACTCCACTTCCCTGCCCCCATAACCCTTTACTCCCTTATCGCTCAAAAATCTGTCTATCGCCGCCTTAAATATATTCAATGTCCCAGCCTCCACAGCTCTCTGGGGCAGAGAATTCCATAGATTTACAACCCTCCGAGAGAAGAAGTTCCTCCTCATCTCAGTTTTAAAGGGCGGCCCCTTAGTCTAAGACTATGTCCCCTAGTTTTCGTTTAACAGACCTGGGTTCCGATGAATAGGAGCCAATATTCAAAACAGTAACCTTTCTTTCCTCCTTTCAAATGCTGGTTTTCGAATTTTCAATCATTTAGCCTTTGTAACAGATTTCAACAATGTAAAAGAAACACATATCCTTGCAGAATCATCACTTTTGTGGTCACATTGTATCATTATTGCTAAATGACGTAAAAGAGTTGTACTTTGTGGTTTTAGAATAATTTGCCAGTTTTCCACAATCCAAACCAGAAAGATAGCAAAGTATCCCACTATTTATTTGTGATAAGCGCTTTGAATGCTAGTTCACCCCAGATAGAATTCGGAACCTCCGAAGGACTGGGAATTAATGAAACTCATCACATCTAATTAGAGTAGCAAAACCAAAGTGTTTTATAGATTTTTCATAACTATATTTCATTATTTTTTAGTATCACGCTGACCTGACAAAATTCTATGGAGTTATGGGTTTTTAAGACTTGTGGTCACTTTTTACATCAAGTCACAGTAGAGGATTTTAATAAATCATTGCACCAAAACTAATAAAATCATGCTTAAAAAGAAATTCCTTTGGGCTGTCCACGTATAATCATGTAGCCAAGGGAATTTGCAGAACAAAAATTTGCTTAGGGAGCAAGGGAAGAGTTGCTAGATGAAAAAAAATCAGCCAGAATCCCTGCTTTAGATTGTTATCCAGTAACCCATGCTGGAAGCATATGTGTGCGTGGACTTCAGGTCAAGGAAGACTTGCTTCAACTCGAAAAGTCAGTACTCAGGTGGCTGTACAGTCCAATGCGGGAATTACAGTCTCTGTAACAGGTGGGGCAGACAATGGTTGAAGGAAAGGGTGGGTGGGGAGCATGGTTTGCCGCACGCTCCTTCCGCTGTCTGCGCTTGGTTTCTGCATGCTCTTGGCGACGAGACTCGTGGTGCTCAGCGCCCTCCCGGATGCTCTTCCTCCACTTTGGGCAGTATTGGGCCAGGGATTCCCAGGTGCCAGTGGGGATGTTGCACTTTATCAAGGTGTCCTTTGAGGGTGTCCTTGAAATGTTTCCTCTGCCTACCTTGGGCTCACTTGCTGTGTAGGAGTTCCGAGTAGAGCACTTGTTTAAGTAGTCTCGTGTCGGGCATGCGGTCGATGTGGTAGGCCCAACGGAGCTGGTCGAATGTGGTTAGTGCTTTGATGCTGGAGTGTGAGCGAGATCGAGCATCGCTTTGATACCGTCTATAGTCGAATATCCTGCTGATTCTCACCCACTGTTTGGGCTCACCAATGAGTAATATCCACTGAGGTGATGTCTGGAGACCTGTTGTCACTGTACCCAGCACTAATTAATGCCTTCAAGAGAGGAAAGGAGAAAAGGGGAGATCAAGAAAAAGTTATGGCCTGGATTTTGTAGTCAGTGGCGAAGGGACAGCGCTCGCTGCTGACCTCGAGAAATACTGCCCACAAAGATTTAGCGGGCTCGAGAGCATTGATTTCCCCTATTCCGATGTGACGTTAAATCTGGTGCCATCTATAGGGATCTGTGGCATCCAGCAACAGTGCAGTCATCAAGCTGGCTGAGCAGCCAATCAGACTGAAGAATTCTCACAGACAGCAAACCAGGAAGTAAAAAGCACAGATTATAATTCATTTTTAATCATTTTACAGAAAGCAAAATAAAGATTGGGATTGAGGTAAAAGCTGTAATATTATAAACAAAAACTTAAGGAACTAAAATAAAAATTAATTTCTTTATTTTACAAGTCATTGACTTTCATGGAATGGAGGAAAATACACTCCACATTTACAAAATTAGTTTATCAGGGCCTGAGAGGATGTTCAGCAGTAATTAAGATGTACTACACCATTAAAAACAGAGTTACACCTCATTCAACAAAGCTTAACATTTTCAATGGTTTTTACAGTGAGAACAGTGCGTAAAAAGTTTAAGTTCACAATAACGCACTGATTTTGTGTTGATTGCATCTGTGAAGACTCCAACACTGTACCCTGTGAAATGACAGCATATCACTGGCAGCAACTTCCAGAATATCCTGTTTAACTGCGCATGTGCAGACGCCAGAAGTTGCAGTATGTTTAAAATAGTAATGACGGCGAACACTGACAATTTCACAATCATTACAACCGCAAATTCCAGGCCAATGTGCTTGAATAGTTTTAAAGTTAGCATCTTGATAACATATTTTACATGGTTGAGATCAGAACTATTATGGGCTGTTAAGCAGAGTAGTCACAATTGCACTGTATGGGTGACATTTCGCTTATGAGCGAGATGGACGACGTCTGTAGCAGAGTCCCAACTCACTGCCGCCTCCATCCTGCTCTGTAGAAGTGATTTTACGATTTCCTTTTTTAAAAATTTGTTCCTGGGATGTGAGCGTCTCTGGCAAAGCCAGCATTTATTGCCCATCCGTGATTGCCCTTGAGAAGGTGGTGGTGAGCTGCCTTCTTGAACCACTGCAGTCCTTGTGGTGAAGGTACTCCCACAGTGCTGTTAGAGAGGGAGTTCCAGGATTTTGACCCAGCAACGATGAAGGAACGGCGATATACTTCCAAGTCCGGAATGTGTGTGACTTGGAGGTGATGGTGTTCCCATTCGCCTGCTGCCCTGGTCCTTCTAGGTGGTAGAGGTCGCGGGTTTCGGAGGAGCTGCAGAAGAAGCCTTGGCGAGTTGCTGCAGTGCATCTTGTAGATGGTGCACACTGCAGCCACAGTGCACCGGTCATGGAGGGAGTGAATGTTTAAGGTGGTGGATGGGCTGCCAATCAAGTGGGCTGCTTTGTCCTGGATGGCGTCGAGCTTCTTGAGTGTTATTGGAGCTGCACTCATCCAGGCAAGTGGAGAGTATTCCATCACACTCCTGACTTGTGCTTTGTAGATGGTGGAAAGAAAAAATACTGCAGATGCTGGAATCTGAAATAAAAAGAGAAAATGCTGGAAATCTCAGCAGGTCAGGAAGCATCTGTGGCGAGAAAAACAGAGTTAACGTTTTGGGTCGGCGACCCTTCGTCAGAACTAGTGAATGTTCGAAAAGAACACATTCTTAACAAGCACTGAAAGGGAGAGGGGGAAGAAAGAACAAAAGGGAAGGTCTGTGATCGGGTAGAAGGCAGGAGAGATTAGAGAGACAAAAGGGATGATGGGCCGAATTCAAATGATAATGACAGAAGTTAGAAAAAGGTTAGTCTAGATAGGGTGTGAATGGCGGAATAATGACCCGCTGCCACGAATGGAGGGATTCACAGCACACAAGGAGGTTCTCTTCCCTTCTAATGGGCAGAAGAGACCTCGCTAGGAGATTAATGCAGCTCGGTTGCAAGTTGCACAGGAGGGTACAAGCAGGGTTGTCGTCAGGAGGTCCAGGCTGCAGTGGTGGAAACCTTTCAATGATCTTAGTAGATCACAAAATGTTACTGCAAAGCCATACTCAACCTCATCCTGCTGTGCAACTCATCACATCTCATCACACTGCCTTCCCTACCGTACTCCTGCACATTCTTATTTACGTCAACTTACCTTGCACCTCCACCCATCCCTCTCTCTATATCTACATTATCACATCCCCATCCCACTAGCCACCCCTCACACTCGCCTTCATCCTAGTGTAAACGTATCAACAACAAACAAGGGTAAACACTTGGTTGTATTCTCCAATGTTCATGTAAAGTTTCTGCTAATGTGTTGTCAACCATTGAAATCTTTATTTTTCAACACTTTGCGTTCTTGGACAGATCTGTGTGCACCTTTTGGAAGTAGCTTTAGTGAGTTGCAGTGAATGGTGAGACAAAACAGTACCCCCCACAATGGTGATGACTGTGAAAGGAATGGCTTGGGCATTGTAGGGATGCTTTATGGTGTTGGTGTGGGGTTCTGCCAACCTGACACATCATGTGGCAGCCAGGGTTTACTACGCCAAGTGAAGTAAATCTGGCCGTGGTGAGGCTATCCCTGGTGTCCCGGGCAAGAATGTGGTTGGATGCTGATGCCTTGTGTGCTGTGCAGCATCAGTTGATTGCGGAGAAGGTTGTTGTGGTTGTTGGTGCCGCTGGTGTGCCCATTGCTGCTGGTGTTGTGGCTGATCTTCGTGGAATTCTGAGGACCAAGGTGAGATCATTTCAAGGGCACCAATGCTAGTGTAATAGATGGCAGGTGAAGTTGAGCTGACATAAGCGATCTGACAATGGTGAGAGAGGTTGTTCCAATGAGGTGACACTGGATAGAGAGATTGCTCCAAAGACTTGCAACCTGCATAAAGCTTAATCTATCTTCCAAATGCAGTAAGCAAGAGGTACTCATCTTGGAAAGTGAACAGCTGTGACATACATGCAGCTGTCAGGTCATGAAATGAATTCATGTTGACAGAACTCCCAACGTTCTTCCCTGACATGATCCCCGAGTAGCGGCAACCTCGTAGAAAACCTGGAAAAACAGTAAGTTGACCTCAAAATTATGTTTAATAGCCTTTTAATAAGGTCATAATTACCTCAACTGCTGCGTGTTAGGTCTGTTCAGCATTGACAGATCTGATACTTGGTAAAGTAGCGTGGAGGCGGATTGACAGCGGCATCCGACCCGCTGGCAATCATTTCACACTTGACAGCTGACCCGCCTCCAATCCCGTCCTCTGAGCGCCAGCAAAGTTCCAGCCTATATTTCTGATTCAGCCTTGTAGACGTTTTGATTTGCAATCCACTTTTAAAACATGATGAAACTCCTTTACGATGTGACTTTTTTCTCACCTGTATCTGATTTTTGTGATAGTAATTACATGAATAAGAGTAATAAAGGCGAGGTTGCAGATCAAAGAATGAATTGAAGGAAGAATTACCCCAGGCTGCTTTCATACACCTCTTTCAAAGTAGCACTGGAAAGGCTTAAGAGAACCTTACGGCCAGGGATGATGTAAGGTATGGGAACAGGAAGTGGAGGTTATTTTCAAAAGAAAGGCAGCCCCAAGGGTGAAACATGAGGTTGTTGCATGATGCCTAGTATCTAATTGAGCATCATATTATGTAGACGGATATCATATTTCTTACTTTGTTTTTTTTCCGATGTTCCTTAAAGATCACACATCTTGCAGAAGTGTCTTGGAAGATTAAAAATCCAAACTGGCCATATAAAATCTAGTCGCGTCATAAGAAGATAAGAAATAGGAGCAGGAGTAGGCCATTTGGCCCCTCGAGCCTGCTGCGCCATTCAATAAGCTCATGGCTGATCTGAGCCGATCATCTAGCCAGTCATAAAAATTGAATAGTTTAAAATGTATATTATATTAATTACACATGGGGAATTAAGACCAAATGTATTTTTCAGGTGAAGTAGCGTTAGAAGGCAAAGGGCACACAGATGTAATTCAGTTCCCGGTTTAAAGCCATATATTCCTTATTTTTATATAATATTTGATTTATAGTCATAGTTTAATAGCAAAACTTTGTTTGCAAAGTAGAGAAGTAGAGTTGGTTGCAACTTAAAAGTTTCTCAATAATAGAAGCTGAGAGACACAGTGCCACCATTAGCGGAAGAGTGTAATTACAGCATGATAAGTTTACACAGGCCATTGCCATTATAAATGCGGATGTAGGAATTCATAATGAAAACTTGACAAAGTATGACAACAGGAAGGAAGGTTTTGTAGACAGGAAATGTTTGCAAGACATAAGAGGGCAATTTTGACTCTTACCAGAAACAACCCCACTGGCTGGCAAGTCAGCCCTGGAGGAGGGTTGCCAACTGTGGTTGGATATAATCCTGGAGATTTCATTACATAGTCTCCCGTGTCTAACACCCCGCCCAGGCAAACAGACTTATTTCCCATCTGCAATATTTTTAGAACTAATAAACAAAAGTGTTCAAAGAAAATGAATAAAACACAGGTTTTTTTTAATGCCCTGTGATTTTTCTCCTGAGTTGCAGCGGTGCCCAGGAGATTAACTTTTAATTTCTGAGGCTCCAGGACAAGCCTGGAGGGTTGGTAACCCTACCCTGGAGCAGGATGAAGCCAATCCCAGTTCTGCTGCAACATTTTTATGGAGTCAAGAAGAGCATTTTTCTTGAATGGCCATGAGTGGTTTCTTTAAATCGCTTAATGCCTAGAACAAACGGGCGAAGTATGCATGTTCCACCCATTTATACCTGAAAATTGCAAACTGGTTCTCAGAACCGACATAGGACCCTGAATAGCATATATAAGCAGCCTCCTGTCCAGCACAGGCAGTGGGTGTGCTACAGCCCCACCTGAAAATTGCATCGTATGGACCATAGACGTTAGTGAGGCAGCCGAGGTGCCCCCACCTCACAATTTTCAACAGCCGCACATCCATTTTTTCGGCAAGAAACGGATGCCTGGCAATTAAAAAATCGCTGCCAGGATTTTTTAATGTGTGTGTGTATATATATATATATATTCCGACAGATATTTGAGAGTATCCAAAGAAAATTCTTACCAATTATTGTGGGCTGAATAGTCTGATCTTCTGAACTCTTCTGATCTATGCACGTGAAAAATTTGTCTTGCAGAACAATTTTCCAAAATGATTAAAAACCTTTAAGGAATTATCTCATCATGTCCTATCATTCGTTCATACACCAGGAATTCCACAAATTAAAGTAAGCATGCTGGGATTTGCAAATCAAAATGTCTGTTACAGTTGGGACTCAAATATGTCAACAAATGCAACTGTCTAATCCTAAATATCAATGAAGACTCTTCACTATGATGTCAGCGCATTGTAGTTACAAACCATAAGTTCATTGATAGATTACATCAAGATGTGTAAATTGAGGAGGAGGGAAAATATACTGCAAATTATTGCTGTAACATACATTCCAATAACTTCATTTTAAAAATATAGTGAATAATCTAGTTACTACAATATTTTATTTTCATTTTATTTTAAGTTTTTGAGCTGTTTTAACTCAGTTCCCAGTGGATGTGAGCCTATAGCATAAAATTCCCAAAGTTTTACTGTCAGTAGTTTCACTTATAGCGCAGTATCTGGAACTTTGTGCAAAAGAGTAATCAATGCTCTATTACCTGCTCAGACCACTCTCTCTAGCGAGGGAAAGCTGAAAGTTCATGCATACTTAAATGTTTTTACACAGTATTGAAAATGACCAAGACATCTTTTCTTGCAACAATGCAAATAAAAACAGAGCTAAATTATTTGGATGTCAGATTTGCATGACTGAATCAAGTATTATTATACCTAGCATGCTAGGCTTGAAATTGCTGGGAAGTCAAGCCATTAGAAAGTTGTATTAACGCCGTTATTCATTCATAAAACAATCCATAAAATTTGCAGAGTAAAAAAGATATGACACAAATTATTGGATGATTTGCATCGCTCCATCGGTAGTCTCAGCAAAGCCGATAAAAGCTTGTTCTTGGCGTAAGTTTAATGGAGAGCATGAAATTGCTGGATTTTGGACATTATTGCAAATGATTCCCATCGCAGCCATTTAGGGCTGATAATTAGTGTCATAGAGGACTCCGTTAAGCAAGTGATTTATGTTCCTCACATGACACTCAACCTTGTTGGCCCATAAAAGGACTAATTAATTCAGTTGACTGCAGTGGAACTGAATATCAGGCGTTGCGTATAACGGGAGGCCGATCTGATACCACGCATTTTGCCCCACCGCCCGAATTTCTAGGCCTTTAACTGTCCTTATTTTCTTGAGTAAAGTTTGTATCATGCTGCCAAGCTCTTTCTCAAAACTGTAAATGAAATTTTGGCTGTTGCCTTGTGCTTCTATCCACTTTGGGCATTTCCATTTCCATCTACATTATATGTATGATTTTCCATTATTCTGTTTTTGGGCAGAGTTGCTATCCTTCATGAAACACCTCAAATCATTGCACTTACATCAAGGCAATGGCAAGTCTTTTACAGTACATCGTCTAACAGATGATCAAACTATCAAATATAGGAGCTGTAGTTAGCATCATCATAATCATCATAGGCAGGCCCTCGGAATTGAGGAAGACTTGCTTCCACTCTAAAAATTAGTCCTTAGGTGGCTGAACAGTCCAATGCGAGAACCACAGTCCATGTCACAGGTGGGACAGATAGTCATTGAGGGAAGTGGTGGATGGGACTGGTTTGCCTCACACTCTTTCCGCTGCCTGCGTTTGATTTCTGCATGCTCTCGGCGATGAGACTCGAGGTGCTCAGCACCCTCCCGCATGCGTTTCCTCCACTTAGGCAAACTTTGGCCAGGGACTTCCAGCTGTCAGTGGGGATGTTGCACTTTATCAGGGAGGCTTTGAGGGTGTCCTTGTAACGTTTCCTCTGCCCACCTTTGGCTCATTTGCCGTGAAGGAGTACCGAGTAGAGCGCTTGCTTTGGGAGTTTCATGTCTGGCATGCGAACAATGTGGCCTGCCCAGCAGAGCTGATCAAGTGTGGTCAGTGCTTCAATGCTGGGGATGTTGGCCTGTTCAAGGATGCTAACGTTGGTGTGTCTGTCCTCTCAGGGAATTTGCAGGATTTTGCGGAGACATCATTGGTGGTACTTGAGGTGTCTGCTGTACATGGTCCATGTCTCTGAGCCATACAGAAGGGCAGGTATTACTACAGCCCTGTAGACCATGAGCTTGGTGGCAGATCTGAGGGCCTGGTCTTCGAACACTCTTTTTTCCTCAGGCAGCCGAAGGCTGCACTGGTGCACTGGAGGCAGTGTTGAATCGCATTGTCAATATCTGCTCTTGTTGATAAGAGGCTCCCTGTTGTGTCCTTAGATGCTCTAATAATGACTCCACGAGGCAATGTGTTGTACTTGAACTGTAGTGACCTTAGTCCTTTATTTGCTAACTCCAGAGTGAGGATCACACCTGGTGGCCTGCCTTTTATACTAGGCCAGGCACACCTGTACAGGTAACCTACAAGTCTCCCACTGCTGTGCCCTCTGGTGGCACACCTTGTGATAGTACCAACAGTAGCCATGTAGGATACATGACACTCCCGAGGTATGGAAAATGGTCCACGTTGTCCACGTTGCGCCGTGGATCTTGATGATTGGGGGGCAGTGCTGTGCTGCAGGGACAAGTTGGTGGAGGACCTTTGTCTTACGGATGTTTAGCGTAAGGCCCATGCTTTCGTATGCGTCAGTAAATATGTCGCCTATATCCTGGAGTTCAGCCTCTGTATGTGCGCAGACGCAGGCATTGTCCGCGTACTATAGCTCGATGACAGAGGTTGGGGTGGTCTTGGACCTGGCTTGGAGACAACAAAGGTTGAACAGGTTCCCACTGGTTCTCTAGTTTAGTTCCACTCCAGCATAGTTATATTTGCAGCCTACATTATATACTGCAGGTGAGTAACATGGCTTCATTTTATTTATTTGAATATTGAATTTTCGTTGTAACTTTCATAACATGTTTATTTTCTGCTAGAACACCATTGCAAAAATAGTTTTTTCTGTAAATTTCTTCATATATTCCCGGCTCCATTAACTTATTTTTCTCCATCTCCTTTAGAAAACCCCAATGATATGCTCCATTCCCTAGATGAGAGAATGCCAAGGCAAAGTGTTTCCATGATTCTGCCCGCAATCCTGTGTTACTAATTTTCAGATGACTACATGAATAGTTTGAGGTGATTCACCTTACAACTTTACCATCCCTTTCTGTGATGCACAGAACCTCCCAATTACTTAGATTAAGAACATAAGAACTTAAGAAATAAGAGCAGGAGTAGGCCATTTGTCCCCTCGAGCCTGCTCTGCCATTCAATAAGATCATGGCTGATCTGATCTTGGCCTCAACTCCACTTCCCTGTCCTCTCCCCATAACCCTTGACTCCCTTATCGATTGTCTGGAGACTCGGGAGTCAGGGTGCATACTTCTATCCTACAAATCCAGGTCAAGATAGAAAATTCTAAAACACAATTCTAGTTGCAACTTTCTTTTTCTAATATTAAAAAACAGAATTGCAGAACTGTACTGAACAATAGACAACTATTTAATTGGCTGCATTGTTGGACTATCTGGATGATGATGCATGATAATAGTTCAGCTCTGTTAGTTTGCTTAACAAAAAATGATGCAACATACAGCTGATGCTGTCTTTGTGCCCAAAGAAAGATATTTCTTTAATGGTGCAAGAATCTTCACTAAAAGTAGCAGTAATACTCTTATTCTGATGGATGAATTATAGGTTATCGTAAGAACATAAAAAATAGGAGCAGGAGTAGGCCATTTGGCCCCTCGAGCCTGCTCTGCCATTCAATGAGATCATGGCTGATCTACCTCAAATCCACTTGCCTGCTCTATCCCCATATCCCTTGATTCTCTTAATATCTAGTGAAATGAAAATGTTTTTTCTCCTTGTTATAGGAGTTCAACACAGTATTATTTGGACAGTTGCAATATGGCATTAGACTAAAAAGCATAGCCATTGATGGTTGAAGCAGTTAGTTAACAGGGCATGTATTCTGTTTTGTTGTACATCAGTGACAGTGATTTATATTTTTCAAAATTATAAAGGAGGCAATATTTTTGGTTTTCTCAAGTGAGCAATTATCAGCTGGACTGTAAATTCTTCTGCTCTAAAGCAATTGAAAAAATGTTGCTTTACAGAATATACTGTACCATAGTGATCTCTAGTAACTATAATGGGTAATACTTTTCTTTTAAAATATGCAAATACAAGCACACATACATTCACTGAATTTATAGCACAGAAGGTGGCCAATCAGTTCAATGTGCGTGTACTGATGCTAACTCTTCCCCTGGAGCTGGCTATTATTTTAGCGAATAGTTTCAATCGGTTGTACAGCAGAAAAGATGCCCAAAAAAGTAAGTTTAAAATGATTGTGGGGTCAGGAGGAGCACAATGTTAACGTGGTCTGCTTTTACCCTGGGATTTGCCCCTCTGCAATCGCAGCCCCCCGCCCCCGCCACCCTTCCTGTCAGTTGGGTCAGCCTCCTGGCCACACAATATTGCACCAGGCCGGAACCAGCGAGCT
This sequence comes from Pristiophorus japonicus, assembly GCF_044704955.1. Lineage (NCBI taxonomy): Eukaryota > Metazoa > Chordata > Chondrichthyes > Pristiophoridae > Pristiophorus > Pristiophorus japonicus. Next base: position 95,585,685 of record NC_091987.1, read on the forward strand.
GAAGCAGGGTGACTGTTTGGTGTCCGCAGCTCACCGAAGGCATGGCAATGAGGCACAATCCTCAAAATGGACCCAGTCACTCACCGGCAGGATCGGGCATGCTCCACAGGTCAAAGCTGCCCGATAGTTAAAATCTACACACTACATTCCAATAATCCTCTGTGTCAGCAATTGTTCTAACTTGATAATTTACAATCTGTGCCACCTTGTTATTGATTCGTTAACCAGTGAAAACAATATTTCACTGTGTACTCTTTTAAAAGCTTCCATAATTTTCAAAAACCCTATTAACTTTGGGTCTGAAGCGGTCAGGAAACCTGGGGGAATGGGTTTCCCACAGGCCCTGCTGAATTTAATGGCAGGGCCTGATTTACATGGAAAACCTTTGTTTCCCACCTGCAGCCAACCAGTGAGATTGAGAGCCTGGCTGGCTGCAGGCAGCACTAGGCTGCAGAGAGAAGGGAGGGAGGGACCAGGGAGGGGTGGGGGGGGGGCGAGGACTGGGAGGGGGTGGGTGAGGGTCCAGAGACAGGTGCACCATGGGGCAGGGGGTTAGGGAATGATTGGTGGCTGGAGGAGTATGGGGAGGGCTGGAGGAGCAGAGGTGGGGGGGGGGGGGGAGTGGCAGGGAGCACAGAGAGGGGGACTGAAAAGATCTGGGATAGGGAGCAGCACGGGGTGGGGAGGTGCAGAAAAGGATCAGAGGTCTGGAGCAGCACAGGGAGGGGCTCGGAAACAATCGGGGCCCGTGGGTAGCACGGTGGGGGGCAGGGGGGGGGGACGAGGGCGGGGAGGGGGTGGGTGAGGATCCAGAGACAGGTGCACCACGGGGCAGGAGGTTAGAGAACGATTGGTGGCTGGAGGAGTATGGGAGGGTTGGAGGAGCGGGGGGGGGCGGGGGCGGAGGTGGGGGGGAGATAGGGGTTGAAAATGATCGGGGTAGGGTGAAGAAGATAGGGTTCTGAGCATTATCGGAGAACCAGGAAGAGCAGAGGTGGAGGAGGAGCAGGGCGGGTGAGGCAGATAAGATCAGAGGACCGGAGAAGCACGGAGTGGGGGGTACAAGGCCTCGTGGGGTGATTGGAGGCCTGGTGGGGGGAAGGGATTGGATGCCTGGATGGAGAGGCGGGGGCTAGGGGGTATCTGTAGCCTCGTGCAGTGGGCGGGAAGGTCTGCGTTTGCGGGGGTGGGGCGGTGGGTTATGTAGGGATGCTAGATCCAGGGGGTAAGTGTAAAGGCACTAACCTAAATACAGCAGTCCCCACCTTACTTTAGTTGGCAGGGTTTCACAAGGCCTACAAAATCCAATCAGCTAAAATTAAATTCAAAATGGTGGTTAAATCAGAAGCTTTTAGCCTCATTTTCTTTAAATGGACGTCCCGCCTCCCCATCCCACCTCTATTAAATCCGGAAGTGGGTGAGTTGGAGGGGGGTTCTGGTCAGGATTAAAATTTTGATCACTCTAATCTTTCACATGGCAGCAACCCATCCATTTTTTAGGTTAAAATTCCCCCCATAAACTCTTTTAATAAGAACATAAGAAATAGGAGTAGGCCATACGGCCCCTTGAGCCTGCTCCACCATTTAATACAATCATGGCTGATCCGATCATGGACTTAGGTCCACTTCCCTGCCCGTTCCCCATAACCCCTTATTCCCTTATCGGTTCAGAAACTGTCTAACTCTGTCTTAGCTCCGGGTTTTTCTCTCTCTCTCACTCAGGCCCTTGATTTAACAATGGTGCTATGACTTCTGTGGATTTGAGAACCTGAGAGATTGCATTTACATGCTCTACTACTTCTATCAATGCCGTTTGAATCTCTATTTCAAAAGCGGGGATTACATTCCTTCACCATGCCTCCTGAGCAGGACCGCATCGAATCATTGCTATATGCCCGAGTCTTCTCCACTGCATCATAACACACATTTTGGCTCTAAAGTAACGTTTAACCTCCACCCAAAACTCTCTTTTAATGGTGAGCAACAGTCCTTTCACAGCTGCTGGCTCGCCATATTCTGCTCCTCCTGGCCAACGAGCACATAGGCCTGCCTCCACAAGCATGTTTCCGATGCACAGAAAGCAAATGGAAATAAAGGGAATTTTACTTTACAAAATTCAGCAAGGCCAGGCCTTCCCATTGACAGGCCGCAACCTTGCCGCCGCTCAGAGGACAGGTTCGGAGGCGGGCCCACTGTCAAAATCTGAAATCTAAAGGATCCCGCTGTGAACACGCTTCCGTCTCAGTTTCCCAAGTGCCGGGCCTGCCTGTACTTTACAGATTCGACACTAAGCAACGGCTGGTGAGCCAGTGGAAATAGTTAAGAGGTTGTTAAAAGATACTTAAACACATTTTATCATCTACTTACCATTTTTCCAGCTTTTTGACGAGTTTCACGGTGCTTGGGGATCACGTCAGGTAAGTAGGTTGGGTTTTCAATGACTCTCCATTCCTCTGAATTGGTGACAACTGCAAAATTGGTATAAAAGCTACCATTTCACAGCTGTTCACTTTCCAGTGTTAGAAGCTGGAGCCTTCAGGATTTGGAATACACGTTTGAGCTTTATGCAGTTTGGAAGTGTTTGGAGTAAACTCTCTATCCAATATCACCTCCTTGGAGCAACCTCTCACTATCAACAGATCGCTTCTGTCATCTCAACTTCAGTTGCCATCTATTCCAGCAGCATCGGTATCCTTGAAAAAATCTCACCTTGGACCTCTGAATCCCACCACAATCAGCCTCAAGACCAACATCACCAGGCACACCATCATCACCAACAACAACACTAACTTTCTCCGCAATCACCTGATGCAGCACAGGACACAGGTTATCAGCACATGACCACATTGCTGCCTGGAAGACCAGGGGTGGCCTCACCATGGCCAGATTTACTTCACTTGATGCTGTACACCCTGACTGCCACATGATGCACCAGGTTGGCAACCCCACGCCAGCACCATAAAGCATCCTTGCAATGCCCAAGCCATTCCTTTCACACATCACCGTTGCTGGCATGGGTGGTGGCAGAATACCATTATGTCTTGTCTCACCATTCACTGCAACTCACTAAGCCACTTCCAAAGGAAAACACACATCTGCCCAAGAAGGCAAAGTGTTGAAAACAAAGGTTTCAATGTTTGACATCACATTAACTGAATCTTTGCTTGGACATTGGCTGAAAGCCTCAAATGCCTACCGTTGTGTGTTGTTAGTTGGTATGATTGGACAAGGATGAGGGTGAGTGTGAGGGGTGGCTAGTGAGATGGGGATGCAATAATGTAGATAGAGAGGGATGGGTGGAGGTGCAAGGTATGTTGGTGTGAGTAAGGATGTGCACGAGTAGGATAGGGAAGGCAGAGTAACGGGGATGTGATGAGTGGCACAGCAGGATAAGGCTGAATATGGCTTTGCAGTAACGTTTCATGATCTACTGAGATCATTGAAAGGTTTGCGACACTGCAGCCAAGTCCTCCTCATGACATCCCTGCTTGTGCCCTCCTGTGCAATGTGCAACCAGGCTGTGTTGGTGTCCTGTCGAGGTGTGTTCCACCTATTGGAAGGGAAGAGAACCTCCCTGCATGCTGTGACTCCCTCCATAAGCATATGGAGGGAGTCATGGGAGAGCTTGGGTGCAGCCATGCACCTTTGTGCAGTAATTGTCAGTGTTTGCAGCGCCTGTATGCTGCAAAACACTGACAGCACAATTGTCAAAATGAATGTGGATATGATCCCTTTAAGGAAACCGGCTGATGAAGAGTCATCAAATGATATCAGACCCGCTTCCTTTTAATTGGTCGGGAAGCCCGCAGGGTGCGCCATCAGGGGAAAGTCTTGGAGCAGCCCGCCACCTACTTCGGCCGCACTGAGCCCGCCTCAGTAGGCAAAATTGCGGCCACAGTGTGGGTAACACAGCTTAATTTTATTGGAGATAGCTAACAGGTTAATTTTCTTTGGTTAATGGTTTTGTGTAAAATTCCCTTATGCACTATTTTAATGGGCCGGATTTTGCAGTCAGTGGCGAACAAACGGACATGGATTTGCCCATAGATTTAGTACAGGCTTTTGCACTGGAATTCTTGTATGTAGTGGCCTCTACAAGGGATCTAGGACCTGTGTGAACAGGGCAAGAAAATTAACCAATCAGATTGAAGAATCGTTAAAGAACAGCTCAGAATCTGAACCAGGAAGTGTCAGTTAGAATATTAAATTCAGTGTCAATCCAGGTAACGCAAGTAAAATAAAAAGAGGGAAAGAAAGAGTGGATTAACAGAGTGATAAAAGCGGCAAAAGAAAAAGTAAAACAATTTACATTTTTTTGTGTTTTTAAATCTCCAACAGTAATTACAATCTGAAGGAATAAGACACTAGTAAAAGTTAATTTTCAGTGCGAGAAAGGTTGCATAGCAGTAATTAAGATTTATCACACCATTAAAAGGGTACTTACACTGGAATGGACATGCCCTAACTTTTTCTGGCGAGTTTAGTCCATCTATGAGGTGTGTACAGGAACTTCACGCCATTCCATGTATTTGAATGGTGAGTCTCCCGGTGAGACACCATTATCTCGCAGCTTTTGGAGGAGCAGGACATCTTAGACAGCAACTTCCTAATGTCCGCATTCAGCTGCCCATGTGCGGTCACCAGGAGTTGCTGTCCGATTTCCACATCAATAACGGTGAGCGCTGTTAGCCTCACCATTATTTCTATTGCAAAATCCGTCCCAATGTAATATTTGGCCCATTTAAAATGTAGCAATATAATGCAATGCATTAAAGAAATTAAACCCCATAATATTGTTTATGCCATACTATATTGTAACGATATACTGTAGTATATATCTGCAGTTCAAGCTATATTTCCCATCCTAACGGAGGTATAATTAAACTTTGGTGGGTTGCAAAATGGACAGGAGCAGATCAATATGAATCTCATTAAATTTTCCTATCCCTTCTTTGCCAAAATTGTACTTTGCTCCCTTACTTTGCTTCGAATGAAATGTTTGCACTGAAGGTAAATTTCTGCACCACATGCTATCCATGTTGCTGTCCATTGTTCTTTGCTCCTTGTTTTAAATGTCATTGTAAACTTTAAAAAAAACCCCCAATGATATAGGTTACTCCACTGTTAGGTCAACTGCATAATGGAATAATCTTCTTCTTCTTAGGCGGTCCCTCGAATCGAGGATGACTTGCTTCCATACCAAAAAGGAATGAGTTCGCTGGTGTTTCAATGAAGGACCTGACATTACAGTTCGTGAACTGCATATTGAAGGGTGGAAGATGCCTGTGCGTGGATTTTTTTAACATGTGGTGGCTGTTGCACACCAGCCACCACACGGGCTTGTCAGAGCTAGGACTTGTTCCAGAGGCAAGGGTTAACCAAGACGACTGGAGACCAGCTCTGCTGCATGGACCTAGTGCGCACACATATCGCAGTGTGGGCTGGCCCGTGCTGCCCCTGGGCCCTCGCCTCTTCTGGGCCCCAAACTCACACATCTCTTGGGCCCAAATCATGTAATTCTGCAATCTCTCGCCGCTCCTTCGCCCCGACCTTGCTGCTCCTCTTCTGCTTGCCTCCTCTCCTGCTGTACCTGTCCACGCTCCAAGTAGCGACCTTGATTTTTGTGATGTCGTCCAATCGTCATGTAAAAGGTGGTTGAAACATGGAACACTTTCATAAAAAGCAGTAGATGCCAGCTCAATTAATAATTTTAAATTGGAGATCAATAGATTTTTGCTAGCCAAGAGTATGAAGGGATACGGAGCAAGGCGGGTGGATGGAGTTAGGAGGCAAATCAGCCACAGTCTCATTGAATGTCGCAACAGGCTCAAGGGGCTGAAGGCTTCCTCCTGTGCATATGCACGTCTATGAGGCATCTCATAATGGAATAGTGCATAATGGAGACTCACCATTCAAATACTGGTTAGAGTCCAAGGGGTTCTTTATCTCAAATGGGCTAAAGATTTTAAAAAAGAATACTTTGGGCTGGATTTTTGGCTTATTTGCACCTCAGTTAGTGCCCCAGTGGGGTGTTAAATGCTGTTTTTGGGCATCCAGGATTTACTGCCCAGTTGGAAGATTCAGCTATTGGTTTGTGCCAGTGCAAAAACTTACTGCCCCGCCCTCCATTTTTAGCGTGATGATGACGTCAATCGTTGTGCAATGCTGCGCTACTGCCCGGATGGAACATTCGGCCTTAACGCCTCATTTAACGCCTGCCCCAGGAAACGCCTGAAAAAAACAGGCGGTTCCAAGGTGCAACAGGCAGTATTGGCAGCATTTTTAAATGGAGGGATCAGGATTCTACATCGTAGGTCATAGGTTGCGCACATAATTCTGTGTGAAGCTCCGACTTGAAAACTTCACTTTTATCAGTTATTACAATACCCTTACAACTTCAGTGAGAGAATTTAATGGGGCCATTACTAGTTCGCCAGCATATCATGCTCCATGAAATTGCCAGGCGGTGTCAAACTGGAGAAAGAAATTTTGGCCATGTCGGCCCACAGATGATGAGAGGCTGAAGACGCCCGGGGAGGAGGACTTACCCCTCACTGGTTTACAGGCACCATCACTCGGACCTCCAGCACTCTGGGGAGCAGTGTGTGAAAAGATTGCGCTTCCGAAAGAAAGTGCTCTCAAAGATATGCCATCTCCTACAGGCAGACCCATGCCTGCTGGTGGCAGTCTTCAATACTCCCCTGAAAAGGTTTCTGAATTCATTGTGGTGTGCTGCATGTTGCACAGCTTGGCCATCATGAGGGGCCAGGCATTGCCAGTGGGGATTTCAGGCCCACCTCAGGAGGAGGAGGACGAAGAGGAGCCTGGCGAGGCCCCCATTAGATAGCTACCCCATCCATGGGGGAGGCAGCGTGGAGATGCTGCCGGACCAACACTCTCACATTGCCAGCTCATAATGGACCGGTTCTCCTAAATGGAGGAAACTGAGGGATGAAGCTAATACTGGACACGCTATGTGCCCCCATAAAGGCACATCTCCGGTGAATGTTGGAATGATGCACAAGACACCAATGGCAAATGCTGAGTCTTAAATTTTACTGCAACAAAGTCACCAAAATAAACCCATACAATATACACGTTATGTTGCAGGGCACTAAACAACAATGAATCTTGTTTACCGCCACAAGTTTCGGCTCGGGTGCACAAAGTCTGTTGTGTAATGCCTGACTTAATGCCAATGCTCCTCCAACTTACATTTTCGCTGTAACTTGCAGTCGGAGGCACAAACTATTTTCAGGCGCTAACTTTAACGCCCCGCCACAATTAATGCCCCGAAATCCACAAAGCCCAAAATCCAGCCCTTTGACTTTGAATAGTGTAGTCATTTGCCACAATTGACCAAGTCTGCTAAAAATAACAGAGGAATTTAACTCCCAGCTTCCAAAATGGTGGGTCTGACAGTGATAGGAAATACTTTGATCAAATAATATCAAATGAAGAAAAAAATAACATAAAACTTTTTATTATGTGGCTTACTTTATTGTCAATGGCAGTGGGAACATTTTTTTCAGTGCTGCATTTCCTTAACTCCTACCAGCATGTTCAAATAAATAATTATGTTGTTGCTGTGTGGCACAGCTTTAAAAGAGTGTACAGGCAGCAGTGTGTGTTCTGCCTATACCTGAGAAACACCCTTGTTTGCTTTTCCAGAGGTGCAAATAAAATACAATTAAAAGTAAATAATTTTCACTTTATTTCAATGAAAACTTGCTTTGGCACATTGAACATTTAAAATACATTCTTGAGTTATGGTACTTTTACATGATTTTTACTTGCTGTGCACAATCATATCTCAAAGTGAAATTCTATTACTCTGCACATTATTTTCTCTAACTCTGCTATATGTTCCAAAATGCTTTATCCTTTTTACACAATTGTTGAACTTGAAGCTTTTTTGGTCACTGATACTGTGGATTGTGAAAACTATTTCCTTTCAACATAATATCATTGCATTATTTAATTGTGATGAGTGTATGGGAGCTGTTTTGACATGATAAGCCACTATATAAATGCAAGTATTATTTACAATCTTAACCCCTACAGTAGTATAAACTTGTGCATGGATTCCAACAGTTTCCATCCCAATTCGGATATGTTATTTATTTATTTGCATTCATCAATAAAAAGTCACATCAGTATGAATAAGGTATTGAGTCTATATACAACTGGAATATTGATTGTATATGAAACAAGGTGCAATCCAATTCAAATTTTAACAAAAGCATTCAGATAATGTTTTTTTTAGGTTTAAACTGGAAACATAGAAACACAGAAACATAGAAAATGGGTGCAGGCGTAGGCCAATCGGCCCATCGAGCCTGCACCACCATTCAATAAGATCATGGCTGATCATTCACTTCAGTACCCCTTTTCTGCTTTCTCTCCATACCCCTTGATCCCTTCAGCCATAAGGGCCATATCTAATTCCCTCTTGAATATATCCAATGAACTGGCATCAACAACTCTCTGCGGTAGGGAATTCCACAGGTTAACAACTCTCTGAGTGAAGAAGTTTCTCCTCATCTCAGTCCTAAATGGCTTACCCCTTATCCTTAGACTATGTCCCTTGGTTCTGGACTTCCCCAACATCGGGAACATTCTTCCTGCATCTAACCTGTCCAGTCCCGTCAGAATTTTATATGTTTCTATGAGATTCCCTCTCATCCTTCTAAACTCCAGTGAATACAGGCCCAGTTGATCCAGTCTCTCCTCATATGTCAGTCCTGCCATCCCGGGAATCAGTCTGGTGAACCTTCGCTGCACTCCCTCAATAGCAAGAACATCCTTCCTCAGATTAGGAAACCAAAACTAACACAATATTCCAGATGAGGCCTCACTAAGGCCATGTACAACTGCAGTAAGATCTCCCTGCTCCTATACTCAATTCCCCTAGCTATGAAGGCCAACATACCATTTGCCGCCTTCACCGCCTGCTGTACCTGCGTGCCCACTTTCAGTGACTGATGTTCCAAGACACCCAGGTCTCGTTGCACCTCCCCTTTTCCTAATCTGCCGCCATTCAGATAATATTCTGCCTTCATGTTTTTGCCACCAAAGTGGATAACCTCATATTTATCCACATTATACTGCATCTGCCATGCATTTGCCCACTCACCTAACCTGTCCAAGTCACCCTGCAGCCTCTTAGCGGCCTCCTCACAGCTCACACCACCACCCAGCTTAGTGTCATCTGCAATCTTGGAGATATTACACTCAATTCCTTCATCTAAATCATTAATGTATATTGTAAATAGCTGGGGTCCCAGCACTGAGCCCTGCGACACCCCATCACAAAAGTACTACAGCTTTAACCTCTCTAATCCGGCGCTCTCGGGACCTGGCCTGTGCCGGACAAGAGAATGTGCCAGACCACGGGAGGTCACACCGACCCCCAGATTTACCAGGTACTGCTGACCTGGGATTGGCTGCTCCTCCTCTCCCTGCCACCTCTGGTGCTCCCTCCGAGGTCGGGCCAGCACGCTGTGTCCTGGGGTTGGCCACTCCCCCCACCCCGGCGCCCCCTCCCCGGGCGGATTGACGCGGAGAAGGAGCGAGGCGCGGTGGCTGACCGAGGCACCAAAGCTGGGCCTGAAATACTGCGCAACGACCCAGCAGAAGCCTACTGCGCAGTATTTCGGGCCCAGCTTTGGCACCTCAGTTGACCGCTGCGGCTCGCTTCCTCTCCGCGCCAACCCGACCTGGGGCAGCGGGCTGGGGCGGGGGGGGGGGGGGGCGGGGATGGCGGGGGAGCGGCTGGTCCCAGGACACAGTGTGCCGGCCTGACCTTGGAGGGAGCACTGGAGGTGGTGGGGAGAGGAGGAGCAGCCAGCCTCGGGACATAGCACGGGTCGTGACCCCCCGCCGGGAATGATGCCGAACCAGGGAGGTTGCCGGACCAAAGAGTCCCGGACTGGAGAGGTTCGACCTGTATAAATGTGTTTCAGTCGGCCAGCAAACAGATTTAGACTCGAGTTCTTTTGTAAATGTAAAAAAATGATTAATGGCAGCTGCCAGAAAATGCACATTTGTAGATGTAAGATGAGGAAAGGGTGGGACTCAGATGTTGTTTTCCCTTACAAGTTCTGTACATGAGCACGGTGTTAAATCACTATCCTTTGAGCTATGAGTATGGGCAATAATCCATCACAAGCAGCTGGGATAAGAACATATCATGCTGCTATTACAGGTCAAAGGTAAATAAGATATAATAGTCTCGATTCAGCTCTAAAGAGACATGAACATTGCAGAACCAAGCTGCTGTTTGAGTTAATGCTGTTTCAACAATTTCATTCAGAAGGGGCACAAGAGACAGAATCTGGGAAATGTAAATGTCACACTGTAACAGTAGAGTGTTATCTGTGAGATTGAGGCACATTGGAGTAATGCAAGAGGGCTCTGCATTGTATCTGTTCTAAGCCAAGCATGTTGCTAAAAGTGTCTGATGCCGCTGTCACTGAGTGGAAATATGGCAACATCCTTAATAGTATTTGGCACCAAGTATACTTGTTCACGAAATAACATCAGTAAAAAAGAAAATTCCAGTGTGATACATATTTAATGAATGAGCGAACCAGATTACATAATACATGGATGACTAAATCACAATTGTATCTGTGTGAATTGTTTAAAACTGATATCTCATTTTTAAAGTTTTAAAAATTTGTTTAAATGGGGAAATATAAAATATGTAGGACCCATCTTACATTTATGGTAATCTTGAAAGGACAATAAGGTGGTTATGTGTCATCATAAAAGAGTTTGTGTAGATTTGGAATTAACCTCATGAGAGATTGCTTTTAATTTATTTTTTGTTATTTCTGAAAATTTTTGTCATTAACATGGCAAAAAACTTTTGAGAAGACATCAACAATAAAACATGTGTTTCTTTAAAAAAAATGTAAATCTTGAAAAAAATCTGAAATATGACTGGCAGCAGTGCAATGTTGCCTTTAATTTTTTGGGGGTGCGTGGCCCCTTTAAGAGGTTGGGCGGTCCATTCATAATACACTGCATACATGTTTTGTCCCATTTAAAACCGGTGAACCAGCTGTGCGGAAGCTCCAGAACACTGCGTGGCCGCGCAGCTTAAAGGGAATGCTGCAGCAGTGTACCAGAGCAGATACTACATTTCACCACTCTTGAAAATAATTCCACAAAATGGCCACAAAGTTGCTGGAAGTGCGAGCTGATAACGGCACAGTGCCAGCAACAGGACATCTTGGACCTTGGTGAACAATGGGATAAACACTGTATCCCCTTAACCAATGAAGTTTAAGGATTGAGAAATAAACAAACGAAGGACTGAGAAAGAGGATGAATTAGAGTGGGTGAATTCAATGTCAACTCAGGTACAGAAAGAGAAACAAAGAGAGGGAAAAAAGGATTGGATATAGAGAAAGAGATAAACAGAGATGGAAGGAAAAGTAAGGAAAAAAAACAATTAAAATTTGTAATTTTTTAAATCTCCTGAAAGAATTCACCTCCTGAAGGCATGAGACTCCCCACTTATAATTGTTTACTTTCTTGGCAAGAGAGGTGATTGGCAGTCATGAACAGTTGTCACATCGTTAAGAGTACTTGTGCTGTTAATTACATTGATTTTCTGTGCCGAGTTTAATGGGCACTTAGTGTGTAAATGTGTCAACTTCATGAAAATCACGGGGCGGTTAAGTGCAAGGTGCCGTTTTCGCAAAGCTAATGATGGAGCACCTCAAATTGGCCAGCAACTTGTGCTGATTCACAATTCACAAGGCAGCTCTTCCTTGCTCCAAGTTGCTGGCCAATTTGCACATTAAGGCATTATTTTTTCAGCAAAATCTAGCCCATTATTCCACATCAGCACATCCATCAAGTACCATATTTGGTAATTTTTGTATCTCATCACCTATAGCGGTATTAAAAAAAATGTTTATTTGGTATTCTTCAATAGAATTTGAACTTTTTTTTGAAATTTAGAGCTGGTGCTGAAAATATAATCATTGTGTAACAGGGATTGAAATAGCCAACCATCCATCTATCCAGGACAAGGGAAAAATACACTGAGACAAATAAATTCATACTTATTCTAGGCATATCTGTACAATATTCAATTTTAGATCATATTACAAAGGACATAATCAAGACTAGCGTTATGGACCTTTATCCACAGTAACTTGAGAAAATAGAAATTTGGTGTGTATGTGCATTGTATATTATTTAGCCTCCATTTGGCAAAGGCAGATTTTAATTGTGATGTTTTCCGCTACAGTATCTGCTCTATGTTCATATTATTTCCCTTGATTAAGAAGACTGCTAAAGTACACGGGTCCGAAATTCAGGGTCTCAAAGCGACCCCTTAATGTCCATTTGCGGCGGCCATTCCTAAAAATCGAATGGCCCCCGCTTTGGGGTCAACAGGCCGACCCCATCGAAATTCAGGTCGCGGATTTTTCGGCCTGGACCCCATCCCGCCAATTTAAAATAAAATAAATACCTATCCATTTTCAGCTCGATCTGTCGATCCCCTGCCGCATGGTGCTCCCAGCAGGTTTTTCTGCTATTGTACCCTCTGAAGACTGTGTGCGTCTGGCAGTGCAGCCGCCCTTAAAGGGGAGGGCCCACTGCCGCGGCCACAATGCAAAAAATGTTGCCGGCCGACTTGCTGATCAGTCGGCAAAATACTGCCCCCGGGTTTGGCCGGGCTACCAACGGGCAGCCTGGCACTCCCTCTTGGGTGCCAGGCCGCTGGTCTGGCCAAAATCCTCCCTGGTGGCCCAGTGGACAAAGTTAAAAAATGATTGTCTCTCTCCCCTTTAACGGAGTGGAGAGAGCGTGGTGATGCACACGCGCTGTGATGTCACCTCGTTGATTGACAGCAGCGGACGGCCCAAACGACCCTTTTTCAGCCAGTCAGCCTGGCTTTGAGTTTAAGGCCCGCCCCCAATATAATCCATTTCCTGTAGGACTTTGAAAAAAATTCAAAGTCCTGAAAATGGATCTACTCACTGCACCAAGAGTTCCGGCGGTGAGTACCAGCTTAAACACTCATAGGTGCGCCAGCTTTCTGGTCACCTGAATTTCGGCCCCCGTATATTTATGTATAAGACTTAGCATGTACTTTTTGAATATAATTAATACTGAAGTAATTTTTAAACCCTAATAATACTTCATGGTCCGTAATTTGCTGTCAGCAGCAAAGCCAAGGTGCTCACCGCTGATCCTGAAGAAAGCTGCCCACAAAGATCTCATCATCTCTGTGGCGAGAAGTCCAACTTTTTCGACGTGCAGTTGAGATCAGTGCGGATTAGTGGGAATTCTATACCGCGAGCTGCTGTGACGTCAACAAGCTGTCTAAGTAGCCAATTGCAATGCAGAATTCTCACAGACAGGAAACCAGGAAGTGAATAAGTTGCTTTTGTAATGTCCTTCACACTACTATAAATTCACACAAGGCACATTTTGCAGACAAGATCACTCTGTGACCTGTACCATTATTCACAGGACCAAGAAGTGATGACCCTGCGTGGGACTTCCTTTTATATACCTGGATGACCAGGTGAAGAGTGTCTCTCACAAGTTCACCCCCTGTGGTCAAGGTGTGCATTTCTTACGTATATACAGTATGCAGTGTTGTTACATGAAGGTTACATTTATGACATCACCTCCCCCCCCCCCCAACGTCTTATGGGGTCAAAGATTAAGTGTTTCAGGCGGTCGACGCTCTCTCGTGGAGCGCCACAGTTGGGGCTCTGGTTGTTGAGCCTTGGCATGCGTCTCTGTCACCTGTGGTGATTCCGGCTTGTCCGGGCTGGCCGCAGGACTGCATGCTGCTGAATGTTCTTGTTGCTCGTTCACTGGCGGTGGTGTGGGCAACATCTCATGATCTTCTTCAGGTTCCTCAGTGTCCATGCTGAACCTTTTTTTTACTTGGTCCAGATGCTTGCAGCATATCTGTCCATTGTTAAGTCTGACCACTATGACCCTATTTCCCTCTTTGCCAATTACAGTACCCCCAAGCCACTTGGGCCCCACGGCGTGATTAAGAACAAATACAGGGTCATCGATTTCTATATATCTCCCCTTTGAGTTACGGTCATGGCACTCATTTTGGGACTGGTGCTTGCCCTCAACAATGTCTGACAGGACTGGATGAATGAGAGACAGCTGAGTTTTAAGTGTACGTTTCATGAGTAGTTCCGCGGGCGGGACCCCTGTGAGCGAATGCGGTCGGGCCTATAGGCCAGCAGGAGGCGCGATAGGCGGAATTGAAGGGAGGGTCCTTGAATCCGGAGCATGCCCTGTTTTATGATTTGGACCGCACGTTCCACCTGGCCATTGGAAGTCGGCTTGAACGGTGCCGTCCTGACATGTTTAATGCCATTACCCAACATAAACTCCCGGAATTCATAACTAATGAAACACTGGGCCATTGTCGCTAACCAGGATGTCCGGCAAGCCATGGGTCGCAAAGACCGCACGCAGAGTCTCCACAGTGGTGGATGTCGTGCACGAATTCAATATGATGCACTCGATCCATTTCGAGTACGCATCAACAACAATGAGGAACATTTTTCCCATGAACGGGCCCGCATAGTCGACGTGAATACGTGACCATGGCCTGGTGGGCCAGGGCCACGGGCTGAGTGGGCCCTCCCTGGGGGCATTGCCCAGCTGGGCACACGTCGTGCACCTGCGAACACAGTGTTCCAGGTCTGAGTCAATTCCCGGCCACTATACATGTGACTGGGCAATGGCCTTCATTAGCATGATGCCTGGGTGCTCGCTGTGGAGTTCCCTGATGAAAGCTTTTCTGCCCCTCTGGGGCATGACTACCCGGCTGCCCCATAGTAGGCAGTTGGCTTGGATGGAGAGCTCATCCATCCGTCTGTGAAACGGTCTGACCTCCTCGGGGCATGCTTCGTGTACGGGCGCCCAGTCCCCAGTCAGAACACATTTCTTAATCAAGGATAGGAGGGGATCTCTGTTGGTCCAGATTTTGATCTGGCGGGCTGTGATGGGGGAGCCTGCACTGTCAAAGGCATCAACTGCCATGACCATCTCAGCGCTTTGCTCTGCTGCCCCCTCAGTGGTGGCCAGTGGAAGCCTGCTGAGCGCGTCAGCGCAATTTTCGGTGCCTGGCCAGTCATACGCAGCCAGCGTGAGAGCCCATCGCTGTATGCGAGCTGACGCATTGGCATTGACAGCTTTGCTGTCTGACAACAGGGATGTTAACGGCTTGTGGTCCATTTCTAACTCGAACCTTCTGCCAAAAAGGTACTGGTGCATCTTTTTCACCCCGTAGATACATGCGAGAGCTTCCTTTTCAACCATCCCATATCCCCGTTCTGCTTGGGAGAGCGACCTGGAGACATAAGCCACAGGTTGGACTTAGCCCTCATCATTACTCTGCTGCAACACGCACCCAACCACATAGGATGATGCATCACAAGTCAAAATCAATTTCTTACAGGGGTTGTACAGGGTCAACAGCTTATTAAAACAAAGCAGGTTCCGTGCCCGATTGAAAGCCCGTTCCTGACAGTCCCCCCAAAACCAATCGCAACCCTTACGTAGGAGCACATGTAGCGGTTCCAACAATGTGCTTAAGTTCGGCAGAAAGTTCCCGAAATAGTTCAAGAGTCCCAGAAATGAACGCAACACCGTTGTGTTATGGGGTCTAGGCACACGACGAATCACCTCCGTTTTGGATTCGGTAGGCCGGATCCCGTCTGCGGCAACTCTCCTGCCCAAAAACTCGACCTCGGGAGCCAAAAACACACACTTGGACTTCTTTAGTCGCAGGCCTACCCGGTCAAGTCGGTGTAGCACCTCCTCCAGGTTGTGGAGGTGTTCCTCGGTGTCTCGACCCGTGATGAGGATGTCGTCCTGAAATACGATTGTTCCAGGGATGGATTTGAGCAGGCTTTCCATGTTCATTTGAAAGATAGTGGCCGCTGATCAAATGCCAAACGGACACTTGTTGTAGACAAACAGCCCCTTGTGCGTGGTGATGGCGGTCAGTAGCTTGGATTCTTCAGCCATTTCCTGGGTCATGTAAGCTGAAGTGAGGTCCAACTTGGTGAACAGCTTGCCGCTTGCCAGCGTGGCAAAAAGATCCTCCACTCTCGGAAGCGGGTATTGGTCTTGTAGTGACATTTGGTTGATAGTGGCCTTGTAGTCGCCACAGATCCTGACCGAGCCATCCGTTTTTAGGACAGGGACGATGGGGCTTGCCCAGTCGCTGAATTCAACGGGCGAAATTATACCCTCTCTTCGCAACCTGTCCAACTCACTCTCAATTTTCTCCCGCATCACATACGGCACAGCTCTGGCTTTGTGGTGTATTGGTCTGGCATCCGGGGTGGTGCATATTACTACTTTGGTAGCCTTGAAAGTCCTGACACCAGGTTGAAATAGTGACTCAAAGTTCTGTAAGACCTGTGAGCATGAACTTCGTTCCACAGATGAAATGGCGTGCACATCCCCCCGTTTCCAGTTCATCTCAGCTAGCCAGCTCCTCCCCAAATGCACGGGACCATTTCCCGGGACAATCCAGAGTGGCAGCCGGTTCTCTGATCCATTATGTGTGACCACCAACATTGCACTGCCTAGCACTGGGATGACCTCTTTGGTGTATGTTCGTAATTGCGTGTCAATGTGTTCGAGTTTAGGTCTACTAGCTCTGAGTGGCCATAGTTTCTCAAATTATTGGACACTCATAAGTGACTGGCCCCTGTGTCCAGCTCCATGCGTACTGGGAAACCGTTTAATAGGACTTTCATCATCATAGGTGGCGTTTTGGTATATGAGCTGTGGATGTTTGCCACATGAACCCGCTGAACGTCAGCGTCCATTGCTGTGTCCCAAGCATCAACCTGCCTTGCAGACCCCTCTTCTGGTTCATCTGGCTCAACTAAGCCTCGCTGCAGGCTTCCTGCACATTCTGGCTAAATGTCCACTGAAGTTACAATTTCTACAGATAAATTGTTGAAACTTACAGGTTTTTGCAGCATGTTTGCCCTCGCACCTCCAACATGAGCTGAGATTGTTGTGAACAAAAGAGCTGTTACCAGGCATTCCTCTCTGATTGTCTCTTTGATTACTCTTGAGCACTCTGTAAGTGGGTGCCAATGGTCTCATCCCGGGAAGCATTGTCCACCGTGATGGCGTAAATGTCCGTTCAACCAGCTATTGTCTCTGCTGAGGATCCACTCTAGAGTCTGTTGCTGCCTGGGTGGTGTCGAATTGCCCTTGCCTGCCTGCGGGGTTCTGATTCGCATTCACAATGTTAACTCCCTGATCCATCGCCACGTTGGAAGCAGAGTTGCACGCGTATATTGTCTTGGTTTCCTCCTCCCCCGTCATGAAGGTCTGAGCCATCAACGCCGCCACTTCCAAGGTCAAGTCCTTGGTCTCAATTAGCTTTCTGAAAATCCCGGCATGACCAATACCCTCAATAAAGAAATCCCTTAACATCTCTCCTCTGCAGGCGCCTGTGAACTTACAGAGGCTGGCCAAGCACCAAAGGTCCGCAACGAAGTCCGGTATGCTCTGTCCTTCCCGACGTCGGTGTGTATAGAATCAGTGTCGGGCCATGTGTATATTGCTCGCTGGTTTGAGGTGCTCACCGATCAATTTGCTGAGCTCTTCAAAGGTTTTGTCCGCCGGTTTCTCGGATGCGAGCAGGTCTTTCATCAGCGCGTACGTCTTAGGTCCACAGCTGGTCAGTAGATGCGCCCTTCGCTTGTCAGCTGCTGCATCTGCCAGCCAGTCCTTCGTGACAAAGCTCTGTTGGAGCCTCTCAACGAAATAGTCCTAGTCCTCACCGACACAGTACCGTTCCTCTGTGCTACCGGTGGCAATTCTTGTGAGTCGTTGATTCCCGTTTCTCATCGCCAAATGTAATGTCCTTCATACTACTATAAATTCACACGAGGCACATTTTGCAGACAAGGTCACTCTGTGACCTGAACCTTTATTCACAGGACCAAGAAGTGATGACCCTGCGTGGGACCTCCCTTTATATGCCTGGATGACCAGGTGAGGAGTGTCTCACACAAGTTCACCCCCTGTGGTCAAGGTGTGCATTTCTTAGATGTATACAGTATGCAGTGTTGTTACATGAAGGTTACAGTTACATGAAAGTTACATACATGACAGCTTTTATTCTGACTTTTAAAAAAATGTTAGAGAGCAAAACAAAGATTGGGGCTCTCACATGGGGAAAAGGGCAACCTAAAATAAAGATGAACAAACTTCAAAAAGATCTTCCTGAAATTCCGGTTTGGCCTTCCCGCGGGCATTTTAGAGAAAAAATACGCATCTACCTTAAGCTGATGAACACGTTGGACTTTCCGATTATGTGGCCTCCTTCGACTGCGATTTGCAGGGCGTGCATGTCGACACATGCGCAGGCCACGAGGTGGAGTCACACGGCTCTGGGCAGCCAATCAGGTAAGGTATCATAGTAATAGGAGTTCTGGAGTGTCCTAAACTGCTATTACTATAATTGTGATAGAGCCCCAAACACCCAAAACACTAATAAAAAAAAATAGAAAATAATTATACTACATTCATTTAAATTAAAGCTATTAATGTCTTAAAAAAATAATTTCCCGATTTTAAAAAAGTTTTTTAAAATAAACTTACCATTGTGGGGAGGGTTTTTAATGATAAAATATGTTTTAATAACTTTATTTTTATGTTTTTGTATTTTTTAAAACACGTGCACCTGTAAAAGTAGGTTATGCGCCTGCTTTTTCAGGCGCAAGATTTTTGAGGACATTTGTAAGTGTAAATATCGGAAATTTCCACTTACAAATGTCCTCGTTCCCGATCTGGCTATGATCTGTCAAGCCAGAAACTTGACAGATCGGAAATGCCGGTTTCCAGCGCATGCGCATTCCGCGCTGGAAATCTGCATTTCCAATACCTACCCGAATCCATAGGAACGCCATACAGACCCGGGGAGGCTGGAATTTCAGTGCCATAATTTTTTTTAAGTTTCTTAAAAATTGTAATTTTTATCACAATGGAGAAATGTGACGATCCACAAAATTAAAATTAGTTATTTAGAGCCATAAGATTTGTTTAACAGTCAAAACAGTTAAAACCCAGTTTGGGGCAGGTACAGCAGGAGTGGCGAGATCGGGGCGAAGTAGTGGCAAGTGATCATGAAGCGACGTGATCGGGGCCCAGGAGAGGCGTGAGTTCAGGGCCCAGAAGAGGCGAGGGCCCAAGGGCAGCACGGGCCAGCCCACACTATAATATGTATATGCACTAGAGCTGGTCTCCAGTCGTCTTGGTTAATCCTTGTCACTGGACCAAGACCGAGATCTGTCAAGCTTGTGTGGTGGCTGGTGTGCAACGGCCACCACACGTTAAAAAAACCCACACACAGGCATCTTCCACCCTTCAACATGTAGTTCAGGACCTGAAATATCAGGTCCTTCATTGAAACACCTGTGAACTCACTGTTTTTGATGTAGAAGCAAGTCATCCTCCATACGAGGGACCACCTAAAAGGAGAAGAAAACCCAGTTACACCTAATTCAACAAGGTCTAACTTTTAAAGGTGTATTTAACAGCGATATTCCCACGGAAAAGCCGAAGTCTCCATCAGTTTCACTGATTACACTGATTGCCAGTTATGGTGTGGCGGTGGGGGGAGGGGAGAGGGGGGGTGGAGTGCAGAGATGCACAGCGCAGCCAGTGTCAGAGCAGTGATTGACTGACTGCAACTTCAGGATTTCCAAATTAGGATGCTCATTTGCTACATCCTGAAATGGCGGTCAGTTTCAAAGGGGCAATAACAGCGAACGCTGTTCATTCGCTATAACTACCCCACTGCAAATTCCGGGCCAATGTGAACAAAATGCATGGAATCTAAAGTAACCTGATAGTTGAATTAATGCTATTTTGTATGAATGAACAGATCACTTTTACGACATTTTTAGTTAGGATTTTATCAATACAATTGTAGCAAAAGTGCTGTGTTAATCCATTGCGCTTTAACTTCTCTGTAGTCAAGCCTAGTTTACTATCTTATGAGCATTATACTTCAAGATCCTAGCTCCTTCAAAAAAAACAACATTTTATTCATTGAGGTTGTCGTGTTTTGGCTGGCTTTAGACATTCTTGGCTGAAACTGGGACTTAGTTAGAGTCCCTACATTTCGGAGATTCATTGCCCAATAATAATTTTAAGGTTGCACAATATATATTTGCAACTCATTCTGAACCTTGAATCTTAAAATATATAAAAAAACAAAAGAAACTGTTATGTGATATATTAACACAAGAATTTAAAGGAGAGCTCTACCTCCTCTATCTGTTTCTCTTTTGGACACATTTTGGTTTTTTTTCACCAAGACAACATAATTAATTCTTTTATAATATGTATTCGGCAGAAAAATAATATATGGGCTCAGTGGTTGTGTTCTGAAGAAAGAAAGCCTGTTCCTTCATCATTAACCCAGTCTCTCTGGTCTCTTTGACTGTTTGCCCAAGTGACCATGCAATACACTGGAGGTTAGGGAGCCCTCCACTGTAATTTTGTGCTGCAAATATGATGGCTATTTTTCTTAATGTAATATCATTTTGGACTGCCTCCCATCTTATTGTCTTTGTGGTCTCCCTACCCCTGAGAAAACATTCAAGTAACTGTTTGACAGAACTGGGATCCACCCAGTCATGTCAATTGAATTGGTCTGCTTTAAAATAGAATCAGGGATTGAATAATGTCAAAAATCACAAAGAAAAGGAAAATAGGCTCAAAAGTCTAGAACTGAATAAAAGGTGGTGACAAGTTGCTTAGAACAGAAAAGGGAATGTAAGGTTCAGAAATACCAAAAGACAAAGTGAGAAAAATAGAGCTAAATTTTGAAATGCAAATACTGTATCCAGCATATCATTGCTATTTTGGGGGTTTAAAAAAACTATTATGTAAAGGCAATTCATGTCCATATTTTAAAATATTCCCATTATATATTTTGATATCTACATTTAAGAGGGAAATTGCTCACATCTACTTGGCCCGTTGTAATTACACCCTCCTGCCATTGGTGCCGCTGCTGTGCTTCCACTGGGGGTGGGGAGGGGTGGGGGAGGTCTAATTACAACATGACAAGTTTATATAGGCAGTTTCCATTATAAATGTGAGCATAGGAATTGATAGCAGAAGAAGGTAACAGAAAGGGCACACAGACATATGACTTTTATTCTATTGTAAGGAGATAGATATAAAATTTGATGTAATTTTACACCAATTTCTTTTATGCTTTTCTCCATGAGAAGAGACATTTGTGGTGTGTGTAATTATATTGAATATCTGTGTTTGTATAGATTTCCTGTCTGTGCCATTTGTTCATGTTGTCCACTTCCAGTGTCAGTTTTTTCCAATTATAAATTTCTATGTCCACATTTAGAATGGAAAACTGTGTGAATTTGCCTGGCTGTAATTGAACAATCTGGCCAGTTAGTGTCTTGTGCAGTCAGTGAGCATTAACAGAGACTGCTTTCGAAAATGTTCAGGGAATTTGTCAACCATTTTATTTTTTGTTCAGGTAAGTTTTACTTTGAACTTTTCCCTTTTTTTAAATTGTTTTTTTTAATGAGTTACATTTTCTTTTGTTTAGAGTCTTAGCACCTTTCAGCCTTCTGCCTGCGCTCTAAAATGTTACAGAAAATCGGGTTGTCAATAGTTTCCACTGTTTTCATCTTTGCTGCTGGGCTTCTAGGCATTTTTGCCCACAAAATGGCGACATTTTTAAATGTGTTTTTATTTCTTTTTTTTCTTAAAATAAATATTTATAGTTAAAACAGGACTCGACTATCGTGGTTGCCTCCAGCTCTGCCTGACATGTTGCCACTGGCTGTGCATGAGCTCATGGCTCAGCCACTTCAAATGATATTTTGCCTCTCTCCAACTCTTCCTGCCCATTGGCTGTGCTTGAAGGTCACCTTGATTAATGCCTGCCCTCCCTGTTTCTCCTCTCCCACTTGCTATCAGAAATTGATGTGGCCATTGGGCTGTTGTCAGACCCACTGGCCCCTACCCCAACCATTTGGCACATTCTCGGCCACTGGTGCTGAGAACACTGCCCATTGTCTCCTGGTTCATTCTTGGGCCCACAGTCCTGGCCTCCCACTGGTTGGCCTGTTCTTGACCCACCAGTTTCTTATTCTTTAAGGTTAATGGAGAAAAGGCAACACAAGAGAAGTCAAATCTTCAGTCATCATCATCATCATAGGCAGTCCCTCGGAATCGAGGAAGACTTGCTTCCACTCTAAAAAATGAGTCCTTAGGTGGCTGAACAGTCCAGTAGGAGAACCACTGTTCCTGTCACAGGTGGGACAGATAGTCGTTGAGGGAAGGGGTGGGTGGGACAGGTTTGCCGCACGCTCTTTCCGCTGCCTGCGTTTGGTTTCTGCATGCTCAGCGCCCTCCTGGATGCACTTCTTCCACTTAGGGCGGTCTTTGGCCAGGGACTTCCAGGTGTCAGTGGGGATGTTGCACTTTTTCAGGGAGGCTTTCAGGGTGGCCCTGTAACCTTTCCTCTGCCCACCTTTGGCTCGTTTGCCGTGAAGGAGTTCCGAGTAGAGCGCTTGCTTTTGGAGTCTCGTGTCTGGCATACGAACGATGTGGCCTGCCCAGCGGAGCTAATCAAGTGTGGTCAGTGCTTCAATGCTAGGGATGTTGGCCTGGTCAAGGATGCTAACGTTGGTGCGTCTGTCCTCCCAGGGAATCTGTAGGATCTTGTGGAGGCATCGTTGGTGGTATTTCTCCAGCGACTTGAGGTGTCTACTGTACATGGTTCATGTCTCTGAGCCATACAGGAGGGCTGGTATTACTACAGCCCTGTAGACTATGAGTTTGGTGACAGTTTTGAGGGCCTGGTCTTCAAACACTCTTTTCCTCAGGTGGCCGAAGGCTGTACTAGCACACTAGAGGCAGTGTTGAATCTCATCGTTAATGTCTGCTCTTGTTGTTAAGAGGCTCCCGAGGTATGGGAAATGGTCCACGTTGTCCAAGGCCATGCCGTGGATCTTGATGACTGGGGAGCAGTGCTGTGCGGCGAGGACAGGCTGGTGGAGTTCCTTTGTCTTATGGATGTTTAGCGTAAGGCCCATGCTTTCGTACGCCTCAGTAAATACGTCGACTATGTCCTGGAGTTCAGCCTCGGTATGTGTGTAGACGCAGGCGTCATCTGCATACTGTAGCTCGATGACAGAGGTTGGGGTGGTCTTGGACCTGACATGGAGACGGCGAATGTTGAACAGGTTCCCACTGGTTCTGTAGTTTAGTTCCACTCCAGCGGGGAACTTGTTGACTGTGAGGTGGAGCATGGCAGCGAGGAAGATTCAGAAGAGGATTGGGGCGATGGTGCAGCCCTGTTTGATGTGGATTGCGTCTGTAATGGATTCGTTGGCAGAGGATGGTGATGAACTTTTGTGGCCATCCGAAACTGAGGAGGACGCTGCATAGACCCTCGCAGTTGACAGTGTCAAAGGCCTTTGTAAGGTCGAAGAAGGCCATGTATAAGGGCTGGTGCTGTTCCCTGCATTTTTCCTGCAGCTGTTGCGCTGCAAAAATCATGTCCGTTGTGTCCCGTAGGGGACGGAATCCGCACTGTGACTCCATGAGGAGCTCCTCGGAGAGAAAACGGTTGAGGAGGACTCTAGCAACGACTTTCCCAGTGGCTGATAACAGGGAGATTCCTCTGTAGTTGCTGTAGTTGGACTTGTCCCCTTTTTTAAAGATGGTCACGATCATTGCATCTCTGAGATCTCCCCTCTCCAGATGAGAGAGATGAGGTCATGTATTTGTGCCAGTAGTGCCTCTCTGCCATACTTCAGTGCCTCAGCAGGAATTCCACCCGCTCCCGTAGCCTTGTTGTCCTTAAGCTATCTTATGGCTTTTTTTACCTCGTGCAGTGTTGGGGCTTTACTGAGGTGGTGGCGAGTAGCATGCTGCGGGATGGAGTTGAGAACACTCGAGTCAAAGGCAGCGTCTCTGTTGAGGAGATCTTCAAAGTGCTCCTTCCAACGGACCCTGACTACCTCGATGTCTTCAGTACAGGATCTCCAATTGCCCCCTTAAACCTATAGGGTCATTTATTTGGTCATTCAGGTATAGAAGGGATAATACTTTACATAATTCAGACCAACAATGAGTTCAATTGGCTGTAATGTCATTAATGTGACAAGTTCAGCACTGCATTGTTGAGGTGGGAGGGGCGGGGGAAGGGGGGGGTTGTGGTGGGGGGGAATAAGCAATGAATGTAATGGTAAATTAAATCTGATATGGATGTTTTCATCTAAAACTCTGGATCTGAAATGGTCAACAATAAAATTGCATCAAACCAGAAAATACAATTCTAGAAAACACCATGGAAAGGTTTTTTTAAATCATTTTAACACTATTCTTTTAGGGATAGCAGCACATAATGGCCCAGAAATTGCAGCCTCGCCGAGTCTGTATGAAGTGCGCATGGACCCGACCAGGCCTCGCAAAAGCCAGTTCTCAGGGTGCGATGCGAATGCGCCAAGAACTGGCTTTTCTGATGGGTCAAGATTTCTCCGTACAGATCCAATGCATTCCCAGGAGAAGGACATCCGCGTGAGAGAGATTGGACTATTTGCCCAATTCATGCCTTGCGAATGTCCTTCAAACTTTTACACAGGCGTATAGTCTACTTTTACCAGTATAACATTTTAAAAACATAGAAAAATTAAATTTAAACACTAATTTTTGTATTAAAAACCCTGTCCATTAAGGTAAGTTTATTTTTAACCCTATTAAAACACATTAAACAAAATTCCCAATTTTTTTTTCTCTAAAACATTGCACTTAATTTCAATTAATTTTAAATATGTGAGGTGTTTTATTTATTTATTATGCTGTGTTTCGGTGTTTTCGGGGGTTTCTCATTGATGGTAAGGGGAGCCCGTACAAACAGAGCACCCATTTTTATCACTGAGAATACTGCATAGTGATTGATGGTCCAGGCCCATGTGACTCCAGCATGTACGTACGTACCTGAAAGACATCTCCCCATTCGCTGTGCAGCGAATCGAGGCCTGACCAGAATCCTGCATTCCTCCGGAACCACCAGGTTCTTTTGTAGATTTTTTTCGGGTCGGAGGCGCCCGTACGAAGGAAGCCTCTGACCGCAAATTCTGGACCAATATTAAATATATTATTTTTGTCAACAAGTTGGTACAGGTTGAATCTCACTTATCCGTAACTCCCTTATCCGGAACCACCCCTCGTTCGGAACCATTCCTGGCCGTTGGGTGGTGCATGTGCAGAATGCGGCCAATCAAAATCCTCTCAAAATCTCAATGAAAATAAAACTTGCCCATTTACACTTATAGACCCACAATAAATTTACCCCAAGTCCTCAAAAAATATCAATGTAAAATAAATTTACTCAACATCTCGAGGCCCGATGGCCCGCCGACACCTCGGGGCCTGCTGGCCCGCCAAAACCACACTGATGGAAGTGCCAATAAAAATTGTTCAGAAAATATTTTCAAAGTACTTACCTTTTTAATATTTTGGATCAGCTAACCATTCCATAGATTTTGAGAATATCCGAACTCTAGAACTCTAGAATAATTTGGTCTTCAATGTGAGTTGAGACTGCCTGACTGTCTGACTGACAGTTGTTGCAGTCAATCGGCGCGCGCACACACACACACACACTGAAAACACATGACCTCCCCTTATCTGGAAATATCCCTCATTCGGAACAGGCCAGGTCCCGAGGGTTCCGGATAAGAGAGGTTCAACCTGTATCTTGTAACTCCAAATCAAGATCTGCTTTAACAGTTTAAGATTATTACATTAACTTAGTGTTGAACTTAAATAAAGCTCATTGCAATTTCAGGAGTAATGGTTAGGAATGGGATATGTGCATGTTAGCTTTGGCTGCGGCACCACCACTGGTGGGAGGCTGTAATTACAGCGTGACAAGTTTTCATTATAAATATGGAGATATGACCTTATAATGGAAATGTTGGAACAAGGACAGAATGTATGACTTTAAAAAGAACAGCAGCATTATAGCTATGCTCTCTGGGCCAATTGCCCTCTAATTCTGCTTTACCTGAAGTCTACACTTGGTCTTGAGTCCTCGTGTGCAATGTCATGAGAATAAAATAAAAAGGAGATATGCATGGTCAGGTAAAGGAATTATGCCTTTTTAATCACACTCCCCTAATTTGTGAAGTAAAAGTTACTATTTTAGACCCAACCATCTAGTTCCGCATTTTAGTCAGATTTTTAGATTTATATCTTTTATTGGCTGAGTTTGTTAAATTGGGACTCTTTTGATGTTGGGACATTTTACCATATTTTTCCCCAGAGAACTAAATTGACACTTTCCTTTTAAAAAAAAAATGAGACAGTTCAGTGACTCTTAGATAATTGCACAATGGTGGGTTTCCCTGCTGTGACAGTCAATTGCAGGCAGGGTCACAGTCAAATGAAATCATCCCAAAGTGCTTCACAAGATGACTTATTAAGGAAAGTTTCTATATTAAATAAGTTTGGGCAGTTTTAACCCAGTTGCTAATGGACCTAAATCATTACATCGGAGTACTCATAAATCATCGGAGATCAGTACTAAATGTGGAATCTCACTTTAAGACGTGAGTGATTTCTGCTACAAAAAATGGATAATGTTGCCTTTTACAGTAGGGGGTGCTTTTCTGAAATTAGAGTTATGGTATTTGGTGGGGCATGCAGTGTCCATGTTACTATTTATCTATCCAGTGCTATCAACCATGCTGGAAGTACTTTATACCAGGCACTAAAGTGGAAAATATGTTGCATTCCCAGTACTGGCATCCCTCAACTTGATCAAGGCATCAAAAATAGTTAGCGCACCATGTGTGCCCTTAAAGAGTGCCATTAGTGGAAATCTCCCTCATTCATAGCATGCAGCATGGTAAAGGAGCAGGAAATGTAATTGATATTGGTCAGTGTATGTCGCCTGGATCATGCCAGTAATATTATTTCAACAGCAGCATTATGCAGAGAAGGTGCATGCTCTTAACATATGTTCTTAACATCCAAAACATTCTTTAACATAACAATGCTCATGTTTTTAATCTTTACCTGTTTAGTACTTACCTTGAAACATTTTTAACTGTGGCTGTGAAATGTTGCCTAGAGCCTGAGTCCAGTTTGTTATTCTGTTTGTATTTTGGGAAGGGATGGTTAGATGAATTGTTGTCTATCACGTTCTCACATGTCTTGGCACAGTCTTGTGAACAATGAGAATAGCATAGGAAGGAAATAAGGATATTGTTACTTTAAACTACAGTTGACGCAATACCTGTTGTCTAGCCATAATGCAAGTTCTTTCTTATTCTTACTTGACCACACTGCTGAATGTGGAGTCAGATTTCTACAGTTTCACAAATGATATTGTATGCAAGTGTAGTAGCAAGTTCAAGATTCTGATCTTGTCACAACAAATTGGACAAGAATCTACAATACATGCAATTCCGCTTGATTTATTTTGTTCCGAACCAGGAATAGTTTTCTACTCATAATGTAATACATACTTTAGTTAATATCAAATCTGATAAAGCCAAATTCTATTTAAGAGCAAGATTTGTTTATGGATTTTCCCAGCCCAATTTTATGACACATACATCCTTTTTTTAAATTTGTTCTGGGATGTGGGCATTGCTGACAAGGTCAGCATTTATTACCCATCCCTAATTGCCCTTGAGAAGGTGTTGGTGAGTCACCTTCTTGAACTGCTGCAGTCCTTGTGGTGAAGGTGCTCCCACAGTGCTGTTAGGGAGGGAGTTCCAAGATTTTGACCCAGCGATAATGAAGGAATGCTGATATATTTCCAAGTCAGGGTGGTGTGTAACTTGGAAGGGTACTTACAGGTGATGGTGCTCCCATGTGCCTGCTACCCTTGTTCTTCTAGGATGTAGAGGCCATGGGTTTGGGAGGTGCTGCCGAAGAAGTCGTGGCGAGTTGCTGCAGTGCATCTTCTAGATGGTATGCACTGCAGCCACGATGCGCTGGTGGTGGAGAGAGTGAATGTTGAAGGTGGTGGATGGAGTGCCAATCAAGCGGGCTGCTTTGTCCTGGATGGTGTCGAGCTTCTTGAGTGTTGTTGAAGCTGCACCCATCCAGGCAAGTAGAGAGTATTCCATCACACTCCTGACTTGTGCCTTGTATATGGTGGAAAGGCTTTGGGGAGTCAGGAGATGAGACACTTGCTGCAGAATACTCTGACCTGTTTTTGTTACCACAGTATTTATGTTTCTGGTCAATGGTGACCCATAGGATGTTGATGGTGGGGGATTCAGTGATGGTAATGCCATTGAATATCAAGGGGAGGTGGTTAGACTCTCACTTGTTGGAGATAGTCATTGCCTGGCACTTGTGTGGCGTGAATGTTACTTGCCACTTATTAGCCCAAGCTTGAATGTTGTCCAGGTCATTCTGCATGCGGTTCATTTTCTGAGGAGTTACGAATGGAACTGATCACTGTGCAATCATCTGAGAACATCCCCACTTCTGACCTTATGGAGGAAGGAGGTTATTGATGAAGCAGCTGAAGATGGTTGGGCCTAGGACACTGCCCTGGGGAACTCCTGCAGCAATGTCCTGGGGCTGTGATGATTGGCCTCCAACAACCACAACCACAACCATCCCGATAATAGCAAGTTTCAAATAACATTTTCTCCAGCCCAGTGATCTGACATAATCATGTTTTCTTAAGCTGTGTGGCATGCCATATAAGTCACATGAAAGAAAATCCTTGGCATGTACTTATGCACATGCTATATGGAGAAAATTGAGCATGGATTAGTTGAAACCACAAGGCAATTCTTTCAGTCAACTCGCCTCAATTTCTTGCTACAGTGTGTAGTGTGCGTGCAAGTACATTATTGTAATGTGATCAAACCTATATATATTTTAAAAGATCTGTTGGTATATTCATTCAAAACTTGAATGAATTGTCAACATTTTCCACTTTGAACATGACAGCGGTGTTGATTGTGACTTTTGACAGTGCAGGGAGGCTCAGTAAGTCATGTGATGGTAACTTCAGTCATGCTGAGCTATAGTGTCATCAGATCCATTTGAACAGATGGTTATGATTTAGTAAGAACCATTGTGTTGTCAACATGTATTATTGAATAGTATATTAATAGAAGGTGAGAATATACTGATATATCACTTTACTGCAAAGATTACATCTGCTATAGCTATCAGTTGTAGCCAATCTGGGGTCCATCTGCTGAAAAATATGTTTTTTTTGCTTAACAGATGACACTGTTAATTGCACCTAATTTAAATCTTCTTTCAATAATCCTTTCATATTGCTCCTACGTTATCTGGATGTTAATCAAGAACGAATCCTGAATCAAGTTACATCAAACATCGAGATTTTCAACCTGTGCCCAAAATGGGCGTGAGGTGGGCGGGGCATCGACAGCACACAGCCAAAGCCACTGTTGGGAGGCCCGAATTATTTTCAGGTCAAAGCCTCGTCCGAATTCAGCTGGAAAGTTTGGGTACCAAATGGGCACTCCACTGTTGCTCACTAGTCTTTGAAGGCTGAAAATTGGCTAGATTCTCCATCAGGTCAGGCCTGTTGGTGGTAGCTGGGAGAGGTACGACTGCCGTTCCTGAGGTGGAGGAGAGGGCGAGAACGTGCTGGCAGTAGACCAGAAGACTTTTGTGGAATTGGAGGAGCATGAATGTTTCTCCCGTCCCCACAAAATTTTTTATAAAAAAATGCCAAAAACCTTTTCCTGAGCAGTCTGCAGTAGACGTTATAAGGGCTGCTTGTTAGGCCACAACTGGACCTCGTCTGCTCATTGAAGTGAAAGTTACCAACAAATGATCATTTTCAATGCTTTGAGAATAAGCTTTGTTTGGTATTGTCCATGCATTTGAATTTACAATTAAAGGAAAATTATTTTGGTGTGTTAGAATAACTTGTTTCAGAATAACACTATGCTTTGACCAGGTATGCGCCTATCTAAATTTAACTTTATAATCAAAATGTAATCTTGTTAATCTGCTAGCAGTCATGGAGGCGACAGTTGTCTCTTTTACTTTGTAGTGGAGGCATTATATTTAAGCATTTGTGAAACTACATGGTAGATGGTATCAGTTGCAGTACATTACAGCAATTAAGCTGACATATTTAGTGCAGTTCCAAGCCTCATCTCAAATTGTAACAGCCATCATAAGGACACAAATATTAGTAATATGATATAAAATGAAAACATCTATCTTTTTAATGTTATTTTCCTTCAGTAGGATGGATTGAACTGAGAAAGTACAACCAAAAGAAATGAATATAACACTTTGTGGGCTATACATCAAGACATCTAAGCAAAGGAAAGTTTGCAGAAAAATATTCTAGTGGAAAGGAACATTCTAATAGGATGGGGTGGAAATTTGGTCGTACCTCAGTTGGAGCAGTGTCTCGGGCGGAGCGGTATGTTTTGCGCCGTCAAGTGGTTTGCATCTGCCGCCGCAAAATGCATCAGCTGGATTTGGAGCGGGCGCTAAGGGAGCCGTTGCACACCTCTTTCAGGGCGCTGGGCCGGCTGAGCAAGGGAAAATCTCGAGCTAAAGAGCCAGTCTCAGAGCATCATAACAGAAGCCTGGAGGAAAAAAAATCTGAAAAAAACCCACCAAAAATATTCCCAATATATAGCTCACTCCACCACAACATAAATTCCCCCCCCCCCAAAAAAAAACAATCACACTTGCTTCAGGTCGGCATTACTTACCTGACTGCAGCCGCTACAGCTTGGAATGCCAGCTTTCACAGGCGTTCCCAGCAGGACCCTCGACGGAGCGCTACGGGTCGGGCCGCGATCCAAAAATCGGGCCATTGTCGCAACCAGAGATGTTGCACACCGGCTCGCCTCTCCCGGGCGGTATGCTCCGCCCCCCCACCCCCCCATCAATACCGGCATTGAATGTCCCGGCGGGGCGTTGGAAGCTGGCCACCCAGGCGTAACTGCTTTCCGCCGCCATTGCCGCCCCTCTGCTAAAAGGGCAGCAAAAGAACGAATTTCCACCCCGATGTGTCCAAACAGATCAGATAAAACATTCACATATCACATTCTTCTTCGGGGATTTCATCTCCTCTGGTAGCTCACTGCCTAATATGTTCACGTAAAATTCTTGAGTGCGGTATTTTAACATGGTTGTTAGCCAATTCAAAATGTGTATTCAGTTTCATTTATATTCTCCCTCCTCTGCACAAGGATAGGCTTTTAGCAAGGGTTTAACCATTATAAAGAAGCAAATTTACTTTTGTTGATTTGCCATGATGCATTTTAGGCTGTAAGAAAGACCTAGTGGTGTCGATTTTAACAGCCCCTGCTGGGCATGGACCAGGGGCACTCCAAATATCATGGTGCTGCACCTACTGCCCGATTTCCACACCTGATCCAACCATTGCCATTTTGATAACGTCCCACATGGCAGACAGATCACGAAAGTAAAAGCCCATGGGATCCAAGGCAAAGTGGCAAGTTGGATCCAAAATTGGCTCAGAGGCAGGAAGCAAAGAATAATGGTAGATGGGTAATAATGGTAGATGGGTGTTTTTGTGACTGGACGGCTGTTTCCAGTGGGGTTCCGCAGGTCCCTTGCTTTTCGTAGTATAAATGATTTGGACTTGAATGCAGGAGGTACGATTAAGAAGTTTGCAGATGATAGAAAAATTAGCCATGTGGTTGATAATGAAGAAGAAAGCTGTGGATTGCAGGAAGATATCAATGTACTGGTCAGGTGGGCAGAACAATGGCAAATGGAATTTAATCCTGAGAAGTGTGAGGTAATGCATTTGGGGAGGGCTAACAAGGCAAGGGAATACACAATAAATGGTGGGACACTGAGAAGAGTAGAGGAACAAAGGGACCTTAGAGTGCATGTCCACAGATCCCTGAAGGTAGCAGGTCAGGTAGAGAAACATAGAAACATAGAAAATAGGTGCAGGAGTAGTCCATTTGGCCCTTCGAGCCTGCACCGCCATTCAATAAGATCATGGCTGATCATTCCCTCAGTACCACTTGCCTGCTTTCTCTCCATACCCCTTGATCCCCTTAGCCGTAAGGGCCATATCTAACTCCCTCTTGAATATATCCAATGAACTGGCATCAACAACTCTCTGCGGCAGGGAATTCCACAGGTTTACAACTCTCTGAGTGAAGAAGTTTCTCCTCATCTCAGTCCTAAGGTGGTTAAGAAGGCATAACAAAACAATGCCTTTATTAGTTGAGGCATAGAATACAAGAGCAGGGAGGTTATGCTTGAACTGTATACAACACTAGTTAGGTCACAGCTAGAGTACTGCGTGCAGTTCTGGTCACCACATTACAGGAATGATGTGATTGCACTCAAGAGGGTACAGAGGAGATTTATGAGGGTGTTGCCTGGACTGGAGAATTTTAGCAATGAGGAAAGATTGGATAGGCTGGGTGTGTTTTCTTTGGAACTCTTTGGAGGCTGAGAGGAGACCAAATTATGAGGGGCCTGGATAGAGTGGATAGGAAGAACCTATTCGCCTTAGCAGAGGAGTCAATAACCAGGGGGCATAGATTTAAAGTAAGTGGTAGAAGGTTTAGAGGGTTTTTGATAAGAAATATTTTCACCCAGAGGGTGGTGCGTGTCTGGAACTCACTACCTGAAAGGATGGTAGAGGCAGAAACCCTCACCACATTTAAAAAGTACTTGGATGTGCACTTGAAATGCTGTAGCCTACAAGGCTACAGACCAAGAGCTGGAAAGTGGGATTAGGCTGTGTAGATCTTTGTTGGCCAACAAGGACACGAAGGGCCGAATGGCCTCCTTGTGTGCTGTAAATTTCAATGATTCTATGATTCACAAGGGTGACCCAGGTGCCCACCTGAAGCAGGCAGGAGCCTCATTAAAGTATGTTAAAGGTGCTATATAAATACAAGTTGTTGTTATAGATTATGCTGAAGTGGCAATTTCTTTCCTCTTATATCAACCATCTTAAATGTGTCTCTTTTATTTTAATCAATCTATGTGTGTTTTGGCATAGATATAGCCACAGTGCGACTTGCCTTGTTATTTCATACTGCTAGTATATCAAGCAACAGAGACTGTAGATGCTTTTATCAGATATCACCTTTCTTAACTTTCTTTGATCATGATCCATTGTAATATCATTGAGATTTATGCTTCAATAAGGATGTATTTCTAGTGGTTACAGACCGATCAGAACTGTTTGTTTGAACCTGTGTGCTAGTCATGATTGTTCATCAGCCATAGTTCACTTGACTTTGTGGAACCGCAAATGTTAGATTTTCATAATATTCTAGTTTTATCAGCATATTATTCTTATGCAGAGATAAATAATCATGAAAGACCAGCAGAACAAAGCAATGGAACATATTTTTTTTAAAGGAGGCTAACGTGCCGGAGACTGTTATCTCAAATGAATTGCCATGGATTCCTCATACGTGATGTGAGCGTTCTAAATTCAGCCAGTATATATCTATTAACTGACATGGCAGGCAGGGATATATGCTTTTAATCCCGGAGGGAAGTTTCTAAACTGTCATCGTCGGGTATTTTCCAGGCTTCATAATGAGATTTCTCTGGAACTTAACAACTGTTATTTTAATTGATGTAATCACTGTTTGATTAATCAGACAGTGCACTGATATTTACTGGCTTTTTTCCCACTTGGGTTTTTTTGTAGTTTATATAAGAACATGAAAATTAGGAACAGAAGTAGGCCATGCGGCCCTTCGAGCCCGCTGTCATTTGGAATTGGAACCTAACCTGATTGAGTAGAGTGGGCCTATACTCTCTGGAGCTTAGAAGAATGAGAGGTGATCTCATTGAAATATATAAGATTCTGAGGCGATTGACAAGGTAGATGCTGAGAGGTTGTTTACCCTAGCTGGAGAG
This sequence comes from Pristiophorus japonicus, assembly GCF_044704955.1. Lineage (NCBI taxonomy): Eukaryota > Metazoa > Chordata > Chondrichthyes > Pristiophoridae > Pristiophorus > Pristiophorus japonicus. The sequence goes on from NC_091987.1 coordinate 95,619,636, forward strand.
TTTAGAACTAGGGGGCATGGTCTCAGGGTAAGTCTGAGATGAGGAGGAATTTCTTCACTCAGAGGGTTGTAAGTCTTTCGAATTCTCTACCCGAAAGAGCTGTGAATGTCATTGAGTATATTCAAGGCTGAGATAGATAGATAGATTTTTGGAATCTAGGGGAATCGAAGGATATGGGGATCTGGCGGGAAAGTGGATAGTTTAACCGGGAGCCAATGTAGGTCAGAGAGCGCAGGGGTGATGGGTGATTGTGACTTGATGTGAGTTAGGACATAGTCTGCTGAGTTTTGGGTGACCTCAAGTTTACGTAGTGTAGAATGTGGGAGGCCAGCCAGGAGTGAGTTGGAGTAGTCAAGTCTAGAGATAACAAAGGCATGAATGAAGGTTTCAGCAGCAGAAGAGCTGAGGCAGGGGCAGAGGTGGGCGATGTTACAGAGGGGGAAAAAGGCGGTTTTAATGATGCCGCGGATATGTGACTGGAAGCTCATTTCAGGGTCAAACATGGCGCCTAGGTTGCGAACAGTCTTATTCGCCCTCAGATTGACGCTAGGGAGAGGGATGGAGTCAGTGGTTAGGGAACGCAGTTTGTGGCAGGGACCAAAGATAATGGCTTCGGTCTTCCAAATATTTAATTGGAGAAAATTAAGAGAAAAAGAAAACTGAGGTGTGGACTGGGGCCACTGGATGTGGGATCGAGTGAGCACATGACAGCTGGTGCTAGCCAGGCTGCAAAAATTATGGGCCCGAACCTTGGTTGACTCTAAGGCCTGCCCATTTCTCGACAGTCCCCGGGCAGCAGATACCTTTTTTCCGCTCACTGCTGCTGGGGCCAGTCGGGAGCGAGTTTCGCCGCACTTGTGCCGGCGGCAACGGCAGCAGCAGGCAGCAGGAGTTGGTGGCCGGGAGCGGGCGTCAGCGGGCAGCGGCTGCAGTGGGCAGTATGTGCAGGCATCTCAACTCGGAAGACTTTAGAGGCCGTGCAACGCGCATGCGTGAGACTTGTTTTTTTTTGTAGTCTCATTTGCCAGCTGAAGTTGAGGCGAATCAGGCTGATGGGACATCTGCGCAAGCGCTTAAATGCTGATCACTCCTTAGCATCTGCCAGTTGGAGAAGGGAGAGTGTTGGAAGTAGGGAGCAACAAAGTATTCAGCAGCCATCTTTCTAGGGAATTAAAATGAGTGGACAAAAAACTTCAAGGAAGACTTTTAAAACCAGGCCCAGAGCTCCCTGGTTTAATGATGAAGAACTGGAGGAGCTTATATCTGACGTGGAGCGCAGGTATAAAGACCTCACTCGGGATGGTCGTGGAAAGCCTCCACCACCCCAATACAGATGCATCTGGAGGAAGATTGGTGAGGCTGTGTCCTCAGTGGGCAACTTTGTGCGGAATGGAGACCAGTGGAGGAAACGTTGGAATGAGGTGTTGGCGTCAGCAAGAATGAGTAACCATTTATTGGAGCCCTCCCGTACAACTCCAAAAGGTTCTGTGCCAGAAGTGTCTGTGTGAGTGTGTGTGGGGCATGAGCAAAAGAGGTCAAGGCTGCAACGTTTCTTTCCGCAGAAGAAAAAGACATCCAAGACAGCAAGCCTGAGTGCCACGGGAAGGGGCCCAGCAGAGGGCATAGAGTTGAGCAGCCTGGATGAGCGTGCCTTGGCATTGGTGGGTGACCACCGCCGTGCAATCACAAAGGGTGATGCAGATCCCGTGATAGAGCATGGTAAGATTAATCTAATCTCCAGTGTGTGTGACGCTCATGTCATGAAAGGTACTGCAATCTTATGTCAAAAGCATTTTCATGCACACTTTGTCGATCATTCTTGGTGTGCCCATGTAGCGATGGGACCCCTTGATGGCACAATGTGAAATTAGACGGCTCACATGTCATGCTGACCAACCCCAACCACCAGCTATAGAATTAAATGTTCTTCTCTACTTGCAGATGGTGAGTCGGACAGCACCAAGCAATGCACACCATCCACCTCTGGCACACAAAGGAGAAGTGTTATCCCAAGTACTCTCTCCCCTGCATTGTTAACAGCCCAAGACAGCAACTCATTCATCCAACCCTCCCACCCACCAAGATCATCCATGTCCACCGCACCTACCTCCGCCACCCAGACAGGAAGACAAGGAGGCAGAGGAGGGAGAAGGACCCATTGTAGAGCCAATTGAACTCGAGGAGCTGCAAGGGGAAGACACCAGCCACCTGTCCGGAGAGCCTCAGTATTGGGGTCCGAATTCATGGGCTTCGAACTGGACGAACCAGGAACAAGTACTGGCAGGCACAGAGGCCATGGCGTTAAACCAGCCATGGCGCAGTCACCCACACAGACCCAACAATCCCCTGAGGATGAAGGACGGCTTGCGGCCATTAACGAGATAGTCAACTATCGAGGACGAACGCCGAGCTAGGTCGCGATCTGCTGCAGACCATGTCTGGGATAGCTGCCAGAATTGCAACCCTTGCTCAACACCATACTGACAGCATGGAGCAGCACATTAGTGCGGTGGAGCACAACACAGAATCTGTCGAGGCGATGAGGCAAGCGATGGCTTCTGGCCAGGTCGTGGAAGCCCCCGAGCCCACACCCTCAAGGCACACAGATCCCGAGGAGCCGGACATGTCGGCTCCATCAATCACGCCCCCTGCCTTCTCGCCATGATGTCTGCAGAGATCCGGCTGCCCTCCTGCACAACCTGATGAACCAGAGGTGGTGAGGGGCAGGTGTGTGGCACGCCACGTTGAAGGCGAAGCGAAGAAGAGGACGATGGGCCTCACATCAAGGGGGGGAAAAGAGAGGAGGTGGTGGCGGGTAGAGGGGTGGTGGTGGCGGGTAGAGGGGTGGGTGTTTGATGGTCTATATGCTCGTTAATGGTATGATGTTCTGTCACTTTTGGAATGCTGCACTTTTCAATAAATTCACATTATTCATCCACTCTTGGTCGGTGTCTCATTTTTACATAATATGTGGTGCCTTCTGAGAAAAACACAGCTCTCTCTCACGTATTCCACTGTATGAGGGATATCTTGCCCTCCACCTATGATTCTACTTCCATCTCGCCACGACAAGTAAGGGTCACCAATGCAGGAAGGCTTCCATTCAATGAGAGTCAGTTGAACTATTTTCAGGGCACACATTAAGGCTTGCACTTCACCCAACTTTTTCTCACACCAAACATCGCATAGTGCCACCCATGAGATGACATGTGCATCAGTGAAATTGCAGTCCATTATATGTATTTTTCCGTCTTCCATACCACATCTCATGCTGTTCTCACTCACATGCCGAGACCCGCCAGAGCTTTACATCTTCTAACTCTCGCCCATTTTCTCTGACCTAAAATCATTCCATATGCGCAGTCACAATCTGTCACTAAAAATCTTCCGCCTGAAATGGTTTCAAGACTCTTGTAGGGCATCTCCATTGAGGCTTCACCATCTTTCAACACTCATTGCCGCTTCCTCTACCACACCTTCCCTTCAACGGAATAATCTGGAATTACATATCTCAACTCTTTCTGTGTGGCTTGAGGTCCATTACATTACTATTTCTGTGCCACCATTAATGCTGTAGCATGTGCACGATACCCAAGATGTGAAGAGCTGCAACCCGCTGAGCGATTCTCCCTGCCGCCCGACTCACAGTCAGGTCAGACCAGCTTTTTGCCAGCGTTCCTTCTGGCGGGCGGCAGGGCGATCTTAGTCCATGGTGCCTGAGGAAAATCCCGGATTTCTAGCCTCGGGCATGGGCGGGCGGCAGCAAGTAGCGCCAGAGAAACCTCTGCGAGGAATCTCCCGGTGGGCGGCACCTGGGCGGGCAAATGGGCGGGACCGGAGTAATCGCCAAATAAAAACTATTTCTGGCGGAAGTTCGGTGGCTGTGGGCGGAAACTCAGCCAAGTTAGGGACCTATAAATGTGCTTTTTGCCAAGTGGGAGTCAGGTAACTTATTTGCTCTGGAAAGGAACTAGAAGGTGCTGCAGAGGGAAGTTGTGACACCATTCACATTACTACCAGCATGGTTGCTGAACGGCTGTGCAAAAACAAGGTAAATAAATCTCAGGGACCAGATAAGATGTGTTATGTATGCATGCCTGTTTACTGTGTGATGTCTGTAACACTGTTATGCAACACTGAATGTACCGTTACACTGTACACACCTTACCTGCACACTGCAGGTAACCCAGTATAAAAAGGAACACACAGCTTGTTGTCTGCACGCAGGAGCTGCAAATAAAGGACTACAGGTCTACACAATTTAAGTATCATACCCTGCCTCATGGAGTCATTACTAAAGGTGCCTACATATGCTACAAGATGCATCTGAGAATCCTTATGGCACGAAGGGAGGAAATTGCAGGAAATCTGGCACAAATTTTCCAGAAATTACTGAATACTGGAGAGGTGTCTGGAGGCTGGAGAAAGACACATGTTACTCCTATTTTTTTTTAAAACGTAGCAAAAGTGATCCCAGAAACTGTAGATTAGTGAGTTTTACAACCATTATGGGTAAAATTATGGAGACCTTTTTTTAAAGATAAGGTCATGGAGCACCGGGGTAGAATTAACATCATAAAAGATAATCAATATGGGTTCATGCAAGGTCTTGCCAATCTAATTAATTGGATTTCTTTGAGGGCGATACAAAGGAACTTGAGAGGAATAAGCCTCTGAATGTGGAATACTTGTGCTTTAGTAAGGCCTTTGACAAAGTTTCTCTGGAATGGCTGGTACTGAAAATAAGGAAAGTAGAAATCAGTGAAAATATTTTATGATGAATACTGTTGTATATGGAGAAAGAGTCAGACTGAACACTGAGCTCAAAATAAAGTGTGACCTTAGTCTTTTACCTGTGGAGCCTCCTTAAATACCTGTGCTCCCAAGAGATTATGGGATCCCTTGGGATGCCAGGGAATGAGCCCTCTGGTGGCTGTACAGAGTAAATACAAGAATATATATAATACAACACTCCCCCCACCCCCCAAAGTCAATAGTGTAACTATTTACAATGTGAGTCGATCTGGGGAACTTCTTGACCTGGTTGATCATCTCGGTGTGAAAGCTGGTGTTGTTGAATCATTTGTTGGGCCCTCGCTGGGCTGCTGTGCAGCTGGCCTTGCTGAGCTGCCTAGTGTGTTAGGCCCTGCAGGGCTGCTGTGGATGATGGGGGGTGGGGGGAGTGTTGTATTATATATATTCTTGTATTTACTCTGTACAGCCACCAGAGGGCTCATCCCCCGGCGTCCCAAGGGATCCCATAATCTCTTGGGAGCACAGGTATTTAAGGAGGCTTCACAGGTAAAAGACTAAGGTCACACTTTATTTTGAGCTCAGTGTTCAGTCTGACTCTTTCTCCATATATAACAGTATTCATCATAAAATATTTTGCTTTGTGGTCAACCATGGTGCCGGTTGCCACTGTGTATATGTTGGGGGATCAAAAAAGGTAGGGTCCAAGGTGGGTTGCTCACGATAGTCCATGAATCCGAGTTTGATTTGGTCCAAGTGTTTCCAGTGAATGAGTCCATTTGAAAGTTTGACCCGAAACACCCTGCTCCCCTCTTTGGCCACGACAGTGCCGGGAAGCCACTTGGGACCTTGTCCATAATTTAATATAAATATAGGATCATTGATTTCAATCTCGCATGACACATTTGCGCTATCATGGTTGAAATCGCCTGCTCTCTACCTGTTCATGCAGATGAGGGTCAAATAACAAGAGCCTTGTATTAAGTGCTCTTTTCATGAGCAGTTCAGCAGATGGGATCCCAGTGAGCGAGTGGGGTCTCGTGCGGTAGCTAAGCAGGACTCAGGATAGGCAAGTCTGCAGTGAGCCATCAGTTACCCTCCTCGAGCCTTGCTTGATGGTTTGCACTGCTCTCTCTGCCTGACCATTGGACGCTGGTTTAAACGGGGCAGGTGTGACATATTTGATCCCGTTACGGGTCATGAATTCTTTTAACTCAGCACTGGTAAAACATGGGCCGTTGTCGCTCACCAGGACATCGGGTGGGCCGTGTGTGGCAAACATGGCCCGCAGGCTTTCAGTGGTGGCAGCGGATGTGCTAGCCGACATTATCTCACATTCAATCCACATGGAGTATGCATCTACAACCACAAGGAACATTTTACCCAAGAATGGGCCTGCATAGTCGACGTGTACCCTAGACCACGGAGGGCCAAGACCATGAACTTAGCGGCGCCTCCCTGGCTTAACTGCGAGCAGATATTACATTTGTGAAAGCAGGACTCTAAGTCCGCATTGATACCGGGCCACTACACGTGGAATCTGGCTATCGCTTTCATCATTACGATGCCTGGGTGGGGACTGTGGAGGTCATTGATGAAGGTGTCTCTGCCCTTCTTGGGGACCACTACTCAATTGCCCCACAGAAGGCAGTCTGCATGCATAGACATTTCATCTTTGCGCCACTGGAACGGCTTTATCTCTTTCTGCATTTCCACTGGGACACTGGACCAGCTCCCGTGAAGCACACAGCTTTTGACTACAGATAATAAGGGGTGCTGGCTTGTCCAGGTTTGGATCTGCCGGGCAGTGACGGGTGATTGCTCACTTTCAAATGCTTCCATAACCATGGCTAGCTTTGCGGGCTGCACCATTTCCACCCCCGTGGTGGGCAATGGCAACCTATTGAGAGCATCGGCGCAGTTTTCTGTGCCTGGCCTGTGGCGGATGGCATAGTTGTATGTGGACAACGTGAGCGCCCATCTCTGGATGCGGGCCGGTGCATTGGTATTTATCCCTTTACTCTCAGAGAACAGGGATATAAGTGGCTTATGGTCAGTTTCCAATTCAAATTTTAACCCAAACATGAATTGATGCATTTTCTTTACCCCTTAGACACACGCTAACGCTTCTTTCTCAATCATGCTGTAGGCATTCTCAGCCTTAGACAGACTGCTGGATGCATAAGCAACCAGTTGCAGTTTTCCCAAATCATTAGCTTGTTGCAATACCACCCGACGCCATATGACGACGCACCAAACGCTTACATGGATCATACACCACAAGCAATTTGTTTGAGCATAACAATTTTCTTGGCTTTTGCCCCAAACCCATTTGTCCCCTTTTCGTAATAAGACATGCAGTGGTTCTAACCATGTGCTGAGACCTGGTAAGAAGTTACTAAAGTGGTTCAGGAGTCCCAGAAACGACCGCAGCTCCGTCACGTTCTGTGGCCTCGGTGCATTCTCAATTGCCTACATCTTCGCGTTGGTGGGTCTGATGCCGTCTGCCGCAATCCTCCTTCCCAGGAACTCCACTTCAGGTGCCAGGCAAACACACTTCGAGCATTTTAACCTGAGCCCCACGCGGTTGAGTTGACTAAGAACCTCCTCCAGGTTCTGCAGATGCTCGACTGTGTTCCGACCTGTGACCAAGATGTCGTCCTGGAAGACCAGGTGTGCGGGATCGACTTCAGTAAACTTTCCATGTTTCTCTGGAATATTGTCACCGTCGATCGGATTCCAAACGGGCATCTGTTATAATTAAAAAGACCTTTGTGCGTGTTGATGCAGGTGAGGGCCTTCGATGATTCCTCCAGTTCCTGCGTCATGTAGGCTAAAGTCAGATCCAGCTTCGTGAACGTCTTTCCTCCCGCCAGCTTTGCAAAGAGGTTGTCGGCCTTTGGTATTGGTCCTGCAGGGAGAAACGATTGATAGTTACATTGTAATCGCCACAGATTCTGACGGTGCCGTCTCCCTTGAGGACTGGGACGATAGGACTGGCCCACTCATTGAATTCGATCGGGGAAATGATGCCCTCTCTTTGCAGCCGTTCTAGCTCAGTCTCCACCCTTTCATCATGTGCGGTACTGCTCGCGCCTTGTGATGGATGGGTCACGCCCCTGGACTTAGGTGGATCTGCACTTTTGCTCTTTGGAATTTCCCAGTGCCTGCTTCGAACAGCGAAGGAAATTTGTTTAAGATCTGGGCACACGAAGTGTCGTCAGCGGGCGATAGCGCTCGGACGTCGTACCAGTTCCAGCATATCTTTCCCAGCCAGCTCCTGCCGAACAGCGTGGGACCATCGCCCAATACCACCCAGAGTGGTAGCTTGTGCACCGTTCCATCGTAGGAGACCTTTACGGTAGCACTGCCGATTACAGGAATCAGTTCTTTCGTGTAAGTTCTTATAGTCGTGTGAACTGGAGTTAAGACTGGCCTTGAGACCTTGTTGTACCACAACCTTTTGAAAGTCTTTATGCCCATGATGGACTGGCTTGCGCCCATGTCCAGCTCCATTGACACTAGGGCCCCAAGTTTCCACACGCGGCAAAACAGGCGCCCCTCCAAGCTGGGCGCCCGTTTTTCGCGCCGAAAACGGCGCCTGAAAAAAAACGCGCTATTCTTGAGCACTTTGCAGCTCGATGTCAGCTTGGCGCAGCTCCCAGGGGGCGGAGCCTACCACTTGCGCCGATTTTGTAAGTAGGAGGGGGCGGGTACCATTTAAATGAGTTTTTTCGTGCCGGCAACCCTGCGCGTGCGCGTTGGAGCGTTCGCGCACGCGCAGTGTGAAGGAAACATTGGCACTCGGCCATTTTTGTAGTTCTTTGTAGCTGTTCAATTTTTAACATTTTTTAATAAAACCACATTGCCCTTCCATGATCAGCACTGAGGCTTCTTGCAGCAGCGAGAAGGCTGCAGGAAGCCTCAGAAGTTGAGGCAGCCGTTTCCCGACGGGCCCGACCGACGGCAGGGGGCCCTCGGGAATGGCTGTCTCAACTTCTGAGGCTTCCTGCAGCCTTCTCACTGCCTCCCCCCGCTGACGTCAGTCGGGCCCTCACTGCCTTCCCCCCCCCCCACCCCCTACCGTCGGTCGGGCCCTCACTGCCTCCCCCCCCTGCCGTCAGTCGGGCCCTCACTGCCTCCCCCCCGCCCGCCGTCGGGAACGGCTGCCTTAGAAACATAGAAACATAGAAAATAGGTGCAGGAGCAGGCCATTCAGCCCTTCTAGCCTGCACCGCCATTCAATGAGTTCATGGCTGAACATGAAACTTCAGTACCCCCTTCCTGCTTTCTCGCCATAACCCTTGATCCCCCGAGTAGTAAGGACTTCATCTAACTCCCTTTTGAATATATTTAGTGAATTGGCCTCAACTACTTTCTGTGGTAGAGAATTCCACAGGTTCACCACTCTCTGGGTGAAGAAGTTTCTCCTCATCTCGGTCCTAAATGGCTTACCCCTTATCCTCAGACTGTGACCCCTGGTTCTGGACTTCCCCAACATTGGGAACATTCTTTCTGCATCTAACCTGTCTAAACCCGTCAGAATTTTAAACGTTTCTATGAGGTCCCCTCTCATTCTTCTGAACTCCAGTGAATACAAGCCCAATTGATCCAATCTTTCTTGATAGGTCAGTCCCGCCATCCCGGGAATCAGTCTGGTGAACCTTCGCTGCACTCCCTCAATAGCAAGAATGTCCTTCCTCAAGTTAGGAGACCAAAACTGTACACAATACTCCAGGTGTGGCCTCACCAAGGCCCTGTACAACTGTAGCAACACCTCCCTGCCCCTGTATTCAAATCCCCTCGCTATGAAGGCCAACATGCCATTTGCTTTCTTAACCGCCTGCTGTACCTGCATGCCAACCTTCAATGACTGATGTACCATGACACCCAGGTCTCGTTGCACCTTCCCTTTTCCTAATCTGTCACCATTCAGATAATAGTCTGTCTCTCTGTTTTTACCACCAAAGTGGATAACCTCACATTTATCCACATTATACTTCATCTGCCATGCATTTGCCCACTCACCTAACCTATCCAAGTCACTCTGCAGCCTAATAGCATCCTCCTCGCAGCTCACACTGCCACCCAACTTAGTATCATCCGCAAATTTGGAGATACTGCATTTAATCCCCTCGTCTAAATCATTAATGTACAATGTAAACAGCTGGGGCCCCAGCACAGAACCTTGCGGCACTCCACTAGTCACTGCCTGCCATTCTGAAAAGTACCCGTTTACTCCTACTCTTTGCTTCCTGTCTGACAACCAGTTCTCAATCCACGTCAGCACACTACCCCCAATCCCATGTGCTTTAACTTTGCACATTAATCTCTTGTGTGGGACCTTGTCGAAAGCCTTCTGAAAGTCCAAATATACCACATCAACTGGTTCTCCTTTGTCCACTTTACTGGAAACATCCTCAAAAAATTCCAGAAGATTTGTCAAGCATGATTTCCCTTTCACAAATCCATGCTGACTTGGACCTATCATGTCACCATTTTCCAGATGCACTGCTATGACATCCTTAATAATTGATTCCATCATTTTACCCACTACTGAGGTCAGGCTGACCGGTCTATAATTCCCTGTTTTCTCTCTCCCTCCTTTTTTAAAAAGTGGGGTTACATTGGCTACCCTCCACTCCATAGGAACTGATCCAGAGTCAATGGAATGTTGGAAAATGACTGTCAATGCATCCGCTATTTCCAAGGCCACCTCCTTAAGTACTCTAGGATGCAGGCCATCAGGCCCTGGGGATTTATCTGCCTTCAATCCCATCAATTTCCCCAACACAATTTCCCGACTAATAAAGATTTCCCTCAGTTCCTCTTCCTTACTAGACCCTCTGACCCCTTTTATATCCGGAAGGTTGTTTGTATCCTCCTTAGTGAATACCGAACCAAAGTACTTGTTCAATTGATCCGCCATTTCTTTGTTCCCCGTTATGACTTCCCCTGATTCTGACTGCAGGGGACCTACGTTTGTCTTCACCAACCTTTTTCTCTTTACATACCTATAGAAACTTTTGCAATCCGCCTTAATGTTCCCTGCAAGCTTCTTCTCGTACTCCATTTTCCCTGTCTTAATCAAACCCTTTGTCCTCCTCTGCTGAGTTCTAAATTTCTCCCAGTCCCCAGGTTCGCTGCTATTTCTGGCCAATTTGTATGCCACTTCCTTGGCTTTAATACTATCCCTGATTTCCCTAGATAGCCACGGTTGAGCCACCTTCCCCTTTTTATTTTTACGCCAGACAGGAATGTACAATTGTTGTACTTCATCCATGCGGTCTCTAAATGTCTGCCATTGCCCATCCACAGTCAACCCCCTAAGTATCTCCCTGCCTCCCCCCCGCTGCCGTCAGTCGGGCCCCCACTGCCTTCCCCCCCCCCCACCCCCTACCGTCGGTCGGGCCCTCACTGCCTCCACCCCCCCCCCCCCGCCGTCGGGAATGGCTGCCTCCTCACTGCCCCCCCCCGCCGTCGGGAACGGCTGCCTTCTCCCTGCCTCCCCCCCGCTGCCGTCAGTCGGGCCCCCACTGCCTTCCCCCCCCCCCACCCCCTACCGTCGGTCGGGCCCTCACTGCCTCCACCCCCCCCCCCCCGCCGTCGGGAATGGCTGCCTCCTCACTGCCCCCCCCCGCCGTCGGGAACGGCTGCCTCCTCCCTGCCTCCCCCCCGCTGCCGTCGGTCGGGCCCTCACTGCCTCCCCCCCCCGCTGCCGTCGGGAACGGCTGCCTCAACTTGTGAGGCTTCCTGCAGCCTTCTCCCTGCCTGAAGCACTTCCACACAGGTAGAACATGGTTTATTTAATCTTTTCTTTGCTTATAAATGTTTATTCAGGTTGGAATTATTTGTATAATATTTGTATAAGTATAACTAAGGATTTATTGTAGAATGTAATGACTTCCCTTCCCCCCCCCCCACCCCCCCACCTCGTTCCGGACGCCTAATTTGTAACCTGCGCCTGATTTTTTAATATGTAGACTAGGTTTTTTCAGGCCTACAAAAATCTTCACTTGCTCCATTCTAAGTTAGTTTGGAGTATGTTTTCACTGTGGAAACTTTCAAATCAGGCGTCAGTGGCCGGACACGCCCCCTTTTGAAAAAAAAATTCTGTTCAAAAGTGAAACTGTTCTACCTGACTAGAACTGCAGAAAACTTAAATGTGGAGAATTGCGATTTCTAAGATACTCCGTTCTCCACCAGTTGCTCCTAAAAATCAGGAGCAAACAATGTGGAAACTTGGGGCCTAGGAGTCCATTTAGTTCAATATTCAGCATTATCGGGGGAAAATTCGTGGTGAATGTATGTACCCCATGTACCTCTGCCTCCTCGATCTGAGGCTCTGGTTCATCGTGATCATCCGTGGATCTGCAACATGGTGGTTTGCAGGCTTAACAGGCTTTGCAGCTCGCCTGCACACTCGTCGAAGGTGTCCCATTGTTCCACAGCCCTTGCAAACGTACTCTTTGAATCGGCATGAATGGAAATGATGATCACTCCCGCAGCACCAACAAGGTGTTAATAGCCTTGCATTCATCACCCTTGATGGTGGACTCTGAGACATCTGCGGACGTGTAGCTCCAGATATGTGTGACCTGCCCTGTACGTTATGATTCAAAAACAACATCACTTTGTTCACAGTACTTGTAGCAGCACTTGTATGCTGAGAGATTTGCTTCATATTGTCACTGGTGGCAATGAATGCCTGGGCTATCGCTATGGACTTACTCAAGGTTGGGGACTCTACAGTCAAAAGTTTGCGAAGTATGGTTTCGTGGCCAATGCCAAGTACGAAAAAGTCTCTGAGCATGTGCTCCAAATGTCCTTCAAATTTGCAATGTCCTGCAAGGTGTCTTGGCTTGGCGACATAACTCACCACTTCCTGGCCTTCAGACCTTTTGTAGGTATAGAACCAGTACCTCGCCATCAGAACGCTTTCCTTCGGGGTCAAATGCTCTCGGACCAGTGTGCACAAATCGTCATATGATTTCTCCGTGGGTTTCGCTGGAGTGGGCAGATTCTTCATGAGGCCATACGTTGGTGCCCCACAGACGGTGAGGGGGATCGCCCTTCGTTTGGCAGTGCTCTCTTCCCCATCTAGCTCGTTGGCCACGAAGTATTGGTCGAGTCGCTCCACAAAAGTTTCTCAATCATCTCCCTCCAAGAATTTCTCCAGGATGCCCACTGTTCTCTGCATCTTTGGGTTCGCTATCTGTATCTCGTCGCCAGTTGTTGTGTATGGAGAAAGAATCAGACTGAACACTGTGAGCTCAAAGTAAAGTGTGACATTAGTCTTTTATTGCAGGTCTCCAGAGTGCCTCTCCAACCTGTGAAGCCTCCTTAAATACCTGTGCTCCCAAGGGATTATGGGATCCCTTGGGACTTCAGGGAATGAGCCCTCTGGTGGCTGTACAGAGTAAATACAAATATACATATATAACAACGATACTTAATTGGTTGACCGATAGAACCCATATGGTGGTGGCACAAGGATTGTCATCAGCCTGGGAGAATGTTACCAATAGAGCTGTACAAGGGTCTGTTTTTGGATCTTTTTGTTCAATATCTTTATAAATGATTTGTAGCTCTGAGTCACAAGCACAGTGGCTACATTTTAAGATGATACAAAGCTAATGAAGATGGAAGATTGCAAAGCTGAACACGATAAGCGACAGGAGAATTTGATTATGCTTGGGAATTGGGCAGATAAGTGGCAGATGAAATTCAATGTCGAGGAATGTACAATGCTTCAAATGGGGGCAAATAATCCAGACAGGAACTATTATTTAAATAGAAAGAAAATAATGTGCATGGAAAATGAGAAAGAAATCTGGGCTCTTAATTTGCAATAAACTGAGTGACAGTGAGTAAAGCAAATCAGATATTGGGATGTAGTAAAAATTCAGTATTGAACAAAATAGTGAGGTAATCCTCACACTTTATAAATCATTGGAGTGACCACAATTAGACCGTACTTCATAGAATCATAGAAATTTACAGGACGGAAGGAGGCCATTTGGTCCATCGTGTCTGTGCCGGCCGACAAAGAGCTGTCCACCCTAATCCCACTTTCCAGCACTTGGACCAAGTGCATAGCCAAGTACTTTTTAAAAGTGGTGAGGGTTTCTGCCTCTGCCACCCTTTCAGGCAGTGAGTTCCAGACCCACACCACCTCTGGGTGAAGACATTTCCCCTTCAATCCCTTCTAAATCTCATACCAATTACTTAAATCTATGCCCCTTGCTAAGGGAAATAGGTCCTTACTATCCACTCTATCTAGGCCCCTCATAATTTTATACACCTCAGTAAGGTCTCCCCCCCAGCCTCTGTTTTAAAGAAAACAACCCCAGCCTATCCAATCTAGCTAAAATTCTCCAGTTCAGGCAACAACCTCGTAAATCTCCTCTGTACCCTCTCTAGCGCAATCACATCTTTCCTGTAATGTGGTGACCAGAACTGCACACAGTACTCTAGCTATGGCCTAACTAGAGTTTCATACAGTTCAAACTAGGATTATACTGATTAAATAAAACCAGGGATATTGGAATTATTAGATGATACAGATCAAGGTCGATGTAGTTTGCCTTCTACCATCCATTCAGGTCATACAGAAAGAATATTGCAGCTCTAGAAAGGATACTGAAGAGGGCAATCAGAATGATTGAGGGGATGGAGCAAATGGATTATGTCAAATAATTGGGTATGTACTCACTGGAAAAGAGAAAATAAAGTAGTGATATGATTGCTGTCTTTAGGATTCTAATGGGACTAGATAATGTAGACTATGACAAAGTGTTTCAGCTTGTCCAGAACAGTGGGACCAGAGAACACGACCAGCACTTGAAGGAGGCTAAATTAAAAATGAATCTGCAAAACATTACTTCAGTGAGTTAGTGGTACATCCATGGAACAGGCTCCCTCGAGAGAGGGTGGAAGCTGATAATGTTGCTCCATTCAAATACAAAATTCGATAGGTTTCCAGTGAGCCGGCTGCACGGGAGATCCAAACGCTGCACGGCCGCAGCTTACAGGGGACGTTGCTTGGGAGGAATAAGTGACTTTGGGCCGATGGTTCCCAAAGCTTTTATCCTACTGGGGGTTTTGCTCACCTCATGTTTGGATCTGTTGTAAACTAATTGAAAAAATTGATTGCCATGATTAGTCAACAGTGCCATTATTGTTGTAGCTTATGGCTGCCAGGATGATAGAGGGTCAACTAGATGGACCGTGGTCTTTATCACCTAGTAATTCCAATATCCCTCATTTTATTTGGTCAGTAAAATCCTAGTTTTACATTGCTACATATTGGCTACAGACAATGAGCATTTCAGGTTATGTATTCCAGACTGCAAGAGAAATGATAACCATTCGTGGTTATCTGAGGAAATAAGGGATGGTATCAAATTGAAAACAAGGGCATAGAATGTGTGCAAGACTAGTGGGAGGCCAGGGGATTGGGAAATGTTTAAAAGCCAGCAAAGAATGAATAAAAAAATAATAAAGAGAGGGAAGATAGATTATGAAAGTAAACTAGAGGAAATATAAAAACAGATAGTAAGAGTTTCTACAGGTACATAAAAAGGAAAAGAGTGACTAAAGTAAATGTTGGTCCCCTAGAGGATGAGATTGGGGAATTAATAATGGGGAATAGGAAAATGGCAGAGACGTTGAACAAATATTTTGTATCGGTCTTCATGGTAGAAGACACTAAAAACATTCCAATAGTGGATAATCAAGGGGCTATAGGGAACATAAGAACATAAGAACATAAGAATTAGGAACAGGAGTAGGCCATCTAGCCCCTCGAACCTGCTCCGCCATTCAAAAAGATCATGGCTGATCTGGCCGTGGACTCAGCTCCACTTACCCGCCCACTCCCCATAACCCTTAATTCCCTTATTGGTTAAAAATCTATATCTGTGACTTGAATACATTCAATGAGCTAGCCTCAACTGCTTCCTTGGGCAGAGAATTCCACAGATTCACAACCCTCTGGGAGAAGAAATTCCTTCTCAACTCGGTTTTAAATTAGCTCCCCCGTATTTTGAGGCTGTGCCCCCTAGTTCCAGTCTTCCCGACCAGTGGAAACAACCTCTCTGCCTCTATCTTGTCTATCCCTTTCATTATTTGAAATGTTTCTATAAGATCACCCCTCATCCTTCTGAACTCCAACGAGTAAAGACCCAGTCTACTCAATCTATCATCATAAGCTAACTCCCTCATCTCCGGAATCAGCCTAGTGAATCGTCTCTGTACCCCCTCCAAAGCCAGTATATCCTTCCTTAAGTAAGGCGACCAAAACTGCACGCAGTACTCCAGGTGTGGCCTCACCAATACCCTATACAGTTGCAGCAGGATCTCCCTACTTTTGTACTCCATCCCTCTCGCAATGAAGACCAACATTCCATTCGCCTTCCTGATTACCTGCTGCACCTGCAAACTAACTTTTTGGGATTCATGCACAAGGACCCCCAAGTCCTCTGCACTGCAGCATGTTGTAATTTCTCCCCATTCAAATAATATTCTCTTTTACTGTTTTTTTTCCCAAGGTGGATGACCTCACACTTTCCGACATTGTATTCCATCTGCCAAACCTTAGCCCATTCGCTTAACCTATCTAAATCTCTTTGCAGCCTCTCTGTGTTCTCTACACAACCTGCTTTCCCACTAATCTTTGTGTCATCTGCAAATTTTGTTACACTACACTCTGTCCCCTCTTCCAGGTCATCTATGTATATTGTAAACAGTTGTGGTCCCAGCACTGATCCCTGTGGCACACCACTAAGCACCGATTTCCAACCCAAAAAGGACCCATTTATCCCGACTCTCTGCTTTCTGTTAGCCAGCCAATTCTCTATCCATGCTAATACATTTCCACTGACCCTGCGTACCTTTATCTTCTGCAGTAACTTTTTGTGTGGCACCTTATCGAATGCCTTTTGAAACTCTAAATACACCACATCCATCGGTACACCTCTATCCACCATGCTCGTTAAATCCTCAAAGATTTCCAGTAAATTAATTAAACATGATTTCCCCTTCATGAATCCATGCTGCGTCTGCTTGATTGCACTATTCCTATCTAGATGTCCCGCTATTTCTTCCTTAATGATAGTTTCAAGCATTTTCCCCACTACAGATGTTAAACTAACCGGCCTATAGTTACCTGCCCCCTTTTTTAAACAGAGGCTTTACATTAGCTGCTTTCCAATCCGCTGGTACCTCCCCAGAGTCCAGAGAATTTTGGTAGATTATAACGATTGCATCTGCATCTGGAGGAAGGAGCTTAATACAATCACTATCACTAAAGAAGTAGTACTCGGTAAAATAATGGGACTAACGGCGGACAAGTCCCCTGGACCTGATGGCTTATATCCTAGGGTCTTAAAAGAAGTGGCTGCAGAGATGGTGGATGCATTGGTTGTAATCTACCAAAATTCCCTGGACTATGGGGCGGTCTCAGCAGATTGGAAAATTGGGAATTTAACGCCCCTATTTAAAAAAGGAGGCAGATAGAAAGCAGGAAACTATAGACCAGTTAGCCTAACATCTGTCGGGAAAATGCAGGAGTCTATTATTAAGGAAGCAGTAGCAGGACATTTGGAAAAGCATAATTCAATCAAGCAGAGTCAACATGGTTTTATGAAAAGGAAATCATGTTTGAAAAATTTACTGCCGTTCTTTGAGGATGTAACGAGCAGGGTGGATAAGGGGGAACCAGTGGATGTGTTGTATTTTGATTTCCAGAAGGCATTCGATAAGGTGCCACATAAAAGGTTACTGCACAAGATAAAAGTTCATGGGGTTGGGGGTAATATATTAGCATGCATAGAGGATTGGCTAACTAACAGAAAACAGAGAATCAGGATAAATGGGTCATTTTCCGGTTGGCAAACAGTAACTAGTGGGGTGCTGCAGGGATCGGTACTGGGGCCTCAACTAGACAAGGTGGATGCAGAGAGGATATTTCCACTCATAGGAGAAACTAAAACTAGGGGGCATAGTCTCAGACTAAGGGGCACCTATTTAAAACTGAGATGAGGAGGAATTTCTTCTCTCAGAGGATGTAAATCTGTGTAATTCTCTGCCCCAGAGAGCTGTAGAGGCTGAGTCATTGAATATATTTAAGGCGGAGATAGACAGATTTTTGAGCGATAAGGGAATAAAGGGTTATGGGGAACGGGCAGGGAAGTGGAGCTGAGTCCATGATCAGATCAGCCATGATCTTATTAAATGGCGGAGCAGGCTCGAGGGGCCAAATGGCCTACTCCTGCTCCTATTTTCTATGTTCTTATGTTCTTGTAGCAACTCGCTGTGTTAAAAAAAATTGTACTCATCTTCCCTCTGGTTCTTTTGCCAATTACATTAAATCTGTGTCCTCTCGTTACTGATTCTCCTGCCAGTGGAAACAGTTTCTCCTTATTTACTGTACCAAAACACCTCATGATTTTGAATGCCTCCATTAAATTTCCCCTTAACTTTTTATCTTATAAGGAGAACAATCCCAGCTTCTCTAGTCTCTCCACATAGAAGAGCAAAGGGATCTCAGAGTACAAATATACAAATCACTAAAAAGTAACGATGCAGGTTAATAAGGCCATAAAAAAAGGCAAGCCAAGCACTAGAGCTTATTTCTAGAGGATATAACTGAAAAGTCGAGAAGTTATGCTAAACTTGTATTGAACCTCACTTAGACCACACTTGGAGTACTGTGTACAATTCTGATTGCCATGTTTATAAAAAGGAGATGGAGGCACTAGAGAGGGTGAAAAAAAGATTTACAAGGATGATACCAGAATTGCAAATTTATACCTATCATGAAAGGATGACCAGACTGGGTCTCTTTTTTTTCTTGAAAAGATAAGGGGTGACCTAATAGAGGTCTTTAAAATTATGAAAGGTTTTGATAGAGTGGATACAGAGAGAGTGTTTCCACTTGTGGGGAAGAGCATAACTAGAGGCATCAATATAATATAGTCACCAACAAATCAAATAGGGATTTCAGAAGAAACTTATTTATCTAGAGAGTGGCGAGAATGTGGAACTCGCTACCACAGGGAGTGGTTGAAGCGAATAGTATAGATGAATTTAAGGGGAGGCTAGACAAGCATATGAGGGAGAAGGGAATAGAGGCTTATGTTGTTAGTTAGATGAGCAAAGACGGGAGGAGGCTCAAGTGGACCATAACTTGAGGAAGGACATTCTTGCTATTGAGGGAGTGCAGCGAAGGTTCACCAGACTGATTCCCGGGATGGCGGGACTGACATATCAAGAAAGACTGGATCAACTGGGCTTGTATTCACTGGAGTTCAGAAGAATGAGAGGGGATCTCATAGAAACTTTTAAAATTCTGACGGGCTTAGACAGGTTAGATGCAGGAAGAATGTTCCCAATGTTGGGGAAGTCCAGAACCAGGGGTCACAGTCTAAGGATAAGGGGTAAGCCATTTAGGACCGAGATGAGGAGAAACTTCTTCACCCAGAGAGTGGTGAACTTGTGGAATTCTCTACCACAGGAAGTTGTTGAGGCCAATTCACTAAATATATTCAAAAAGGAGTTAGATGTAGTCCTTACTACTAGGGGGATCAAGGGGTATGGCGAGAAAGCAGGAATGGGGTACTGAAGTTGCATGTTCAGCCATGAACTCATTGAATGATGGTGCAGGCTCGAAGGGCCGAATAGCCTACTCCTGCACCTATTTTCTATGTTTCGAAAACACCAGCGTGGACTGCTTGGGCCAAATGGCCTGTTTTTGTGCTGTATATCCTATGTAATCCAATGTAATAAATGAAGTCCCTCATCCCTGGTATCATTCTAATCAATCATTCTAGTAAATCTCTTCTGAACCCTCTCTGAGGCCTTGAAATCCTTCCTAAAATGTCGTGGCCAGAATTGGTCACGATACTTCAACTGAGGCCTAACAAGTGATTTATGAAGGTTTGTCATAACTTCCTTGCTGTTGTACTCTATTCCTCTATTTATAAAGCTCAGGACCCCATATGCTCTTTTAACAGCCTCAACAACTTGCCGTGCCACCTTGAGAGATATGTGTATGTGCACCCTCAGGTCTCTCTGTTCCTGCACCCCTTTAAAATTGTACCATTTCGTTCATATTGTCTCCCCTCAGTCTTCCTTCCAAAAAATAATCAGATTTGGAAGTAATGATGGTGAGAGAGTGGACCCTATTCACCTCAGGGGTATTGAGAAAATTTTGTGTAGTGTTCCAGGTTCTTGATTGTACTCTGGTAGTGTTTTCTCTGCATCTTGTAGTCTAAGGTTTTTGTAACTTGCTTGGTAGGTAGGTAGGTAGAAATTAGATGATTTACTATTTATTCTCATGCCTTAACACTAATTAAAGTATTTTTTTCTTTAGTGATTGCCAAGGATTTATTGTAACCAAAGAATATCTGACTCTTAGCCTAGGGGCTAAATGCAAGACTTAATTTTGCGACGATAAAGTTGATGAATGGATGAATTAATGAAATGGATGAAAGACGTACTGTAAATGGGTATCTCCATGTCTGATTGCCTTACTATCATTCTCACTATTAGTCTGTCAATCAAATTATTGCTAAACAAAGGGTTGGTAATATAATACTACCCAGCTGAAACCAAAAGTAAACTAATTGTTTTACTATTATCTGCTTTATTTATTAGTGTTGTGATAGTTACATAGTTACATTACATCAAAGTTCAGAGATATTACTTTAGTTAAAATATGTTGCTTCTGCTTTTTGAGTGACATAAGGGGGAATTCTAACCCCCAAAATGGGTGGGTTGAGGCCGGGTGGGAGGAAACTGAATCCCAACTCCAACCCGCCCACTTCTGGGTGTAGTGGAGGCGGGACGAGGGATGGGCAGCCAACCCGCTCCCAGGAGGCGGGTCAACCATTTAAATATTATAATGAGTCTGGCGACCTCATGGTGATCCACCATTACAAATTTAACTCTGGCTGGTCGGGTTTCCCAGGCCTTGGAGAACTGACCAGCAAAAGTTAGGCAATGACTGCTGGATCCAGGAGGTAACTTGCCTCCAGTGGCCCTGCCTCACCCACCCTCCTCGATCAAGCACCCCCGCCCCCCCCCCCCACCCGAAGCCTCCGATCCTCCCCCGCCTTCCCAGTCACTGATCTTCCCCCACTAAGCCTCCGATCATCCCCGCACCCCCCCCCCCACCTTCCCCTGAAGCCTCCGATCCCCATGCCCCTAGGTCTCTGATTTTCTCCCACTAAGTCTCCGATCATCCCTCCCCTACTTTCCCCGAAGCCTTTGATCTCCACCTTCTCCGCCTCCCAAGTCACAACCACAACCGCCCCCACCACGTGCTCTTCTGTCCCCCAATGCTTCTCCGGCTCCCGAGTCCTGCCCACTCCTTCCCCCATCCCCCTACCGATGCTCCTCTGGCTCCTGTGCTTCTCTAGTTGCCTACCAACCTGCCATCCCTCCTCCCCGCCCCCCCCCCGATCCCTCCCCCCCTCCTCTCTGCGCGCTGTCAGTCAGCCTCTTCATCTGGCTGGATGCAAGCAGTAAACAGAGGTTTGAAATGTTAATCAGGCCCTGCCATTAAATTTGGCAGGGCCTGCGGGAAACCTGTTCTTTCGGGTTTTCGGATCGCTTTCTATCCCCCCCGCCCCCCATTCCCAACCCGCAATCAGATTAAAATTCCGGACACATCATTTAAAAAAATACTCAATACTGTTCTTTTTTGTTCCTCTAGATTACTTATCCAAAGTTTTACGTAGTCATACAGAGCAAGCTTGTGATGGTGGCCGCCTACACTTATATTGCCCTCGAGATACAACGATAAGTATCCAGTCAGCATTTTATGGACGCAAGGTGCCAAGTTCCCTTTTGTGCCCTAGCTTACATCCTAGAAACACAATGAAAGAAAATCTAAACTGCACAGCACCTACCACTTTACAGGTACGGAAAGACTTTGAGATTTGTGTTACTGTCCTAACAATAATGCATACTAATAACAGTAACGGCAATACACATGGTTTGCACAACTGTAGGTTAAAGTTATGTTAATAATGGTCATCTTTTAAGATTACATTATTCTTGAATCAAACAGTTTCAGCATCTACGACAAGTCGGTTGGTTATTGCCTCCCATTAGCGGCCCGGAGTGGAGGTAAAGCATCGCTCATGGCTTAACACCGGTTAGCGGCGATTTTAGCGGCGCCTGGAAAATTCGGTTCACTTTTACAGTGGCACTAACAGTTAGCGCCTCGCCCTCTAGCGCCAACCAGATCATGACGTTAGTGTGTGCAACCCTCTGCTAGCACCCTGGAGGCGAAATTCGGTTTGTGCGCCTCATTTACCGCCAGCTGCTAAACACGCCAGAGAAAGCAGGTGGTCTCAGCTTCTTTGCCGATGCAGGGAGGGTATTTAAAGGGTTATCCAGAGGTCGCAGTGAGTGCTACATTTTCACATAGCACAGTGTGTGTATCTCTTGGATTGCAATTTACACTTACCTAGCGATTTGCGGGTGTGCATTTTGACGGGTGCAGTGCTAGCATGCCACCTTCACACCTTCCAGAGAAGGGAGATTGGGAATGTGGGGCCATGAATGAGGAGACCCCGTAGACGTTGAGACAGGAGGCCTTACCCCCACCTCCTCCCACCCCTACTGGGTTTATCGGGACCACTTGTCATACGTAAGCATGTCTGAGGAACAGTGCGTTAGAAGGCTGCGCAAGGAGACCTACAGGCTGACATCGGAACCAGGACTTTGCTGCCCACCGCAGTAAAGGTCACTGTGGCGTTCAGCTTCTATGCCTCTGGATCGTTCCAGGCTATAGCAGGGGGCATCTGCAGCATTTCGTAATTTGCTGCTTATTGCTGCATCCGCCAGGTCACAGAAGCTCTACTCTGGAGGCACATGGACTACATAAAGTTTCCCATGACGAGGGCACAATAGGAGCAACGGTCATGTGGATTTGCCAGGATAACGGACTTCCCGATGGTTCAGGGCACCTTTCGTTGCACCCACGTGGCATTGCACGCACCGCACCAGAATGCGGAAGTGTTTCGGATCCACGAGGGCTACCACTTTCAATGTGCAGTTGGTGTGTGACTACACACGACGCATCCTCACTGTGAATGCCCGCTATCCTGGCAGTGCATGCTCGCTGTCCTGCTCTAGCCACCTGGCTCATGACACCCCTCCGCTACCCGAACACCCCTGCTGAGCATCGGTACAATGAGAGCCATGGCGCCGCTCATAAAACACACAATCAGGGTGCTGAAGCAGCATTTCCGCTGCCTTCACTGGTCTGGAGTACTCCCCTGAGCAAGTCTCGCTCTTCATTGTTGTCAGCTGCGTGCTGCACAACCTGGCCATTGTGAGGGCCCCAGGCATTGCTACTGGGGATCGCAGGCCCACCTCAGGAAGAGGTAGAGGAGCATGAAGATGCTTAGCATGGTGAAGCAGGCGAGGAGGAGGATCAGCAGTCATGTGGAAGGCACCGTGCTAATGCTGCCGCTGCAAGGGTCGCACGTCAGCGCCTCATCCTTCGTCAATAATATACATGACAGCAATGCAAACAGTCAAAGAAACATTTTATTATCTGTAACAAGAGTGTGGCCTCAAGCAGCATACCAATAACCCATCACCAGCAACTAATAAAGAATGTAACAAATGCCCCTTGAAACAGCATAACACACAAGCAACTTCATGAATATATGTACAAATGCCCCTCCCATCTGGAATGCAAGATCAGCTGCCACAAAACATATTATGCCAAAACCCTTCCACAAATAACAGGCGTCAACCACAAAATATGTACAATTATATTTACAAGATGTGGATATCTAACCATGGTGGGAAACACCTTAGTGCAACTTGCTGACAGACTTGCCGGACCTTCCCTTTTCCCCCCCTCCCACGCCTACTGCTCTTCCTTAATGTGGCCGCAGTGCCTGCAGCAAGGCTGCTTGAAAGCTGCTGTGTCTGCAAGGCAGAGACTGCAGATGGCCTCGAAGGATGCCCTGGACCAGCTCTGTACTGCACCATCTCAGCATTGGTAGCAGCAGTCTCGGATGGGTGGGGTGCAAAGGCGGAGTGGCAGTGGTGGGAGCTGGAATGCTGTCATCGTGAGAGAGGACAGCGCCTTCCATTTCCATCGACACACGGCCACTCCCTTGGGGCAGTGCCTCAGCATCCAGAGCAATCTGCTGCAGCACAGATTGCTGGCCTGTTTCAGCACTGTGAGTTCCCCCGTTAAACTGTGGGAATCCAGAGACAATGGCAGCAATCAGTGCTTGATTGGCATCAATCTGAGTCTGTAGATGGAAGTGAGCGGGGCCCAGGAGAGGTGTGAATCTGGGGCCCAGAAGGGGCAAGGGCCCAGGGGCAGCATGGACCAGCCCACACTGCTATATGTGTGCACGCTCAGTCCGTGCAGCAGAGCTGGTCTCCAATCATCTGGGGTAATCCTTGCCACTGGACCAAGACCTAGCTCTGTCAAGCCTGTGTGGTGGCTGATGTGCAACGGCCACCACACGTTAAAAAAATCCAAACACAGGCATCTTCCACCCTCCAAGATGTAGTTTGGGATCTGGAATATTAAATCCTTCATTGAAACACCTGTGAACTCATCCCTTTTTGGCATGGAAGCAAGTCATCCTCACTTCGAGGGACTGCCTGTGATGATGATGATGATGATGCATGAGAGCAGACTGAGTCTGAAACGCAGCAGACTGAGAATTGATGCCACCAACCAGTGACTGCATCACATCATGAAGGCCTTGTGTGGCTTCGGCCCGTGCTGTAATAGCTGCTGCAACGTCAGCCATGGCCCGCGCCATCGTCTCTAGGTCCCCACGGTCGCTCATCGACTCCAACATCCATTGGTAAGTGCCAAGGATGGGCTTGATGGGCTGCTGAGAGGCACGGGCAATGTTTGAGACGGCCTTACCCAACCTCACAGCAAGTGCATCCATGCTCTGCAGGACCCTTACAATGTACCCATAAGCTCGCGGTGCATCCCCTTAGACTCTGTCATCATACCCTCAAAATCTAGGTCCACATCTGAGTCACGCTTAGCAGGACTCGGGTGCCGACGCACCATCCGGGGAGCTGGCCCCCACGAGTTTCCCTTTGTGCTTAGCGTTGCTGCAGGCCACTGGGTCCACAAACATCAGGCTCCTCAAAACCCAGGAGGATCGGCTTATCCACCGAGTTGGTGTCTCCATTATCTGCGGAAGCTGGATCCTGCCGGACTGGTGCAGAACTGTGATCCCCTTCCTCCTCGTCTCCCCCGTCGTAGGAGGCAGATGCTTCTCGGATAGGCTGTTTCGCTTCTGGCTCATTATCTGTAAGCATAAAGCGATAGAAGTGTACTTAGCTGCAGGGGAGGGGGCAGGAAGGGAAGAAGGAGGTGACATACAACAGTTACATGTAGAGTGGGAAAGGCATGTGATTTCAGGGGTAAATAGTCTCATAGAAGAGGGCAAGGGGATGAACATACCGTCACTGTCCCTAGGGGGCTAGGATTCCCTGACCGCTACCGCTACGGGCACCCACTTGCACGTCCATGATGGCAACCAGTCGCTCTTCCACCTGCGTGAGGGTCTGGAGATGAAGCTCCACTCCTCTGGTCCACATTTGCTATACTGGTTGTGAGTGAGTTTCGCCTGCAATAACAAACAGAAGAACGTCTGAGTAAATGTGCAACTAATCGTCTGCCAGATGTGCCTTGCATTGTTGAATAGCTGCTCCTGTATAGACGTCTGCAAATGTCCATTTCATTGTCAATAGCTGCGCAGAGTGGCTATGTGAATGCTGGAATATGAGCGCTACCAGCTAAGGTTAAGGGTGAGGCTAAAGCTTTCCAAATGCATATTTGAAAAGGTAGTAAGAGACGGGGCTGAGTAGGGACCAAGAAGGGGAGCTACGCATGGAGGCCCAGGGTATGGCTGATGAACTGAGGCAAAATTTTCCAGTTCTCTTCAGCAACGAAGAGCTTGGGCTGGTATACATACTGAAGGAGCAGGTATTGCACAGACTGTACATTGTGTGAGACAGTGAGGTTCACATTATGGCATTGTAAGGTTAATGGGAAGGGTACTCACCCTGACGACCCGAGTGAAGTCGTTCAACTTCTTGCGACATTGTGTCGCAGTTCTGGGCACCGTGCTCCTTGCCGACACCTCCCTCCGCAGGCGTCTAAAAACTCTTTGCCATTCTCTGGCTGTGAGACATCCCTTCGCCTCTCCACAACCTCTATTAAAGCCTCCAGGGCCGTGTTGGAACAGCGGTGGGCATGCTGCCGAGCTTCACCCTCAGTCATGTTGTTGTTCTGAACAGACTGCGATAGCGAGAAGCGCCGGAATGTCTAACGACCATCAACTCATCCACATTCGCTATGGGAAGTTAGTGCAGCGATTTTCGGCTTCACCAAATTCATTGGCTTCAGAGAATTGTGCAATGCCTGATTTGCTGCTCCATTTCCCTCTTGGGACACTGAAACCGAATTTCGCAGTAGCCGGTGCTAACTTTCCCAAGGAGCTAAACTTACCGACCAGGCGGGCTTACCGCCTCAAGATGGACAATACCAAATTTCTAGCCCACATGGAGTTTCAACTGAAGTCTGGATTTCACAAGTCATGAAAGTTTGTATGGGAGTTATTAAAGTTTTATCATTTTTGAAATAAACTTTTGTTTTCCCCTGCATATCATGTTCTCTTACTGTGCTTTATATTGTTTGGCGCATGGACTAACCTTTCTGAGATACAGTTTCCAATGATCTATTTTTGAGCTGTTTTTTATGATGTCATGATATTACCATTTGCCAGTCTCTTCTGTCCATGGTAATTATCAGAATTATAATGACTTAAAAAAAATTAATCTATTCAAACATTTAAAAATAACAATATGCATGCCCGAGACTTTTTATTAATCCAAATGGTGGACCTAACTGAATAATGCAGTGATGGCAAATAGGTCATTGTAACCAAAAGGTACATATCCTGTATGTTTTCCAGTAAATTTGTAGTGTTGTAAAAACTGCTCTTCTGCCCTTGATTGAACAAGTACCTGTTTATAGTATCTAGTTCTTCTCCAAAGCAACTGATTGGCAGTATCGATTCACTAGGATAAGGATAAGGGATTAAAGTTATGAAAAGAAACTTGAGAAGTTAGGACTATTCTTGCTGAGGCTGAGAAGGTTGATAGGTGACCTGGTAGAGATCACCGACCCGAAATGTTAACTCTGCTTCTCTCCACAGATGCTGCCTGACCCGCTGAGA
This sequence comes from Pristiophorus japonicus, assembly GCF_044704955.1. Taxonomy (NCBI): domain Eukaryota; kingdom Metazoa; phylum Chordata; class Chondrichthyes; family Pristiophoridae; genus Pristiophorus; species Pristiophorus japonicus. The sequence goes on from NC_091987.1 coordinate 95,646,644, forward strand.
TTTCCAGCATTTTCTGTTTTTATTTCAGAGTCCAGCATCTGCAATATTTTGCTTTTGTCTTCAAAATGATGATGGGTTATGGTAAGATTAAAAAGTGCTTGGAATGGAAAGGTGTATTACATCTTACAGATTCAGGTCTCGGACCTCGTAGTAGTTGCAGAAATTATACCATCTCTCATTAGGTGAAAGAAGAGAAGCTTGGATCTACAAGTGTAAGCCAGGAAGGGGGTGGGGTGGATTTTGGGCACTCTCTAACTCACGTACACACACAATATCAGTGTCTCTGTCTCTCTTGCTCTCCCATGCACGGGGGTGCACGTACACACACACAGACATACACGCATGTTCAGATCTCACTCACAACCACGTTCATGCTTACATTTAGAAGTTTTTCTTAATTTTTTTCTGGATAATAATGTTTATTCTTTGTTTATCCAGGAGAGATCTGATCTTATCTTTAACAATTAGCTATCTTTCATGCTTTTCCCATGCCGAAGTGGGGAGGAATCCAGCTGTCAAGTGAAGTGTAGCAGAAGTTTGTATACCATCAGCCTCATGGGCACAGAGAAGAACAGGAATTGGCAGGAAGAAGAAAAAAAATCAAATTCGGATCAGTGTCTGTTGGCCAGGGGAACTGGGGACTGCATTCAGGTTTAAGTAGCTGGGAAGATGTTAGGTTGGATTGCTCATGTTGGGGAGAGAGGCTGGATACTAGTAAGACCAAAGCCAAAAAAGAAAGAAAGAC